>NW_027256888.1:31058158-32258158 GCF_029215685.1 Pituophis catenifer annectens
AAAGAACGATTGCCTGGATGTTGTCCTGTATCCAGCCTTCGTCAACCTGCCTTCATGCTACCCCCCTGCGGAATCTATCCCGGCCAGGGCTGGGTCCAGTGCCAGTGGATGCCAGCGCATGCTGTTCCCCCTCTTATGGGATAACCATGGGCCCAATTTGCCCCAACGATCCCAGCAATGCCATGGGTCTGATCCAGCAGCCAGCAACACCGCCGCCACAGGTTCCAGTTCAGCCGCCGGCATTCACCCCACCTCTAGTCGCCATGGTGATTCTGCCAGCAAGGGCCCCAACACCACGGTTTAGAGCAATGTTTCATTGTAAGCCTACCATACTGGCCTATTTCCTCAGCTGGCTGGACTGGGCTCATATAGATCAGTATGGAAAGCAATACGAAACAGATCATGACTTGGTATCTGCGATCTCAGAGGGATGAATGAAGGAGATGTTGCTGACTGGATAGCCCAGCTGCATAATGAGGGGGTTGCTGAATTTAATGATGCAGAAGGTTTTGTTGAGCTGCTCTGGGCCAGATTCGAAGACTGAGACCAAATCAATGAGAGTAAAGCCGAGATAAAGTTGATGAGTCAGAAATCGACCCATAAAGGACTTCGTATGGGACTTTAGACAGGTCGCGGGAATCTTGGACATTGGCCGGACAGAATACTTCTGCATTATTTTAAAGAAGCCATTGATCAAGAAGTCAGAACCGCCTGTGGAATCCAGAGGGGTGCCAGAGCAACTGCAAGACTGGTATACCATGTCAATAGCTCTTGATAGAGCAGTTCACCCATGCCACAATCCCTCAGCTGAGAGGCCCCCAGGGAGAACTTTGGCTAGACATCGTCTGACAAACTCCAATGAAACCCCTCCTGCTCAATCTACAGGGGTAATCAAATGCTACCATTGCAGACAAGTGGTCATCGAGCTGAGGAGTGTTTGGCACCTGCACTGCTTCCACAACTGTGCCCTGCCACGTCAGCCCAAGGCAGAAGGGACTCACAAAAGTAGTAGCCCCAAAAATGGCAGAGTCAATCATCCTGGGACATGCCTGGCTAGACAAATGGGCCCTAAAATCAAATGGGAGGACGGCTACCAAAAAGTCATGATAAGGGTGCGGCCTTTGCTGCCCATCCCTCCTGAAGCCAGACCCACTGAGATGAGCCCTCAGGGGCCCCACCAACGAGAGGCGGCCACGACGGCCATTAAAGTCCTACCTGGGACAGCTCAGGTCCCCAAGGAATACAGGGACCTGGTTGAAGCATTCAGTGAGGAGGAATGCAACATCCTTCCCCCTCATCGCCGCACTGACTGTGTAATTGAGATCAAGCCTGGGGCCAAACTCCCTAAACCAAAGATGTACTCAATGACTCCAAAAGAGATGGCTGAGGTGAGGAAGTACATCGATACTAACTTAGCCCAAGGGTTCATCCAACCTGCAAAATCCAGAGTAGCCACCCCGGTGCTGTTTAAGGAAAAGAAAGATGGGGGGATGAGGCTCTGCATGAATTTTTGTGAGATAAATGTGGTATGCATGGAAAACACCTATCCCCTTCCCCTTCTGAAAGATCTACTGAACTACCTTTCAAAAGGCAAAGGGTTTACTAAACTTGACTTGAGAGAAGCCTACTACAGAGTGTGCATAAAGGAAGGGGATGAGTGGAAGACTGCTTTCAACTGCCCATTAGGTAGCTTCCAATTCATGCCCAAAGTCATGCCCTTTGGTCTCCAAGGAACCCCTGCTGTATTCATGCAATTGATTAACGAAGTGCTGCATGAACATTTATACATGGGGGTTCTAGTCTACTTGGACAACATCCTCATATTCAGTGAGACATTAGAAGAACATGTGAAACTAATCCGAGAAGTACTAAAGACACTGTTAGCTGCAAAACTTTATGCGAAGCTGTCCAAATGTGAGTTTCACAAAACCTCTCTGGACTACCTGGGCTACCAAGTGTCGAACGAGGGCATAGAGATGGATCCTGGGAAAGTGCGAGACGCACTTGACTGGCAGGCCCCTCATACCAGGAAACAGCTGCAAAGTTTCCTGGGGTTTGCTAACTTCTACCAGCAAGTCATCCCAGCCTTTGCGGAAGTAGCCCTGCCACTTATGAACTGCTAAAGACAGGACCCTCTCCCGTAAAGCCGTGGCCGATGCAGCCATTAGCCTGGACGTTAAGATGTCAAAAAGCGTTTGAACAATTGGAATGGCTGTTTGCAGAGGATCCCATCCTTCACCACCCGGACCCAGATAGGCAGTTCATTGTCCAGACTGATGCCAGCGACGTTGCAGTGGCAGGAGTGCTCCTCCAGGAAGACCTCGAAGGGTGGCTGCTTCCTTGCGTGTATGTGTCCAAAAAATTCACAGAGACTGAGCGGAGATGGGCAGTATGGGAGAAGGAAACCTTTGCTGTTCGTTGGGCTCTTCTATCATGGTGGCACTTCCTAGAGGTGTTGTGGCCCCGCCCTCTGAGCCTGTCCCATCGGAGGAAGAAAGCTCCGAGCATGAGGAAGAGGAGTCAGCCAGGCCTCCCTCTCCAGGCCCCTCCCCTCTGGCATTGTCTCAAGTGCCGGCCAAGGGAGAGGAGACAGCTGGTTCGGATCAGAGTGATGAAGAAACATCATTCCTGGACGCATGCCTCCGAAGGCGTGATAAACGTTTGCAGCAGCTTAGGAGGTGTGCTAGTGATTAGAACTGAGTCACTGGACCACACCCCAGAGACTATATAATAGAGGGTGGTGGTCAAGGATCCTTGTGACGAACAAAGCAAACCTTGGATAGTCACTAAAGCCTCATCCGGAACTGCTGAGAGAAAGATTCAAAGTGTCGGACATTTGGACTCTTGAGTATTTATCTTTCTGTTTTACTTTGAAAATAAAGTCACTTGGCAGATGGTGTGTCTATCGCTGCCAAGTGGGAGATAAGACCTGGGTGCGTTCCAAAGTGTTTCCTTAACCCTCGACTGGCTGTGTTTGTGTGTGTGTGGGTACGGGGACAGATCAAGAGGGAGCCAAGATCCCCTTTGAGGTATGGTCAGACCATAAAAACCTCGAAGCCTTAAAGACCCTACAACGGCTCTCCCCCAAACAGGTCTGCTGGGTGCAGTACTGCAAGCGGTTTGATTTCAAGCTGAATTACATCCCAGGGGGAAAGAACCTGCTTGCAGATGCCCTCTCAAGGAAACCCCAATATGACAGCCAGAGGGAGTACGTCATCCATGCCATCATCCCGGACACACAGAGTGCAGTCACTACCCGGAGTCAGGCCAGCAGGGGCCAATGATCCCATTGATGGGAGCTAACTGCCGACTTGAAGGCAGCACTATCTACTGATCAATGGCTAGCCGACAATCGAGACACTTTGATGATCCGTGATGGACTAGCTTGGAAAGGTTCAAAAATTATGTCCCAACAGCATGAGACTTCTGGTGCTCCAGCATAGCCATGATTCTCAATTGGCTGGTAACTTTGGATTTCTAAAGACCCTTCATCTGATTAGATGGCAGTTTTGGTAGCCAAGGATGAAAGCTGATGTGGAGGACTATGTAAATAGTTGTGCCAGCAATAAGACAAGACCGGGGAAGCCTCCCAGTTTGCTTCAACAGGTAGCTGAGCCCAGCCGCCCGTGGGAAGAAATAGCTATGGACTTTAGAGTAGAGCTCCCGGAAAGTGGCAGAAATACTGTAATATGGACTGTGAAAGACCTGTTCTCCAAACAGGCCCATTTTATTCCTTGTTCTGGACTTCCCTTGGCTAAGAGATTAGCCAAGATGTTTGTCAAACAGATCTACCGGCTGCATAGAGTTCTGCGATGGGTGATCTCCAATCGAGGAGTTCAGTTCACCACTAAGTTCTGGAGGGAGTTCCTGACGTCCATTGGGTCATTTCAGGGGTTTAGCTCAACTTTCCATCCGAGTACAAACGGAGCCGTAGAACGTAATAATGTCATGGTGGAACAGTACATCAGATGTTATGTAGATTACCAGCAATATAATTGGGCTGACTTGCTTCCTTTCGCAGAAGTGGCTTACAATAATGGGTGCCTAGTAGTACGGGGCTGATGCCTTTTCAGATTACGAGGGGCATGGAATTTGTCAGAACTGCTGAGAGAAGTCTTCTTCCATGACTCTGAATGAATGGATGGAGTCATTAAAGAAAGGCTGGGAGAATACCAAAAAAGCCTGAATGAAGCGGCCAAAGCATACAAAAAGCAAGAAGATAAACACCGATCTCTCCAACTCCCCTTTTGGGTGGGAGATTGTGTGTATCTTTCCACCAAATACTTATGTTTGAGGTTGAAGAGTAAGAAATTAGGACCAAAATATTTAGATCCCTTCCCCATAGTGAAAGTGATTAACCCAGTGACTGTACGGTTAAATCTCCCCCACATACTGGGAAAAATTCATCCTCTTTTCAATTGCAGCCTGTTAAAGCCTGCTGTGGGATCTAAATTGAGACCCCAACCTGCTGCTCCCCCAAAGCCAATTGTGGTGTAGGGTGAGACTCATTATGAGGTTAAGAAGATTTTGGACTCTAGATTGCAGAGGGGACTTTTGCAATATTTGGTTCATTGGAAGGGGTACCCTTTGTCTGAAGCCACGTGGGTGAAGAGTTGGGAAGTTCAGGCAGACACCTTAGTTAGGCAATTTTATGGTAAATTCCCTGATAACCCTAAGGGTCCTCCTGGGGGGGGGGAAGGTGATTAATGTGCTAATTGTGTTAACCCCTGACTTCAGTCTTGTCCCAGGATGTGTTCCTTTTCCAGAGGTGGGTTCTAATTTTTTTTACTACAGGTTCTGTGGGCATGGCTTATTTTGTGGGCGTGGCTTGATGGTCATGTGACAATTCTTTAGGATTTAGCAGAGGTACTGGTCTACCAAGCTTTTAACTGGTAGACCAGTAGCCTCAGACTCTCTTGGGATCAACCTGCAGCCCTCCCCTGCCTCCTAAGGCGGTGGAGCGCATGGGGGGGGATGCTTTTCAAGAAGTCACAAGGAGGGCTGAGAGCTGGTTTCTGTCCCACAAGTAAGATTTGGTCCAGAACCAACCCCAACATGAAGGTCTTTTATTTGCTCCTTGTACTCCTTGTCTTTGCATTTTTAACAGGTAATAAATTAAATTTCTGATGATGTTGAAATAGCTCATAATTCACCTTTCTAGACAGCTATTATCATGTCTAAAAGCAAGATACTCTTCTCCATCTTTTGTCTGGAGTACCATTTAATCCAGAGCCTTTTAATTCCAGAAGTCCAAGTTTAAAGAATGGACTTCTGGAATTAAAGCTCCATTTTTTAGCTAAAACTTAATTCACACCTGTTAGTTTTGCTTGAGCAGTGTGAACAATTGATAGTGTGATCCTCCAAAGGTCTGAAAAATATATCATTGATTTTTCTTTGGCATTTAAACTAGATAACCAATGTGAAAAAGTGCATCAAGGAAGGACTGGAAAGCCAATTCATACTGAACTGTATTGGGTTTTCTGTTGTTATTTGAATAAAATGAAAAGAAATCAAATAGTGGTACCTAGTGCATAAAAAGAGACGAAATAATGGGTCATTCTCAACACTTGAATTCTCTACACTTAAAATATCTAGAATGTCAACTTGCAAAGCTTTCAAGTTGCCATGAGCAGGAGGGAGGGAGAACTGAAGTTTCTTTCGGAAACTTGACATAGAAATTATTATGGTTAAATGAGTTTTGCCCCATTTTACGATTTTTGTTGCCATAGTTCAAATCAAAGTTCAAATCAAAGATTTGATAGTTCAAATCAGAGATTTGATAGTTCAAATCAAAGATTTCTGAGACCAATGTTGAATACTTAAATTTCAGTAGTCACCAATCCCAGTCTTAAAATGAGTTTAGAATCAGTGGGAGTCACTGATAACAATGAACTAACTAACTACTGATAATGAGTCCAGTCCTGCCTTTCTTTTCCTTCTGTCCAAGTTTGGCAAGTACTTTTTCCAAGTATATGTTTTATTCTAAAGTATACAAACCATTATTGTTAGAGAAAAAATGGGTCTTCCAAGCAATTTTAAAAGACACTGTCAGAATAACTCTGCTCTCAGCCTGTGGCTCCTTGAAAAGCATCCCCCCCCACATATGTAAATGAAAAGAATTATTTCCATGCAATCCAATTTCTTACAAATCAATTAATTATATTTACCAATAATAATAAACTAAATAATTTTCCCCATATATTACTCCAAACCACAACTTAACCATTTCTGCTTTCAACACAATATACAATTAATAGTATCTCAATTATTACAATTTCCTAGTTAAATAGAGCTTTTTTTCTTTTGTGTTTTAAAATCTTGAACTCCCTTTTGCCCTAAATTTCCCATTGTTTGCACCTACCTTTTTTGGTGAGGAAAAAGAAAAGAAATCTGCCTCTGCCTAATTTTCCAATGCTGCAGCAAACAGCAAAGCCAACAGCCTACTTTACTTTCAGTTTCTTTTTCAGCTTGATTTGCACAAGGAGAAAAAAAATCTGCTCCAGCAATTTAGCTCTTTGCAGCAAGCAGCAGAGCCCTGTGCAAAACAGCTGAGAGCAAATCAGCTGAGAGTCAGGGGGCCAATCTAATCAATGGGCTAATTAGCCTATGCTGAAGCTGAAAGGAGTTGTTTTTTCTTGCTGTTTGCTTGCAAGGAGGTAACTGCACAGGCCAAAGGATGGGGGCCACCCTCCTTGCCACTTAGCGCCCCCCTGCCACCCCTCTTGCCTCTTACCGCCTCCCTAAGGCATCCCACTGCCCCCTAGGGGGCGGTACCACCCACTTTGGGAACCTCTGGTCTACTCATTTGTTTTCTTTTAACACTGATCAGCTGTAGGGTGGCCCTTTGAAGCCCCACGGCAAGAGTTTAAACAGTTTCTTCCCCTCTAGCCGATCAGCTGGGACTCAGGAGACAGCAATTGGGGGTGGGGCCAAATAAAATGTAAGAATGACGCAGGGGTGGGGGGCGGGGGGTGGGGGGGGCCAGAACCAGTTCGGTGATGTCATATCATCATCACTACCGGCTCGGTGGAACCGGGCCGAACTGGGAGGAACCCACCACTGTCCTTTTCTGAGGAGGGGGAAGCCTGTCAGTTTTGGAAGACAATTTTCTTTTTGCTTCTAAACTGCCACATATTTTAGCTGGGAAAGTTGGGAGGGGGCTGTTATTGGAGCGGTAGAAAGCTAGTCATAACAACATTCCGTATTCAAGGACTTTTGCCTGTGTTTGATGGAGACTGCCTGAAGATTATATCCGGTGGAGTGTGAAGAGTTGATTGGACAATGTGATGAACTTGTGGGTGTGAGGGAGGGCTGTGAACTCTTAACTGGGTGGGGAAAACCTGGAAGCTTTCAGGGTTTTTTTGAGCCATACTCTCTTTGTAAGATTGGAGAACGTGGTGGTTGCTTTACCAATACATTTATTCAGCTCAGTATCTAAAGAGAGAGTATCGGATATAGTTGAACCGAGGTACACAAAGTCATAGACGACCTCCAGTTCTTGTGCAGAGATTGTAATACAGGGAGATAAATCCATGTCCTGACCCATGTCTTGTGTCTTTTTCAGGCTGATTGTTAGCCCAAAGTCTTGGCAGGCCTTGCTAAAACAGTCCATAAGTTGTTGAAGGTCTTTGGCAGCATGAGCAGTAACGGCAGCATTGTCAGCGAAGAGGAAATCTCGTAAGCATTTCAGCTGGACTTTAGACTTTGCTCTCAATCTAGAGTGATTAAAGAGTTTTTCTTCTGATCTAGTCTGGAGATAGATACTATCTGTTGCAGTTCCAAAAGCATGTTTCAGCATGACAGCAAAAAAGATCCCAAATAAAGTTGGCACAAGGACACAGCCCTGCTTCAGTCAACTTCAAATGTCAAAGGAATCTGACATTCAAAACTACAGTGCCTTTCACTACCATCAAAAACTACAGTGCCTTTCATTTCCTCATGAAAGGACCTAATGATGTTAAGAAGCTGAGGTGGTCATCCAATCTTGGAGAGAATTTTATAAAAGCCATCTCTACTAACAAAGTCAAAAGCCTTCGTAAGTCATAACAACATTCCGTATTCAAGGACTTTTTCCTGCGTCTGATAGAGACTGCCTGAAGATTGTATCTGGTGGAGTGTGAAGAGTTGATTGGACAATGTGATGACCTTGTGGGTGTCGGGCAGGGCTGTGAACTCTTAGCTGGGTGGGGAAAACCTGAAAGCTTTCAGATTCGGGTTTCCCAGATGTGCCAAGATAACATCGCTAATAAATTGGAACTTCGAGGAACCTCAGGTCTCAGCGCTTTATTTTGTTGAGGGTGTACCTTGGAACCCTGACAGTAAGCATTGATCAGAGTTTGCATTGAAGGAAAAAAAATCCTGAGCAGTTGAATTTATAGGTCTGAAACATCAGCAAGATTATAGCTGATTAAGTCTGTGTGTCTACAACATTAAAACAACAAGGTAAACATATCAAGAAAGCAGATGGTTAAAGAATGGCATATTACCTGGTGTTATTTACAAGCTATCATGATTAATTGCTAAAAATGAAAGGTCGCATTGAGGTTCCTATTCCTGCTGTGAATACATATGAAGTTATAAATAAGTCTATCTTGATAGTGGTTGCTGTCTATGTGTCATAAAGGTGATCAACTGTCCCTGTGAACTATGACAACGTGTGCAGCTTCTGGGCTATATTCTCACCTTCAGTGATATTAAGTTTACATTTTTCCATAAGTAGAAAGATATCTGGCTATTAATACATTCTAATTATGCCTTACCAGTGGCAAGGAAATCCAGGGCCACGTTTAGTTCTTCTAAAGTTGGTTCACTATCAAGCTTCTCCAGGACAGGCAGGCACTCAATGTTATTTAATGCTTCTTCAGTTACCATGTTTTCTCTGGAGTATAACTCAGAGTAATGTTGCACCCAGCGTGCCATCTGCTGTGTTCGGTCTTGGATAACCTCACCTGTAGCGGACTTCAGAAAGGCAGATTTCTTCTCTGTTGGACCTAAGGCCTGCTTGATGCCATCATACATCCCCTTGATATTGCCTGTGTCAGCTGCTATCTGAATCCGCGAGCAAAGCTGCAGCCAATAATCGTTAGCACATCTCCTAGCGATGTGGATTTTGCTACAAGCAGCTTGCAGAACCTGCAGGTTGCACTCACTGGAACAGGCTTTATATGCAGTTAGATCTTTCCTTTTTTCTTTGATGGCTGGCATCAGCTTTTCTGAATGGGCTTCAAATCAATCTGCTGTCTTTCTGATCTCCTTACCATATATTGAGAAAGCAGTATTATAAACAGCATTCTTGAAATATTTCCATCGTTCAGTTGCATTTGCTTCAGCTGGGCCTTCCTTGAGTGCTTGTGCAAATTCCTCCACTTGCCCTGATTGCAGGTCTTGTTGATGTCAATTTGTGGTCTTCCTTCTTTGAGCGATGCAATCTCTTTACTTGCAGGTTTTTTTTTTTGAATTTTTTTTAAAAACATAAACATAAAATACATCTTTTCAAAATGAAGCATTGATCCGGTCATAAATTGGTACAAATCACTAACAAATTTTAATTTTTAATTAACACAACTTAATATTTTGCTCAATTATTTCCCTAAATTCTGTCTATTTAACAATGCCATTATCCCAAAAACCCGTTACTTAAATCTTTAAATCCTAACCAAATATCATTTCATTTTTCTTTTTCTTTTTATTTAGATGAATGTATTTTAAAAGTATAAATCCTTACAATTGTTATAAGCATTTAAACAATATTTTCACTGTTGCTCCCAATATAACCATCTTCATTGCTGTTTATCCCAACATTATCATCCTAATTTTAATTATTAACCCCAACATAATTATCTTATTTTTAGTGCTAATCCTAGCACAATCATCTTTATTTTAACTGTTTATCCCAACACATCATCTTCATCTTCATTTTATCATCTTAATTTTACTGTTAATCCCATCATAATCATTTTATTTTTACTGTTAATCCCAGCATAATCATCTTTGTTTTTGCTGTTAAACCCAGCATAATCATTTCATTTTTACTGTTAATCCCAGCATAATCCTCCTTATTTTTGCTCTCATACCCAGCATAATCATTTTTATTTTTGCTGTTAATCCCAGCATAATCATCTTAATTTTACTGTTAATCCCAGCATAATCTTCCTTTTGTTGTTACCATCCATCTATACATTATTTATTCCCAGTTAATCATATTATCATTATCTTTTTTTAATGACAATTTAACATTGAGACATAGTTCTTTCTTCAAATACATCTTTGTATGCATTTATGAATCTCTTTTAACATAATTTATTTCTCTTACATTCTAATTTCCATCAGTATTTCAATGTTATATATCCATAACATATTCTTCTCATATTCCTATTCATCCATATTTATCTATAAGAACCTCCTTTTTATTATTACTATCTGCCTATACATTGTTTTTCCATTTTTAATCACATTGTTTTAATCTTCTTTTCCTTTTTCCAGCCGTGTATACCTTATTTCTTCATGTTCTCGCCTACTAGCATATATTCCATTTCATCTTCAAATTTTGTCTTCCATGTATCATTTTAATTCTTTTTCTTACTTTTATTCTGGATAAAATGTATCAAGTTTTTCCTTCTCTTGTTCCTGCACCAGATCCTTCTCTTATTCCTGTGCCAGTTTTTAAAGTTGTTATTATTCCAATTGTAAGAGTTCCATTATAGTTTCCCTTTCTTTTCACCAAAGTCAAGTTGCCTGCAGACAAGAAGAAAAACATCCTCCACAAAATCCCATGGCTATTATCTGTAGAGTTCACAATTTTCCATACCAAAAAACAAGTTATAATGTTCCTTTTTGAACCAGAAGATGTCTCTCTACAATCCACAATTTCCATTAGTCATGCAAGTATCCGTTTTGTTTCAATTATACTGTATAACAGTCCAACTTGATTACTCTTCTTCTTCTTTTAATTTTAAAAATATGAAATCTTCTTTTTAAAAGTCCAGCTCAAATTTTAAAACTCTGTCCAGTCTTTTCATCATGTCTCAAAATTTAGTTTTTTCAATTGGTTCTGTTCAAAAATTACTTGTTTATTGAATCTTTGTCTCTTTAAAGTTACATTTTAAACTTTCCATTGCCCCTTTGTTGTACAGCTGCTGTTTTATGGCTAGGGATCTTATGGTTAAAAATATTGCTCTAAGTGATGTTACAAGCCTAGGTTGGTTGTCACTCACCCAGCTTCAAAGAGCTCTGTTTCTATCCACTTTCCTCCTGCACATCTCTTAGCCCAGTTATCCCAGCTTCGTGGCACCCACCATGGCTGCCACCCCCTGCTGCCGACTCCCAGAGGGTTCCCTCTGACCTCCGAGGAACTTGTCTGTTCCTCGTGGTCGTCCGAGGTGCCCCTCTTTCTTCCCTGTCCCTGCAGGATGGTTCCGGTCCAAAGACCCATCGGCAGCAGTTTGGCAGCCGGTGTTTTCGCGGAGCTCATCAGAGCCCGCTATTTCCCCGACTGTCTCACCACGACGCCAAACCGGAAGTCCCTTTACTTGCAGTTTTATTCTGCTGCACACCAAGGAGTGGTCTGTATTGCAATCAGCACCCTGATAACTGTGTGTGATTGTAATATTGGGGAGGTTGGCGTGCCTAGTAAGACTCAAGTTGAGCTGGTGCCAATGCTTCAATCTTGGATGTCTCCAAGAAACTCTGTGTTGAGGCTTGGTTTTAAAGTATGTATTGCTAACGCAAAAACCGTAATAGCAGCAAAACCCCAGCAGGCGTTGGCCATTTTCGTTCATCTTCGCAATGCTGAACTGACCTAGACAGGTGGGCCAAGAACTATAATCAGCTCCAACTCTGTCATTAAACAGTGGTTCTTTCTCAGGGATTTTCTTGATAGTAACAGCCAGATTGTTGTAAAATTTATCTTTGGATTCTGCTGAAGATCGTTCGTGTTGGTGCATATGCATTGATAAGAGTAGACAGCCCTGCTGATGAGTGGAGCTGCATGGACAAAATTCTTTCACTCCCTGCAGCAGGTGGAATAATAAATCCTAGCAGGGTGTTTCTGACTGCAGAGCCAACCCCATATTCCCTAGACTTGTTTGATGGTTTTCTTTGCCAGAAGAATGAGAAGTTTCTGTCCTTAATAGATCCTGAGTCTGACAGCCTTGTCACTTGAAGGGCAACAATATCCATCTGCAGTCTGCTCAGCTCCATGTCTATGACAGCCGTCTTACGTACGTCATCTATTTCTTGTAAATTGTCTGAAAGACTAGGGGTCATTGTCTGAACATTCCAAGTGCCCAACTTTAGGGCTAAAGTTTTCTTATGTTTGTTGCATGGTGCAAAGTTATCAATCTGCTTGTCGGCTTTGACCCTAAACCCCATGCACCATGTGTGGTTCGCAGACTGTGGCGGGGCAGCACCTTACTGGCTGGGGGCTGCTCAGCTTAAGATGAGTGGTAGCTGCCCAATGAGATTCGATGACCTCTCCCACCATCGAAAGTGGCCCCTGGTATCATGCTCTATGCCAATTGAGCAAAGACTTATAACCAGTAACTGCCACTTCCCGCATTGTTTCAATGCTGTATGCAAAGCTGGAGTGTCCTCTTCAGTGCACAAAGCCTGGGTATATTAATATGGAGGATAGACTGTTACCCAAGCAGCAGATCCCCCCCTCTCCACGTTGCTGGAGTGTTTAGAGTTTAGAGTTTATTGGATTTCTATGCCGCCCTTCTCCCAGGGGACTCAGGGCGGTGTACAGCCACATTAAAACACCATGAATTTATAAAATTTAAAACCAATTAAAACAAATATATAAAATTTGGCCCTCAAATTAAAACACACATACACCCACTTAAAATTCATATTAGGCCAGTCCGGCTTGCTGAAACAGAACGTGATTGTACACAATCATGAACTGTTTCCAGGAGTCCTGTTCTGGATTTTGCCTTGAAGCCTTCTCCAGTAGTAGATATAGCCACAAGGCAGTGGAGGTTTGTAATCAGAGTTTCCCTTCTCCTAGAAGATGGTTCTCCCGTTTTATCTGCCATTGGGGCATAAAGCCCTCTTCTGCCATCAAAAACTGTTGACCCCCTTCTCCTGTAACCCTGGAAAGGGGCCCTTACAAGGTGCTACCAGCCAGGCCAGCTGGACCAAGGTGTTTTTTTTTTTTTTTTTAGGGAGGTATTACTCCTCTAGCACTCCTCATCTCGACAGGGAAGGGATTTTTTAATATGTTTAATATGTTTTCTCGAGCAGGAGCCGAAGAGTTCCTGGTGCTGTTTTCTGCAGCGGTTTTCTTGCCGCTGCTGCTGCCATTTTACCTCCATACAGGAACAGGTAATATTCGGCCGATGAGTGCATCTATATAATATTCTTTAATTTTTCCAAGCAGTATTAGTAAACTGTATTACAAACTAACTGTATTAATTTGTTCTTAACATTCTAACAAATAACATAGTGCTTTATAATGGTACTTATATCATAGCTATCATATGAACTCAAGTGATCTAAATGACACTGTGTCATAATCAGCAACCTTAGCTATTTTTGAAATTTGCTTTTCTAATTCAGGAACTATTTGTCCAGACATAGAGTCCATATTTATATTTTAATCCCTTTTTTGTTTTCAGGTGATATCTATTCCTAGCCACACTGTTATGTTTACCTAACGTGACTGATGCAGCATACAATGTAAACATTTCCAACTGATTTATATCCAAATTATTCAAAGGTTTCACATAGAACTATTTATTACTGGGATTATTGAAGTGCTATCATATACTGTTAATATTACAACTGCAGCACATATTTTCATGATTGAAATTGCCCAAATTCTCCCATTTTATGTACAAAACCAATATACTGTATTTGTTACAAATATATCCGATATCATCAATTATCAGCATTTGAAATGTAGGCTTGCATAATTCATTAGAGTATTTAACATTTAACAGTAGAATGTACGTATTCAATTAACTCAGATGCTTAATCCTTATACCTTTCCAGCTGCTTGAAATACTTAAATATTTTTCAGCATGGTTGTTGAATATTGTAACAGTAATAGATTTACTTCGATAAATATTTCCAGTTAAATTTGAGAATATGTGGTTTTATGATTTAGTCATTCTTACAAGCTATAGATTCTTTAAAAGATATGCAAATAGTGATTTTTGCAAACAGTATTGTATCATGCATTTGTTTATTATTTTCCTCCAGAGAATTCTCAAGCAATGTTATAAAGAAAGATCAAGTCTTGTTGAAAACTTGGGGGGGGGGGGGGTGAAGGGAAGGGAGGAAGACTTTAGCAAGTCCATGTACTTCCTTATTCAAAAACCTCTGCTACATTTCCTTATAAGTTACATGGTAGGCATCCGTGAATAAATAAATACTTCAGCAAATGGTAGCAGCTGCTGAAAGGGGAGCATAGGCAGAAGAGCAAGTAGCTCTGCAGCCTAATGGTTAGACAGATAAGCAAACAAACTCAAGGACTGAGGTGAAGATGTGCAATCAGCAGGGCTTTATGGGCACATACTGCACAGGAGGGAGAGAACCAGGCCTGTGTGTGACTAAGAGAAAAAGTGATTGACCCCATGTGCTATTTTAGAGGTTGTCTATCTTTTCTATATAGATACAAAATTCTGGACACAATGAAGTCAATGCATAAACTCAGTTTATGGGAAAAGTTCCTGGAGATATATTCTGCTGTGTGCAAATTAGAAATTACTGCACTGAAGAAAACCAACAACTACTTTTAAGATTTAAGCTGCTGTTTTATAATTGCATGGTTTACAAGAAGAATTTAACCTCCCTGCCCTGCACTTGCTTCTTTGCCCTTTTATCTTTCCTTCTCTGCAAAAACATGGAGTTAAATATTACTAATTTAACATGTATTTTCCTTTGTAGTGCTAAAGATATTCCTGCCATTTCTAGCTATCCTTTACAAGACAGAAGGAGTACTTTTTATGATGGTTAGATATCTGGCATGTGTTTTTATTGAATGCTGATTTTTGCTACATTTCTTCTTTTCCAGGTACAACTGGTCACAATAAGTGATTGTTAGAACAATGGCAGACTAATTTTTCAAAATGCATTCCAGTTTTCACTTAGTAATTTGTCTTAATAACAATTTTCTGATAAAACAAGCTTTTGGGATTCCCCAATCATGAAGAAACAGAAAACAGAATGCAATTCAAGTCTCCAGTGGCAAACACATCTGATATTTGCATATATAGATTATAATGTTTATAATTAACTTCCCAAACCAATCGTGTGTCTTGAATCATTCTAATTCCTTCTGCCTTTTTGCCTCATTGATAAATCTGGTCACATTTGATGGTTCTAAACTGGGGGTTTAAATATGGTAACAAAACCAAACATGACAATGGTTCATTAAAATAAAATGTAAAAACAGAAAATCCTATTTGGCCTTAGCAGGCATTTTATCTATATACTATTTAGATCTGAATTGACAACTCTGAATATTTCATGTTACTACCTTAATTCCAATGAATAATATTTGATAGTATGAGCAACATTGAATGTATTAACTTTTTTAATATAAATGTCCATAGTCACTATTAAATATATGAAATGGGAAATCTGCTTTCCTTTTGTTTCATATAATTTTTTTTAATATCGAAGCCACTGAATTAGTATGTATATAATTTCCAGGTCAAACCACATTAATTATCTTTTTCTCTTTGCTATTCACTTTTTAAAATATCATTCATATCTCTCTTTTATTTAGTATAAAAATATTGAAATCCATTTTAGTGATCTTTTAATCTATTCTTGCCTTAATCAAGACTCCAAGATTCTTTTTTGAATTGAGAAAATCACTGTTGGTCCAGTAGTAGCATGTAACAGCATCAGCAAAACCAATTTAGCTTTAATTTTTAAAATAGATATATGTGTTTTTAATCTACTTGGAATGTGTGGGTGTAGGAACACAGACGAGAAGCCAAACTTCCAGCAGCAATGTTTATTGCAGATAATGACTCAGTAAAACCAACATGCAATTTCTGACTGACAGCCCCTTTTAAAGGAAAACTGTCAGCCTTTAACCAATAACTTTAAAATATGTCCCACACTTGCATGGCAGAAGGAAAGCTTCTGCTCACACCTGCGCAGACATAACAGTACTATTACTACATTTAAAACTGAATATCTTATGAGCTGCCTTC
Source organism: Pituophis catenifer annectens (assembly GCF_029215685.1). Lineage (NCBI taxonomy): Eukaryota > Metazoa > Chordata > Lepidosauria > Squamata > Colubridae > Pituophis > Pituophis catenifer. The sequence continues at coordinate 31,074,328 of NW_027256888.1, forward strand.
TAGAGCTATCAGATAATCAGGTAATCAGCTGATACTAAAAATGCTCAGAGTCATATAACTAGGCTAGAACTGAAACTAGATTTGAAGGGGATCTTTTCCAAAGAGTAGGGGAGGGAAACCCATTCTCTAATGTTTTGCAGGATATGAAAAAATATTTTTTTAAAAAAGTATTGAATAACAAATAGATATTTAGAGCGATCAATACATTGTTACTTAATGAGAAAATGAAAACCTTTATTTTAATACTTTAATCATTTGTATGCCACATAAGGCTCAGGATAAACATGGCTTAGTTGGATGAGTAGTTCTAAGTTGCTTCTCTCTTTGATTAGTTCCCACCCATTGCTTCTTGTCCTACATTCAGGTGCTTTGGAGAATAGCTTGACTCCCTCTTCTTTGTGGCAGCCCCTGAGATAATGGAACACTGCTATCATGTCTCCCCTAGTCCTTCTTTTCATTAAACTAGACATACCCAGTTCCTGCAACTGTTCTTCATATGTTTTAGACCCCTAATCATCTTTGTTGCTCTTCTGTGCACTCTTTCTAGAGTCTCAACATCTTTTTTACATCGTGGTGACCAAAACTGAATGCAATATTCCAAGTGTGGCCTTACCAAGGCATTATAAAGTGGTATTAAGTTTTGAAAGAGACAAAGCAGTTCAATCTTGACAGGTTAATTTCCAATCATTGTTTCTTTTCCTGCCTTTGGTGCTTTGGAAAATAGTTTGACACCCTCAACTATTGGAACAGTGCTATCATGTTACCCCTAGTCCTTCTTTTCATTAGACTTTCATTAATCATGCCCAATTTCTGTAACCATTCTTCATGTGTTTTATCCTCCAGCCCGCTAATCATTTTTGTTCTTCTTCTCTGCACTCTTTCCAGATAATAGATAACTATTTGACAGGTAGTCTTGCTGCCTATCAAATAGATAATGTCAACTGTCTGACTAGTGAACCCAAAATAAGGAAGCACTCGGAAGATTTGAATTCCCAAAAGTAAAATTTTATTGGATACACAATATTGGTACTGAAGAAACAAAACTGCCACATTGCTGGCATCATCTTGTATTACAAATGTTTCCTCCAGGTTTGGGTTTTTAAGGGTTGGCTCAACCGCAAAAAGCCATTTGAGCTTTTCAAAAGCTGCTTGGCATTCCATAATCCAATTAATGGCTGGCTTGGGTTTCATCTCCCCTCCATCCATTTTTGTTCAATGATAGGCAGAGCTATCTGTGTGAACGAGGGGATGAATTGGTGGTAGAAGTTGGGGAAGCCCAAGAAACTCTGCAGCTGCTTTCTGGTCTGAAGAGCTTCCTACTCTAGAATGGCCTTCACTTTCTGGGGTCCTTCTCCACCCTCTCACTGGACACAGGTATACCTAAACTGGTTTTGTGGAAATCACATTTGGATAGTTTAGCATAGAATTTAGTTTTCAATAGTTTTCTTAGCACTTCTCGCACTAACTTCACATGGTCTTCCATTGTCTCAGAATAAATGAGGATGTTGTTCAGGAACACTAACACCCACTTATACAGGTGCTCATGTAGTACTTCATTGATTAGTTGCTCATGTAGTACTTCATTGATTAGTACTGCTGATACTCCCTGCAGCCCAAAAGGCATCACCTGGAATTGGAAACACCGTAAAGGACAATTGAAAGTGGTTTTCCACTCATCACCTTCTTTTATTCTCACTTGATAATATGCTTCTCTCAAGTACAGCTTGGTGAACACCCTTCTCTTGCCTAGGTATCCCAGCATGTCCTTCATAAGGAGGAGGGGGTAAATGTTTTCCATATAGACACTATTGATTCCCCGAAAATCCACGCATAATCTCAAAGACCCATCTTGCTTTGCTTTGAAGAGTACCAGAGCTGCCATTCTAGATTTTGCTGTTGAATGAAACCCCTAGCTAGATTTTTATTCATGAAGTTTCTGAGCTCCTTCATCTCTCTTGGGGTCATTGAGTATATCTTTTGTTTGGGCAATTTGGTCCCTGGCCGTATTTCAATGGCAGTCAGTAGGGCGATGGGGAGGGAGTACATCTGATTCTCACTTGCTGAATGCTTCAAATGGATTCTGAAATTCCTTTGGGATGGCTGTCTCAGCTAATGCATTGACAAGCTCTATCTTTCCCCTTCCCACCAATGGTGTTTTGCTACCTTTGCATGTTGCTCCTACGCATTGCAATCTGCCTGCTTTACTCCCCCAGCACCAATTGTTGTCTTTCCAGTCAATGGCTGGATTCCACTTCTTCAGGAATATCATCATCAATATCATAGTTTCTGCCATTTTCAGGGCTACTTTGAACTAGATAGTTTCCTTCTGGTTCCCTGTTTTCAGGCTGCAGGGCTGGGAAATTGGCTGCTTGATGACCTTCTTTCCCACATTGGAAGTAGGCTCCTGGAAGGTGCCACGGGCTCTCCTTTGGGATGGCCAGAGGGGCTGTTGGTCCCTCGTGTGTTGGCAGGCGTCTCTCTTGACCTTGTCAGGGGTGACCCTCATGTGCCATGTGCTGTCGGTACTCTAACAGGTCTAGCTCCATTGTGATTGCTAGCTAGTACCATACCCCTAGGTCATCTGAAATCCCTCGGGGCAGGCAGTTTTGATACAGCTCTTTGTTTAGTCCATCTCGGAAGTGGTAAACCAGCAATCATTCTGGCCATCCTCTCAGCTTCCCAGCCAGACTGTGGAACTCCTGAATATATTCAGTTATTGGCTTATTCCTCTGTCTTATGGTGCAGATGCAGGATTCTGTCCAGCGAGCTCATGCAGGGTCACCGAATCTGGCTTGAAGCTCCTCCAGGAAGGCATCCACATTCCTCAGCTCTGGTGCTCTTTCATTGTGGAGGTACAGCACCAGGGGTGAAATCCAGCAGGTTTTGATAGGTTCTGGAGAACCAATAGTTGAAATTTTGAGCAGTTCGGAGAACTGGTAGCGGAAATTTTGAGTAGTTTGGAGAACTGGCAAATACCACCTCTGGCTGGTCCCAGAGTGGGTGGGAATGGAGATTTTGCAGTATCCTTCTCCTGCCATGCCCACCAAGCCATGCCCACCAAGCCACACCATGCCCACCAAGCCATGCCCAAAGAACTGGTAGTAAAAAAAAGATTTCACCACTGTACAGCACCCAATCTCCCACTTTGTCTTCTAGATTCAAAGTGATGGCATTCACATGGTCCACTTCATCTGGGTACATTGCCTTATATCGCCTCAAATAGTTCCACAACTGGTTCAGGTTGTAAGCTATTTTCTCCAGCCACCCGTCAAACATGGCTTTTAGAGGCGGGGGCTCCCGGTCATCCTGAACCAGTAAGTAGCCCAGTTGCAGCCCCACCACTTGTGGGACTGCTTGAGCTTGGGCTCCTGCTACTGCAGAGTTCCCCTGGGCTTGTCCCACATCTGCAGGAGGGATGGCAACTCCCCCTGGGGTAACCCCAGCTCCCTGGGCCACAGTCTGCAGCCGTCCAGGTCTTCCATTTCTTCCCTCGAGTCATAGCAACTCTGGGTGGGACCAAGCGGATCCTGACTGCCTTCTTCACTCCACTTGGCCTCCGCATCTTCAGGTCAAGACAAATGTATATGGCCATGACTCCTTCCTCGTGCACTGGCAGCTGCTCTGTCCTCTATGCTTTCACCTTGGATTGGGTCATCACCATTTGCACTCCAGAGTCCGCTTGGGTGGCTGCTGGTGCCTCCTGAGGAGGGAGTGATCCAGGTTTTGCTGCGGCATCAGCTTTTTGGTTCATTCCGGACATCGTTAGGTTACAACTGTCTCGGAGGCATCTGAGTAGGCTGCATTGAATTAAAAGGAGCTGGTTTAGTGTCAACTATCTGACTAGGGAACCCAAAACAAGGAAACACTCTTGGGAGATTTGAATTCCCAAAAGTAAAACTTCATTGGATATACCATATTGGTATGAAGAAACAAAACCAGCTCTTTCCCACGCAAGTGCTTGCTTAGTTAAATAATATCTTCCTCTTCTCCCCATTCCTGGGCAAAAGTCTCTATGGTCTGAAACAATCTGGTTTAATGTGGTACTTATGTCTTACTGACAAACTAAATTCAATGGGCTTTATTAAGTCCGAAACTGATGAGTGCATGTTCACAAAAAGATCTAACAACGCATATGAGATAGTTCTTGTTTATGTTGATGATATTGTTTATATTGGTCCAAATAAGCAAATGAGTGAAATTTTTGCCAAAGCTTTGCAGAGATATTTCACATTGAAATCATTAGGTCACATTAGCACTTATTTAGGTGTTCAGATTGAAAAAACACAGAAGGGGTTTAGTCTTTCACAAGAAGATAAAATTGAACAGGTTTTGCATCATTGCAACATGAAGGATGCTAACACAACAAAGACACCCATGCAAACAGATTTTCACAACTTGACACAAGAAGAAAGTCCTGAGTTCGAGGATCAAACACTTTATCGTTCAGTCATTGGGTCACTATTGTACATTAGTAGTTGGACCAGACCCGACATTGCACTTAGTGTTAATCTCTTATCTCGACATGAAGGTAAAGCAAAACAGTTTCATTGGACGTGCATTAAGAAATTATTGAGATACCTAAAATACACTAAACACATGAAGTTATTGTTAGAACCAACACATACTGATTATGCAGAATTATGTTGTTATGCAGATTCTGATTGGGCAAGTGATAAGAAATCACGTAAAAGTACTTCAGGTTATATGATGTTCTTAAATGGATGTCCTGTTTATTGGCAAGTACGTAAACAGAATTTTGTTTCTTGTTCATCTACTGAAGCTGAATATGCTTGTGTTTCAGATGCATGTAATTCTCTAACTTGGTTTGATGCTTTAGTCACAGATATCTGGACACACCCGATCCGACCGATCACCGTGATGGAAGACAATGAATCGGTGGTTTATATTTCTGAATCACATTTTACAGGTTCTAGGTCCAGACACATTGACATTCGTTATCAAAACATAAAACATTTAGTGAAAAAAGGTTTTGTCAAAATGCAATATGTATCTACACATGATCAAATTGCTGATATGCTCAACAAACCACTTCCAGCAGCTCAACACGAGTATCTACGTAAGAAGATGTGCCTTATTTGATGATGTAGTGATATTCGCTCAACTGGCAAAGAAGGGGAATGTCACTGCGTTATTTTATTTGCCAGCTGAGCTCATTATTTCTGGACTATCTGACTTTCCATACCTTGCCAAGAATTGTTATCAAAAGCTACTATGCATGTCCATCCACCCACATTCCTTTCACTTGCTTCTTTACACACTTTTTCCTTTGTTCTCTTTCCAGCAAGGTCCGGCTGAGATAGCCGGCAAGAATTACTTTCAAAAATGTAGCAATTAACTTTTCTTAGTTAGTGAGGTGTTTTATTTTCTTTATAACAAATAAATGAGTTTTATTAGAAACTTTCCTTCGCGTTTCTTTTTCAGAATATTGCAACAAGGAATAAGCCTCGATTCATCTCCTCTAATTAAACCAGGGTAATTAGTCCCAGAGCCAAACATGGGATTAATAAATGCCCTGACATCCACATTGTCCAGTTGTTGTGGCCCGTCAGAGGCCTGTGCAGTTAGTAGCTGATTCCGACAGCAAGGAGGCTGGTGTGGTGCTGCGCCAGCAGCCTGTGCAGCTGGCGCTCGAGTCAGACAATGAGGAGGCTGGAGAAGATGTGGTGCCAGAGGCAGGGATTCAGCCAGGGCCTTCAGAACCTCCAGAAGCTCCCATAAGCGAAGAGGAAGAAGAGGAGGAGCCTCTTCTCAATGCACGAGTGCACAGAGCTGTTAAAAGGCAGGAGTGGCTCCTCAGGAGGAGGTCTCCTTGAGAGTAAGGCTTGGGGCTAATCAGCCACTCCCCTAGCCTATTTAAGGAAGGACGATGACTGAGGCAATTTGCAAGAAACAACTTCATTCATATTCCTTCGGGTCTTGATTCCAGAAACATTTGATTCGGCTCTTGTTTATCTCTTGTCAGTTTTCCTGCAAATTGCTTCTGGGCATTCTGCCAACCACAGTAAGATTACGGTTATCTGAAATACTGTGCCTCAGAATTGAGTTATTATTCTTTGGATTCTTGTCGGCTGTTAATGAAGTTAAATTAACAGCCCTTGTTCAAAAAAGACTGATTTAAACTGTACTTATGTTCGAACAACTACTAAGAAAGCTCATTAGTAGTCTTTAATTAATAAACTAAGGTTTGTACAGACTTTGTGTGTGCTGCCCTCTTTGGGGTCCATAGCTGGGGCAGAACACCAGTTATGAGATGTTCTTTTGTTATGGGAAGAGTCCATTTGTTTCTCAAGCACTTGCACTGGTGACCTTGATGGCTTCAATGCTCTCACAATCTCTGTGTACATTCTCAGCATTCCATTTCCCCTGTACCTCCCCCCCAATTCATTGGCAAGTTTATTTATTTATTCAATTTATATGCCTCCCCTCTCCGAAGACCCAGGGCATGGAACAGCATTAGGATTTGAAAGAAGCAACGTGATTTAGTTTTGACATATTAGTTACCTATAGTAAAAAAAAAAAAAAAGGTAACTTTGGATGTTTTAGGAAGAAAATCTGTCTACCTGACATTGACCATTTTTGTTTTTTGTGTTTGCTTGAAAGCTACACTAGTGCTGTGTCCCACTGTTAGTAACTTTATCTTAATGTGCTGCACAGCTGGATACATCTTGAAAGTCCTATGCAAGTTAAGGGAATGTTAAATATTTCAAAGCTTTACTGTCACTCTTTTGTTTGAATTTATTTCAACTAGAGAAGAAAAAAGGTGTATGGACTCATCCTTCCTTTTGCACAGTGTCAATTGCTATTCTGATTATGTTTTGCCTATGCTCCAAAGTGGAAAAAACAAGCTGTAATTGCTTTCTGTCCCTCCATCATGTTTCTCCTTCAGCTCCATGACATGACAGCTGCTCCTAAAAGTGGAGCATCAGCTCTTTCAATTTTTCTTTTCTGTATCAAGGGCTGTCCCTATCTGACTTTTTGCACTGCTGGGTGCTGTCACTCACTGAAATCAAAACTTGACATGTCATTCTTTCCAAGGAGAAATACTGCATTTTCTCTCTTTAAAGTAGCTGCTAGGCTACCTTCAAAAGCATAACTGCATATCTTTATTTCTTTCTGATATTGTTCCATGTTCTTGGCATATCAAAATGCTATATTACTTCAACTTTAACATGAATGTGATAGGCATATTGAAATACTTGATTGTCTGTTTCTTAAATAAGAAATAACACTGAGGAGTATAGGGTCTTTTAAAATGGAAATGAAAGGGATATTTCTAGTCAAAAGCAAATATGAAATAATTTTGATAATGTAACAATGCAAAGATGTTAATTGTCCTTCCCACTCAAAAATATTAGTATCTCTTTTTTTTATTAAAAAGTTTTACAGAAGGTTTACATGTTTGCCCCCCTTCCCTACCACCCCTCCCCCACCCCTTCCCCTTCCCATCCGCCCACCTCCCCCCCCTCTTCCCAGAACAAATTACAGGATATAACATTCAACAATCATAATCCATCCTAATCTAAATAATTATAACATTCAGCATCTCTTATTCCTTCAATTCCCTAATTACCCTGCTAACTTAATTACCTAAAAACACGCCAAATATCTACATATTTATTCATAACCTATCTGCAACTTCTTATTCCGGTATTTACTTTGGATATAATCTATCCATCTTCTCCAGTTCCTTAAATATCTTTCATTTGAATGTTCCTTCAAGTACGCTGAAATTTTTGCCATCTCCGCTAGGTTTGTTACTTTCATTGTCCATTCTTGGATTGTAGGTAAATCTTGCTTCTTCCAATACTGTGCCACCAACAATCTTGCTGCAGTTATTAAATTCAAAATCAAATTAGTTTCTATAACCGTACAATCCGTAACTATACCCAGCAGAAACAACTGTGGTGTAAATTTTAACCTCTTTTTAAGAATATTTTGTAAAATCCACCAAATTTTTATCCAGAACGCTTTAACCTTTTTACATGTCCACCAAATATGAAAGTATGTAGCATCCTCACAATCACATCTCCAATATTTTGGTTGTACACTCAGATACATACAAGATAGTTTTTTTGGATCTAGATGCTATCTATAAAACATTTTATAAAAGTTCTCCCTTAAGTTTTGCGCTTGTGTAAATTTCACATTTCTTATCCATATTTTTTCCCATATTTCCATCATTATTGGTTGTTCAAAATTCTGCGCCCATTTTATCATACAATCTTTAACTAGCTCTGTTTCCGAGTCTATCTCTATCAATATATTATACAATCTTTTTATATGCATTGAGCTTTGGTCCCTAGTTTGTTTTATTAAATTTTCATTGCTTTGTATAATACCAATTTTCTGATCTTTTCTCCATCTGGCTTGCAGTTGTACATACTGAAACCAAGTTTGAATTATTTTCTCCTCTTTCAACACATTCAAAGGTTTTAATTTTAGTATACCTCCCTCCATATTAAGAATATCTATATATGTAATTACATCCTGTCTGCTTTCTATACTCGTAATCTCTATTGCGTGCTTGGGTACTGTCCACATAGGTATCTTTTCATTTAACTTATATTGATATTTCTTCCAGACACGCAATAAAGCATTCCTCAATATATGGCTCTTAAATGCTCTATCCACCTTTTTATCATACACTAAATAAGCATGCCAACTGTAAACCAAATCATGCCCTTTAATGTTCAGAATCCTTCCATTTGTTAAATTAATCCAATCACTAATTGCTGATAAGACAGCTGCTTCGTAATATAATTTTAAATTGGGCATTTTCATCCCCCCTCTTTCTCGTATATCCTGCATTATTTTCAATTTTATCCTTGGTTTCTTACCTTGCCATACAAACTTATTAATACCTTTCTGCCATTCTTCCAGGTTGGCATCCTTCTTTAGTATTGGTATCATTTGAAAGAGGAATAAAAACTTGGGTAAAACATTCATTTTTATAACTGCTATTCTACCTAACAAGGACAATTGTAATTTTTCTCATTTATCAATTTCAACTTGTATTTTATGCCATAACAACTCATAATTATATTTATACAGTTTCCCGTTAGAAGGTGCAATATAAACACCTAGGTATTTAACTTTTTAAACTATTTCACATCCCGTTATCCTTTGTAACTCCTCTTTTTGATTTATTGTCATATTTTTAACTATCATCTTTGTTTTTCCAACGTTTATTTTAAACCCAGACACTTGACCATACTGTTTAATTATATCCATCAGAACCTTTGCTGATTCCACTGGTTGAGTTAAGGTCACAACCAAATCGTCTGCAAATGCCCGTACCTTATATTCATAATCTCTAACTTTAATTCCCTCTATCTCATCTATATTACGTATTCTATTCAACAACAGTTCTAAAGTTAATATAAATAATAATGGCGATAAGGGGCATCCCTGCCTCGTACCTTTTTCAATTTTGAAAGTTTCTGTTAAACTGCCATTAACAATTATCTGAGCTGTCTGTTCTTGATATATTGTTTTTATAGATTGCATTTCCCAAATTGCATCCTATAAACCACTCTCAATAAAAATTGCCAATCCAATCAATCAAAAGCTTTTTCCGCATCTAAAAATATAAGCACCGCAGGGATTTGGGTGTTCCTTTCCAAATATTCCAATATATCAACAATTTGTCTTACATTATTTTTCATTTGCCTCCCTTGTATGAAACCAGATTGATCAGCATGAATCATTTTTTGCATTATTGACATTAACCTATTTGCCAATATCTTAGCAAATATTTTATAATCTGTATTCAATAATGATATGGGTCTATAATTTTTGGGATGTGTCAAATCTTGATCTTCTTTTGGAATTAATGAAATAAAGTCTGTTTTCCATGAAGGTGGTACCCCTTGTCCCAACTGTATTCTGTTAAACAATTCTTTAAGAGGTACAACCATCTCCAGTTGTAAATATTTATAATACACAGCCGTTAATCCATCCGTACCAGAAGCCTTGCCAGTTTTTAACTGTTTAATTGCTAGGAGGATCTCCTCCTCTGTTATTAATTGGTTCAACCGTTCTCTTTGTTCCTCTGTGACTATAGGAATATTCTGTCTATCCAAATATCTCTCTATATCTACACCTTGTATTTTATCTGCGGTATATAATCTTGTGTAAAATTCTAAAAATGCCTTTTTAATCATATTTTGGTGATAAACCTCTTTACCTTTATACTCTATTTTCTCTATGGTACGAGATTTTTGTTTTTTCCTCAGCATGTATGTCAACCATCTACTTGGTTTATTTGCATTACAAAAGGTATTATGTTTAGCATATTGTAAATTAGTTGCCACTTGATCTGAGAGCATCATATTAAACTGTCCTCGTAATAGGGTAATCTCTTCTTTAGTTTTCTTATCCTCTGGGTTATGTATTAACACCTTTTCTTTTTTCTTAATCTCTTCTTCTAATTCCCTCCTTTTTTCCGTCTGTCTACGCCTATATGCATTATTCATATTTATCAAAACTCCTCTCATATATGCTTTACTAGCATCCCATACCATATCCATAGATGTTCCCTTATTCATATTGAAAACAAAAAATTCCTTCATTAATTTTTTACATTCTATTACGTTTTTCTCATATCTAAAAAGATTTTCATTTAACCGCCAAGATCTCCTAGACTTTTTCCCACACTCCAGTTCCATCCAAACTGGATTATGATCCGTTAAAATTCTGGGGCAAATTTTTCTCTTCTTTACCCTGGAAAAAAAATCATTTGTAATTAATATAAAATCAATTCTCGAAAAAGATTGATGTCTATCTGAAAAAAATGTAAAATCTTGTTCTTTGTAATTCAGTTCACACCAAATATCTCTTAATTCCATATCCTCCATCATATCAAAAAAAGATTTAGGCAGTCTCTCTCGCAATTTAGTAGATTGTAAAAGTCTTTTCTTATCAATATTGGGGTCTATTACTCCATTCCAATTCCCCATCAGCATACATGAATTATAATCCCAGTGTAATAATTTTGTATGTATCAATTTATAAAATTTTTCTTGTTGTTGGTTAGGTGCATATATCCCCATTAAAAGTGTTTTCTTCCCTTCTATCAGTAACTCAATTGCCAGATATCTTCCTTGTTGAACTGCTTCCACTAATTTAGCTTTCAAGTCTCTTTTCAGATAGATCACTATTCCATTCTTTATTTCCGAGGCAGACGCAACAAAATGTGTTCCCAGTTTTGCATTTATTAAATATTTTTTATCAGTTATCCTTATATGTGTTTCCTGCAGGCATATTATATCATTTTTAAATTGTCTCAAATGGTGAAATATTTTCTTCCTTTTTTGTGGTGAATTTAAACCATTGACATTCCAGGTTAAAAACCTAGAAGCCATCTTCAGACTCTCTAAGCTTGGCAAGAGCTGGTAATCCACTTGGAATTTCTTTTTCGGTCTTGCCCCTCCCACAGCTTCTGTACCGGTATTCACATTTTCTTGTAATAAGGCCTGCACTTGTAACATTTTTAATTCTTGTTCTTTACGTTTAGTAACTGCTCTAGTTTGTCTTTGATCTTTAACTTCTTCTTGTTTTTCAACAATATCCCATGCTTGAAAGTTGCAGTAATTCATCCTGCATACTCATAACTCCACCTTCTGCTTGCTTCTGCAGATCCTCTTTCCTTCCCTCTGTTGCATTTCTTATTTTTTTAACTCCCACAGATGGTGGGTATCCAGCCTTTAGTATTTTAGTGTAGAAATCTCTTGCTTTCCAAATTGTATTAAGGCGATATCGCTCTCCTGCATAGTTCACCACTAATCCAACTGGAACTTCCCATCTGTATTGTATCTGTCGATTTCTAAGTTCATCTGCCAGAAATGCATACTCTTTCTTGGATTTCAACATTTTAGGTGTTGTAATTTACTTTGTTACCAGAAGGATTAGAAATGAGATTTTACAAACCTCTTACAAAAACAAGTTGCAAGTGGCAGGACAAGAAGTGGCAGTATTTAAAGAAAAATATTAGTATCTCATCCTGTTACACTGCATGTGGAAAAAGAGAAACAAGAATCAAATCTGACTTCTGTTTGAAGGAGAGTTTGTAGATTAATACCAATTAATTGATGGATATCTCTAATGGCCTGCTTAGTTAAGGTAATAAACCATTGGCATATGCAGCATACTAAATTTATGTCCAAGTGAAGACACATGTGGGATGTCATGCCTTAAACCTACTTTTATGTGCTTGCATTACAACATTTCACCCAGACTGTGAGTGATAGTATTTGCAGCGTATCATCATTCATTAAATGTCCTCCCCAGACACCTGTGCAATAAACATATTTATCAGAAACTATATCCTTGAAGGCAGTGAGGCTTCTAGTTTTAGTAATGGCCAAGTGAAGCCTACAGGGAGACCGAACAATAAATTTGATCAAGACATTCCCTCTTACTCAACTTTAAGTATTGTATGGGTTAGCAAAGATTTATTAAGTAGAAAATATGTTTATGTTGGAGATAATAAAATGGGTCAGTTCTCTTGTTTTGTTTATGAGAAAGATGATTTAATTTAAAAAAACAATTTATCTTAAGAAAATGATTTAATAAAAGGGTGGGAAGAGTCAAAAATGATCCAAAAAAAAGGAACCACCATCTGTGTCCATGATCATAACAAAATGCTAACTGAAAAAAATTAAGATGATTCATTTTATTTATGATAATTTCTATCTATTCACTGAACATGGGAGATTAGAGATGAGGAAATAGTTATCAGAAACAGAAAGATCCAGGGAGAGATTTTTTCAAGGCTCCTGAACAATATCCCATCCTGAAGCAAGGTGTTGGTCATCTTAATCTAATCTGTCATTGTTCCCAGAAAAGTGAATCCCCATTCACTGCATTGGAGTCCTCATGCCAGAAGGAGTTCAAAATAATATGGCAAGCCATTGGTCATTAACCCAATCACCACAACAGACTCTGTCCAAGAAGAATCATTTTTTTGGTGAATCTGAGTGACTTTATCAGCAAAGTGCCACATTAAATAGTCATTGCAGTTGGGGCAAGATATATATGTTACCCTAAAAGATATACATATTAAAAGAGAATTGGTTACTCTAAACTGGGCTCTAAACAGGGTATCCAGATGACAATTCACTGACAAAATAAGACTAGAGAAAAAATAATACAATAAATAGTTGTTGAACTATTTATTGTATTGAACAAATTGTTGAACAAATATAGAAATCAATAGTTGTACCAATAGTAATAGGAGCTCCTGGAGCAATACCCAAAGGGCTGCCTAGATACATGGAAATTTTGAACTTATTAGACCTGAATATCCTGACTTTGCAAAATATCACCCTACCTGCAACTACCTATATACTCAGACGCTACTTTAATAGCTCTTAGGTCCTTGGTTAGAACTTGAACTGTTAAGTTTTTACCAGTCCCAGACTATGAACCTAATTGAAGATTAAATCTTAAATAATAATATAGTAACAATAATAATAACTGGAGAAGGTAACAAAAAACAACGACCTGCAGTTAGAAATAGAACCACTGTGGCAAATGCAAGCAAAGGTAGTCCCAAAAGTAACAGGCACCTTAGGTGCAATCCAAAAACAACTGGAGCGCCACTTGAATACCATCGGCATTGACAAATTCACCATCAGTCAATTGCAAAAGGCAGCTTTACTGGGAGCAGCTTATATCCTGCAATGATATCTGTAACACCATCAAATATATAAATGTGCCTATCCTAGATCCGTGGAAAGGATTTGATAGGTAGACAAAAATGCCAAATCCAGTCTGAACATCTGGCTGACTGTGCAGTGAACCAGTAATAATAATAATAAACAATGCTCAAAATAATTGAAGTTACTTAGGGAATTAAACTCCAACCTCAAGACTACATTAAGCAATTTGGGGAAAAGAATCTGGCAGATAGCAGAATTTCCAGTTAGTCCCCATGGCACAATTTAATAAATAGGCTGTCACACACCTCTGTTTCTTAGGTAGAGTTCCTAGTCTGAAAAAGACATTGGATAACTTTGAAGACCAACATCCTTCCTCCTCCAAAGCTATCAAGGCTGTTGGAGATGCTGAAATCTCCATCTTGTTTACACAGAACTTTACATGCCAATTATAGTTGTGGCTTAAGTGCTTTGTAAAGTTATAAATAATTTTCTTACTCAGGTCTCTCCTATGAAATTTTTTCTACATAAATTAATATTCTCTAGGCTTGCACTGTTAGACTTCCAGGCTTATAATTGAGCATTTTTCTCTTAAGACAGCAGTCCCCAACCTTTCTAGCTTGGCAGACTGATGGGGGGGAAAGAGAGAGGGGATGGTTCCAGGTGTACAGCAGGTATGTGCATGCACACGCATGGGAGTGCTCATCACTCATATAAGTGGAATTGTACATGCGTGGGAGAGAGAGTGCCTGCCACTCATGTGGCCCTGTTCCGAATGGGCCGCGGCCTAGTGGTTGAGGTCCCCTGCCTCAAGGTGGAAAAAAAAATCACAGAATTCACATCTTGTCTGAACTCAATTTCAGAATTATTAGTTGAATATGATGGCAGATATTAAGATACTTCTTTTTTCAGGAGTTGTTTTAATAACTGTGGAGTAAGAAATATTTTAGATCAATTTTTCTTACTTGAAGCATTTTTCACAACTGAAATTGTACAACTGAAATTAAGTTTAATTTACTTCATCTTTTTTCTTTTTATTCAACTAAAGCATTTGCCATTTCAATGTTTGTTCATGATTCTAATGAATCAATCTGTTTTGCCCACAAACTGTGTGTGAGAGAGAAAGTTAAGGATTGAAATGAATTCTTTATATGAATTTTAAATTAATGAAGCTGAAATGTTCTAATTTTGAAAAAATAGTGGCAAGTTGTTTTAACACTCAAAATATATAAAACATTTTGTTTTGGACACCTGAGAGGATCTTCATTAAAGTTCATTATGGTTAGTTTGCTCCTTAGATTTCATAACAGGAATTGAAACATTAATTCATACAGTATGGTTCGTTCATGTCCTACTATTGCTGTATATGTTGAGACATGATAGGGTTGTCATCATTATTAATGCTGACAAACACATAAATGTTTTTGGCAACATTCTCAATATTTTCAATTTATCAGAGCAAGTATTTTGCAAAAAGAGTCTGCTTGCAGACTTTATTGATGAAAGAAAAGACTACAAGAAAATGGGGAATGGATCTTGTTATTACTACATCCGTCAAAAATAATGAAAGAAAAAAATGAAAGGATTTTTTTAAAAATAATAATTTAAAATAATACAATAGCCCATCCACTTTTGGAGCGTGATACTAAGCTTGTCACACAAAGCTCCTGAGCTGTCAGAAGCTGTTCATCCAATAATATGAATAGCTCTTTAGATATTTAGATGATAATTCATGGTAAAATAAAGCTTAATTTGTATTTTAGTATATTCTATAGTGAGTGAGACACTGGACTATTCTCCAGAATAATGTATACAACCCAATGACTGTTTTTTTGTAATAGTGATATCTCTAAAGGACCAAAAGAAGCATATAAGCCTACTGTTCAATGATATAAGGGAGAATTGCAGATCATAATCTGTATGTGAATATTAGAGAAAATAAATTTAGGGATTGTTTTAGAAGGAATTTTTCACTTTGGAAATATGTTTCATCATTTCTCCTGTTTGTATTGGTCTCTCACTGCCTTAGTATAGAAGTATATTTCCTTTCTCCTTGCCTGGGTAAAAAGCTGGTATTTGTATATACTGGGAAGTGGAAAAGAATGATCATATATTATTTATACATCTGAAATAGTGTTACATGAAAATTTGTGTAAAAAAAGGAGGATAGGGAATAGAAAGCAATTCATTTTATGTGAGCTGGTCCAAATAATAGGATGGGACTCAGCGGTAGGTTTCAAAATTTTTTACTACCGGTTCTGTGGGTGTAGCTTGGTGGGCGTGGCATGGCTTGGTGGGCGTGGCAGGGGAAGGATACTGTAAAAACTCCATTCCCTCCCCTCCAGGGGAAGGATACTCTAAAATCTCCATTCCCTCCCCAATCTAGGGGAAGGTTACTGCAAAATCCCCATTTGCTCCTGATCAGCTGGGACTTGGGAGGCAGAGAATACACGGGGGCAGGGCCAGACAGAATTTTTACTACCGGATTTCCAAACTACTTGAAATTTCTGCTACTGGTTCTCCAGAACTGGTCAGAACTTGCTGGAACCCACTTCTGATGGGACTGATATGTACGCAAAATGTTTCTTTAAGAAAAGTGACAGTTAAAGGGAAAAAAACAGCAAAAATAAATTATTATATTAATACCTTTATTTTCAGGGCAGATATTATATTTTATTATAACCCATATGCTGTAGAAATTGAATAAGTAAGTAAGTAAGTAAGTAAATAAATAAATAAATAAATAAATGCGATGGTCCAAGCATGATTGCCTTTTATTTTGTTATTTAACCGCCTACTACCACCAATAGCCTCCTACCAGCCAGTACGCTCTCATAGAGAGGGGCTCCTCTGGGTGCTGTCGGCCAAACAGTGTCGACTGGTGGCCCCCAGGGGGAGAGCCTTCTCTGTGGGGGCACCTACTATCTGGAACGAGCTCCCCCCGGAGATACGAAGGATCCCGGATCTGCGCACCTTCCGCCGTGCTCTAAAGACCTTTTTATTTCATCAGGCGGGCCTGGCCTAACTTTTCTTCCTCTTTTTAAACAATTTTAATATTTTAACATTTTTAATATCTTTAATACTTAAAGTCTAAATTGGTTTTAAATTGATTGGGATTTTAACCTGTCTCGGCCAAACTATTTAATTCGATTTTATTTCTGCTTTTTAAATTTTGTATGTATGTATTTTATTGTTGGCTGTTCACTGCCCTGAGTCCTTCAGGAGTAGGGCAGTATACAAATCAACTAAAAGTAAAAGTAAAGTAAAAGTTAACTCACTCTGTTGATTTATTTTCCCATGTGCACCAGTAATTCAGAAAAATATGATTAGTTCATTAAAATAAGCCTGTAGAATTTTGATTATTATATTGTTACATAGCTATAATCATGTTTACTTCCTAAACAGTTTTATTCATCTAAGTATTTATTCTGTTATTTGAATCCTTGGCTTTGAGATACAAGATATACACCTTCTCAATAGTGAGATTCAAATAATTTAACAACAGGTTCTCTGCCCTAATGACTGGCTGGGTGGGTGTGGCTGGATGGCTATGTGACTGGGTGGTTATGGCCAACTCAACGTCACTCACATCAAGGGGCGCCTTGCCACACCCGGTTCCACCTCATCCCTCCCTTCCCCTACCAGTAACTCCTTGCCTGGCCTAAAAACATAAGGCTGACGATGGGGGAGGGAGACCCGCTCCAAGCCTACTGTGCTCAGCCAAAGGGCACCAGTTTGGTCTAAAATTGGGAAATCAGCCATTTTGGCTTAGAGGGCTGCACCACCCTGAAATCTGGCTGCTTTCAGGATCATGCATTAGTAGGTCTGCATCCCATGCATTCTGCCTCCCCGCTTTTGCTCAAAGAAATGAAAACCAGGGCACCACCAGCTCTCTCAGGCATGGCTCCCCTGGGTGTTGCAATGCAGGCAGAATGTGGGTGCAGAGAAGGAAGCAGACTTTGGCTGCTTCCAACCGTGGAAGAGGAGACTGGCCACCCTGCTCCCTTCTCTGCCCTGCTTCATGCCCCTTCCATCTCTCCAATAAACTGGAGATTGGCAAGAGAGTGACTCTCCCTGGTTGCCTCTCTTCTATCTCCAACTCACCTCCCTGGCCCGTGCATTTTTGTGCAAAGCTTCCCTGTCATGCCCTGCTCTGGATGCTTCCCCTTGGGTAATGCTCAGCGAGGGAGGAGTTGCTCTGCCACAAACGGGCAGAGATGGCTGTGAGAGGGGTGCCCGAGCGATGCTCCTATGCCAAAAAATCTTCTCTTAACCTCCTGTAAAGATCGGGGCCTTTTTACTTCATCTTAGGCTGAGGGGACGCTCCAGGTTCAGGTTGCTGTTGGCCTTACCTTCGCAGGCAGCCACGGTGAGCAGAGCAGTGTGAGCCCCATGGGCTGGAAGGTAAGGGCAACAGTAGGGGGAGGGAGATTCACTCCGGGCCTACTGCACTTGGCCAAAGGGCGTGGGCTGCCTCAGAAGGGATGGCAAGGCTTGGCCACCTTTTGGTCCTGGCTCTCAGCTGCTGCCCACCTGCTTGCCCTCCCTTCTGCCTCAGGTCCCGGATCCACGACAGGGGATGCGCCGCTTCTGGGTGGAGAGTGCCACACAGGGGCATTGTGTGCCTGAACCAGACACTTTCTCTCAGGCCTCCCACCTGGAGGCCCTGTGGAAACCAAGAGGTGACCCATGTCCTTCAGCTGAGTGTGACAGGCCCGGAACTGGTCTCCCTCCCCCATCATTGGCCTTATCTTCCAGCCCGTGGGCTCACACCGCTTTGCTCTCCACAGCTGCCCAATCTCTAATTTTGATATTGCACACAAACAAATCCACTGCTAATAATATGGACAAGCTTTTCATATACTCAGGCGAGGAGTGGCTGGGAGAGGAGGGGTGAGGACAGGGCAAGCCAGTGGTTGGATCAGCTGGTTTGCTGAACTGCAGAAAATGTTAGCTACTGGTGCAAACTGGCTGAATCCCACCACTGCACCTTCTCCAGTTGTTACATTGTCCTTCAATCATTCATTTCCCCATATATTTATTTTTAAAATGTTCGCACACTTTATTAAAAGACATAATAAACAGGTTAATTAATTGTTAATCCATTCATATTTTTAAAAATGGGCTGTTTTATATAGTTTCTTTGTAATTTTCACAAGGTGCCATATTTAATTAAAAGTTTCAGAAATCTATACTATAGAGCAATAGAGCTTGACTTATTGGAAGAAGCATAAAGTTATTTCTGGATTCCTGACCCAGTTAGATCTTGCTGTTGGGCTGAGAGTATAAAGGCTGGATTTGACGAATGAGAAGATAACATGGATGATAATATAATTCTATTCCAGGCATATCATTTCAATATGTCTAAATGGTTGTAATTACAGATTTTCCAAAATTTTATTATAACATGAATATTTTATGGCAAAGGACAATTATGATATTTTGCAAATATAAAGAATCATAACATTGTTTTATTAATCCATAGAAAGAATTGGGCAATATGACTGACCATTAGTACAAACAATAAAATAAGTAAAATTTCCAAAACTTACAGATCTAGAGAACTAAATATGCCTTTATTTGATTTTTAATTGCATAAAGCACTATTACGGTATTTTACAAGTAATCGGGTTTGTATTATTAAACTTTTCTGAATTTAGACAGCTTTTAAAACAACCATTTAAATGAATAATGAATGTATGAGGATATCTTATATAATTCAATTTTTTTATTTATTGATTAGCCCTTTGGGCCATATCAAGTGCAGAATTACAAAGACAAATCATTACAAAGGTTTGGTAAAACAAATTAAGTAAGATTGGAATAACTCGCAATTAAAATACAATTAGAATAAAATACGATCTAAAATAAAATCGGGATAAAATACAATAATTTAAAGTACCATTTAAATATAATTAAAATTATATTATAATGTCGCCCCTGCATCTACCCAATCAGTGTTAACTGCTATTAAAATTACATTGTTAGATCAAGTGATCATTCTTACAATCTACCGCATTTTGCTGCACCAACTTTGTCCTCCTTCCCATCAACTTTACCACAAATTTAGCAATCCATTTTACCAACTGCAAGTTGGAACCTAACAAACAATATCGCAAAAAGTGCTCTTTAGACTTAGGGGTGCTGGTATAAAAGATCCTGCCCAGTTGATGTTCCCTCAGGTCTGAATATAGGGAACAATCAAAAATTACGTGGGACGTTGTTTCGACTTCCCCCGTCCCACATAAACAGACCCTTTCCCTTACAGGAATACCCTTATATCTACCTCAGAGCATATTTGTTCCAAGTTGGTCCAACCTCAATTTTGTAAAGAATCTTCTCAGGACGGGAAACAAAGGCACAGCTAAATATTTTTCTATTTTGAAAATTTGTTTATTGGCTGATATAATAACTTATATCTTATATCTTATATCTTATATAAGATGATGATAATTGATGGAAATGTGGTCATAACTTGCAGGAGGTTTCACCTTACAATGTAATGCTGTTGTGGCAATTTGAAAATTATTTGGTGATACAATTAATAGCATAGTCAATCACATCTAATCAGAGATAAACATGACTAAGCTTAAGTAGTGTTACTAATGGGTAAATGCAGCATAAAGAAAATTATAGTTATGATACATTGCTGAGTGCTTTGAATATATTATTTGGTTATTTGATTGACAACAAATATGAAATATGAGAGTGAGAATTAGCATTTAAATAGGAACCAAAGAGTTCGATTTAAAATATGCAATATATTTTTCTTAACAAAATGGAATGTGGGTACCAAGTAGAGAGAGAGAAGAGAATATTAGGTATTATTGAATAAGTTTATTGCCATATTAAAATTCATAAATTTTTGTTTGTTTATATCCCGTTTTTGTTATTTTTACAAATAACTCAAGGCAGTGAACATATCTAATACTCTTTCCTCCTTCTCCTATTTTCTCCACAACAACAATCTTGTGAGGTGGGTAGTGCTAAGAAAAAGTGACTGACCCCAGGTCACTCAGCTGATTTTCATGGCTAAGGCAGGATTTGAACTTCAGGTCTTATATGGTGAAAGTAGATGAGGTGTGTTTGCATGTAGGTGTGATGATTTGGGGCATGGCATGAAAGCAACACAGCCAGAGAACAGGTCTAACTTCCCTTTATTGTCCAACTTTGCCCCCAAACATCCCCAAGTTTACTATAAGCCCTGGAGCAAAGCTCTCACATGCACCTTCAACAGCCTCTGGCTGCGAGTAGTCCAGTAAGCAAGGTGAACAAAGCAGTAACAAGGGCCAGCAGTTCAGTAAGCAAGGTTAGCAAAACTAAAGCAGGCAAATGGGGCAAGCCCTACAAGACAGAGAACAGTAATCTCCAGGGGTCGGCAAGTGCACACAAGGCTCCACAGATTCAATGCTTGTTCCCAACAAATGCCCCTTCCACCGGTATCTCCTACATCTTAGTCCCCAGGTGTGCCTTGTGAAGGGGGCGGGACACTCTCCTCCCTTGTAGACAGCTCAGTCTACGTTGTTTTTGCCTTCTCTCTTTCTTCATGCTCTAGTATGGTGGGACAGGTAACAAATAAAATAAAATAAAATAAATAAAAACATGAATCCAGTTAGATAGTCACTGAAGGGCCCCTCTTTGTTCTTAATATTGTAAGAGAGAAATTGCTTGCAATTATATTCAGAACACAGGCGAGGACATTCTTTGCCAGGATGCTTACTTCAAGGCCTCTCAGTTGTCACAGATAAGAACAGTCTACGTGATTTACACCTTGAGGTTAAAGCAACAGGGATGTCCACTTTGTTGTTTCAACAAAAGATAAAAGATATGCTTCAGTAATCTACAAAAAGAATTATGATTGTTTTGCAAAGAAACTCTGTAATTAGGAAATGTCAACTAAAATTGATAAATGTATATGACCATATGAATTGCTGACCTAACAGAATCCTTTGTCTAGAAGGGTATAAAACCATTGTACCTAATTCCTGTCTTTGTTCAACGCTTCATGTACAGAGCCTTGAACCTATTGCGCAATATATAAAATCTGTCTCTGATTAATCTAAAAGTTGTGTTTGTCTTATTAAATCCACAACACTAGGATCAGGTGGTTCTTGCTCTTTGCCTGAGCTTTGTCTCTCCTGCTCCTCCCTGTCTACAAGCCTTTCTAATCCTGAAAAGCTCTGCCTGGACTGGCTCTGCCCTTCCCCAGTTTCCTCCAAAGCCAATGGAGCTGCCCCCTTGATCTGTCAGCTCCTGTTCCAGCTCATCTTCCCACTCAGAATCAGACTCCAATGGGGGCATGACAGTAGGTATGTGTGCGTGTGTTGATTTGCATGTCATATAATATAATGTTTTGTTTATAATAGCTGATGTAAAAAGAAACAAACAAAAGCAGGACAGTCATACTGAAGGGCTAAAGCTTTGTAGCACATTATTAGAAAAAGGCTATATCCAAATGACCCAATCTTCTCTGCAAGCAGTATTTTGAAAACGTTGAATTTCAGACTTTATGTGTTAGTGTTGTAAGATGTCTGTAGGTTCATGAAACCATATGATTTGGTCATTTTTCTTCCAATTTCTTTTTTGATCCCATATAACTTTGAGAGAAACACGGTCATTAAGGAAGAAAATGTGATACTGAATCAGACTATAATTTGACATATTGTGAAAAAAATCTGACTTTATCAAGTCTGGGGTTAGGCAAAAAGAATTATCCGACATAGTATAAATAGAAAGAAATTTACACTTCTGATTTTGAATGGCAAGTTGTATTCAAAAATGAAAAGATGAAAATATATATTTCTAGGCAGTTTAGATTTAGTAATATGTGAAAAGGTTGAGATAGTTTTATATTAATTCTTTATGGATTTTTCTAATGTTTTAATTATAATAAAAACTGTGTTTTTATTGCACAATATTGCAGAATTATTTTTCTTCCTGTTATAAAGTGTTTATCTAAAAAAAAATTAAGAGGAGTTACCATAATACTGCTGCATCAGTTATCTCCCAAGATGAACATAATTAGTAATGTAGAGGTCAACTTATTTCCATTGTTTTCCAGAAAACAAAGAGTTAGTTCCATATATATTAGACTATGAACTTATGAATAAGAACTCTTTTTAACTGTTAATGGAGTACAATAACCATAGCTTTAGATGGAAATATTAATGTCTATAATGTCTTATCCTTTTTTTACTTTTAAATTGAATTTGTATTGAGTTAATATCACAGAGAAAGGACTATTTTCTGGAGCAGCACATATGAACATTCAGGTCACACGTTGAAAAGCTGCGACTATGTGAATGTTTTGTCATGCCAATTGTTTTTGAATTAAAAAATGCTATTTTTGTTTTTTTGGAGGAGAATTATTACAACAGGGAGGGATAAAGAAACATGCATCAAGTTGTAAGACTATATTTACTCTCTGTAGTCTGAGAATAAAATCTAATGTAACTTCTCTAGCAGTAAGTCCCATTGAGCTCTGCACGAAAGTAAATATAGTACTGCACTGTAATTTTATTATGTCTTATGGGAATTAAGTTAAAAGTAAAGATAACTGTGCTGTGACATTAAAAATATTAACAGTTTCACAATGCAAGTATGCATATAACTATAACAGATAGGCAGTGATTATGATGTATCCTCTAAGGAGCGCAAAAGTTAATATGCAGGGAATGGTTTACTATCTCAACTTACAATATTTTATGTATTTACTAAAGAGTGAGGATGCAATCTTATTTGACTTTTCTGAGAATATGTTCCACTGAGCTCAATGCAAATTATTTCAAGGTAAATATATTGTTACACATGATTTTATTAGCTTTATGGGGATTATTTAAGAGTACATATAGCTGTGAAATAAAAATGTAAAGAATTTCATAATCCATAATGCACTGCAGGTATCAATAACAAATAGGCTGTGATTATGTTGTATCTACTAAGGAGCACAATTCCCGATATATTAATTAAATTTGTGTAGAGAATGGGTTTCCACAAACCATTATATTAACATGATAGTGCAAACCTCACATTTTAAACCTGACATTTCTGGGACATTTTAAAAACTATCCCATTGGCGCTTTTCAAAAGGCAATTGGACTTTCTTGGGGTTTATTTCAAGGAAAAAATCTAAGAAAGTCCAATTGTCTTTTGAAAAGCACCTTTAAGACAATCATGACCTGAATAACTCCATAGTCATACTTCCAGCATAAGGTCTGTAGTGGATGGGTAATCCTCAGTCACCCCAGATACAGATAGGCAAGGTAGACAGGATTTCCCACACTCAACCCAGGTAGCCAATATACAAAACTATTAGACAGGAAATATTTTTGCTTATCAGGGAAAACCTCCCAGAAAACATGAACCCTTGAGAAATTTTCTATAGACCTCTCCCATCTTTTAGCTAGAATGATCAAAAGTTGAGTCACTTTAGAAGAGTGTTCCCGGAACTTCACACTTTCTCTTTTAAAAAAGCCTTATCTTGAGATGTAATAATGAACTCTTATAAATGTAATTGGAAGAAAGATTGGGAGAAGTTAGAGAAAAATGGCTGTGAAGTGGACATAATACAAGAATTGAAAAAAGCACATGGTGAACAAGCCTATATAGGAAACTGAAAGGGAATGTTAAAAAAAAAAAAACAGGATTATTATCTCTCCATTGATGTGGCTGAGACATAGTAAAGAACAAATTGAGTTTCTTTGGCAGTGGAGCTGAGTAGGGGAATAACAAATCAGGCCCTTCCCCAGGAAATCAATAGAGAAAGGCAAAGCTCAGAAGAGAAGATACACTTTTCTAGATGATAGAAGTAAAATTACAAAGATGTATGGCAAAAAGAGCTTCTATTTTTGGTGAGTAAAAGTGAGGGATGCTTTGTGAGATTGAGACCTAAAATATGCCAGGAAAATGACCGAGTTTCTACTGTTCCTAAGGTTCAACTGAAACTTGGACATTTGCAAGAACCAAGGCTTATCCAGGTTATTACTGAATAAATCACACAACAAGAAAGATACGTAAGTTAGAATGTGCCATGAGAATTTTACCCTTTATTTTGACAGACTTGATCTGGTTTATTGCTATTTATAACTTCATTATTTTTGGTAATTGTCTCTAAGGATTTTCTGTAGTTTATTTTCTTGTGCAAGGCACAATACATTAAATGTATTTTTTGTTCCAAACTTTGGACCCCAGATTTTAACCACTGTGGACCCACTTAGTCTTGCCATAATATTTTGGGAATTGACTGCTGTTTATAATTTTATCAATACTTATTTCAACCACTTGCAAATGCTTGAGGCACTAACTACCTAAATTTTGAAACAAGTTTTCCCCTTTTCTTATATTTTATAACACTGTTTTTTAAATTGTACTTGCTGTTTTTTATTTGCAACTCCTGGGAAAAAGGATTAGGGGCCATTTTTCTCAGGACCCACATCTCAAGCTTTCAGGATGAAATGCTGACCGTACTTTCCTTTTTTCATTGTTTTTCATTATTTTTACCATCATGATTAATATTATGTTAAAGTGTTTAGGGCTTGAGTTTCCCATGAGTCTCAAAAGTCAATGTTAGTAGAAAGGATGCAAAGGCAAAGAGGATTTCTGAGAGAGAAGAACAAGATGGAAAGCCTTTCGCCATATTCCCTCTATTATTTTCTGTGATGGTTAGATTGATGGTTGGCCCAATGATATTATAAGTAAAACTTTATATGCAATGAGGGATCTGAATTATTTCAGTCATGGAAAGTTATTAAATGCAGCATCATTAAGATCAATTTGATTAATGTTTGGTGGAAGAAATGAGTCAAGTGGTGTATATTCTATAGCAGGGGTGTCAAACTCATGGCGTCACATGACATATCACGACTTTTTTTCCCTTTGCTAAACCAGGCATGGGTGTGGCCAGAATGTGACACATCTGGCCACACCCTGTGGGCTACAATTTGGCAGCCATGTTCTCTAGCATTGGAGCCATACAAGAAAAGGCTTTATTTCACGTATCAGATTGATGAGCTTCAAGCAACAGATGGATTTTTTAAAAAATGCCTTTTTAAGCAGGCAGATACATAGCAGGAAAACTAGTCACCCAGATAATCAGACTTTAAACCAGGGGTGTCCAACCTTGGCAACTTTAAGGCCTGTGGACTTCAATCATGCTGACTGGGGAATTCTGGGAGTTGAAGTCTACAGGTCTTAATGACCTGTTGGACACCCCTGCACTAAACCATTTATCATCTCACAAATTAAGTGTTTACAGAATCACTTCTACTATAGCCTTAAGGAATTCAACAAGATTATCAAACTATATAAAGTAAGTGAAAGCAGGAAAGCTTAGCGTTCATTTTAGAATATTTATAAAAAGGGCCAGTATAAAACCATAATATTTCAGTTCCTGATCAAGTGAAAGATACAGCACATATGGAATCATCTATAAGATAGCCTAACAAATATGCATAGTTGAGCAGGAGATCCTTGTCTCATCTTTTCATTATCCATAGCTATACATTTGAAATTCTGAGAGTTAATCCACACATCTTAAATTTGCCAAAGTTGACAAACATTTTCTTAGATACATATTATCTTGTATAGCAGAAGTGGATAATTAGGCTACATTTCTGTCCTAGGCATTTGTCTTGCCCTCATAAATGTCAGCTATAGCTTCTCTGATATTCTATATACTCAAACCTCCACAGCTGGGATTAACTGGTCCCCTTTCAACTATAAACAGTAAACATCACTGAGACTACATATGCAAAAAAACACATTACTTTTCATTGATACAATAATGCTTTCCAAAGAGAAGCTGTGGAAAAAATTATTATGTGGAATCATAAAAAAGTTTATATATACCCTTGTTCCAACTACTGTTCATTTAAAAAATCTGCATTTTAGCACTATAATGTTTAGGCATTCAGATTTGATTTATTTATTTATGAGATTTATAAGGCTGCCCAATAGTTGTTTAACTATTGCTCCAAGACTGAGTGGCTGTGGCTCCCGGTGTCCTGATATAGCCAGCTGGTGCCATCGCTGGCTATTGGGGGCGAGTCATTGGCCCCCACGGAGAGGGTTCGCAACTTGGGTGTCCTCCTGGATGCGCGGCTGTCTTTAGAAGAGCATATGATGGCCGTGGCCAGGGGGCTTTTTATCAGGTTCACCTGATCCGCCAGTTGCGTCCCTTTCTGGATCGGGACTCCCTGCACACGATCACTCATGCCCTTGTCACTTTCCGACTGGACTACTGCAATGCTCTCTCCATGGGCCTCCCCTTGAAGAGCATCCGGAGGCTCCAGCTGGTCCAAAATGCGGCCACGCAGGTGATTATGGGAACGGCGGGGCACTCCCATGTAAAACCCGGCCGTTTTGGCAAACTATCGTCCGGTCTCCAACCTTCGCTTTGTTGCGAAGGTTGTGGAGAGTGTGGTTGCGCGACAGTTCCCACAGTTCCTGGATGAAACCGTCTATCTAGATCCGTGCCAGTCCGGCTTCAGGCCTGGGTACAGCACGGAGACAGCATTGGTCGCATTGGTGGATGATCTCTGGAGGGCTCGGGACAGGGGTTGTTCCTCTGTTCTGGTCCTGTTAGACCTCTCAGCGGCTTTTGATACCATCGACCATGGTATCATGCTGCGCCGGCTGGAGGGACTGGGGGTGGGAGGCACCGTGCTGCGGTGGTTCTCCTCCTATCTCTCTGACCGGTCGCAGTCTGTGTTGGCAGGGGGGCAGAGGTCGACCTCGAGGTGCCTTGCTTGCGGGGTGCCGCAAGGGTCGGTCCTCTCGCCGCTCCTGTTCAACATTTATGTGAAGCCGCTGGGTGAGATCATCCGTGGTTTTGGGGTGCGATGCCATCTGTACGCTGATGACACTCAGCTGTACATTTCCACCCCAGACCACCCCAATGATGCCCTCGAAGTGATGTTCCAGTGTCTGGAGGCCGTGCGGGTCTGGATGGGGAGGAACAGGCTTCGGCTCAACCCTTCCAAGACCGAGTGGCTGTGGATGCCGGCGTCCCGGTATAGCCAGCTGGTGCCATCGCTGGCTATTGGGGGCGAGTCACTGACCCCCACAGAGGGGGCTCGCAACTTGGGCGTCCTCCTGGACACACGGCTGTCTTTAGAAGAGCATATGACGGCCGTGGCCAGGGGGCTTTTTATCAGGTTCGCCTGATACGCCAGTTGCGCCCCTTTCTGGATCGGGACTCCTTGTGCACAGTCACTCATGCCTTGGTTACGTCACGCCTGGACTACTGTAACGCTCTCTACATGGGGCTCCCCCTGAGGAGCACCTGGAGGCTCCAACTGGTGCAGAATGCGGCCACGTGGGTGATTATGGGAGCGACGTGGCGCTCCCACGTAACACCTCTCCTGCGCGAGCTGCATTGGCTCCCGGTGGTCTTCCGGGTGCGCTTTAAGGTGTTGGTTCTCATCTTTAAAGCGCTCCATGGCTTAGGGCCAGGGTATTTGCGAGACCGCTTGCTGCTACCGATAACCTCCCACCGGCCAATACGCTCTCACAAAGAGGGCCTCCTCGAGGTGCCGTCGGTCAGGCAATGTCGGCTGGTGGCCCCCAGGGGGCGAGCCTTCTCTGTGGGGGCACCCGCCCTGTGGAATGAGCTGCCTCCTGGAATACGATTGATCCCGGACCTCCGGACCTTCCGTAAAGCCCTGAAGACGTTTTTATTTCATCAAGCCGGCCTAGCCTAAATGGTTTTTAATTGGGATTTTAAATTTTATGGTTTTGGGGTTTTAAATTGGGTAGCCAATGATTTAATTCTTTTAATTATCTTAACTCTTGCATTTGTATGTTTTTTAATTTTGGCTGTTCACCGCCCTGAGTCCCTTCTGGGAGAAGGGCGGTATACAAATTAAATTAATAATAATTAATAATAATAATTGGCTTCCAGTGGTCTTCCAGGTGCGATTCAAGGTGTTGATTAACATCTTTAAAGCGCTCCATGGCTTAGGACCTGGGTACTTATGGGACCACCTTCTGCTACCGACAGCCTCCCACCAGCCAGTACACTCCCACAGGGCGGGGCTCCTCGGGTGCCATCGGTCAGACAATGTCGACTGGTGACCCCCTGGGGAAGAGCCTTCTCAGTGGGGGCTTCTGCCCTCTGGAACGAGCTGCCCCCGGAGGTACAGAGGATCCTGGACTTGCACACCTTCCGCCGTGCCCTGAAGACTTTGTTATTCCAACAAGCTGGGCTAGCCTTATTTTAATGGTTTTAAATTTTTAATTGGATTTTAATGGGATGTTTTAATTGTGGGCCAAAGTATTTAATCTGGTTTTAACTTGTTTTTAACTTTTATATTTATATATTTGATCCTGGCTGTTCACCGCCCTGAATCCTTTGGGAGAAGGGCGGTATATAAATATAATTAATAAATAAATAAAATAAAATAAATAAATATTATTGGAACACAGCATTACTCTGTCCCATTTCTACCTCCTTACACTAAATTACCTGGCCAGTAATCTACAGGTTTAAAGGTCAGTGATAGTAGGATTTGTTTACTGTGAAAGTTGAAGTGTGGCTATTTAAGCTATTTAAGTGGTTTACATGAGACTTTAGAACAAAAATTGCATACTTCTGAAGAGTTTTCTGTGGCATGAAAAACAGGGACATCAAAAAAGGGATTTTAAAAAAGGGATCTCTCAGTGACAGCAACTGAGTGAGGTGTCCTTTTCTTGATATGAAAAAGAAAGATGAGGATTGTTATTTGAATCCCATGCACACTTCTAAAAGTAAATGCTATTGAGATTGATAGTCTTAACTACTTGCAATGCCAGCCCAGCTGTGAGCCTCAGCATGGCAAATTGAATTGGCAGAATAAGGGCTGCCTTCATCTGCTTTTCTCAAGTTTCTACTGCTATGTAGTCTTACTACAATGCCAGAATCAGTATTTGTCTGACTCCTGCTGAAGGACTGCAAAGGGTGTTCCAAGGACAGTCTGGCATCCAGTTAGGCACAAAGCTCTTTTTCAACATTGATTGGACCTTGGAGTACACCTGGAGTTTAAATTGATAGAAGACAAAGATGAGAATGCCATGCTAGCCATTTATGATCTATGGTAAGGGTGTCAAACTCAATTTCATTGAGCGCTGGATCAGGGCTGTGGTTGACCACAGGGGACTGGGCGAGTGTGGCTGACTGGGTGTGGCCAACTGGGTGAGCATGGCCAGCTTTACACCACTCCCCAAACTACCTGCTTGTTTCCTCTTCGCACTGGGTAGACCAGGCCAAAGTGATATGGGTAGACCGGACCAAAGCCACGTTGGCTTGATGTTTCCTCTTCACAATGGGTAGACCAGGCTGAAGCAGTGCGGGTAGACTGGGCCAAAGCCACGCTGGCTTGATGTTTCCTCTTCGCAATGAGTAGACCAGGCTGAAGCTAAGCAGGCTGGCCCCTTACATTTTCCAGGATGGTCCCATGGGTTGGATCCGACCACAACACCCTGATCTATAGCATTCAGATAAGCTGGATGATGATATGAACACCAGACCTGGCCTTGCTGCCTGAAAAATTATGGCTTATCACATAGTAAGCAATAAATGGGTTCTCCATATATTTTTTCTTGAAAATATAGCAAAATAATTGTGAGATTTAGTGAACAATTTTTATGTAACAATGTCTTACCAGAATTGGAGTGATTTTTCTGGTACAAGTCATAGCTGGCAGTAATGTAATTATGATGATGAACCTCTTCAGGCATGGAATGATTTAGGTTGGCTTGACAACCAGAATGAGATTTATATTATAATTGTGTTCATTCACATCTGGAAAGAAAGAATGACAGTAAACTAAATTCTGAGTACACATGAGTAGGATAGTTCTGCATAAAATTACATTAATCCATTGTAAATAATCCATTAGTAATAATTAGCTCCTGTACACCGATTTCTTAAATTTATTCTGCTTGTTTCCATGTCATATTTTGAAGGCTCACAACAGGCTACAAATTTCTAAAAGGTAATCAAGTTAAAATATTCTATTTAAAATTTCACCAAGTCAGTTGAAATTTGATCTTATGAGTCATGTGGTTATTGTATCATGAGACCCAATAAATAATAAAAACTTTATTACGGTCATCTACCAGCAATAGACATACAATAAATTAAAAATAATACTGAATAATAACAACCCTGTTATGAAAATACATGATCTCAAACCGTTAGGGTCACTCCCTAATTTACATGAGTGGAGAGCCGATAAGTATGTGAGTAAATGTATTTTTCCAATAATTGTTATAGATATCTCCAAAAAATTGGCACCAGTTGACATCTATAATTCTGTAACCAATTTTTTTTTTGTGGACATTGCAGCGACACAGAATTTTGCCACTGCACGCGTGGTAGCTGGATTTGAGTCTTGGAGGAGAAAGCCTACCTAAAAGTCGTCTGTCCTCCCTGGCAATCTCTCTAGTAAAGGGAGAATATATATTGACCTACATACCCTGTATAACTCACAGTACATCATTTATTTATTTATTTATTTTATTTTATTTATTAAATTTTTATACCGCCCCCTCTCCCGAAGGACTCGGGGCGGTGAACAGCCAAAATTAAAAACACACAATACAAATATTAAAATACATTAAAACAAAATTAAATTATCTTAGGCTTCTCCAATTTAAAACCCCGTTACCCATAAAATTCACCCAATTAATTTTTTTTTTTTTCATGAGACCCAAATAATCAGGCCAGCAACCCAATATCAGGCTGAAATAAGAACTAGGGAGACTTCATACTGTCAATACATTGTTTGACAGTAAGTCTTCTGATTTCTTGACAGGGGTGGATTCTACTTACCTTTACTACTGGTTCTCAATGGGGCTGTGCGCTCGTGCTTGCTTCGCTCTTGCGCGTGTGCTCTTCTGCGCATGCACAGAAGTTTTTGGTGACGTCGGGGTCAGTGGGTGGGGCCTCCTGCCGGTTCTACTACTCGTTCTATAGAACCAGTGCGAACCCGGGGCAACCCACCACTGTTTCTTGACCTGATATTTCTAGAAGACTGACAAAATATGCTAAATCTAAATATACTGATGTGTTCAGTCTATGCATGCATAACATCCATTGTGCTTGAGAGCAGAAGGTGTTTATATATACCTTTCCAATAGCAAATAATTTTAACAGTACCAATATATATAGGGCTTCTGTCTCTCAGCAAACTAATTGCCATGTCCTGTAGGTAGATAGTTTCATTGAACATCTTCCTTTAGTAATTCTCTCATTGATGGGGCAAAGGAATAATAACCTGATCATCTCCGCAGTAAGATTTTATAGAAATGGTAGGTTTGGATTGCAGGAATGTTCTTGAGTCTGAGTTGACAGAGCAGCTTATACAGAATGAATCCAGTAGAGTAGCTGAACATCAAGTCAGATTCAAAGGATAAATTAAGAGGCAGAATTGACAAGTGAGCCAGAGAATGTGATTGAACAGCAGTGACAGAAATTGGGGCCAAAGAATACCAAATGCAGAAATAATTCAGAATTTAGTGAATATTGCATGGAAAGAGTAAATGTAAGCTCTCATATTCTTAATTACCCCAGCAGCTAGAGTACCTCACCATATGTGAAAATGCAAAGAAGCTAAGTCTTCCATTTTGAGTCCTGGCAGCTTCTGAGATATTTTAGATGGGTTTCAGAAAACATCATCCCTGCAAGCAACTTTTTAACAACATTTGGATTAAAAGCAGGCAGAGCAAAGACAGGAGACATTATAACTGCAAGTAACAAATTTTAACTCCAGCTGAATATTGTTTCTTTATGGGTCTGATGAGAATGGGAAAAAGCTGAAAGAAAATGGCGCTGGCTTGTTAAGGGCGTGGAAAGTGAAAGTTAAAGAAGAAAGTGCTTGTTAACTTGTTAAAGCTGTCAGCCCCGTTAAACTCTAATGGACATTGTTTTAAAGAATTAAGACTCTGGGACTAAAAGAATAAAGTATTGACTTACTAATAAGCCATATTATTGGTTAAAGATCAAGATTAAAATATTTACTGACTTAGTGGGCTGGTTGTTGAAAATTACAATTTGGGAATGGCTTCAAAGCAGACAAAAACAGGCATTCCAAAAAGTGCTGGAAGTTCTCCTGCTCAAACCCCTAAATTGCAGTCTTTGTTGGCCCCAATGGATACACAAGCACAAGCACAAATGCAAACACAAGTATTGACACTGGAGGCTCTTCAAGGTGCCTTAAAGGTACAAGCCTCTGAATTGCAAGAAAAAATCACATCTGCATTTAAAGATGTCTCTGAGGAAATGACAGCAATTAAGGACCTAATCCAAACCCGTAATCAAGAAATAAGAGAAGACATTGTGGAAGCATTTCAGGGTTTGGTGGGTCATGTTACATCGTTGGAGGAAAAGGTTGAAGAAATTAATCAATCTAATGTGAATTTGGACGTTAAAGTGGATGAAGCTCAAATCAAGATCGACAAGACAGAGGCAGAACTTATAATGACACAATATAGGGCAATGGAATTTGCTTTGAGGGTAAGAGGCTTAAAAGAAAATAATCAGGAAAATTTAAAAGAGATTTTTGCAGAAGCTCTGGCACAGTTAACTGGAGAGTCCAAAGCAGTGTGACTGGCAAATTGATAAAATTTATCATGTTAATTCATGGATTGCCAGACAAAGACAACTACCAAGAGATAGTGTGATCTATTTTGTTACCAGGAAGATAAGAAATGGGATCTTACAAGCTTCTTACAAAAAGAAACTACAAGTGGCAGGACAGGAGGTTGCAGTATTCAAGGAAATTCCCCCTAAAATGTTGAGAGCTAAAAAAGACTATGCATTTCTAGTGGATGAATTGAGAAATCATCAGATACAGTATAGATGGGAGGTTCCAGCCAGATTAGTGGTGAATTATTCAGGAGAACGATATCATCTCAACACAATTTGGAAGGCAAGAGATTTTTATGTCAATGTACTAAAGGCTGGATACCCACCATCTCCAGGAGCCAGAAAAAGAAAAGAAGCAGGAGATGCTAGAAAGGAAGGCTTGAAAGCACAAGCCCAGGGAGGGGCTTGGAGTACCCAAGAAGAATTAGTGCAACTTTTGGGGGCTGTGCAAGCCTTGAAATTATTTGAAAAAACAGAAGAAGCCCAAGAACAAAGACAAACATGAGCGGCAACTAAACGAAAGGAACAAGAATTAAAGATGCAACAAACCCAGATAACAATCCAAGGAAGTACAAACATAAATACAGAAGCCATGGGGGGGGGGGGGGAGAGCAAGACCGAAGAAGAAATTCCAGGAGGATTTCCAGTCGGTGCTCAAAAGGCTTCAG
This sequence comes from Pituophis catenifer annectens, assembly GCF_029215685.1. Taxonomy (NCBI): domain Eukaryota; kingdom Metazoa; phylum Chordata; class Lepidosauria; order Squamata; family Colubridae; genus Pituophis; species Pituophis catenifer. The sequence goes on from NW_027256888.1 coordinate 31,108,299, forward strand.
GGGGCCAAAGATGGCAACTAGATTTTTAACTTGGAATGTCAATGGCTTAAACTCACCGCAAAAAAGGAAGAAAATATTCCATTACTTGAAACAATTTAAAAATGATGTAATTTGTTTGCAAGATACACATATTAAGGCAAATGATCAAAAATATTTGATAAATGCGAGATTGGGAACACATTTTGTGGCATCTGCTCCAGAGAAGAAAAATGGTATAGTTATATATCTAAAGAAAGACTTAATGGCTAAATTAATTGAAGCAGACCTGCAAGGTAGATATATTGCAATTGAATTATTAATCGAAAGAAAGAAAGTACTTTTAGTGGGAGTATATGCACCCAACCAATAACAAGACAGATTTTACAAGCTGCTACATACAAAATTGATAAACTGGGACTATAAATCTTGTATAATGTTGGGTGACTGGAATGGAGTATTGGATACTAGAATGGACAAGAAGAGACTTTTGCAAAATATTCAAATGCGAGCAAGATTGCCTAAATCCTTTTTTGACAGGATGGAGAATATGGAGCTGAGAGACATTTGGCATGAACAGAATTTTAAAGAACAAGACTTTACATTTTTCTCAGGTAGGCACCAATCTTTTTCTAGAATTGATTTTATATTAATTACAAATGATTTTCTTTCTAGTGTGAAGAAGATGAAGATATGTCCAAGAACTCTAACAGACCATAATCCGGTGTGAATGGAATTGGAACATGGAGAGGTGTCTAGGAGATCTTGGCGATTAAATGAAAATTTATTTAGATACGAGGGAAATGTGATAGAATGTAAAAAATTAATGAAAGAATTTTTTTTTTAAATAAGCATAAGGAAACATCCATGGAAATGGTTTGGGATGCAAGCAAAGCATATATGAGAGGTATCTTAATAAATTTGAATAATGCATATAGACGTAGACAGGGCAAAAAACAGAGGGAATTAGAAGAGGAAATAAAGAAGAAAGAGCAGGTGCTAATAAATAACCCAGATGATAAGAAAACAAAAGAAGCAATTACCTTATTGCGAGGGCAGTTTAATATGTTGATATCAGATCAGGTTGCAACTAATTTGCAATATGCTAAACATAATACCTTTTGTAATGCAAATAAGCCAGGTAGATGGTTAGCATATATGTTGAGGAAAAAACAAAAGTCTCGTACTATAGAGAAAATAGATTATAAAGGTAAAGAGGTATATCAACAGAATATGATTAAAAAGGCTTTTTTAGAGTTTTATATGAGATTGTATGCTGATGATAAAATACAAGGTATAAATATAGATAGATACCTGGAGAAGGAGAATATTCTTACAGTTACAGATGAGCAAAGGGAAAGATTGAATCATCCGATATCCGAGGAGGAAATTCTACTGGCAATTAAGCAGTTAAAAGTTGGTAAGGCCCCTGGTACAGACGGATTGACAGCAGCTTATTACAAAAATTTACAATTGAAAATGGTAGAACCCCTTAGGGAATTATTTACTAGAATACAATTGGGAGGAGGGGTACCACCATCTTGGAGAACAGCCTTTATTTCTTTGATTCTGAAGGAAGATCAAGATCATACCCAGCCAAAAAATTATAGGCCCATATCATTACTTAATACAGACTATAAGATTTTTGCTAAAATATTAGCAAATAGGTTAATGTCAGTTATGCAACAAATGATCCATAATGATCAATCTGGTTTTATTCATGGGAGACAAATGAAAAATAATGTAAGGCAAATTGTTAATATATTGGAGTATTTGGAAAGGAACAACCAAGTCCCTGCAGTGCTTATATTTTTGGATGCAGAAAAAGCGTTTGATCGATTGAACTGGCAATTTTTATTGAAAATGATGCAGAAGTTGCAGTTTGGAGAATGTTTTACCAAATCTATTAAGGCAATATATCAAGAACAGACAGCGCAAATAATAATTAATGGTAGTCTAACAGAAATTTTTAAAATAGAAAAAGGAACAAGACAGGGTTGTCCCCTGTCCCCATTACTGTTTATTTTAACGTTGGAATTATTGTTGAACAAAATACGTGATTTTGATAAGATACGGGGAATTAAGATTAGGCATCATGACTATAGATTACAAGCATTTGCAGACGATTTGGTTGTAACCTTAACTTATCCAGTGAAATCAGCTACAGGTTTAATGGAGATAATTAATCACTATGGTCAAGTATCTGGGTTTAAAATAAACATTGGAAAAATAAAGATGATAACTAAAAATATGACAATAAATCAAAAAGAAGAATTAGAAAGAGTAACAGGATGTGAGATAGTTAAAAAGGTTAAATATTTAGGAGTTGATATTACAACTTCAAATGGGAAATTATATAAGTATAATTATGAATTGTTATGGCATAAAATACAGACAGAGATGGATAATTGGAAAAAATTACAACTGTCTTTGTTGGGTAGAATAGCAGTAGTAAAAATGAATGTTTTGCCTAAGTTTTTATTCCTTTTTCAAATGATACCAATACTTAAAAAGGATGCGAACTTGGAAGAATGGCAGAAGGGCATTAATAATTTTGTTTGGGCAGGGAAGAAACCAAGGGTTAAATTAAAAATAATGCAAGACATACGTGAAAGAGGAGGTTTGAAAATGCCCAATTTAAAATTATACTATGAAGCAGCTGTTTTATCAGCAATCAGTGATTGGATTAATCTAACAAATGAAAGAATATTGAATATAGAAGGATATGATTTGGTTTACGGCTGGCATGCTTACTTAGTGTATGATAAGAAGATTGATAGGACTTTTAAAAGTCATATATTAAGGAATGCTTTATTGCATGTCTGGAAGAAATATAAATATAAATTAAATGACAAGATACCTATATGGACAGTACCCAGACACGCAATAGAGAATATAAGTATAGAACAAAGACAGGATGTAATTACATATAAAGAAATTCTTAACACAGAGAGAGGTATATTAAAGTTAAAGCCCTTGAGGGTATTAAGGGAAGAAAGGGTAATCCAAACTTGGTTTCAGTATGTACAATTACAAGCTAGATGGAGAAAAGATCAGAACATTGGTATCATACAAAGTGAAGAAAATTTGGTAAAACAAATTAGAGACCAGAGTCAAATGCATATAAAAAGGTTGTACAATATATTGATAGAAACAGACTCGGAAACAGAGTTAGCTAAGGATTGTATGATAAAATGGGCACAAAACTTTGAACAAGCAATAATGATGGAAACATGGGAAAAGATATGGCTAAGAAATGTAAAATTTACACAAGTGCAAAACATGAGAGAAAACTTTTACAAAATGTTTTACAGATGGCATTTAGATCTCAAAAAGTTAGCTTGTATGTATCCGAATTTACAATCTAAATGTTGGAGATGTGATTGTGATGACGCTACTTATTTTCATGTATGGAGGACTTGTAAAAAGGTTAAAGCATTCTGGATAAAAATTTGGTGGATTATTCAAAATATTCTTAAAAAGAGGATAAAGTTTACTCCACAGTTATTTTTGTTGGGTATAATCATGGATTGTACGGTTATAGAGACTAATTTGATTCTGAATTTAATAACTGCAGCAAGATTGTTGGTGGCGCAGTATTGGAAGAAGGAAGATTTGCCAACTATTCAAGAATGGATATTAAAAGTAGCAAATTTAGCAGAGATGGCAAAGATCTCAGCGTATTTGAAGGACTATTCAAATGAGAAATATATGATAGAATGGAGAAGATGGATAGATTATATTCAAAATAAATACCGGACTAAAAAATTTCAAATAGTTTACAAATAGATAGAGAGATGTTATTATGTATTCAAATTTAGTCTGGTAAATGGGGAGTTAAAGTATTAGAGGGATGTAAGAGGTTATAATTAATTAGACTATGTTAGATTATGATTGTTGAATGTTATACCCTGTATTTTGATCTGGGAAGTAGGGAGGAGGGTGGGTGGGAGGGGGAGGGTTGGGGAGGGTGGAGGGAAGGGGGGGATATATATGTAAACTTTTTAAACTTTTCAATAAAAAAAAAAGAAAACATTATTAAAGATTTGCAGTGACAGGGCAGCAAGTCAGAATGGAATGAATTATGTAGATATTGTAAATGGTATGGTTAAGAGAGATATTTCCTTATATCCTATTCTTCATAAACACAGAAGGCAATGTGTATTGATTCATATAATTACAGTATATGGATATGATATAGTTATTTTAATATTATATTTGTCTTGTGCAAACACTTAAGGCATGAAAAAGACAATTTTTGCTGATAGGCCAAAGTCATAGACAGTAATAGTAGCACTGATCTACTCTTCAATAAACCTGGGGGTTAAGTTATGCATAGTTACTGACAATTAATAATGCACCATATAATTGTGTGACATTGTTTTAAGCTAATGGATAAAAAGTATTGTTTCAGGATTTTTAGTTGATTGAAGTCCTATGTTTTTTTTAGAATGCTATGGTCCCAGAGATATAGGATTTTAAAATATACCCACAATTTTTAGGTCTGGATTTGTTTTGAATCAGAAATCAATGAAACCTCTTAATTTCATAATTATCCCCAAATGGCAGTTGATCTGGAATCACCATACTATTCTTCCTATGAAACTTAAAGGAAGGCAGAACATGCTACTCTGAGTTTCCTATTAATGTGTATTCTTCATGTGCTACATAAGGGGGAAATGGTGAGAAATGGTGCAGACTATCAACAAAGAGACTGTTGTTATCTTTCCTGGATTTCCAGGAAAGCTTTTATTACATAGTGCAGGGGTGTCAAACCTGATTGCATCACAGGCCATATTGTGACGTATTGGGACATATCACAATGTATTGGGATGGTTTTTTTTTTGCCTTTGCAGAGATGGTGTGAGCATGGCCCGTACTGGCCTGGTCGTGGCCTGTGAGGGCCATATCAGACCTGCGGGCCACCAGTTTGACAGGCCTGACATAGTAGAATTAGGAAAGTAATTTACTTTCCCCAGTTTTCCCTTAACACTTGTCACTATACCTATGCCACATTAAATATTAATATCTATGTCTATGCCTATGTTTTCCTCTTTTTCTTAAATAGCTCTAGCAACAATTTTGTTGTCCATTGCTACCTGAAGCTTTTTTTTTTATTGCAAAAGTTTTACAATTACATTTTCACCCCTTTCCCCCCCTCAACCCACCCCAACCTTCCTAACCTCCCTAACCCTCCCTAGCCCTCCCCTCCCCCCAGACTTCCACACAGTATACTCATATCAAGTAAAAAAAAAAACCCTTTGTATAAAACTTATATAAAACTTGAACCCCTCCCTCCCCCTTATAATTTTCTTTTTTATCTTCATTACATTAACATATTTCTATCTTGATATATCATTTTCAAATGAAAGCTATTTGATACTTCCTAGTTTGGTATTTGTTCTGAATATAATCTATCCACTTTTTCCATTCCCATTCATAAGTCTCTTGTGAACAATCTTTTAGATATGCTGAAATCTTCGCCATCTCTGCAAAACTGGCCATCTTCATAGTCCATTCCTCGATAGTGGGCAAAGCTTCATTTTTCCAGTATTTACCTATCAATAATCTTGCTGCTGTTATCATATACAATATCAACTTTGTTTCACCCAATGTGAAACCCTTAACTATACCCAATAAAAACAGTTGTGGAGAAAATTGAATTTTTTTCTTTAAAACATTCTGCATAACCCACCAAATTTTTATCCAAAAAGCCTTAACTTTCCTACAAGTCCACCAAACATGATAATATGTAGCATCTAAACAGTCACATCTCCAATATTTTGGCTGAACATTAGGGTACATACATGACAATTTTTTGGGGTCTAAGTGCCATCTATAAAACATTTTATAAAAATTTTCCCTCAGATTCTGCGACTGTGTAAATTTTACATTCTGAACCCAAATTTTTTCCCATGTTTCCAACATCACTGGTTCTTCAAAATTTTGTGCCCACTTAATCATACAATCTTTAACTAATTCAGTTTCTGAATCCCTTTCTAACAAAACATTATAAAGCCTTTTAATATGCATTGGACCTTTCTCTTTTATATGTCTAACCAATTCTTCCTCATGCAACATAATACCAGTTTTTTGGTCCTCTTTCCATCTCAATTGTAATTGATTATATTGTAGCCAAGTTAAAATAATCCCTTCGGCCAACAGTGTCTGTAGTGTTTTCAGCTGCCATCTGCCCGCATCTGTAAAAAGAACCTCTTTGTATAAACCCCCCCCGAGTGACATTATATTTGTATTCCACAAAGTATGACCAAGATCCAACCATAGCGGTAATTTATAATCCCATTTGAGTCGGTGCTTCTTCCAAACTCTCATCAAAGAGTCTCTTAGTATATGGCTTTTAAATACTTTATCCACTTTGTTATCATAAAATAAGTAAGCATGCCATCCAAATTCAAGAAATCTTGGCAAAATGTTCATCTTAACTGCTGCTATTCTTCCAAGTAGAGACAGCTGCAGTTTTTTCCAAGTCTCCATATCTTTCTGCAACTCTTGCCACAACACCTCATAATTATTTTGAAACAACTTTGTGTTTGATTCTGCAACCTGAACTCCTAGATATTTTACCTTTGGTACAATCTCAAAACCTGCCCTCCTCTCAAGCTCGTCTTTACGATCTTGTGTCATATTTTTAACTATCATCTTAGTTTTTTTTTGATTCAGTCTAAAACCTGAAACTTTACCATAGTCTTGTATAATGTCCTTCATCAGGATTATTGATTCCATTGGCTGTGTTAGGGTAACAACCAGATCATCTGCAAATGCTTTTATTCTGTAATCCTCTTGCCTTATCATTATACCTTTCAAGATATTAGAGTCCCGTATCGTATTTAACAAAACTTCTAGTGTTAAAATAAATAAAAGTGGGGACAGCGGACATCCCTGTCTTGTTCCTTTTTCAATTTTAAACTCTGTTGTCAAACTTCCATTAATAATAATCTGTGCCTTTTGCTCTTGATAAATTGCTGAAATCGCCTGTATAAATTGATCCCCAAAGTCCATCTTTTTAAAAGTCTTTAGTAGAAAATTCCAATCCACTCTATCAAAGGCCTTCTCTGCATCCAAGAAAACCAGCACTGCAGGAATCTGTTTATTCTTCTCAAGATATTCCAATAAATCTATTACTTGCCTTACATTGTCCTTCATGTATCTACCCTCGATAAATCCTGCTTGATCATCATGAATCACCTTTTGGATTACTGGCATCAACCTGTTGGCTAATACTTTTGCATAAATTTTATAATCAGTATTCAGAAGAGATATTGGTCTGTAACTCTCCGGTCTTTTAGGACCTGCTTGCTCTTTTGGTATCAAAGATATATAAGCTGTTGTCCATGATGGGGGTATTTTACCCCCTTGTTGAATATTACAAAATAGATCTCTAAGTTGTTCCAGCATTTCTGCTTGCAAAGTTTTATAATACACTGCAGTCAAACCATCCGTTCCAGGAGCTTTGGCTGTTTTTAATTGTTTAATTGCTACTATTATCTCCTCCTCTGTTATAGGATAATTCATTCTTTCCTTTTGTTGGTCAGTAATTTTTGTAACTCTTTTATTATCTAAGTATTTTTTCTATAAGTCCATTCTGCACATCCTCTTTAGCATATAGTTTAGTATAATATTCCACAAAAGCTTCTTTGATTAATTTTTGTTGAAAAATTTCTTTCCCTCCAATATCAATACTATCAATAGTCCATATACTCTGTTTTTTCCTCAATGTATAGGCCAACCATCTGCCCGGTTTATTGGCATTACAAAATGTATTATGCTTCGCATATTGTAAGTTTGTTGCAACTTGTTCCGCCATAAGCATTTGAAATTGGTCTTTCAAAAGTTTTATAACACCACGTATTCTTTCATCTGTTGGGTTTTTAATAAGTAGCTGTTCTTTATTCTTTATTTCTGCTTCCAATTCAGATCTTTTCTTTTGTCGAATCAGTCTATGTTTAGAGTTCATATAAATAAGCACCCCTCTCATGTAAGCTTTGCTTGCATCCCACACAATTTCAATTGGGGTACCTTTATTCATATTTATTTCAAAAAATTCTTTCAAGTGCTTTTTAAGTTCTATTATATTTTTTTCATATCTGAACAGGTTTTCATTTAATCTCCAAGAGCGTCTCTCAGTCTTGCCTATCTCAATTTCTATCCATACTGGGCTATGGTCAGTCAAAGTTCTTGGGAAAATCTTTGTTCTTTTTGTCTTGACAAGTAAATCATCTGACAACAAAATGAAGTCAATCCTAGAGAAGGATCTGTGTCTATCAGAAAAAAAAGTGTAGTCCAATTCTTTTGGATTATGTATTCTCCAGATATCTTTTAGTTCCAAGTCTTCTTTCATATCTTTCATAGCTCTAGCAACAATTTTGTTGTCCATTGCTACCTGAAGCTTATAAGTCACTCTTTAACCACCATCTAGCCTTATCCAAGATAGTGTGAGAAACGGACAAATAGCCTATTGGACTACTAGAGTCCATAGGTCTCAGAAGGATAGCAGGCCCTAAAAAGCGACATGAACCAAAGTTTTAGATAGAAAGATTTCAAAGTGTATCAGAATTATTTGTAATCCTGCTGAACTGTTGCTGTGAAATGTGATTTTGCAAAGTACATGGTTTTGAGATATATTTGGAATCAGAACGTTGAAACTGTGAGAAATAGGGAACTGAAAGTAGCCAATGGATAAAGGTTTGAGATGTACATGGGTATATGTGGAGACTGTCTGTCAGTAAGAAAAAACAAGGAAGTAAGTTGCGAAACGCGTGCAGCAAAATATAAAAAGAATGTATTGGGATGAGTTCAGTGCCTCTGGCCATAGCTACTCCTTGCTGGATTCAGCTATGTCAGTGGACCTCATTGCAATGGGTTATTCATGTAAGTAGTGTTAGGATGGCTGTTCATGTTCCAAATTGCTCATGAAATAAACCTCTGAATCTTAAACTAAGATTTATTGCTTGTGGTTTCATCTTTGGTTTCTTATTGGGATATTTTTACCATAATAGTCAGGTTCTGGAAGTCACCTGCTGTTCTGAACTGCTGCTAAAATGTTGGCTCTGCAGTTTCTTAGTCTGTGCTAGCATGGGAAAATGAATGTGATTAATCAGTTATTTGTTGGTTGTAGAGTCTCAGCGAGTCTTCTGGGGTGGTGAGATTGCTGAGTTTTGTTTCCATTTCAGCTTCTCTGTTATTAGTTTGATGAAGTCCAAGCCTGCTCCTCCTTTCACCATCAGTTGCCTGTTGAGCTGACTGTTGCTTCACTCCCTTGGCTACAATTTCTTCCTTTCTGCTTTCCCACACAACACAAATCTTCCTCCAAGCACACCCACAGACCCCCCCCCCCTTTGCAGGTGCTTTCAGCCTCTTCTTTTTAAACTTGGTAACTAGGTGTAGTGCAACTGTCTTCAGGCTGCCTTAAGCCTCAGGGGAGAAAACAACAAGAAGGTAGTGCTCATGCTGGCCACTGCTAGTCTTTCCTTCCACAGGATGCTGTAAGGATAGACTGATTTCCAATCTAAGCCACTTTGCACCTTTTAAAGTCAGAATATACATGTGGGGATTGGGCTGAAATATAGAAAAACATAAAGATAGCTTTGTCGGCAACAACTAGCACTAGGCGTGAAATGACTGCTTTTGCTGTTTTCTCAGTACTTTAAAAATAATTGTTGCTGCTCAAAATTTGACAAGATGAAATCAATATTTTGCCATATAAATGTTAAGGTAGATAGTTGTCTGTCAGCAATATTTTTTTTAATACTTTAAAAATTCTAGCTGCATGGATGGACAAAATCTATGAACGGACTTCTTTAAAACAGATACAGATTGGCCTTTTTAGTGATGGCAAAATTCTGTCATGGAAAGCTTTTTAGTATTGTTTAGCTTCACAGTCCTTGCTGAGCTTTGCTATATCTCTTACAACTGTAAATGAAGAGGGAGTCTTGAACTTAGGGTGTTTTGTCCTATTTTATAACTTCAATTTGTTTATCCATTTCCTTTTATTGTGAAATGTCTCATTCAATAGTGAATTTCTGATTCAGTGCTGATTGTATTACAACTGGTCTTGACTTTATGGTTGAGAGAAAAATAAGATTCTAATCAACAAGCAAATATCTTTTAGCTAGGTGAAAGATTTTTTTTTCTTTTTAATTCCTCTCTTTTTAGACTTTTGAGAAATTGTCTAAATGTCATTTGCAGTGTGAAAATTCAGTTGTAATTTGGTTCAGGAAACAGCATAATTCACCAATTTTTGGATGGAAAATGTTCCACCTTGGAAGAATATCCTGTAAAGTTTTCAGTCCTGATTGCTATCTGTGTGATTAATGTTTGTATATAATATGTTTTTTTTTCTAATTAAGATAAGCTTTACCTGGCAATAATACAGGGGAAAAATATACTATAAAAGAATCAATGAATTGTTTTTTTTTTAATTGAAAAAGTTTTCAAATACAAATTTTTCCCCCATTTTTCTCCCCCCTCCTCCCTAACCCCCCCTCACCACCCATCCCCCCTGAGACTTCTTCACAACAAAAACCTAATTCATAACAGATTATATAATATTTTACCATCCCCTTACTCCCTCCTCTAAATACTGACCCTTATTTACTAATAATATTATTAATATTATTACTTCCCCCTTTTACCATACATTTCAAAAAAAAACATTCATCTATAACATTGTATGAAAACTTCTAATTTAATATAATATTATTATAACTCCCAATTTAGTAATAATCTGCCCTTTTTTCTCCTCCCCCATACTTTTATCTGTATATTATTACAACATTTCAAAACAACCTTCCACTTTAAAACTATATAATAAATCCTACTTTAACATTTAATCTTTTGTGTATATTAATATAACATTTCAAAGCAGCCTTCCCCATAAATCCTAATTTAACATTTATTCAACTCTATCCATTTTCTCCACTCCCCTAAATATATCACTTAAACATCCCTTTTCTTAAACTAAACAATCAGTAAACTAACCTATCTCCACCCACTTTCCTACAAAATTGCCATGCACAATCTTTAAACCACTGCCCACCCTGCTAAAAAAAATATATTCCATTATATAAAAAAAATCAATAACTTTAAATTTATAATCCATATAATATCTTCTTTGATATCTTTCCACTGGATTGTTGAATCCATCATCCATATTGGGGTAACATAGCTTCCTGGTGCAACAGTTTGTTCAAAATCCTCCATCATCATCTGCCCCCATCAATAATGAATATCCTCAGAACTTTTGCAGAGATGGCGAAGATTTCAGCATTTTTAAAAGACTGTTCACAAGAGACTTATGAATGGGAATGGAAAAAGTGGATAGATTATGTTCAGAACAAATATCAAACTAGGAAGTATCAAATAGCTTTTATTTGAAAATGATTTTTTAAGATAGAAATATCTCAGTGTAATTAAGATGGAAAAATTATAAGGAGGAGGGAGGGGTTCAAGTTTTATATAAGTTTTATATTAAGGGGTTTTTTTTTCTTACCTGATATAAGTATATTGTGTGGAAGTCCGGGGGAAGGGGTGGGTTAGGGAGGGTTAGGGAGGATGGGAAGTTTGGGGTGGGTGGGGGGGGGGGGGAAAGGGGTGAAAATGTAATTGTAAAACTTTTGCAATAAAAAAAAATAATGAATATCCTCATATGTATATAAAAGAAAAAAAACAACAACCACCCGAGTGACATTATAATTATATTCCATATATTCCATATATTATATTCCAGCTTACTGGGCTGCCCCTATCCCTCTCGCGGCTCCAACGGCAGTGGCTTCAGGAGACGCTGGTGGCACGGAGGCACAGGCAAAGGCTGGGAGGGGGATGCAACACATGGGAGGTTCCCGCAGTTCTTCAGTTCATCTGGGCTGTAGCTGATTGAGGTGCTTTAGCAGCCATGAGCTGCACTTTCCTCCAAGTCTCACAGAGAGAAGCACCTGTTTCCCTCTGCCGCCCACAGCGCTTAGAGGAAAGCATGGCTCATGGCTGCTACCGGGCTGCCCCAATCCCTATCGCAGCTCCAACTGCAGCAGCTTCGAGAGATGCTGGTGGCACAGAGGCGCGGGTGAAGGTTGGGAGGGGGCTGCAACATGTGGAGGCCCAGGTCCGCTCCCCTTCGCCTCCCCACACTTGTTTACCCGTCCCAGACAGCTCAGGCTATGCCTCCCTCCGACCCAGCCGCCTTCCTTGCTGGTGTCGCTCCTGAGCGAATTCTTCCATCCTCAGCTGTTGCGAAGAAGCGGCAGCTCTGGGTGTGCCACACTCGCTCCATTCTCTTTGAGAGCTGCTTTGCACCTTGTTTGCAATCCAGAGCTACCGCTTCTTCGCAACTGCCGAGGATTTCTTCCACTTGGAGCTCCAAGCTGTGGGGAGAGGGGGGGTGGCTGCAACGCCGGCAGCTTCGGTGGGCTCCTTCCCTCAGTGGTTTTTTTTTTTTTTTACCTTGTCTAGGCGACTTTGTCATTAAAGGCTGCTCCGCGCCTTTTGATTTTTCTCGGGCGCAGAGGAAAGCGACCCTATGTGAAGGGACTGAGCCTGATGCTGAACTTGGAAGCCGAGAGGCTTCTTTTCCACCCAGCCACTGGCACACAGCACTGGAAAGACCTCCAGTCGCTGCCGCCATCTTTGTGCATGTGCAGCTTTCTTCTCACCGGCTGAAGGACTTTTCAGCACCCTGCGGCCAGGCGGCTGAGAGGCTTCTTTGCTACGGTCAGCTTCGGGTGGGCAAGCAAGCAGCAACCGGGTAACTGGTTTGGGGGCCTGGCCTGGCTGCCGTTACTACCGGTTCAGAGAACTACTTCCTAAAGTTACTACCTATTCGGTAGAACTGGGCCGAACCGGGAGCAACCCACCACTGGTCAGTATATATTCTCCCCTTTCTAGAGAGATTGACAGGGAGGGCAGATTACTTTTATGTAGGCTTTCTCCTTCAGGACTCAAACCCAGCTACCATGCGTGCAGTGGCAAAATTCTGTGTCACTGCAATGTTCACAAGAAAACAATTGGTTACAATGTTATAGCTGTCAACTTGTGCCAATTTTTTGATGACATCTATAATAATTTCTGGGGAAAAATATATTTACTCACATATTTATCGGCTCTCCACTCATGTAAATTAGGGAGTTACCCTAATGGTTTGAGATCATGTATTTTCTTAATAGAGATGTTATTATCCACTATTAATGTCAATATTATTTTTAAATATATTGTATGTCTATCGCTGGTCGATGACCGTAATAAAGTTCTATTCTATTCTATTCTATTCAACAAGGAAATATGAAGGTAATTTTTTTTTATTGAAAAAGTTTTCAAATACAAAGTTTCCCCCCATTTTTCTCCCCCCCTCCTCCCTAACCCCCCCTCACCACCCATCCCCCCCTGGGACTTCTTCACAACAAAAACCTAATTCATAACAGATTATATAATATTTTACTATCCCCTTACTCCCTCCTCTAAATACTGACCCTTATTTACTAATAATATTATTAATATTATTACTTCCCCCTTTTACCATACATTTAAAAAAAAAAACATTCAACTATAACATTGTATGAAAACTTCTAATTTAACATAATATTATTATAACTCCCAATTTAGCAATAATCTGCCCTTTTTCTCCTCCCCCATACTTTTATTTGTATATTATTACAACATTTCAAAACAACCTTCCACTTTAAAACTATATAATAAATCCTACTTTAACATTTAATCTTTTGTGTATATTAATATAACATTTCAAAGCAGCCTTCCCCATAAATCCTAATTTAACATTTATTCAACTCTATCCATTTTCTCCACTCCCCTAAATATATCATTTAAACATCCCTTTTCTTAAACTAAACAATCAGTAAACTAACCTATCTCCACCCACTTTCCTACAAAATTGCCATGCACAACAATTCTTAATATCTTTAAGCCATTGCCCGCCCTGCTAAAAAAAATATATATATTCCGTTATATAGAAAAAATCAATGACTTTAAATTTATAATCCATATAATATCTTCTTTGATATCTTTCCACTGGATTGTTGAGTCCATCATCCATATTAGGGTAACATAGCATCCTGGTGCAACAGTTTGTTCAAAATCCTCCATCATCATCTGCCCCCATCAGTAATGAATATCCTCATATGTATATAAAAGAAAAAAAAACAACCACCCGAGTAACATTATAATTATATTCCATATAGTTATAATTGTGGCTTTCATCAGGATTATTATTTCCCATCATCATATTGGGTAACAACCAGATCTTCTGCATGCCCCAGCATGGCTCTCTTGCCTTATAGCTCAAAATGAATATAATATATTTATCAATAACAAAAAAGAAATCCAAAGTAGATAATTCCAATTCAACTATTTAAGGCTCTTTTCACATCCTAAAATTACGGCATTGCAGAGATCTGTCACTCTCCTCAGGATAATATTAACCAATACTTCGCCTCAACTATCTTTTCATATATTCATTCATTTTTTTAAAAAAATAACTGGCTTCACTGTTGCTTAATTTAGAAGTTTTTATTTTTGTGAGACCTATTTCTTTTTTTCTTTTCTTTTTGTGGGTTTGAACTCCATCTTGGTTTCCTTTCTACAAGTTGTATATCAACTGATCGGTTTTCATTCTGCTTTATAACTTGATCTTGTTGGTTTTGTTTTTGTGTCTCATATTTCTTTTTTGCTCCATACTTGTCTGTGACTTGATGAGTCATCACGTTAGATTCCGATGCCACTTCTTTCATATTTGTAGATAATCCAGCTGAGGTGTCTAAAGAATCAAAAGGCAATTTGTCCACCACAGCCTCTGTAATTCGATGTTTTCCCTTTGTTTCCAACTCCTTCTGCTTATCCTGTATTGTGCCTAAAGATGTTAAGTTCATTTTCAAATTTTTTTGATAAAATTCTTGCGCTTTTTCAACAGTATTTAGTTGGTATCTTTCTCCTTGATATCTCAGTATTATACCAACTGGGGCATCCCACCTGAATAGAATATTTCTTTTTTTTAGCTCAGTCACCAGAAAACCAAATTTCTTCCTTTCCAATAACATCTTGGGCGGGAGCTCTTTGTAAATCCAAATCTTTCTTCCAAACAATTGCAACGTAGAATTGAAGGAATTTTGCACAATATTATTTCTAATTTCTGTATCTGTAAAATAAATCACCACATCTCTAGGCAATTGCCTTTGCTTTGCAATCCAGGAGTTTATTCTATAAACTCTATCGATCCTACAAAATACTTCCTCAGGTTGGACCTTTAAGATCCCAGCCAGAATTTCAGAAGATATTTTCCTTAAATCAACTCTGTTATTTTCCTGCAATCCTCTCAGTCTAATCGCATATTCAGTAAAATTATATTGCATCATTAAAACTTCTCTTTCAATCCGTTGTTGCATATTTTCTGCATTACCAGTCTTTTGATCAGCCTCCATTTTAAATTTTTCTTCTGAGCTATTGTCTTGAGTGTTTGTCAAATCATTTTCAATTTTTTGTATTCTATTGTCCAAATTGTCTTCAATTTCTTCCACTTTAGACTCTAATAAGTTAGTATTTGCATCCAACTTGATCATAAATTCTGAAAAGCCATTAGCCATTTTTATAATCTTTCGGTCCAGAGTATCAAACTTTAATTGCACTAATTCTTTAATTTCCTGCTTAAATTTTTCAAAGTTCTGATTCACAATCTCATCCCTTCTTACAATCTCCTCCAAAAGAAATTCAATTATATTAAAATCAGTTTTCTGAGACTGGAGCTTTAAAACTTGTTCATGTAGTTTATTAATGGGGGAATCCCCCCCCCACAGCTTGTTTGTCCGGCTTTACAAACTTTGATGCCATATTTCCACACAGACAAACTATTTTTTTTTTTAAAAAAAAAGAGAGGCAAAGAAGAAAAAAAGGACTTCTTTCCAACCAAGATCAATATCAGATCTCCAGGAAGAGAAAAACACAAAAGTAGAACTTTATCTTAAGTGTAGCCAAAAGTATTTATTCTGCTACTTTGTATCTTAATGGAAAACGGAAGGACTCTCCCTTTCAGCCCCTTCTCAAGCCTCGGCAGTCGCCATTTTTAAAAATTCTTTTTTCCTTTCCCCTTTCCTTCTTCAATAACTGTTGTAAAATGAATAAAATACTTGCGATTCAGGGTCACAGGTCCAGCTCATATCCTTTTTAATTGTTCTGTTAATTTTTGTAGGCTTGTTCTTGTCGCCTAGCTCTGCATAGGCAGAGGTCTCCCAAAGCCCGGAGCGGCGGCAGGGAAAATAGGGAGCTTTGTCTGCTTCGTCCCCAAAAGTAAAAAAAAAAACCTTTGGGGCTATGCAGAGAGCTCTACCTGCCCCCGCCGGCTCTATCTCCATTTCCACATGGAAATGGAGTTTTTTCGAGCCGCCTTTCAGCTGTAAAGGCGGCTCTTTACAGGCAATGGGGCGGTGATCCGAAGGGATCATCTGGCGGTGGCAAGAGGCAAACCGGAAGAGTGAATCAATGAATTGTTTTGAACAAACTCCTAAACACAAATTTGGAGGACTAAAAACCTGAAACCATTTCCCCCCCACAAAATTAAAAATTCCTCAGGAAGCAAAGAGATGGATTTTTGGTAGACATAAAAGGTGAGAAGGTGATATGGAAAATCAATAATAGCTAAATTCAAAGAAAGCTGCTTTGGAGGGAAGTAGTAATAGTTGAGGAAAAGTCCAGCAAGTACTTGGGAATTTACTTTGGGAAACATTTGAGAAGAAACCCAAAGATAAGAAACAATATGATACATAACATTTGAGAAGCCAGTGGGGAGCAATGTAGCTTAGTGAAAGGCAAATCTCACCCAGTGCCCTGAGTCAGATCCTAAGGAATTCCACAAATAAATCTCTGTCATTAAAAAGAGGCGGCATTCAGTCTCTGTAAAGAAATCACACTACTGTGCCATGTCCTTGCAAGGATCCTATTTTTCCTTTGTCAGTGTGAATGACTGGGGGACAGAAAAGATTAAGTTAATAATTTATCTTGAAAGAGAATTGTTTGTTAAATTATACAGAAATTTATAAGGAATTTGGTCTATGCTTTAAATCAGGGGTGTCAAACTTGTGTCATCACGATGTTGTCACGTGATGTATCATGACTCCCCCCCCCCTTTGCTAAACCAGGTGTGGCAGTGGCCAGCATGTGACGCATCCGGCCTACGGGCTGTGAGTTTGACATCCCTGCTTTAAATAGTGGTGGATCCATTTAGAGCCAAACCAAGAAACTATATATAAACCAGCAGACAATATACTGGTTGTTTACTGGTGTCATAGTGTGACTTAAGAGAGTGAAAGGATTGATCTCTGTGACTTGTAGATTGGATTTTATAAAAGAAGATATTAGGTCACTACATTCCAGCAGTAGCCAATAGCAAGAAAATAAGAATAAAGAATCACATCAGCTACTTTGAGGGGCAGACTGGAGATACAATATTTAGTAGTTATGATTAGCATACTACATTTCCTCAGTGGAACATAAGATAATGTGAAAAAAAATCCTTTTATTTTCACAAGATTGTTTTAAAAGAGAATGATTTAAAACTCATTTAATATCCCTGTTTTCTCTATTTTTGTACAGTAATATTATTAAAACTATAGTTGCAAAATACAATACAAGCTTAAAAAAATAAAAATAAAAAGGAAAAACAGAAGGTGCAAAAAAGAAAAAAGAAAAAAATAAGAACATAGGAAAGAAAAGAAATATAAAAAGTTATTTTCTCCATCATGACAAGTATAAACCATTTTAGCAACTTGTCACCTTTACAACAAAAAAAATCACGTTTACAACAAACAATCTCTTCTCATAAAGGTAAAGGTTTCCCCGTTTGACTTTAGGGGTGATGCTCATCTCTGTTTCTTAGCTGAGGGAGACAGAGTTTTCCTCAGATGTTTCTGTAGTCATGTGGCCAGCATGACTATACAATGAGGTACATGGAATGCTGCTATCTTCCCAGTAAAGTGGTACATATTTGTGTATTTGCATTTGCAGGCTTTCAAACTGCTTGGTTAGCAGGAGCTGGAGCAAGTTACTGGAGCTCACCCCATCATGCAGTGCTGGGGTCTCAGCTGTCAGTTTTCCAGCTGACAAGTTCAGTGTTTTTAACCATTGAGCCATTGCATCCCCCCTTCTCATATTCCATCTCTTATCTATAAACAAATCCTTTAAAACCATATTGATCTGCAAAAGTCCATTAAGGATTACCAGAAATAATGTATCTATTTTAACATTAATCAAATGAATCAACTTGATGTTCTTTCCTTTTCCTTTTAACTATCTTGATTTTTTAGTCCCTTCAAATAATGTCCTAGAACTTGAATCATTTTTGGGGGTCCTTCTCACAAAATTTTTCAAAACTTTAACAAGTTCCCTGTAGTGTCCAACTCTCAATGTCTCATATCAATTTTGTTGTAGAGAATTCAAAACAAAAACATTTTGCCACGGGAGAAATTTTTATAATTAATTCCATAATCTTGTTTCAAATTTATCTTGAGTCTTAGTCTGTCACTTTCTACGATCAAAATTTTAATAAACTTTTTGTTGTTTATTTAAAATAAATCCTTAAATTTGTAGTTGAAACTTCTTTGGTAAGGATTCCACTGAAACTTCTTTGGTAAGGATTCCACTGAAATTCTTCCAGTGTTTTCAGACTTGTTGATCCAAAGGTTCCTATTAGCTAAAAAGCAGTTAACAAGCAATTTGTAAAAGATTAGACAGGAATGCATGTGAATCAGGGGTTCTTTTAAAGCTACAATTTGAGCAAGATGGCTATTCCTTAATCTTCCATAGCTCTAAATTAAGCAGAGATGTACTGCAGTCTCTTTACAAAGAACAACTGTATGGATCACTTGTGTTCTCAAATCTAGGGTGGAATTACAAAGAGTCAGTTTATTTATCTTCATTCCACTATGGTCATCATCAGCTTTGCTTTTCACAGTAGCACATTAGCCAACTATTTCTTTCCCAGAAGTCCAATAACCCTATTTGCTTAAATGCTTAAATCAGTAAGCCATTAACCAAAACTAATACATCAGTGGTAATTTGGTCAACATATAACTGCCTTATTTAGAAATCTACCCAGAGCATATTTCTTATGTTCTTATTCAGTCTGAATTTACATTAAAAGTTTACTTTACATATATATGTATATAATGTATATATTACATGAACTGTTAATGCAAAGTATATAAAAATGACATTGTCTGTTTTTTAAAAAAGTTTACTTTATATGAAGTGGATTTTGTGAAATTTTCATAGATAAAATTACTTATTTGGTTATTGGTTATTTAGATAGTCATGAATTCCCTGTCTTCCACTGTATGATCTACAGTGATCTGCAAGCTAAATGGAGCCACAATAAACTATATACCAGCATATAGCCCTAATATGTAAAGATGAAATCAGGAAGGCTAAGGTTCAGAATGAAGTAAGACTTGCAACAATATAAATAATAATAATAATAATAAAAATATTTAAACATGTAAAAAATAAGAAAAAATTCAAAGAAGCAATCTGTCTACTAATGGGAAAAGATGCTAACAAACTGATAAGCAGCAGGGAGAAAGCAGAGCTGCTTAATTCTTTTTCTTTCTTTTTTTTTTTTTGTATCTGTCTTCACTCAAAAAGAAAAAAAACAACCCAACCAATCAAAAACAGAACTGTAAAACGCAGACTAGGAATTCAAATTAAAATAGGCAAGAGAATACCTGTCCACTCTAGATTAGTTCAAATCACCAGGATGGATTACATCCCAGGGTTCTGAAGGATCTGGCAGACATGATCTCGGAGAACCATATCTTTCAAAGATCCTGATGCATCTGGGACCTACAAGAGGACTGGAAAAGAGCTCAAGTGGTTCCCATCTTCAAAAAAGGGAAAAAACAGATCCAGGAAACTACAGACCTATCAGCCTGACATCAATACCTGTGAAGATCCTGGAAAAGATAATCAAGTAACAGATGTGTGAGCACCTAGAATCAAGGAAAGTTATAACCAGAAGTCAACACAGGTTTGTCAGAAACAAATCATGCCAAACCAATCTTATTTCATTCTTTGACAAAATGACTAAATTAGTGGACCAGTGAAATGCTGTGGACATAGTATACTTGTATTGCAGTAAAGCATTTGAAAAAGTAGACCACAACCTACTTCTTGGTAAGCTAAAAGAATGTGGGACAGACAGCATCACCATCAGATGAATTCGTAACTGGCTGCCAATCTGCACTCAATGTATAATCCTAAATGGAACTACATCCACATGGAGGGAAGTAAGCAGGAAGTAAGCAGAACCCCAAGGTTCTGTTTTAAGCCCAGTATTCTTCAATATCTTCATAAATGATTTAGATAAGGAAATAGGAGAGCTTGACAAATTTGAAGACAACACCAAGCTGGCAGGAATAGCCAACACTCTAGAAAATATGGATCTTGACAGACTTGAACACTAGGCCCAATCCTACAAAATGAAATTCAGTGTTGAGAAAAGTACACTTAGGCAAGAAAAACCAATTGAACAGGTACAGATTAGGTGAAACTTGGTCAATAGCAATAAGTGGGAAAAAGATCTTGAAGTCCTAGTAGATAATCACTTAAATATGAGCAAGCAGTGTGTGGCAACTGCCAAAAAAGCCAATGCAATCCTAGGCTGCGTTAAAAGAGGGATAGAATCAAGATCACATGAAGTATTAGTATTGCTTTATAATGCCTTGCTAAGACCATACTTGGAAAACTGCATCCAGTTTTGGTCACTGCAATATAAGAAGATGTTGATACTCTGGAAAAAGTTTAGAGAAAATTAGGTGGCTGGAAGCTACAAAAATAATAATCAGAGTCCATACTTAGTCATCTTGTAGTAGACTGAAATCAGTGGGGCTTGATCTAAGCAGTATTTACTTCTGTGAGTAAATAGTATTATGTGGACAATAAAGTACATCTCTAATATGCATTATTAATCTATTGTCACTGTCATCTGGGTTTTGGGGCAATAAGTAAACTTAGACTTTTGAGAGCATGTTGAAGGCATTTTGATATTTATGGTTGTCATAGAAGGCATGGTAAGTTGTCAAGATGGATTTTGGACTCATAGTGGACAGTCACTTAAATATCAGCGAGCAGTGTGTAGCAGCCACCAAAAAAGCCAATGCAGTCCTAGGCTGCATTAACAGATAGAGAGAATCAAGATCACATGAAGTGTTAATACTACTCTATAATGCCTTGATAAGACCACACTTGGAATACTGCATCCAGTTTTGGTCACTACAATATACAAAGGATGTTGAGACTAAGAAAAGAGCAACGAAGATGGTTAGGGGCTGGAAGCTAAAACCTATGACGAACGATTTCAGGAATTGAGTATGTGTAGTCCAGTGAAAAGTAGAACTCTGGGCAACATGATAGCAGTGCTTCAATATTCGAGGGGTTGCCACAGAGAAGAGGGAGTGAACCTATTTTCCAAAGCACCCAAGTAATGTGGCCTTGTGGCATGAAGGGCTTTACAGCTCAAAACCATCACCTAACATTACTACAAATATTTAATAACTTCTTGAAATTTTTCATAAATTTCATTTTAAAAGTGATATGAAATATATTTTAAGAGTGGCATCTACAAGTGACAACTCAGTTTAAACATCTGTTATGCTACAGATTTCCCCCCTTTTAAATTCTAACTCTTCATCATATGTATGCCATAAACTTATAGAATCACACCACTGGTAGTGCTGTTATCTATATTTATTGGAACCATGCTAAAATTACAGCAATAATGCTATATGTTATTGTTTCATATTATCCCTGAGAAAGCATTCACTGCATGCTCAGTGGTAGGATGTGAATTGTTCAAGCAAGTCATAGGTTTATTACTGGCACAGGATAAATTTTTATGAGATAAGAGAAAGAAATAGACTTGGGTGTCTTTAATGCAAGAATAGAAAGAACAATACCTGGAGAAAATACTGGCCCATATGGAAGTGGTGAATGAGATAATAGAGGTGACAGACTAGTAGATTTTGCTCAAGGACAGGTTTATATCATGAACTCATTGTACAAGAAAAAAGCTAAAAAAAATGTACATGGAAGAGTCCATCTGGGTAGACAAGCGAAATTGCCTACATTATGTCAAGTGATAAAACCATATCCTGCAATTGTACTGTCATCAATCGTTTTAATGTTGGAAGTGACCATAGAATAATACGAGCTAAAGTAAAGATAGACTGTCTAAAAGAATGTTTGAAAATGATAAAGACATCATGAAAGACAAAAATAAAGAGATTAATCTACAAATTGCTTTGCTCTATTGCAAGATTTAGAAGAGGTGAACATGAACATCCTTGAATCTGCTACATCGATAGCACTGCCAGAAAAACACTTGGTACAGTCAAAAATCTCTGATGAAACTATTGATTTAATGAAAAAACAACAGACAATGCAGAATAACAGAAGTTTCACTAATAAATTGAAGTACATTGAACTTTGCAAGACCATAAGAAAACATATCAAAGAAGAAACACGCCAGTTTAAGTGAAGCTTGTGAAAAAGGCAATTGAAGAAAACAAATAGAGCAAAATGCATGTTTATATGCATGCATTATATGCATGCTTATGCAAGAAAGAAGGTTTTTGCATTAAAACTTGAAGATGGTTCTGGTGTAGAACAAGACAAGAAATGTTAGAAATAATTGGAAAATTCTATTCAGAGCTATACAAAGATCAAGATCACTCAAAAGTAACAACACTCACAAAAGAGGAAATGCCAGATATCCTAGTGGAGGAAGTATCAAGTGCCATAAAATCAATGAAAAATGGCAAAGCTTCAGTAAATGACTGGATTATGGTTGAAATGCTGAAAGCTGGTGGTCAGAGTTTACACAAGATACTAGCAAAACTATACTCGAGAAGGAAAAATACCTGATGCTTGGAAAAATGCTGAAGTGGGAGCTGGGAGGGGGTGGGAAGATGGGATGGTTTCATGCAAGTGGTAGATGCAGATGTGGGCATAGGCACAGCAGCTCCATTTGTGCGAGTGGCGTGTCTAGTTCTGAATGATCTGCAGCCCATTAGTGCACCATGGCCTGGGGGTTGGGGACCCTTGCTTTACAACCCTTTCTAAGTGATTTACAGAGTCAGCATATTGCACCAACAATCTGAGTCCTCATTTTATTAACCTTGAAATGATGGAAGGCTAAATCAACCTTGAGCCCTGTCAGGGTCGAAATATAGGCTGTGAACAGAGTTTGCCTGCAATATGGCATTCTAACCCCCACATCACCACTAGGTTGTTATATAGTTCAAGTTCTTATAATTTAGGCAATTTGTTTGTATTATGTTATACAAAAATAGAAAAATTAGAGGGCCGTGTACTAATCACTTAGAAGGAATATTACAACAGTCAGGTTTTGTATCTGGCTGGCAGGAAGGCAGATTCCCTACAACAAAGCTCTTGATTCTGCTTCAGCATAACTAAAAATGACTTCTTACAATATTTGTTAGCTGGAGAGATACAAGTAAATATATTGAGGTCTGCATGTGAGTAAGACAGTAAATCAAAGAAATTAAAGTGAAGACATTAAGAAGTAAAGAACAATACAAATTCTTCTTTACACTAACTTCATTCACTATACAGTAACTCTCCATTATCCTTGCAAGTCATCCTTTCTGCCTTCAGTTCCAAATATACAGTCAGGTCCAGAAATATTGGGACATCAACACAATTCTAACATCTTTGGCTCTATACACCACCACAATGGAGTTGGAATGAAACAAACACAATGTGCGTTAACTGCAGACTGTCAGCTTTAATTTGAGGGTATGTACATCCAACTCAGGTGAACTGTGTAGGACTTACAGCAGTTTGCATATGTGCCTCCCACTTGTTAAGGGACCAAAAGTAATGGGACAGAATAATAATCATAAATCAAACTTTCCCTTCTTAATACTTGGTTGCAAATCCTTTGCAGTCAATCACAGCCTGAAGTCTGGAACGCATAGACATCACCAGAGGCTGGGTTTCATCCCTGGTGATGCTCTGCCAGGCCTCTACTGCAACTGTCTTCAGTTCCTGCTTGTTCTTGGGGCATTTTCCCTTCAGTTTTGTCTTCAGCAAGTGAAATGCATGCTCAATGGGATTCAGGTCAGGTGATTGACTTGGCCATTGCATAACATTCCACTTCTGTCCCTTCAAAAACTCTTTGGTTGCTTTTGCAGTATGCTTTGGGTCATTTTCCATCTGCACTGTGAAGTTCCGTCCAATGAGTTCTGCAGCATTTGGCTGAATGTGAGCAGATAATATTGCCCAAAACACTTCAGAATTCATCCTGCTGCTTTTGTCAGCAGTCACATCATCAATAAATACAAGAGAACCAGTTCCATTGGCAGCCATACATGCCTACCCTATGACACTACCACCACCATGCTTCACTGATGAGGTGGTATGCTTAGGATCATGAGCAATTCCTTTCCTTCTCCATACTCTTCTCTTCCCATCGCTCTAGTACAAGTTGATCTTGGTCTCATCTGTCCATAGTATCTTGTTCCAGAACTGTGAAGGCTTTGTTAGATGTTGTTTGGCAAACTCTAATCTGGCCTTCCTGTTTTTGAAGCTCACCAATGGTTTACATCTTGTGGTGAACCCTCTGTATTCACTCTGGTGAAGTCTTCTCTTGATTGTTGACTTTGACACACATACACCTACCTCCTGGAGAGTGTTCTTGATCTGGCCAACTGTTGTGAAGGGTGTTTTCTTCACCAGGGAAAGAATTCTTCGGTCATCCACCACACTTGTTTTCCATGGTCTCCCAGGTCTTTTGGTGTTGCTGAGCTCACTGGTGCATTCCTTCTTTTTGAGAATGTTTCAAACAGTTGTTTTGGCCATGCCTAATGTTCTTGCTATCTCTCTGATGGGTTTGTTTTGTTTCTTCAGCCTAATGATGGCTTGCTTCACTGATAGTGACAGCTCTTTGGATCTCATCTTGAGAGTTGACAGCAACAGATTCCAAATGCAAATAGCACACTTGAAATGAACTCTGGGCCTTTTATCTGCACATTGTAATTGCGGTAATGAGGGAATATCACACACCTGGCCATGGAACAGCTGAGAAGTCAATTGTCCCATTACTTTTGGTCCCTTAACAAGTGGGAGGCACATATACAAATTGCTGTAAGTCCTACACCGTTCACCTGAGTTGGATGTACATACCCTCAAATTAAAGCTGACAGTCTGCAGTTAATGCACATTGTGTTTGTTTCATTCCAACTCCATTGTGGTGGTGTATAGAGCCAAAGATGTTAGAATTGTGTCGATGTCCCAATATTTCTGGACCTGACTGTATATGTAAAGTATTTCATAATTCAAGTTTATTTATTTTACAATATGTTTACTTTAATTCAATGAATGTACAATATATTTTCTTACATTCATACATTTTCAATGAACTGCTGAGGAACAAAAATTAGCACTTCCCACATCTGGGAAGCTGAATGTTACTTCTCAAATGTTGCTGTTTGTCATATTCTTTTAATTGGAATTCTGAAAAATATCTTCCTACATATTTATTTAACAAGTTATCCATCTGTATTTTTTTTTTGCGTTTCCTCTATGTAGGGAAGCAATAATGGAATTCCTATATGCTTTTTCTTTACATTGTTTTCAAGTTCATTTTAGATATTTGCTATATTTCAAAAGAATATTCTATAAAATAATCATTCATGCTTATTACATTTCTTTCAGTAAACTCATATTAGATATTAAGTAGAATCTATTTAGTAGATTCAACTGAATGGAACTGCCATTTGGCCCTGCATAACAATGTAGATTAGGGACTGTTTTATACAGAATGCAAACATCTAGACATCCATTTGACAGAATAGGACAACTTGCTGTGGCTAGCTTGCCATTGCCAACTTGCCTCTGTCAATTTGCTGCTGCTAAGTAACCACAGAACAACTTCCCATGGCCAATTTGCCACAGGGACAACTTGTTGCTGGTGGCCGGAGGGAGAGTCAGGCGGGATGCAAGAGGGTACGCAGAGTGCAGGGCATGGTAGGGCAGGCAGCAGGCAGGCAGCAGTGTCTGGGGGATTCCCATTTTCACATACCCCAGGGCTGCCATTGCACTGGGTTCCAAGCAGAAGAGGCCAAGGATGGCAGTGGAGGTCAGAATGAGTTGTGAAAAGGCAGTGGTTGGGAGCTTCCTATTTTCACACCCCTCACCACTACCAATGCCACAGCTCCTGGCTCTGAGCAGAAGAGACTAGGGACAGTGGCAACAGTCAGACAGTGGGAAGGCAGCGGCAGCTGGGAGTTTCCCATTTTCACAACCCCCACTGCCACCACTGCCAATGCACCAGGCTCATGGTTACTGCAATGCCACACCAGGCTCCACACCCAGTGATGGCAACGGCTCTATGCCCAGCATGACAGCAGCATGATAATCAGTTCTGAGCCTGGCATGGTGGCAGTATCGGTGGCAGCTCCGAGCCTGGTGTAGTGGTGGCATTAGCAGCAGTTCCAAGTTCTGCACAGTGGTGGTGACAGTATGGGGAGTAAAGTGGTGGCAAGCTGATGGCAGCGAGTTGTTCTACCTAGACCCACCACTTGATGGCAGGTAAGAGTATTTTAAAGATCTTTTTATAGCATTTTAGTGGTCATCTAATATGGGAATGATCTCCTATTTCTGCACATCTTTTCTTAATCATAAAATCCATAAAGGAAGAAAAGATGAATTAGCTGCTGATTTTGGTCACATAAGAATCCTCTGTTTTGAAGTAGATATGGTAAATAAAAGATATCTAGTAAAAAAAGTAACTTTTCAACTGTACCTCTCACAACTAGATTACGTTACAAAATTTAATACACATAAAGGAATTTCATATATTAAAATGTTTAAAAGACACATTTTGTAAGAGCAACTTATATATTACAACATATATATTCAGTTCATGGCCCATAAAATGGTTGCACTATTCTTGACTGACTGTGCTCTGCCAGAACCTGTCTGATGTAGCTATTAAGGCATCAGGCTAGGAACTGGATGCCTGTGAGCTCTAGTTCTGCCTTAGGCACAAAGGCAACTGGGTGAGCTTGGGCCTGTAACACTCTCTCCGTCATAGGAAGGAGTTGACCATCCTTACCAAGAAAACTGTAGGATTTGTCTAAGTCCAAAAATTGGACACAATTGAATACCAGAGCAAAAAAGTTGTTTGCATGGCTGCATTATTTTTTTTAAAAAAGTTTTTTTTAAAAAAAGTTTAATTGTAAGTTGCCTCGAGTCACAAATGTAAAATGGGTGGCTATATAAGTTAAACAAACAAACAAAGTACAATATTATTGTATTTTCAATCAAGTAATCTCATGCAATACATGCTTTTAAAAAGTTTTTTATAGGGTTATGGTCTTTAATGTCCTGTGGTTTAGACATGCTGGGCTAACTGGATCTCCATGGAAACTGTTTATACAACTTTATACAATTTTTAATATAACCTTTCTTGGGAAGCAGATTAATTTAAAATAATTGTACTTTAAGTAGATTTTTCTTCATTAGTTATAAAATAAATGTAAAAAGGATGCTCCTTAGAAAAAATCAGGATTGTACAAAATATGATAATACATTGTCCTGAGACAATTTGCATCTGAAAAATGGAATAGAATAGAATAGAATAGAATTCTTTATTGACCAAGTATGATTGGACACACAAGGAATTTCTCTTGGTGCATGGCCAAAGGATGATATAATAAGCAAGGAAACATAGGAAAATTTGACTATGTAGATGGTCCTTGATTTACAACTATTCGTTTATGACTGTTTGAAGTTACAATGGCACTGAAAAAAGGGACTTATGACTGTTTTTCACACGAATGTGTTCTGTCCCCATCTCACACACGCACACAAACAGATAGCCAGGGGTTAAATAAAACTGGCAGACAACAAATTCTTTCGACAAGACGATTGGCAGCAACCCAGTAGCTGCTTGCCAAGAACTTTACTCATAGAGGGAGGGGTTGTTCCTCCGTCAGATAAACCCAAACAAGATACACACAGTTCAAGAATTCTCAAGTCCAGTCCGTATTAAATCCAAGGCAGATAACATTGTTTCAAAGATACAATGTGACTCGCTAGTAGTTAGTTTTGTCCGTCACAGAGTCTGAATGGCCACCTAACCCCCTTTTATCCCCTGTGGGATGTGGTCCAGTGACTCAGCTTAATCTCTGGCATGCTTCCTTTTCTGCTGCGTGCGCTTGTCTCTCCGACACTGGCGTGGATCCAGCCAAGACATATCTCTGTCACTGTCTGACTGCGAGGAGATACCTGGCTCCTGGCCAATCTCTTCTCCTGCGGGAGACACCTGAGACATTGCCAGAGAGGAGGGTCCTGGAGAGGAAGGCCTGACCAACTCCTCTCCTTCATGTTCGGAGCCTTCTCCCTCCGATAAATCGGCCTCGGGAGTCAAAGTCACAACAGAATGTTTGCAGCATCCCCATTGTCATGTGATCAAAATGTGGCAACTTGCTTATATTTTTGATGGTTGCAGTGTCGCTGGTTTCAGTAATTTCCTTTTGCGACCTTTAAAAAAAAGTTACAAAATTTGTCCTATGCTAGTCTATGGGTAATGGAGTTTCAGCTTTTCAGATATGGATCTGGGCAATGAGTTGTATCAAGCTATCTTCACAGTGATTGGTCAGTAATACTCAGCCATGAAACTTAATCATTTCTACAAACCAGTTCAATTTGTCTCTGTACATTTCAACTGACTACTTCATTAATTTGGAAATAATCGAAAAAAAGTACTTTGGTGTATGTAAAAGTATAAAGCTAGCATTTTTCTAGCAGCCCAACTTTCACAGCCATGCTTTGCATACCTAAATTTTCTTACATTTGTGTGATGGGAGGAGGTGGGAACCTTGACAAGAAGGTTTTATAAATTTCCTTCCTTTCAATTTTTTTTTATTAAGCCAATGTCCACATTCAGTTATATATTCTTATAAGATCCTAGTCCTAGTAGTATACCTCCAGGATTTAGCCTACCCCGACACATATGGGTGACATATAATAGAATTAGAACAACTCATGGGGTGTGTGCTGACTCCCTGTATAAATGGGGAAAGACACCTTCAGCACAATGTGATTGCAGGGCCCCTCGACAGACTATCCAGCATATAGTGAGGGAATGCCCTAACAGAAGGTATCCAGGAGATTCTAGGGACTTCCTCTGCATAACAACGGCAGCTACTGACTGGATCTCCAAACTCGACATTAAACTTTGAAATGTTATTTCTGTTTTCCTTTTAGGTTTTCTTACTGCTTTTTTATTGTTTTAATTGTTTTTAACCTGTAAAAATGAAGTGTGACCAACCATACGCTAAATAAATAAATAAGATCAGAAAGAAGTTTTAGTCCAAAATAAAATATAAGTAGCACATTTAGTTGCCTGAATAAAAATGCTGCAATTTCCAGGAAAAATAGGTATAATCCAGTCATTGACATTGTTTTTACTTTGATGGATATTGATGGACACAAACCCACAAAATTTATTATTGAAAACATTCAACCAATATCAATACGTTTCAAGATCTTGGGTTTTACTCTACTCAAATAAATGAAATGTATCATAAATCTTCAGTTTAAGTAATATGTATTGATTTGCTTGATCAATAGAAAATGATTTGTACAAATATATAACTGCAAAAGAATTGCTAATCGTATATTCTTATTCTGAAAACACTGCTAGACAATCTGTAATTTCTGGTAAATGTAGATATATTATTTACTATATTATTTATTGAAACTGTGTGTGAAAACCTAAAAGCATCCATTAGTGGTTGATTTATAACTGAATACATTTTTATTCATTTATTTTTATTTATTATAAGGGAAAATGAAAAAATAAATTTTGGGATTAATATTTTTCAAAAGTTAGAACAGCACAATCTTTTTAATAACATTAATTCTGTTCAATATTATAATATGTAGAAATTATACAGGACAGAAAGGGGGAAAATGCATCTGAAAAAAAACCTGCAAGAACGTTTGAGTAAATTTCTTAAAATTTCCTGTGTCAAAAAGAACAAATAAATCTATAGATGAAGGAAGATATATGAAGAATCCAGGGTGTCTCCTTTTAATCAGCTTTCCAACTGTTTTTTTTTTTTAAAATAATGTATAGCATTCCTTGCAAGAAATATATTTTGGTTATATTTAATATTTGGTTATTTTATAGTACTACTACTTTCACTATTGCTTGGATATTTTATTCTACTAATGGAGCCCGAGAAAAATATTTTTTAACAAATGATTGTGAATTCATGCAAAGAATTCTCTTAATTTTAGACAAAAACAAACCCAGGTCAAGAGTTAGCTTCCATGTGCCAAATTTCATTTCAAAGCGATTGTAACTATCTTTTGTGTATTGTTTTGTATTGTTGTTTTGCCTCATTTTAGTTATATCCCTTAAAATATATACTCTAGTTTCTTAGCTAACCACAGGAGGATGTTCCTAGCATTTCCTAATAATAATAATAATTATTATTTAATAGTTGGAATAAATTACCCCAGAGAGTGACAGACTTATTCTTTGTGTTTGCTCAAGGTTAGGCTTGACTGCAATGCTGGAAACATTTCAATCTGCATTACTGTATTGAATATAGGGTTGGGTGTCCTAAATGTTCCTTTTAAACTGTGTGATTGTTTAAGTGCACCATTTCTGATGGATGTGTGCTTTTGGGCATGCAATAAATTTCCAAAAGACCTCAGGAACACCCTGAAACAAACATGCTATACATTTGAGATGCTGTAGCTGTTTCATGGCTTAAAGGAAAATAACTTTGCTCATGAACAAGATGCTTCGTCAAATTATTTGTACATATTTACCACGGTATTTAAAAACATGTTATCAAATAAGCATGGTAAGTCTTACAGAAAAAGTAAGTGTAGTCTTAATGAAAGGTACTTTGTTCACAAGCCACACCTGCCATGAATTATATTTATTGCCTAGCATTATTCCATATTAGATGTAGGAGAGTTTCAATAAAATATATGACCAATGGTCATGTAGGTTAAATAATATTGTTACTTGTTATGTTCAAAGTAGAAAACAAATATATATATATATATAATAGTTCTATGTCTTTTCTACAAAACATAGGTAAAATTGGAAACCTGGTTTTAACACAATTTTCTATTTTTTTAAAGTGGAATATTCATCAGTAGGTATTTTAATTATCTACACCAAGAGAGCAAGAAAAGGAATGTCATCTTATTTTTTACAAAGAATATTTCTTCTATTTTGCCAATCTTAAAAGCTGATGAAACAGCAACTAATTAAAGCCCCTACTCTTACTAATTAAAAAGTGGGCAATGTATCATTTTTAAAAGCTCATATAATTGAACATCAAGGAAATTTGAAATGACCATGACTCTATTTTTCTGCAGCTGGCAGCACATGAAAAAGAATGGCAATTCTCAACCAGCAAAAAAATAATATACAGCGAAAAATCTGACAACCATAGTCAGTATTAATGGAATAGATATAGACAGACTGTTATTTGTAACTATAACAACTTTTGAAACTGTCATATAGATTTAATATTTCAAATGTCTGTGTACAAACTCTAATAAAATGCAGTGAGCAAGAAATACACGCACAACACAAACATTAATTTTGTCAGACTTCACATTAACCTGATACTCATACAGAAAAACTTTTGATCATTGGCTGGGATGTTTTTATTGTACTTACTAGAAATCCCCATAGTAATGCTGAAAATCTGCCACTATAAATGATACGACTCAAACTGTATACATAGCTGACCAACTTGTACTTTGTAATGGACTGAAAGCCTTTTGTGCATTGTTATTGTAGTACAGCAGCATGGTCTCAGACCCTTTGCTTTGACCCTACCTCAAAATCTCTATTGTATCTCAAAAGCATCTATTGTAATTCAATCAAATATTTTGATTGTCTCAATACTCTGAAATTGTGTTCACAGATTATATTGGTCAAGATTTTAAAATAATGGTTTGTTTCACAAGCCATACTGACATAGTTTAATGTACTTCTCAGTCATGATAGGTAAGTTCACACATCATAATAAGCTCAGTCAATTCACATTCTAATTAGTAGTATGTCTGCTGACCTATTATTTAACTTTTGAAAAAAAAATTAATTATTTTTTTATTTGTTTGATTTAGGCACTGCCTAATTTCAAACCAAGTAGGCAGCTCACAATATAGCAAACACATATAAAAACACAACACAGAATCAACAGACAAGATGGAAGATAGGTGGATATCTTAAGAATTTTAAGATGTTAATGTTTCCTTTTTACTTTGCTGTTTTCCTGAATATACTAAAGTATCTTCCAAATGTATTTGGATCTAAAATCCAAAATTCTTCAGTCAGCAAAGCTATTGCTCAGAGTTGTAATTCAAAAATATAGACTGGATATATAAAGAATTGTGTTAACAATCTCTTTCTTAAATTGTGTTTCATAATTTCTGCAGTTATCATATTGAACCTTGATACATTTGATTATTAATCTATCTGGCTCATTATTTTTTCATGCTACCTGAGATCCTTAAACTAAAAATAAATGCATACATATATATAAATTGTGGCATTTCTTTTCAGATAAACAATATTCAGCAAAGAAGATGGGTATATAATTGTAAGCCAAAGAAATTAAAGGTATGAGTTAAGAAAAAAAAGAATGAAAACATCTAAATTATAGGTTAAACCAGCACTATTCATTATATTCTTCATCTGTCTTTACAAACTATCCTTACTTCTGTCATATCCATGCATAGCTTTATACATTATCTTTTAAAGGTTCTCATTAGCTCCGTTTAGCCAAACCTTTCTTTACTTTCATTTTCTCTTGTCCCATATAACCAAAGCACGTCAAAATATTTCTTTCATACTGATCAGTCATTCTTATGTTCAAGCCCAGGGCTGTCAAACTCCTGGCCCATGTGCCGGATGTGTCACATGCTGGCCACGCCCACACCAGTGGTGGGTTCTAAAATTTTTTACTACCGGTTTGGTGGGTGTGGCTAGGTGGGGGGGCATGACTGATTGGGCATGGCCAACATGACGTCACTCCATGCATTCAGTCATATGACCCCCCAAGCCACGCCCACCAAAAAGGTGGCTAAAATTGTTGGGACTATTTGAAACTTTTTTTTGACACTCCGGCCCCATATCCAGATCAGGATGCGTGGGGTGGCGGTGGTTGTCTCGGCTATCCCTCCGTTGGCCTTCCTGGCTGAAAAGCGACCCTTCTCACCTCTGATGGGCCTTCCTTGTGGTTGCAGCCAGAGCAACCCACTCTGCCAGCTCAGGGCAGTGGACTCAGCTGCAGCCCAGATGAGCCAAGGAACTGTGGGGAGCCTCCTGCATGTTGCACCCCCTCCCAGCCTTCCTGCCACGCCTCCACACCATTTTTGGGCACCCAGTTTACTGGGCTACCCCCATCCCTGTCGCGGCTCCAACGGCAATGGCTTCGGAGACACTGGCGGCATGGAGGCACAGGTGAAGGCTGGGAGGGGGATGCAACACATGGGAGGCTCCCCGCAGTTCCTCAGCTCATCTGGGCTGTAGCTGATTTTTTTTTTAATTTGATTTATATGCCGCCCTTCTCCGGAGACTCAGGGCGGCTTACAATGTGCTAAGCAATAGCCTTCATACTTTTGTATATTTATACAAAGTCAGCTTATTGCCCCCACAAACTGGGTCCTCAATTTACCTACTTTAGAAAGGATGGAAGGCTGAGTTAACCTTGAGCCTGGCGGGATTCGATCTTACTTTAATTGCAGACAGCTGGTGTTAAATTACAGAGCTCTGTCTGTTGAGCTATCCAGGCTCAACAGATAGTTGTTTGAGGTGATTGAGGTGCTTTAGCAGCCATGAGCTGCACTTTCCTCCAAGTCTCACAGAGAGAAGCACCTGTTTCCTTCTGCCGCCCACAGCGCTTAGAGGAAAGCACAGCTCATGGCTGCTACTGGGCTGCCCCAGTCCCTATCGCAGCTCCAACTGCGGCAGCTTCGGGAGATGCTGGTGGCACAGAGGCGCGGGTGAAGGTTGGGAGGGGGATGCAACATGTAGAGGCCCAGGTCCGGTCCCCTTCACCTCCCCACACTTGTTTACCCATCCCAGATAGCTCTGGCTATGCCTCCCTCCGACCCAGCTGCCTTCCTTGCTGGTGTCGCTCCTGAGCGAATTCTTCCATCCTCAGCTGTTGCAAAGAAGCGGCAGCTCTGGGTGCGCCACACTCGCTCCATTCTCTTTGAGAGCCGCTTTGCACCTTGTTTGCAAAGCGGTTCTCAAAGAGAAAGAAGCGGGCGTGGCGCATCCAGAGCTACCGCTTCTTCACAACAGCCGAGGACTTCTTCTGCTTGGAGCTCCAAGCTGCGGGGAGGGGGGGGTGGCTGCAATGCTGGCAGCTTCAGTGGGCTCCTTCCCTCAGTGGTTTGTTTTCTTTTACCTCGTCTAGACAACTTTGTCATTAAAGGCTGCTCTGCACCTTTTGATCTTTCTTGGGCGCAGAGAAAAGCGATCCTGTGTGAAGGGTCTGAGCCTGATGCTGAACTTGGAAGCTGAGAGGCTTCTTTTCCACCCAGCCACTGGCACACAGCACTGGAAAGACCTCTGTTTGCTGCTGCCATCTTCGCGCATGCGCAGCTTTCTTCTCACCGGCTGAAGGACTTTTTGGCACCCTGCGGCCAGGCGGCTAAGAGGCTTCTTTGCTCTGGTCAGCTTCGGGTGGGCGAGCAAGCAGCGACCGGGGAACCAGTTTGGGGGCGTGGCCTGGCTGCCGTTACTACCAGTTTGGAGAACTACTTCCTAAATTTACTATCTTTTCGGTAGAACCGGGCTGAACCGGGAGCAACCCACCACTGGCCCATACCCAGTTTAGCAAAGGAGAAAAAAGTCCCAATATGTCATGTGATGCCACCGTGACAACGTGAGTTTGACACCCCTTTTCAAGCCACATCAATTCATTAACAATACATTTTTTATCCCTTTTTCTTGTTTTACCTCATATATTTCTGATGGAACTCATTGTCACATCGTTCAATTTACTTTTATCTTTCTTTTTCTCCCAGTATATATGATACTAAATGTATGTGAAATATTTCAAATATCAAACATTCATTCTTGTAACAGAATTATTACAAGTGTATAAGAATAAGAATATTACTATCTTTCTACCAGAATTTTCATGATTTGACACTTTTCCATTCTTTTCTTATCTGTGATGAACATTCAGTTAAGACTAATTCATATATTTGTTTCAGGTGTTTCCCATATAGAATAGAATAGAATAGAATAGAATAGAATAGAATAGAATAGAATAGAATAGAATAGAACATATTAAGCCAACATTATAGAATGCAGACATGTCCAAGTAGGAAACATTTATGCTAGATAAGTAGAAAGAAAAAGTTC
This sequence comes from Pituophis catenifer annectens, assembly GCF_029215685.1. Taxonomy (NCBI): domain Eukaryota; kingdom Metazoa; phylum Chordata; class Lepidosauria; order Squamata; family Colubridae; genus Pituophis; species Pituophis catenifer. The sequence goes on from NW_027256888.1 coordinate 31,143,730, forward strand.
AGTTTCTCTGTAGTCCAGAATCTCAAGTGCTTGCTCTTATCTTGAAGTGGGCAGTAGTGTAATGCAATGTTCTGGTTGTAAATCATAATTGTCAAGCTTGGCTGGGAAATGAAACTAAATGCTGAACAAATGCTTACTTTAATAAAGGTGAAACATTCTGAAAAGTGTGTTGAACCAAGTTTATATTAAATCTATAGAAAATCTGTCTCTGTTTCTCTCTCTCCCTTTGTCTTTCTGTCTCTTTATTTGGTTTCAGCCCCACCTTTCATTCAGGACCTCAAGGTAGAGTACATAATTGTTTCCCCACCATCACCTCAGGTTTTTCAGTAGAACAACCCAATTGGGCTGAGAATTACTTGCCAAAGGTACCCAGTGAATATCCATGGCTGAGGGTGCACATGATCTTCTGTCTCCTTGTTGCTAATTTAACATCTAAAACACTACACTACAATGTTTTCAGTTATCTTGTTCTATAGGTATTAGCAAAGTACAAGAGGAGTACTGACTTTTTCCTTTATCTTGCAGGCTAGTCTGTCTGGATGGGAATTTGTTGCTGCCCCATTCAATTATTTGTGGAATATTATTATGCCTAGGAGCTATCTTCTTATATATTTATTTATTCATTTCACATATAAATGTGTGATGTGTTCAAATGGGTTGGGAGAGAAAAAAAACAAATCAGTATAAAGAAGTCAAAAGCCATTCTCAAAATTGCAGAATTGTGTAGATCAGATCTCCTCAATTCATACAACAACATCTTAGGTTGTGGATATTGAAGGCGAGTAGTAGCTACGCCAAAAGGAAAAAATCTGATTAGCTTAGGTATAAAGATTGTCACAACTTTCAAACAGCACAGGGATCACAACAGATAGAAATGAAAGCAGGATGGAGATGTCTAGAGCCAATTTGATGTGGTCATCATTTTTGTACTGGTATAAGTAAAGGTGGACAGCACTTCAGTTAGTGGGGAAAATGGTATAAAGTTAATTTCTTCCTCCATTCCACAATGGCATCCATGGGGAATGAGGACTAGAAAAGGCCAGATGGTGCAGGTGGCATTCCAACGCAAGCCCATTTTGGACAGGTGCACAGAAAGGAAGAGCTTGCATTGAGTTACTACATCTGTCATCTTGACTTTTTTAATTCCTTTGCTGCAAATGACATTGTTCATCTATTATATTAAATAACTGCAAGTTTAGATTCAGTTCTTTCAGATGCTGAGAATATATATTCACCTCCCTATAAAAGAAAATACACTAGCTGTTCAATGACTGCATTGCTGAAGGGTGGTACCTTATGCTATTGATGAAGAGACATTAATCACCGAAAAGTGGCAATATCTGTGCCTAGAAAAAAACATGTGGCATTGAAGGAGAATACAATTTGAAACCAGCAAAAGACAAGATTGAAGGCTAAAATCCAATAATAATGTACAGCTCTAGTTCACCAATACTCAGGAGTCCATATTTCAGTCAGCAAATCTTCCAAAATGCTGATATAGCAGAGGCCAGTCCAAAGCCTGAATGCTTAATTGCATTTTGGGCCTATCTCATTTATATAGCATGCATTCCCTTTGGAGTACAATTTTTATTGAAGGAATACTCTGGAGAATGATACTGTATGTTATCTAAACAGTGGTGATTCTTACATTATCAGGGTAGTTATTTTGAAAAAGGAGGGGAGATCCTAATGTGTCATACAGCTGGCAGATGATGGTCTGCTAGTAGAAGAGATTTTTAATATTCCATCATATTCTCAAAACTGTTCTAGAAGATTGGAAGAATATGAAGCTGAATCAGGGGGAAACAGGACAAAGTTGAAGAAACTAGTGCTGGGAAGATCCATTTTGTGTGAAGAAATATGTTCAATTAACAATGGACCTGGCTTATTATCTTTATTTATGTCTCTGAGTATTGCAAATACACCTGCAATTCTTTAAGGACTTCAGGTCTCAGGATTTGGCTTATATTAACATCCTATGAAAAACGAAGTAGATACAGTAAACTATTTGAAAAATATCTCAATACCTCCTTCCTCATTTTAAAGGTGCTTTCCTAAAAGACAAAATGCACAGCCAAGATTAAAATTCTGAAAATTGCTGACAACATTCTTTAGAGCATTTTTCACAGTTCTGTGAAGTGTTTTTTTTTAATGCAATATGAACAAGTATACTTAGCTGTTGAGGAAAATCAAAAATGAATAAAAGATTTTCAAATGTTGTTTGCAATATGAGATCCAGATTTCATTAGATTTTCATCCTGAAGACACTGCAATTAAATTAAGGGTTTTTTTTTTAAAAAAAAGTCAAATAACAATGTAGATGAGTTAAGAATTATACTACTTTGCATGTAATTATCTCTTGCTATTTCTTTCTCATTTTCTTTCTTTTGTTTATTTTCCTGTTTCTTTTTACTAAATTAATACAAATTAAAAATATATTTAAAATGTTGACCTCTTAAAACTGTTTAACCAAAAATATTCAGGGTTTTAGTATATGCGGCTTGCTGTGTATCCAATTCCTTATTAATGCTGACATCTGCCTGATTTCAATACAAGCCTGGATATGGTTCTGACAACATAAACTAATTTATTTCATGACCCTTTGGCGTAATTTTCTTAGTCTTATAGGTAACAACATAAATTCAGTTTTAAAATCCTGTGACTTTTCCATTTAATATTTGAATTCAGTTGGGTTTGAAAGAGTTGTGACAGGGTTGAAAGAGTGGATCTTTGACCTAACTGTGCAGAAAAATCTAATTTCTAGCACTAGGTTTCACAATCCCCTTTCTGTCAGATGTCAGGGCAGTGCTCAGGTGTCCAGGCAATTGGTTCTTTTGAATCCAGAGGTAATAAGCACACCAGTAAATACAGGGATTTTAAGCTTTAAAATTAGGTCAAGAAAGCAGAGTTAAAACCATAACATAAAAAGCAAACATTATCATACTGTAGCAGAGACACTGCCAGGATGGCCACTTTCCACAATAACAAGTGCTGGATCCCATGCAGAAGCTCCCAACAAATAATAACAACTCCAAGGTTTTTATCAAAACCTGGCACCATGACTTCTTGCTATGCTCAATAGACTGCAGGACATGACCTTGACTGGCTGGCACATGACTCTGGAATGGGAATTGAAAGTCTGAGATTTTCACAGCAAGGAAAACTTTAAAGCTCATGAAGATTCCTTCTTCCTCCTCGTTTATTCAGTAAAACACAGTGAAAAACAAGTAGGTTAGCTCAGAAAACATAGAATTTTCTTAATATGAAGGAGAAATAAAAATATGTCAGTAAACTCTTGAAATAACAATGACCTTCCACATTGCCACTATATCCAAAATGGCATGTAGAAATGGAAGATTTTTTTTCCAGCAGCCTTTTACTGTGCCAATATCTTTTGCCCAACACAGGAATGCTTTGACTGTGGACAGATTTGATAAACTGCTATCAACAATTAAAATGAGATTTAATGATATCTACAAAAGCTCTTCTACACCAATCTGCTGGAGAAAGTTAAAACCAATTAGCTACATCATCCTGGATTCCCTTTATTCAATCTGGTGCAAGTACTTAAACTTTATAAACTAACTGTCTTGGGAATTGAGAAGAACACACAGGTAGTCCTCATTTAGCAACTGCCTCAGAGACCATTCACAAATACAATGTTAATATATCATAATTAAAAAAAACCATTTTCCAACCAATGTCAGCATTTATGACAACAACAAAAACCTTCAGGGTGAAACTGATTAATGCCTGGTCAGTTTCAAGCAGCAGTTGGAAGTTAGAAAGAGGATTCTAATCAACTAATTAAGGTCATAGATCTGAGCTTATTAAATTGCAGTTTTTACGAAAGTGCTGCCCTGCTGAGAAAAACAGCTCAGGAAAATATAGCTTCTGCTCTGGGAGTGGACAAGAAACAAAAACAAAACAGGCACAGAATACTATACAATTTATTTGAATGAAATGGCAGCAACCAGTCTCATTGCAGATTCTCTCTTTCTCTCTCTCTGAGTCATGGTTCCCTTACTGACTATTTTGTTTAAGGACCTATTCATCTGAACCAACTGCAGTCATTAAATAATGACTACCTTTAGTCTTCTTTAGTTGATAAATCAGTGATGACTTTGAAAAGAACAGCAAAACAATGTTTTGTCACCACTGTAATTCAGTGGGATTGTACAAAGCAGCTTTGCTACCCAGAGTGATACAATATCTAGAATTTTAATTGGATTATTTTAAGTTTCAGATTATAGGGTGCTGTATATTTGCAAACAATGCATATAATGAATTTAATAACAACAGACAACCCTTGAATTGTCTCATGGTAGAAAAGTCACCATTATAGGAACAGAAGTAAAGAAAACTGATTTTTTTAGAAGTGTGAAACACTTGGAAAAGTGAGATTAGGGCTCTGTAGACTTCATTGGAACATAGAGCCAGGGCATATAGGAATTGTAAATTAATATAAGCCATCTGATTCAAATTCTGAAACTATTAGGAACTAATATAGTTTCTGTAAGTTACATTGCTGACTGGACAGCGACATTCTTAACAACTGCAATTTATCAGTAGTTTTCAAAAGTAAAGTTTCTTATATATAGGAACCAAACTACCATTTGTCATAGTAAAAATCTTCCCTCTTGGCTTTACCTACAACAAAGTAATAAAATACTTAATGCACTCTTAAACTTTGCGTACTTGAAAGCTTAGCATGCGTTACTTAAAATCAGAAAACAGACATATAAATTTTCATTCCTCTATATCAAACTTCAAGAAAAACAAGGATCAATATGACTGCACACAACTGAAGCAAAATGAAACTTCTGGGAAAAAAAATATGATCCTGATCCAGTTCTACAGAGGAATTATTGAGTCTGTCATCTGTACCTCTGTAACTGTCTGGTTTGGTTCTGCAACCCAACAGGACAGATACAGACTTCAGAGGATAATTAGAACTGCAGACAAAACAATTGCTACCAACCTGCCTTCCATTGAGGACATGTATACTGCTCGAGTCAAAAAGAGGGCTGTGAAAATATTTACAGACCCCTCACATCCTGGACATAAACTGTTTCAACTCCTACCCTCAAAAGGACGCTATAGAGCACTGCACACCAAGACAACTTGATACAAGAACAGTTTCCCCCCGAACGCCATCACTCTGCTAAACAAATAATTCCCTCAGCACTGTCAAACTATTTACTAAGTCTGCACTACTATTAATCTTCTCATCTTCTCATCGTTCCCATCACCCATCTTATGGCTGTATGACTGTAACCTTGGTGCTGGTATCCTTACGATTTATATTGATATTGTTTCCTGATTGCTTATTTGTAACCTATGACTATCATTAAGTGTTGTACCTTATGATTCTTGATGAATGTATCTTTTATTTTATGTATACTGAGAGCATATGCACCAAGACAAATTCCTTGTGTGTCCAATCACACTTGGCCAATAAAAATTCTATTCTATTCTATTCTATTCTATTAAGGGATAATAATAAAAAGGCTTCCACTGACATTGTTTGATATTCCTAGACTGCAAGAATCATTCTAAAAGAAATCTTAATTTAAAATAGATTAAGGAAATAGTGCTGAAATGGGAGAATGATTTAATTTTTCACATGAGATCTGCTTTAATGAAGAGTTTAATGTTTTCTGTGGAGAATTAGCTCAGCAGAATTTAGTTTGGAAATAGATTTTCAAGCATATTTCATGATTCTACTATAAAAGCATTTGGAAATAAACTTTCCTAGTTTCTTCTCATTTTCCAGCCTCTTAAGGCTAAACAGCCATATCTAATACACAGAGCCTTTATTATAGTACATTGATGTTCATTAGCAGGACTGCAGCAATAAGAATATCTAAAATAGTTACAGTCAGGTCCAGAAATATTGGGACATCGACACAATTCTAACATTTTTGGCTCTATACACCACCACAATGGAATTGGAATGAAACAAACACAATGTGTGTTAACTGCAGACTGTCAGCTTTAATTTGAGGGTATGTACATCCAACTCAGGTGAACGGTGTAGGACTTACAGCAGTTTGTATATGTGCCTCCCACTTGTTAAGGGACCAAAAGTAATGGGACAATTGGCTTCTCAGCTGTTCCATGGCCAGGTGTGTGATATTCCCTCATTATCCCAATTACAATGTGCAGATAAAAGGCCCAGAGTTCATTTCAAGTGTGCTATTTGCATTTGGAATCTGTTGCTGTCAACTCTCAAGATGAGATCCAAAGAGCTGTCACTATCAGTGAAGCAAGCCATCATTAGGCTGAAGAAACAAAACAAATCCATCAGAGAGATAGCAAGAACATTAGGCATGGCCAAAACAACTGTTTGAAACATTCTCAAAAAGAAGGAATGCACCGGTGAGCTCAGCAACACCAAAAGACCTGGGAGACCATGGAAAACAAGTGTGGTGGATGACCGAAGAATTCTTTCCCTGGTGAAGAAAACACCCTTCACAACAGTTGGCCAGATCAAGAACACTCTCCAGGAGGTAGGTGTATGTGTGTCAAAGTCAGCAATCAAGAGAAGACTTCACCAGAGTGAATACAGAGAGTTCACCACAAGATGTAAACCATTGGTGAGCTTCAAAAACAGGAAGGCCAGATTAGAGTTTGCCAAACAACATCTAACAAAGCCTTCACAGTTCTGGAACAAGATCCTATGGACAGATGAGACCAAGATCAACTTGTACCAGAGTGATGGGAAGAGAAGAGTATGGAGAAGGAAAGGAATTGCTCATGATCCTAAGCATACCACCTCATCAGTGAAGCATTGTGGTGGTAGTGTCATGGCGTGGGCATGTATGGCTGCCAATGGAACTGGTTCTCTTGTATTTATTGATGATGTGACTGCTGACAAAAGCAGCAGGATGAATTCTAAAGTGTTTCGGGCACTATTATCTGCTCACATTCAGCCAAATGCTGCAGAACTCATTGGACGGAACTTCACAGTGCAGATGGACAATGACCCAAAGCATACTGCAAAAGCAACCAAAGAGTTTTTGAAGGGACAGAAGTGGAATGTTATGCAATGGCCAAGTCAATCACCTGACCTGAATCCCATTGAGCATGCATTTCACTTGCTGAAGACAAAACTGAAGGGAAAATGCCCCAAGAACAAGCAGGAACTGAAGACAGTTGCAGTAGAGGCCTGGCAGAGCATCACCAGGGATGAAACCCAGAGTCTGGTGATGTCTATGCGTTCCAGACTTCAGGCTGTGATTGACTGCAAAGGATTTGCAACCAAGTATTAAGAAGGGAAAGTTTGATTTATGATTATTATTCTGTCCCATTACTTTTGGTCCCTTAACAAGTGGGAGGCACATATGCAAACTGCTGTAAGTCCTACACCGTTCACTGAGTTGGATGTACATACCCTTAAATTAAAGCTGACAGTCTGCAGTTAACGCACATTGTGTTTGTTTCATTCCAACTCCATTGTGGTGGTGTATAGAGCCAAAGATGTTAGAATTGTGTCGATGTCCCAATATTTCTGGACCTGACTGTATGCTTCAGTATTCAAAACCAGTCACTCAATTTAGGGCACCAACTGAGACATTAGATGTAATATTAAAATAATCATTTTTAAAGTCATTTCATGACAAGCACAAAGTCACATGGCTTGGTTTAATGTGCATAAGTTTTTTGGTTCCACTTGAGAATTTTAATTTGATATTAAAATTTGGACAGAATTCTCTATGGTTAAGGAAAGTTGAGTGACTGTTTTATTTTCTTCTCTTCCAGTCTTCTATTTTTTTAATGCTGAAATGTTGCTGTACTAACATTAAATAAAAGTCATGCACTACAATTTGGTAAGAAATATATACTTATATGTGTAATATTTTATAAGTACACATACTCTCAATTCAAGACTTATATAGTGAGAGCCACTGTAATGAAAGGCCCAAAGTGTTGGACTATGGCCATGGAGACACAACTTCAAAGACATACATAGCCATCAATGTTCACTAATTCTAAGTCGTTCACTTTCTCTCAATTCAACTTACCTACCTACATTGTTGTTTCAGGAAAATTGTTGAGGAGGAAGTGGTATGTACATCCTTCGAATCAGGAAACAAACTTAGTTGCTATTGTTGTACTTAACTTCTCTACTTAAGCAACAATAAAAAAGAGGGAAGGAGTATTCAATATGCCCTGGGATTGTGTAATATAAGCCTCATGAATGTTATGAGAGACTTATAGAATTGAGCTTCATATATGTTAAGGTAATAGATAACATTCAGAGTTCTGTAGATAACTAGAAATTAATCCCTTCCCCAAATCCTTAAAAAAAAATAGAGTACAGATTGAGAATCTGCAAAGAAAAACTGTGGATGAAGACCTCTGCTTGTGCAAATGAACATTTCCTACCTGCCTATAACTTTGCAACTTCCCTTGATCCCTAAACCAGCATTGAAGAATCTTTGTGTTAACCTTCAATATACTGTATTAGTCATGGATTGTGTTGCCTTATATTGCATTAGTGCAATCTAATAATGTATGATAAAACAATCGTATTTGTGACTTTTGCTATTTGTGAAAGCAAAAATAAACTTGTTATAATGAGTAACAACATTAGAATTATTCAAATATTCTATTCCAATTAATAATTCACCCCAAATATGTATGTAAAATGCAGTAAATGTATAGCAAACATCTACAATTATATCTTCGACAATATAGTTTATAGGAAAAACCCTAAAGCCATGACAACAAGATAAGCTTAAAGGCCATCATAATGTTCAAGCCTTGCAGTTTTCTAAAAAATTTTTACAGGCCAGATAATAATCAAACCAAAACAATAAGGTAGGAAAGTGAAGAGAAATGCTATTACTCAGACTTTGGCATTTGCAATTAGCCATATTTTTAAGATTATACACCAGAAGAAGATGCATGCTAATTAGGCTCCTATAGTTGGTAGGATGGTTTTAGCCTGCAACTAGGATTTTACATGAGAGTGCTGAGTTAAACATTTTAAATCCAGTTTTGATTAAAACTATATATAGTAGAATCATATGTTTCTCCCTATTTTTCTGCTTACAGCAACATAAAGGCAAGCTGTTAATCATTTGTAGAGGGCACCTCTTTACAATGCCAGCCGCCAGTACTACTATGATTTTTGAGGCAGCCTGGTTTTAGGTACTGGTATCCATGTGAAAGTCATGTTTGCCTTCTTATTCCAATATAAAACTTCTCAACTGGGCCATCTACGGTATATGGAAGAGGAACCTTGAGATGATGAGATCAGATTGATGAACTGCTTGCTTTGCTTGGTCCAGTCTCTTCCCCCCTTTTATACAGCCATTCTGTGCTTCTATGGCCATTTTGACTGTGGCTATGAGAAAGGCCAGCTACTTTGCTTGAGCAGCCTGTTTTTTTCTTAATGATTGGATGATGGCGGGTTGGACTTGAGAATGTCATTTTCATGGAAGATTAAATGTGGCTATTCAGAATCTATCTATTAAGATAATAGATAACATTCAGAGTTTTCTAGAAAAATTAACCCCTTCCTCAAATATTCTCTTGGTAAGGAAAAATAAACTTAAAAGGAATGGAACATCAACATGGAGTTTTGGGGATTTGTGCGACAGACATCCTGTCCTGGCCAGTTGTGCATATGTACTAAGTTTCATTGAGAACACAATGCAGAACTTTGAATAGGAATATCCAGAAACTCTTTCCTGCCATTGGAACATTATTACCAGTTGTTTGATTTACATACTTCTCATTCTTTTCTAAAGAAAAATGTTGCTCCATTCCTAATACATTAATAAAATACAGTCATTGACCCTTCTGGACTTTTGCAAAGACATGAAAAATCAGGAAACTATTTTAAGACAATTTGTCTCCTCGCATGTATTGCTATAATTTACTTCACATAGTAGGCTTTGCAATTTGTTCTTTATAAGTATTATCTACATTTCCTTGATTGTGTGGGTGATGGTAGACTTTAACAGCAATATTATTTTGATCTGTGCTTTGATTTGTGTGTTCACTTATTATATGAACTTTATTTTATTTTATTTGGAATGGATATTTTTAACATACAGACCAACTCCTCCTCCATTTATGTTGCTCTATTCCTTGTGAACAACAACTGTATTTTTATTGCTATATTCCACTCATCTCTGTTGTAATTATTACATTTTATTTGTCTTTCTGTACTAAAAATAAAAGCTCATTTTGTTTCCCATTATTCCAAGCATAGGAAGCTTCTGAATTTTAGTAGCTCATGTTATCTATTATTTTTGAATGATATAGGACCCCATTACAACAATGCTCATAATTTCTGCAGATAAATGCTTATCTGAGGTTCTTCATTTCAAAAAATTTTTTCCTCCAAGTTAACTTTAAAGTTTTCCTACTCAAACTTGCCATTCCTTCGCCAAATATATATTTTATCTGTCCTTATAAGGTTCACTCCCGGCTAACAGGCTATAGCTATTTTTTGTAGCATAATTTAGCCGCATATGTCATCAGGAAAGGATGGTTATAAATGGGCTTGATTAGTTTGCAAGTTATGCTGTCATATCCCTGATTGTTTCGTCTGGCAGACAGCATACTTCATGTATTTATTTGATTTCCACCTTAAAATGTATCCAATTTATTATGAGTCATTGTTTTCTTGTAGAACATAGTTGCTTATTTGTTTCCCTTCAGAGGTCAAAGTCCTGTGTCTTGTTTTCTATTGTCTCTTGGATGCTGACCATGTTTCATTTGCAAACAGCTTGTCTCTGAGTTCCAGTAATACAGAATACCCAGTGGTGGGATTCAATTTTTTTAACAACAGGTTCTGTGGGCGTGGCTTAGTTGGGGGTGTGGCTTGGCAATGATGTGACTGTGTGGGCGTGGCTAGCTGGTCATGTGACTGTGTAGGCATGGCTAGCTGGTCATGTGACTGTGTAGGCGTGGCTAGCTGGTCATGTGACCGGGTGGGCGTGGCTATGTGCATAGGGACTACTCAGAGGGCTGAAAAAAGTCATTTCTGACTGGTCCTCACACATTTATGCCCGTGCAGCATTCTTAACAACCGTGTCAGTCATTTCACCACTACTTCTCTTCACCACGGTGACAAGATAGGGCGCAAAACGTAAAATGTGAGGAAAGTCGTAAGTTCAAGGACTGGTCAAAAGTGCGAGGACCGGTCAAAAATAACTTTTTCAGCCCTCTGAGTAGTCCATTTACTACCGGTTCTGTGGGTAATGTGACTGGGTGGGCATGGTCAATTTTTTTTTTAACTTTTACTTTTAAAAGCATTTTTTCTACAACCTTAAGAGGTTGCAGAAAACAATGCTTTTAGAAGCTTCTGACAATCAGGCAAATCTGCTGGGATCGCCAGAAGCTTTTAAAGGGATTTTTTTTCCCTACAATCTCCTCGGCTGAGGTTGCAGGAAAACATGCTTTTAGAAGCTTCTGACGATCATACAAATCTGCTGGGATCGCCAGAAGCTTTTAAGGCAATTTTTTTCCCTACAACCTCTTCAAAAAATCCCTTTAAAAACCTCTGACAATCTAAGCTGAGTTGCCTGATCCTCAGAAGCTTCTAAGAGCATTTTTTTTCTGCAACCTCTTCAAGCTTCTGCCTTTTCAAGACAAAAAAGGGTGGGGGGGGGACACACATGTGTGGCAGTGAGATATTCCACAGCTCAAACCTCCCCCCACCAGAAACTTTGGAAGATTTCCTGTCTCTAAACTCTAATTTTGTGCTCAATTGTGGTCATAAGTCAAGGACTATCTCTGCCTTCCTCCACATGGCAGCCTTGTCCTAGTAAACTCCTTTTCCTTTCTGGCAATTTTCCTCTCTGTTAGAGGCACCAAAACAATCTAGACGATATAAGGTTTCCTGCTGGAGCAGGGGGTTGGACTAGATGGCCTCCAAGGTCCCTTCCAGCCCTAGATTGCTATCCTGTTTCAAAGCATCTTCTGAAACCACGTCTAGTGCCATGGTTTGTGGTCCTTCCTTCCTGCCTTTCTCTTCTTTCTTTCTCTTTCTTTCTTTCTTTCTTTCTTTCTTTCTTTCTTTCTCTCTCTCTCTCTCTCTCTCTCTCTCTCTCTCTCCCTTCCTTCCTTTCTTCCCTCCTTCCTTCCTTCCTTCCTTCCTTTTTCTTTCTTTTTTTCTCTCTCTCTTCCTCCCTCCTTTCCTCCTTAAATGCCAGCAAAACCGACTACTTTGCTCCTAAAATGGTCTAGGGGCAGAGGTCCCCAATCTTGGCAATTTTTAGACTTGTGGACTTCAACTCCCAGAAATCCTCAGCCAGCAAAGCAAAGCAAAGCAAAGCAAAGCAAAGCAAAGCAAAGCAAAGCAAAGCAAAGCAAAGCAAAGCAAAGCAAAGCAAAGCAAAGCAAAGCAAAGCAAAGCAAAGCAAAGCAAAGCAAAGCAAAGCAAAGCTGGCTGAGGAACTCTGGGAGTTGAAGTCCACAAATCTTAAAGTTGCCAAGGTTGGAAACCCCTGCCCTAGGAAAACAATCCACGTTGCTAAAACAAACAAACAACCCACATTGCATCTGTTTTAGGGGAGGAGGTTCAATTCATTGCCCAGTTGGAAGACTGAAATGAAATGCTCCAAGCTGACAGCATTGCTTCTAATGACATTCGGCTCCAGATCAGATCGGCTTTTTTTTTTTTTTTTTGCATGAAAGAGGGACACAGCGAAACAAAAAGCCTCCAGCCTCCCATGTGAAGCAAATTAAAGCCTCTTTCTCGCCTTCTCTCCCCCCCTCCCCCTGCTTCCCTTTTACCTTTGTTTAATGCTCTGGAAGTTTTTCTCTCCCAGGCAAGCAGCAAGCTGCTTTCTCTACCCTGCTCTCTTGCGTCCGGAGCCGGTGGGGAACCACGTGGCAGCCCACGTGGATCCCAGGCAGCGGAACTCAGGCTAGGGAAGGGGTGGGCAATTGTGGCTCTTTTGCAACCTGTGGATTTCAACTCCCAAAATTCCTGAGACAGCCAAGCTGTCTCAGAAATTCTGGAAGTTGAAGTCCATAGGTTGTAAAAGAGCCACAATTGCCTACCCCTGGCTAGGGTAGGCTGGCGCCGTGCGGGTGGGAGGCGGGGCGAGGCGAGGGGTGGGTGAGCCAGCAATTTAACAAACGGTTCAGTGTGCTGTGGGGCCAATAAATTACAAAAAAACACCGAACCGTTTGTTAAATTGCTGGCTCGCTCGCCCCATTTATTGGGAATAAATAGTAGTGCGGAGGAGCGGGGCAAGGGGCGGGGTGAGTCAGCAATTTAACAAAGGGTTCGGCTGAACCCCCTAGAACCCCCAGAATCCCACCACTGAGAATACCTTATATGTCTCTTGATTCTGGCTGTTACTTTTGTTCGGTGGTCTTATACCTATATATTATCTTCTTTAGAAAGACTTATCTCCACTATCCATTTCTACTGCAAAACTTCTTTCTTTGAATTAATAAATCCCTATCATTTGAAATCAGCTGAAGTATATGCATTGCTGTTTGAGATTTTAACTTTTTCTTTAAGGATTATTATTGGCTTGCAGTTCCTGCAAATAGTTCAGGTGGTTTTCTGGTAAGAGGGCACTTCTATAAGATCACTTACAGAATCCAATTGGTTCTTTTTTGTGTCATAGGATAGCACCACTGGAAAGACTTTTAGAGGGTTTTTGGAGGGTTTTTTTTTATCTTGTCAGTTCCCCATCTAACTAAAAATTAAGTATTTAGGAACAGTTATTAGGGACATTATTATGATACCCAGCTAATATGTTTGCTTTCTGAAATTTGGCATACCATACCGTCCTTAGATGAAGCACATTACTTCTTGGTAGATGGGAAGTCAAGGTAAAGTGAAAGTTTTATATTAACATAGGTGGTATTAGCATGGGCATCCGTTCATTGGCTGTGATCTGCTAAAACTGTGAACATACATTTCACTTCATTTTTATTTTTCATAATATGTGAACAATAGTCAGCATTAATATTCTCAGTATTCTTCCGGTCTGGAGCTGCGGCGCCACAGTCGGGGAAATAGCAGGCTCTAACGAGCTTGCGAAAACCCCAACTGACAAACCACTATCCGATCAGTCTTTGGACCAACCTCCATCTTGCAGGGATGGGGGGTGAAGAGGAGCGCCTCGGCGGGCCAAGAGGAACAGGCAAGTTCCTTGGAGGCCAGTGGGAATCCTCGAAGTTGGTGGTGAGGGTAGGCAGCCATGGCGGCTGCCACAAAGCCACGGCAGACCAAAAAAAATAGCGCAGGAGGAGAGAAGACGAGAACGATGTGCTTGAAGCTGGGTGAGTGACACCAACCCAGGCGTGAAACAACAATAGAGCATAGACTATTACTGTAAGACCCCTAGCCATAAATAGCGGCTGTGGATTAGTGGGGCATGAAGAGTCAATAAAGTAACAACAGGAACAAAGACCCGTTAAAGGATTTTTTTTCTAAGATTGATTTGGAATAATTGAACATTGAGACATGTTGAAAGTTAGGAGAGACCCTTTTTAAATTGAAACTGGATGAATTGTTTTTTTCTTTACAAGAAAGGAAAAGAGGGAAAAAAGATGTAATACCTTTAAAATTTAGAAGTGGAGAGAGCTCAATGACTGGCTAAAAACTGCTACATATCGTAACAAAATGGAGAATGCCGAGACTAAGTGAAGGTGTTGATTATGAAGATTTGCCTCTCGTTTGAAAAAGAAACAAAGTGACTGGTCATTTAATTTGGATTATTTTGAAAACAACTAAAGGGCTTTCTTTGAATTTTGGAGATTTCTATTCTGTCTGGGGGTGGTTTTACTTGATGAAAGAAAGAAGAAATAAAGTGGAGTTTTTAAAATCGGAAGTGGCGTAGGAACAAAAGAAGGCAAATGGCACAGCAATAAAAGAAGAAAAATTGATGAATTTGCATGGAATAAGAAACAACTAAAGAATTAAAAAGGTTTATAGAACTTTAAACTTTGCAATATTGAACTTGAAATGGAGTGCCTATGGACAGATAGGGAAAGATAAAAAATAAAATATTTTTGATTGTGAAATAATAATATAAAATAGTTTGATTAAATGGAAACAATATGTTTAAATATTTTTTTTGAATATAAACAGGAGGCATATATAGAATAATACAAATGGAAAATAAAATAAGATGATTTAAAATTATTGTTAAGGTGGGGAAAGATTACTTTTAATAGAATAAGAGCATAAAATGATTACAAGATGATATATCTGATGTAAAATGTCTCAATGTTATATTGTAACTAAAATAGAGAATGTTCGCTCCCCTGAGTCCTTCTGGAGAAGGGCGGCATATAAATACATGAAATAAATAAATAAAATAAATAAATTATTAGAAGATGTTGGGAAATATCCAGAAGGAGTAGGGTGATGATGTGTTTTATTTGTTATTTACTTTTTCTTCTTTTCTTTTTTTCTTCTTCTCTTTCTCTCCAACTTTTTTACTTCTTATTTTTCTTTTTTTTCTCCTCTCCTACCGTTTTTTCTTTTTTTCTTTTCATTTTTTTATATAATATGCTGAGAATCAGCCAACCAATTGGAAATGCTGAGGTGATTATGGTGGAAGATATCTATAACAAAATATGCTGGGATCCAGCTAAATAATAGGTAGAGATATAGAGGAGAATATGCTGCAAAATAGCCAAAATAAATATGCTGGGAAGCTGGGAATCAGCTAAACAGTAGTAGGAGGTATGGGAGGAGAATATGCTGTAAAACAGCTAACACAAAAATGCTGGTAATCAGCCAAATAAAAGTGGGAGGTATGGAGGAGAAATGCTGGAAATCAGCCAAAATGGAAATGCTGGTAATCAGCCAAACAAAAGTTGGAGATATGGAGGAGAAATGCTGGAAATCAGCCAAAATAGAAAATGCTGGGAATCAGCCAAACAATAGTTGGAGGTATGGAGGAGAAATAAATAATGGGAGATATAAAGAAGAGAAATTTATTTAATATGAAATGAGATGAATATAAAATGATTCTGTGTTAAATAGAAAATGTAATAGATGATAAATACAAGAAAATTAGATTTTAATTAATGGAATTTAAAATTAATAGAATTGATGAAATGGGTTTAGAGATGAAGAAGGCTATATAGAATGGGATTTGTAAATGGATATAAAAATTGTGTTGTGTTGGAAATTAGATTAGTGGTGATAAAATAATGGTAAATGTTTAAATAATGATGCTAGAATATTTGTTAAAATTTGTGTATTGATTTTGATATTGAAAGAAGTAATAGAAGAAGTATTGGAAAGAACTGTTAAAGAAATTGTAAGTGATGTACCTATTAGTGACTGGATCAAAACATTGTTCTCAAAAGATGTATTTTATGTTTATGTTTGTGGGAAAAATAAAAAAAATATTTTACAAAAAAAATATTCTCAGTATTCTTGAATGCCTTACATAAACTGAAAGTTTTTTTTAAAAATCTCATAGATTGAGAAACTGATAACATTTAGTTGCTACTGAAAATTTCTTGCTATATTCTAAAGTAAAGATAAATTTGTGGAAAATATAAAATGATGGTGGCAATTGGAAAACTGCCATTAATGTACTCATTTGATGTAAATTATTCATTAATCACTACTGTTTTATATATAGGATATACATACATACCTAAATCCATATCTGATTTTTTAAATGTAGCTGCCACAGTTAACAAAAGTAAAATTGCCAGCTCTTTTATTTTGAGATTTCTTAATGAAGGTAGATCATTTTGCCTTTGGAGATGGACCAAATCTGACAGAGGCAATCTTTTGGATTACTTTCAGCAATTTACTTTTGGTATTTTGCAGTTCAATTTCTACTGCAATTGAAAGTGCTGTTGTCTCCAAATACTGGTCTATGACCATAATAAAGATTTGATTTGGGTTTGGATTGTCTCCAAATGTAATTACAATAGATTTAATTATAGAATCTTATACCATTAGTTAATAACATTAGTAAAGGTAGATAAAAACTACATAAAATTAAAGGCATTTTAAATTCGATTACACAATTAAAACCTAAAGTTAAAGAACTACATTTACAAGATGGTTTGAGGAGAGTATCTGGGCCATATGAAATGAGAAACATATTTCAGGAAATGAACTATACTTCCTTCCTCGTGTGTAAGTTAGACTTCAAACAATTTCTTTTGCCTGTCAACATCAAAGTCCATTTTAAATTCCTTATATATTTATTTTAGGAACATCATCCCCATATGAGTTTTATTCCTTTAATGAGCTACTTCCTCACATGCCAACTCAGTGGGTAGTAGCATTGTTGCAGTTAAAAGTAGGACTCTATCAATTGATCCAGTGTAGCGTACTTCTTTTTACTGAAGTACATACTTCTCTTTATTATGGAATTACTATTGAACAGATAACATGTATCTCTTCTAAATTCATGGAATCCAGCTGTACTGTGTTATAGTCAGAAGCAGTAAAACATTTTGTGGACATACATTTTTTAAAATCAGCTTCCAAAATTTATAGACAATAGTGTTGCAGTAATAAAATTGAAGATATGGCTACTATTTTACACACACACACATACAGTGTGTGTGTGTAAGGGAGTATTTAAAAACATAATAGCAGATGGTTAATCTAAGAAAAATATCAAAAACCATGAAAAGCAGAACTAAAAAACAGCAATTGGCTGTTGAATTTAATCAACTTTGCTTTATTTGATTTGCTTACGGAGACCTATAGAAATTTAGTAAGTATAGCTAGGCTAGTAAGGCTCAGTGAGCTTTAGACACTTAGATACAAACATGGAACTGGGATATTTTTGAGCTGGCAGACTTTGTGGTACTATCTGGCAATATTATAATTATTATAATTAATTCATGAATACTGCCATCTCATATTTTGTCTTACAGAGATGCAAAAAATAATTCTTTAAAAGTTATTTCCCAATAAGCAGCTAGAAGTTGTTCGTTCATTCATTCATTCATTCATTCATTCATTCATTCATTCATTCAATTTCTACAGCCACCCATCTCAGTCAATGACTTTGGATGGCCTAAAATTTTAAAAAAAAATATTAACCATACAAATCTAAATAATATCTTTATATTTCTTCTTGCAAGAAAACTCATTTAAAGAATCTTCCTCTTTCAGCTTGTCCTACTGTCTTACTACTGTCATGATTATAAACTTGAGGCATGTTACATTTTAGTGGCTAACTAACAGGAAAGTGGAAGTGGGAGATGCAAGAAAGAAAAAACAAAATGCATATTCATCCACAGAGTCCATTTTAATTTCACCAATCTTTTGAATCTGAAGTACTTCTCAAAACAGTTGGAGTTCAGGTTGTAGAGATAAGCTACAATATTGAGAGGATCCTGGATGAGTGTCTTTTTTCTTTCTCAGCATATATATAGTAAGAACCAGGAATTTGTCTGATTAATGAAAATTCAAATATTTTCCCTATGCAACATATTTCTTATTTGAGAACAACTATAGAAGGGAGGAGGATAAATAACTTGCTTTAAAATGTGATGTATCTAGAAGTAGAATGAAAGCAAACATCTATATTAGAAGTTGAGAATGAATCAATGTAAAACATACTAGTTACTTGTGCCATGGTGTGTGTGTGTGTGTGTGTGTGTGTGTGTGCGCGCAATGGCTCAGTGGCTAAAGATAGCTTATCAATTGAAAAGCTGACAGTCCATGTTCAAGACCTAAGCACCACACGATGGGGTGAGGTCCCATTACTTGACTCAGTTCCTGGCAACGTAGCAGTTTGAAAGCATGCAAATGTGAGTAGACAAATATTTTAAGTACCACTTTGGTGGGAGGTTAACAGTGTTCCATGTGCCTTGGCATATAGTCATGCTAGCCACATGACCATAGAAATGTCTTCGGATAATGCTGGTTCTTTGGCTGTGAATCAAAGATGAGCACCGCCCCCAAGGGTCAGACACGATTGGACAGGGGAAACCTTGACTTGTCCCATAACTACATGGCTACTAGGTGGCCCTCCACTGACTCTGGATGGGGTACTAAACTGTCCAATGGAACAGGTCCAAAACCTTGATTGTTACCATATAAAATGTTTCACATTAGATCATAAATGGAATGAAATGTCAGATACACAGACTATTACAATGTCAATGAAACCTGAATTACAGTGCTACCATAAATTAAATTAACCTAGGCAGTTAGAAGTACATTTGGTTGATGAAAAATAGTAGGCAGATATTACAACCACTTTATCCATATTTTGCCTAATTTGGGTCCATGTATACTAACTGGAGCTTATTAACTGTATAACTGCTTCTAAAAATAATTACTTCCCTTTGCTTACTACCACACTACAGCCTTAGGTGCTTGTCTGCCAGGCTTCTTCCATCTGTTTCAGATGCTGATTTAAAAATTTCAAAACAATGCCTGTATAGATGGACATCACCAGATGGAGTATATAAAAATCAAATTGGCTATATTATTGGTATGATAGAAAAGCTCAATTACAACAGCAAAGATGTAGCCAGAGTCTAACTGTTGTATTGATACTGAACTGTTCATATGCTAGTTCCAAGTCAAGTAAAACAGAAAGACAACGCCAATCAATCTCCATAATATCAACTTTTAACATGCTGTGTACCCATCACTTTCAAGGAGTACATCAGAAATTGCTTTGAAGTGCTAAATCGCATGTACAGGGAACCAGAGGAATTGTGGAATGAAAGTTGTTAAGGATCAATGGAAAAAGGGACTGCCAAAGACCAAAAAATAGAATAAAACAAATTGGATGTCAGAACACATGGTAAAAATTGCCAAGAACATAAAATAAACTAAAGCCAAGAAAGACAGTGATCTTACAATTTTGTATCAATTAGATCAATTTTTAAAAATGTACTATTAAAATGACATCTGTAAAGATATAAAAGATTATAACAAACACAGAAGAACAGAAAAAGTCTTCTGAAAGATCTCTGAACTTAGAAGAGGCTTCATTTCAAATTAGTATGGACATCAATGGACAAATAGAAATTGATTCTAAGAAATTCGAACAATGATTGTTGTTGTTCAGTCACTAAGTTGTGTCCAACATTCACAACTCCAAGGACCATAGCATATAACAAATCTGTAGAATAAAAGTCAATAAATTGAAAGAGGCCAGGCTACATACCAATAACTAAGAAAGAAGGCCGAGTATGCAAATGATTGTATAGTAGGTTTAATTTCACACACTAGCAAAATAATACTTCGTTTATTTATATATATTTTTTATGAGTGGCGTAGCAGGCTAATGCCTCTTACTAAGGCAGCATTTAACATCCAGCTGCCTGCAATTACTGCAAGTTCAATTCTTACCAGGCTCAAGGTCGACTCAGCCTTCCATCCTTTCTAACGTGGGTAAAATGAGGACCCGGTTTGTGGGGGCAATAAGCTGACTTTGTATAAAATATACAAAAGTATGAAGGCTATTGCTTAATGCATTGTAAGCCGCCCTGAGTCTTGGGAGAAGGGCGACATATAAAAATAAATAAAAATAAAAAAAAATATAAATTATAGAAAGGTGTTTGATTTGTCAATCATATTAAGCTATATAATTCCTTCAAAAAATGGGAATATCCAAACATCTCATGTTTCCCATAAAAAACTTACAGTTGTGACAGGAAATCACAATATGTAAAGAAGACAGAGAAGCAGATTGGCTCAGCAATTACAAAAGAGTAAAAAAAAGCTGCTAAAATATAATTCTTATATTTATGAAAAAGGCTGGATTGGAGGAAAATGAACATGTTTTTAAAACTGGGTGAAATAACATCAATAATTTGAGTTGTTAACACTATTTTGATAGCTGAAAATGCAATCTGGAAGCTCTAATAATAAAAGGAACACATCTAAAAATGGGATGATGATTAAATATAACTAAGGTAATAACTAAGCACATAAAATAAGCAGCCTTAGAAGTAATGCTAATATTAAAGTGATGAATAGCTGTTGCTTTTTAGGATCAACTATCAACAGTAAAGTCCACATTCTGGACAGAGTGAACCAGTTGTTTGAAAAAGGGATAAAGGAGGCCCTATATGTTAAACTGAGGAGAAGTTGTTACATTCTGACAGAAGACGCGCAACAAATGAGGCTGCCAGATGGTGGCGCTGTAGCTGGTGGGAAAAGAACGCATTCCCATTGGCTAGGACGCTGACAGCTCTAGTACTGTATAAAAGAGCTGTCAGATCGTGAGGAAGCGCTTGCTCCCACTGTGTTAGCTGCTGGAGCGAGTCACAGTTAGCGATTACCGTTAGCTGAATAAATGGTTGGTTACTGTTAACCTGTCTCGCCTCTGTCCTTGCCTGCCTGTTCCAAGAATCAAACACTGGCGATGAAGGTGGGATTCTGAGTTGACAGTTGTTTCTAAAGAGCTGTCACTCTGAGCTGACTCACCACGCTGTGTACTGAAATCGCCTCAGGTGGCTGTCTGTGATACCATGGCCACTTTAACGATGTTTGCACCTTTCAATCAGTCAATGGAGACAGGGGACTCTTTTCTGGACAGATTTGATTGCTTCCTAGCCGCCAACAATTATAAGGTTCTTCCCGGAGACCAGAAGCTAACGGTTTTCCTCAGCGTCTGCGGGCATGATATATTTGAGACAGCCCGAGCGCTCCTGGCACCGCTGAGGGTTCAGGATGTGCCCTGGGACACATTGCTGGCTAAACTGAACGGACACTATGCCCTGTTGCCCTCAAGAGTCACCAGGCGTCATGTGTTCCACCACCGATACCAGGGTGAGGGAGAGACGATTAACCAATACATGGCAGCGTTAAGAACAGCCGCCTTATATTGTGAATTCCAGGATTTGGATGATCTCTTCTTAGACCAGTTAATTTGCGGGGTGTGGGACCTTAAACTACAATGACGGCTGTTGGCCAGGATGGACGTCACCCTACAATCAGCCATCGATGAGGCCCGGGCCTCCGAGTTGTCGAACCGGTCCTCGTCCGAAATACAGAAGGCCATTAGCCTCACAGCAGCCAGGAAAGCTACTGCTGCTCATTTTGATGAAGCTGAGTCCGACCTGTCATCGGAAGAAGATGAAGTGAGCCACCTGAAGGCGGTCCTGAGAAAAGAGGGGACCCCGAACAGAAGAGAGCACAGACTTCGTGTGCCGGGTGTGGCAGAAATCATCACCGGTTTGCCTGCAGATTTAAAAATGCGGAATGCAGGCGCTGCGGCAAGAGGGGTCATCTGGCAAAGGTCTGCCAAGCTGGCCAACTGACAAATGCTAACCCAACTAGGCCATCACGTGAGTACCGACCCCGAAATAGATAGGACCCTAAGGGGCGGGGGAGCATTTTACCATATACTGATACACACGCGAGACAGCCTTGATCAGGCCAGCGGGGAACTGAAAAAGAAAATTTCCCTCATGTTGTTAATTGAAGGCCGCCCATGTAAAATGGAAATAGACATGGGATCCTCAATGTTGCTAGTCTCGTTGAGTACATTTAAACTGTTAGTACCCACATTGTCAAAAAAATGCTTGTCCCCATGTTTCCTTAAACTTCGTGATTATCAGGGCAATCCCATACCTCTCCTCGGGTTGGGAAGGTTAGAGTCCAGCATAAAGGATTCTGGGGCCACCTTAAGGTAATCATTGTTGGCAGCTCCTTACCTAGTTTACTAGGATTGGACTGGTTCAATGCCTTAGGACTGGCGGTAACTGGCATCCATTCAAATAGCTCGGATAGATTTGCATCCCTGATCAATGAGTTTGCTGATGTGTTTAGTGAGGGGCTTGGCTCCTATGTCAGCACGCCAGTTTCTTTCAATCTAGACCCTGGGGTTGCCTCTATCTGGCTTAAACCACAAAGAGTGCCATTTGCACTCAGGCCCCAGGTGGATCAAGAACTAGATAGATTAATTGCCCAGGGTGTCCTGGAGCCGGTGGACTATGCGAAATGGGGGATGCCTATCATCATTCCCATTAAACCGGATGGCTCCATACGCATTTGCACAGATTATAAAGCGACCTTAAATAGAGCTCTTCAGTCTAACCCCTATCCAGTTCCTGTAGTGCAGCATTTGCTGCATTCGTTGGATCGCAGTTCAGTCTTTGCCAAGCTCGACATGGTGCAAGCCTACCAGAAGCTTCCAGTGGATGGCACCACCGCTGAGGCACAGACGATTGTCACACACTGCAGCGCCTTTAAATGCAACCACCTACAATTCAGTGTGTGCATTGCCCCACAATGCACACACAAAGCCTAATTAAGCAGTTGTTGCAGGGCATTACAGGGGTGATCCTGTATTTTGACAATGTTTTTATATCAGCAAAGTATGAACTCGAGCTCACCGCTTGCTTCCGTGAAGTACTAAGTTGGTTCCACCATGCTGGACTTAAACTTAAGAGGAATAAGTGCCAAATGGGCACCACACAAGTGGAGTTCTTAGGCTATCTAATTGATGCTGTTGGCATACATCCTACCCCGTCTAAGATACAGGCTATAAAGGAAGCACCCCCGCCATCAAACAAAGCCGAATTGCAAGCCTTCCTAGGGCTCTTGAACTTTTATAATATGTTTTTTCCGCACAAAGCAACAGTTGCAGAGCCTCTCCACCGTTTGCTGAAATCCAAAATGCAAAACAGAGCCGACCGGAGGCTGCCTCCTTTGCTGCTGTCAAAGACTTGCTGACCTCTTCAAGAGTGTTAATTCAATATGACTACAAACTTCCCCTGACGCTAGCCTGCGACACATCCCCATATGGTGTGGGGGCTGTTCTCAGCCACTGCCTGCCTAACAGTTCAGAAGACACCATTGCATATTTCTCCAGGACTTTATCACCAACTGAGAGAAATTATAGTCAGATCGACAAGGAGGCTCTAGCAGTGGTGGCTGGCATCAAACATTTTCATAACTACGTGTACGGTTTCTTCTTTGAACTGATAACCGACCATAAACCCCTCCTGGGAATCCTCACTAGGGACAAACAAACCCCTCAGATCATCTTTAATCGCATGGCTAAATGGGTCAAATTCCTGGCAGCATATAATTACAAGCTCCTGCATCGGCCAGGAAAAGCATTGGGCCACGCTGACGCACTCAGCCGTTGTCCTCTCACTATCGGAGTGGATAACCCAGCGCTGACTTTGTCCGTCTTGATGATTGACGACCAACGCCTTCCGATTACAGCCGTGGACATTGCCAGATATACTGCAAAAGACCCAACCCTGACGCAAGTTCTTGACTGGGTTCGGAGGGGATGGCCTTTGGGTAGTGTAGCCCCTGAGTTCCAGCCATACAAAACTAGGTAGCATGAACTGGCATCACAGAGGGGTTGCTTGTTGTGGGGCACTCGGGTCATAATACCACCTGAATTGCGAGGGACAATACTAACCGCATTGCATGAGGGTCATCCGGGCATCGCCTGGATGAAAGTGTTAGGCCGAAGTTACGTTTGGTGGCCTCTCCATGAGAGAATGGGAAATACCATGGTCCCAGATTCATGTTAATTTTGCCGGGCCTATCCATGGGCAGACCTTTATGGTCATAGTCAACGCCTACTCGAAGTGGGTCAAGGTGATTCCTATGGCATCCACCTCCTCTGAAACAGTTATCTGGGCCCTGCGTCTGTTGTTCGCGACCCACAGGCTACCGGATGTTATCGTTTCTGATAACGGTCCTCAGCTAACATCTACCTCCTTTCAGTTGTATTTGGCAAGGCATGGCATTCGGCATGCCACGGTGACCCCATTCCATCCGGCCAGTAATGGCCTTGCCGAGAGGGCCATTAGGTCAGCCAAGGAGGCCTTGACCAGGCTAGGGCCCGGGGATTGGCAGAATAAAATAGCCATGTATCTATTGACCCAGCATGTTACACCCTGCCAGGCCATGAACCACAGCCCGGCTGAATTGCTAATGGGCTGCTGTTTGAGAATCGACCTGGACCGTTTACACCCTAACTATTCCCCAAATCGTCCCCTGATTCTATGGGAGGGGGTCTGCTCTTTCCAGATGGGGGACCCAGTGCAAGACATTATGGGGGAGACCCCCGATGGCTCCCTGGGAAGATGATAGAGGTGACAGGACCCCGCTCATATAGGGTTCTGCTTGACGATGGTCACCCGTGGCGTAAGCATGTGGACCAATTAAGGAAACGCTGGCTACTTGGATGCGAAGAAACAACCAGGCGATCAAACTTGAGCAGCCCCCGGCTCCACAAACAGCAGACTTACTTTCAGTGATGGAACCAAGGGCACTGAGCGATCTGGGAGGCAAAGTCGCTGCACCACCTCCATTGGTCACAGACAACCTGCCGCTGAGTCCTCCTACACCAACTGAAGGAAGCAGTCTGTGATGATCGGGGAGGAGTTGATGACGCCCAGTGTACTTGGACGACTATGCATGCCCCATACAGGGGGAAAGGAGTGTTATATTCTGACAGAAGATGCGCAACAAGTGAGGCTGCCAGATGGTGGCGCTGTAGCTGGCGGGAAAAGAATGCATTCCCATTGGCTAGGATGCTGACAGCTCTAGTATAAAAGAGCTGTCAGATCGTGAGGAAGCGCTCACTCCCACTGTGTTAGCTGCTGGAGCGAGTCATGGTTAGCGATTACGGTTAGCTGAATAAATGGTTGGTTACTGTTAACCTGTCTTGCCTCAGTCCTTGTCTGCCTGTTCCGAGAATCGAACAGAAGTGATAAGACACCACCTATCCCCTGTTTACAACACAGTCCTTTGAGCAGATCCAAGAAGGTTTCACACCCATTTGCATTCTGATTCAAGTGACCCTGAGGGCACAGATAAACCCCCAACAGTGCTCAACAACTTTCAGAGAGCTAATGATTCACCTTCAAAGTGCTAACAACCCAGATGACTGCACAGACTATAAATCCTTCCATTCTCCAGCATTCAGTCTTGACTGAGGATACTTCTTGGATGAGAAGCAAAATATCTTCAAGAAAAAACAAAGAAATTCCAGTTGCTTTATGAAAAAACATGTTTGGGACAACCATTTCTGGATGATTGAGAATCTACATCGACATAGCAACAGTAAAACATCCAGTAGTCAAAGCAGACACCATAGATCTGTACTTTGTAGAGTGCAATGAAGGCTCCAGGAAAGATGTTTAAATGATTGGATATGTCTAATCTACAAAGATTAGAATAATGAAGGCAATGTTTCCCCCCATGAACCTTGGTGTTGGAGAAGACTCCTAGTAATACAATGAATATCCAAGAAAATATACAACTGCATCATATAACAAGCCAATTCACAATTCTTTCTTATGATACAAATGACCTGGCTCAGGTTAATCATATATGGGCACATTATACTTACTTACTTACTTTATTTGATTTATATACCGCCCTACTCCCGAAGTACTCAGGGCGGTGAACAGCCAAACAGTAAATACATAGATACAAAATTTAAAAACAAAGTAAAATCGAATTAAACAATTTGGCCCAGACAGATTAAAACACCCCAATCATTTAAAAACCGATTAAAATTTGCATAATTAAAAAGAGGGAAGAGATTAGGCCAGGCCTGCCTGGTGGAATAAAAAGGTCTTAAGAGCGTAGCGGAAGGTGTGCAGATCCAGGATCCTCCATATCTCTGGGGGGAGCTCGTTCCAGATAGTAGGTGCCCCCACAGAGAAGGCCCTCCCCCTAGGGGCCGCCAGTCGACATTGTTTGGCCGACAACACCCAGAGGAGCCCTTCTCTATGACAGCGTACTGGCTGGTGGGAGGCTATTGGTGGTAGTAGGCGGTCCCGTAGATAACCAGGTCCTAAGCCATGGAGCGCTCTAAAGGTCGTAACCAAAACCTTGAAGCGCACCTGGAAGACCACCGGGAGCCAGTGCAGCTCGCGCAGGAGAGATGTTACATGGGAACGCCATGTCGGTCCCATTACCACCCGCGCAGCCACACTCTGAGCCAGTTGGAGCCTCCGGGTGCTCCTCAAGGGGAGCCCCATGTAGAGAGTGTTACCATAGTCCAGGCGGGAGGTGACGAGGGCATGAGTGACCGTGCATAGGTCACACAAACACCTATCTTTCTTGAAAAATCTGTAATACTGGAAAAGATAGAAGAAAAGAAAAGAAGAGGATAACCAGTAGGAAGATGGATGAATTCAATTACAGTGACAATGGTTGCATCTTAAAGGACTTGAAGGTCCAGGTTGGAAACAGATCATCTTGGAGACCTGATAGTAATTTGGCATCAAGTAATCAGTTATTTAATACAGTAAGACAGGTCCATTGAATGAAGCCTCATTCCAGGAAAGGGTAATAAATTCATTCTCAAGTTCTATTTAAGAAGATATTTCTTCTGTATGAATAGAGTTGTGAATATGTTTCTGAAACACAGGCAAAGATTTTCTGCAAAGTGATTTTATCTTGTAAGAGAACTTATTACTTTAGGTGGGTAAACAAATGACTTCTGAAGGATCTAATTTGAAGCAATTGATCAGTTCATTCCAGGGTGAAATCTGAACCAGTTTGCTACTGGTGGAGGGGCATTCCAGAAATCCCAGGGAGTTTTCCCTTTCAGCCCTAGTGAAGGGCTCTGTCTCCCCAAAGGGCCACCCACCCACCAGCTGACCGGGCCAGGCCTGAAGCAGTGCATCTCCCATCATGGGTTTGATGTCTGACCCGATCTCAGAAGGCAAAGGTGTGGTGGACCGCCGGAAAGACTGCATGGAAGGCATGCAAGCATGACTGGGCCATGGGGGAGTAGGCTGCTAGCTCTCTTCCCCATGGCTGGGCAGCTCCGGCATGCTTGCCTGCCTTCCATGTGGCCTTCCCAGCGGTCTCCATGGCCAGGCCGGCTTTCCCACCTTCCTCCCCCACCACCACCTCCTTGTTTAGGCTGCTTACCTTCTGCGGCTGGTCCACAGTCTGAAAGGCAAGCTGACTGTAATTTTTGGCAGCCCCCAGCCAGCCGCAGCTGCTGGAAAGCGACTGGCAAAAAAAGCCTCTGAAAAGGCTTCTTTGCCAGCCGCTTTCTCTGCAGGCTGCCAAAACATACTGGCAGAAAAAGCTGCTGCTGTTGCCGCCATGTTCTTCGCGCATGTGCATCCCATTGGACTTGCAAGGCAATGGGATGCGCGTACGTGAAGAACATGGCGGCAATGAACATGGCAGCCGGGGCAAGTGACTGGCGACTGGGGGAAGTAGCCAGCTGGCCCCCATTACCGGTTCTGTGACCTTGGCCAAATTTCCGTCAATGGTTCGCACGAACCGGTCTGAACCGGTAGCAACCCACCACTGTTTTATTCCAGCTAACTAGGTTGCTCATGTTGCTGGCTCTTCTGGGTTTCTGTACTGGTCTCACCTCACCTTGCCTTGTGTCGTGTTGCCTCACTTCTGACTAGGTGTAGCACTGGCTTTGGTTCTCTTGTGTATAAGAATGAAGCCAAATATGTGGGTTTCCAAATAGTGATGGGTGAACTTTCATCAACTTCTGTATTTACAAACTTTTCCAAAGGAAGTAACTTGTTCCCTAACTGTTCTTTCCTAGATCATAGTCTTGACCCAGGAATGTTATTTAGTACTGGATGAATTTCTCTATACATGGATGGAAATAAGAAAATTTGAGACTTCAGATTATCCTGAAATAATTAAGTTGTTTTGCAATCAGTCTTTGTTGTCACTGTAGTAGATGTTGAACATATATTTCAGGTATTTGTTTTTCTCCTGTTGGTTAGAAAGACCTCTTCCAATTTGATAATTAGACAAGTGGATAAATGTCAAGCTGTTTGGCTTGTCATATATTACCTTTCTAAAGTTAAAAATTGATATGAAGAAGTGTTCAAGAGGAACATCTAATGTGAATTTCATGAGACCCATATTACTAGACTCATATTTCTAATCAAAGAAGTATGATTCTTGGAAACTTGTCAAAAACCTGCTGAATGCTGGAAATGGGGGTTTGAGCATGGCACCTATTACCATCAGTGGTGGACGTGCCCGAAAGCAGTAAAATTTTGGGGAAAAATAAAAAAATGGCTTAATGAGATTTTAAATCAAAAGATTGAATGGCGACCAGAGACATACCTGCTTGGCTCAAAGCCGGAAAATATCAAAAGAGACTCATGGTATCTTGCATTACACATTATCACAGCGGCGAGATTGGCATACGCTCAACTTTGGAAAAATCAAAATACCCCATCAGAGGAGGCAATTATAAAGAAGATTTTAGAATGTG
Source organism: Pituophis catenifer annectens (assembly GCF_029215685.1). NCBI lineage: Eukaryota > Metazoa > Chordata > Lepidosauria > Squamata > Colubridae > Pituophis > Pituophis catenifer. Next base: position 31,172,871 of record NW_027256888.1, read on the forward strand.
CGGAAGCAGATAAATTGACTAAAAAACTAAAAGACAAGAGACCAAACACAAACATGTTTATCTTGGGAAAAATTTTACATGTGGTTAGAGAAGAGGAAATTATAACCCAAACTAGATGAGGAATTGTATCTATTGAAAAACTTATACTATACAAGTAAAGTGAGGTCGGATAGACCTAATTGATGTGTAAAGGTATACAAGTTGTTCTGTCTTCTCCGGAATATAATATAGATATATAGTACCAAATATTAGGTTATTAAGGTACTACATATAGGTATGCTTGGTTTTTTTATTTTTTTGTGTTGTCTTGTTTGTTATTTATGTGATGTGTTGTCTTTGTTTTTAATGGAAAATGTAAATAAAGTTTATTTTTTTTTAAAAAAGAGTAACATCTAATGTGAACTTCATGAGACCCATATTACTAGACTCGTATTTCTAATCAAAGAAGTATGATTCTTGGAAACTTGTCAAAAACCTGCTGATGGGACCATAGGCGTATAGCCCATCATGAGTCACAGCAGAAATTCACTAATAAAATCAAATTCCATGTCCAACAAATTGTACCACTGTTAATGAAAGACTTTCAGATCTGTATGGATAAATAATATCTATATAAACATATAGAATATTTATAGAACATATAGAATGACAACCAAGTAATCTTACTTCATGTGTATGGATGTTTTTATTCAATAAAGTTGATATACAGAAATTGTGTTATATTGTGTCAGAACATTTGCATGGTTTGTCTATTGTTATTTATTCTGATAATAGCTGTTTAATGTAGTCCTGAATATCAAAGCTTCAGCAATCAGAATATGGCAGATAATATGGATATTGTTGAGAATATTACAATTTGGTTTACATATCTGAAAATTTTCCAGACTGCTATATAGTTTCACCTTACCTTATCAGTAAACTTTATGTGATTAAAAAAAAGAAATAGTTTCAAGGTGAATAGGTACTGAATGAATATGGATTTAATACTTACAAAACTGAGTGAGCAGTATACATTGAATTGGTTTGATTGTATCAAGAGAATAAATGATAATCAAATTCCTAAAAGAAAAGAATAGGTTGAATAAGGGAAGAAAGTTGTGATTGGTTGGAGCTGAAGAGATCTGCTAAAAGAGAGGTAAAGAGTTTAAAAAAATAAAAATGAAACATAAAATGCAGTAGTGAAATGGAGTATGGACTGAAATGGGCTCTCCTGGCTTTCATGGACATAAAAGTGTAGATAAACACCATAAATGGTTTTCATATATGTTTCATTTTCTCTTCCTTATCTCATGCCTTTAATTCTTTGCCCAAATAATCCTTTTCTGGGCTCTGTATAACATTTCTAACTCTAAAAGGAAATAGTATGAATACGTATGCATGAAAAAAACTCATTGTGTAGATATAACCAGCTGTTCTGTATCTATATTGTGTAGATATAACCTGTAGAGTTGATTTGCACATAGCTTCTTTGGGTTTCCAATTGGAAATGTAAATTCTACATCTTTTGTGCCAGAAATTTCTGTGTTAAGAGAATGTAAGGATCACTATTGGCATAGTAAGCTAACATGAATAAAAAAAATATAATTGTTATTTTTATACAATACATTTGTATTAAGAATGAAATGACAGATATTTGTTTCTTCTACATCATTGCACTGCATATTTCCTGGTCAGAGATATGAACTTGATATTCATTTCTCAGTTTACATGTTTCACTGCAGACAAATTACAAATTCAGACATTACAAAACACATTCACTAATTCTGGTAAGCTACCTTGATAAATAACTACCAGCTAATATAATACATTGTAAGTATTTAAATTTGCTGCTTTGACGCAGCATGCAAAATCTACCTGCCTAAACAGTAAATAACTGATTCCAAGGGATCTGCAGCCATAATCATTGGCTTCAATATGGCAGGATGACTGGATGATGGAAGCCCAGCACTTTTTTTTTACATTTGTGCAAATGTAATTTTTCAAATTAAAAAAAAAAAGCTTCAGTCCCTTGCCACTATCTCACAGTAAATAATGACTCTTACGTGAGTGCTTCAGTCATAAAACGCTCAGCTTTTTCTCATTCTATTCACATTTGTCAAATAGCATGCAATAAAATGGCAATCATTCTGCTAACTGGGCTCTAGGAATGTTCTCCTTTTTCTATTAGTTTCCTGAATTAGAATCACCCTTCTCTTTCTTGCCTTCATTAACAAATGTACTGCTTATACTTCCTTGATGGCTGATTCTACTCTAACACTCTCTTATCTGTCACTAGGGTATGTTAAACATATATCAGGGCAATTTGCTTGTATTTCATGTCTTGAGTCTATAAACTATGAGACATAGCTCTCCTGGATTCTGGCAGCCAAGGACACTCAAGTATTGAGATGGTAATCCATCAGATCTTCCAGAAGAGGAATTTGACCTACAGACCTCATTCATTTTGCTCTCATAAAAGTGTTCCTCATTAGCATAACACTAATTTGTGTAAGTAGGGTTTGGGATGCAAACCGCCTGTTTTAATCTGTGTTTCGGCCAAAATATTTAATAATTGTAAGGGATTTTTAATATTTGTATTATCTGTATTTTATCTTGGCTGTTCACTGCCCTGAGTCCTTCGGGAGTAGGGCGGTATAGAAATTTGATAAATAAATAAATAAATAAATAAATAAATAAATAAATAAATAAATAAATCAGTTTTCTTAAGCATTTACAATTCTTTATGTATTCATGCACTACATATACTGTCACAATCCTCATTTAAAATAAAATAAAATAAACTGCAGAAAATGCTGACCTATAAAAATAACAGTTATAATCAGGGAATGGAAAGGTTAGTACTTCAAAATAACAGCATTTGGACTTCCTGTGCTCCGCGAACGCCGACGGAGCTCCTTTCAGGAGCTCCACCCCAGTGTCTCCATATAGCTGCTAGAACAGTGAAAATCAGCTGTCTAGCGGCTTTAAAACTCTCCCCCAGGGAAAAGGGGGAGAGAAGAGCAGAAGGGTCTGAGTAGAGCTTCCCTAGACCCCCAGGCTTTTTTTTTTAAAGTCTGGGGCTTGCAGGGTGAGAGCTCCCTGAAAGCCCTTCAAAGCTCCGGAGCCAGGATGAGTCTGCTTAAAGCAGACCGAAGCGTTGCGACCACACCAGCAAAGCAACTAGAAGGATTAAAAAGAATCTGGATTTTGGATTTTGGATGCTGGCAGAGTTAATCCAGGAGACTAAAAATGCAAGTATTGTATGCTAACTCCGCTTTAAAAAAAAGAAAAAGATGGCGCCTTAGGGCGTGAAAAATGAAACCTAAAAATGAAAGTCCTTGTTAACATCAGTAACATTGTTAAAGCTATTGGATTATTCAAGAAAAAGATTTAAAGTGGAAGTGGATTGGAAAAGACTGTGGCACTGATTTTAACTAATTTATATCCCTAATTTGTCTGGAAATAATTGGAATTAATGACCTGATAGCTGAATTAATACAAACATAAAGAGACAATTGAAAAATGGCTGAAATTAAAGATGGACTATATGAATCAGCAAACTCACAAGTAGTGACTGCGAAGGACTTAAAAGACTTTTTGAAATCTTTTACTGCTGAGATAAGACAGATAATTAAAAGAACTATTCAAGATTTTAAATTGGGGAATAATAATGATTTGCTGGCTGAAGAAGAGGAAGAAATTAATCAGGACAATGTGTCTTTGGAGGGTAAAAGAGACATTGTTGGGGCTAAAATGGAGGTTATTTTATCAAAAACACAGGTTTTGGAAGAGGCTTCCATTCAATTAACTGAGAAACAGCAAGAGGACTCTTTACTGCAGGTTGATAAATATTTTGACAAATTTTGGCTTTACAGACAGAATCAATATATAAGGAACGAACTGATGGATTACAAATGCAGAAATGGGGGCTTCAAATTAAAGGAAACAACCCCAAGAAGAGAACGAATTTCTAAGACATACCAACTACATTTCCAAACCAAAAAATTTTCTAAAATAAAAGCAGGGGGAGGAGCAATGCTGAAGAAGAATGGATTATTGAAGAAGAACTGGAAACAATATAGAAAGAAAGAAAGATTGGTCATATTTTGGAGATTGTCTCATGATGTTAAAAGATTTAATTAAAGTTGGAGCAGGGGGAGGACTAATACTGAAGAAGAAAGTATTATTGAAGGACTGGGGGAAAATATAGAAAGAAAGAAAGACTGGTCATATTTTGTCTCATGATGTTAAAAGATTTAATTAAAGTTGGATAACTTTTGAATTTTATGGTAGTTTTAAAGTATTGAAGTTTAAAAGTGGATAACATAAAATTTAATGGATAACTTTTTGAAAGTTTTGAAATTTATATTTTGGAGAATGTTCTGCTAATGTATTAAGAGATTTTAAAATGCTTAAAACAAGATTATGGTTGTTTTTTTTTACAAATGTGAAATGTGATAAGAGAATTTATAAAAGGAAGGTTGAAGTATAATTTTTAAAAGGGGAGTTAACAAGTGTGAGAGAGTTTTGAATTCTGTAATAGTTAGCATATGTTAGCTTATGTTTGTTAAATGTTACATCCTGTTTTTGCTCTGGGAAGTCGGGGGGGGGAATTGGGGAAGGGGGGTTTGGGTGGGGATAAAATGATGTATGATAATCGATTGTGAAATGTCTGGTTGTTTGAATATAAAAATAAAAAACTTTAGTTTAAAAAAAAACAGCATTTGAAATGTAACTCATGAATGAATATAGTCTTTATCTTACACCACATTATCTGACTTTTCCTCAAGCAGTTTAAGAAAGCAATAGCTTTCAGCACATGACATTTCACAGGAAAGAACCCCCGATATTATATTTGCTATATTAATAATTCATTCATTCTCCAAATGTGAATTCCTTCTCAGGGCTGCTCTGCACTTCCTGTTTATCCCAGTGTAAGGCCAAGACACTTAGTGTTTCAGAACAGCAAGAATGAATTATGTCATCTTCAACCTGCTAGGAACCTGAATTGTGCCTCAAAAGTTGTGCCTTTTCCCCAATGGCACAGTGTAGTTTGCTTCCCAGCTTTACTCTATCCTATCATTCCATTTGGCTGGTATAAGCTTTGTTGGCTTTCCCTTCACCAATCCCTGCTCTCTGACTTAACCAGTTCAGTAGTGGACTAGTGAAATCTCTCCCCCCCCACCTTTCCTGGTAAAATTGACAAGAGTTGGTCAAGTTTCCCCTTCTAGCAAAGTGACAGGAAGAATGGCAAAACTGTTATAATGTTTCCCCACTTTCTATCAAAAGATAGAATCAAAGACAGGAAATCAATAGGTGCTTGCTTACCTGGCATGGGTGGAAAGTGAAGGGGGGGGGGAGCATGAAAGTCCATTAATCACGGCTCTTATTAACCATGCTCTGAACAGAATACCTGGCTATCACTATAGGCAAAGTAATGGAAAAGGTAGGAATTTGGAAAGGGTTTTCTAAGACGGCTTCATTTCCAGCTGGTTTATATATAAGAGACAAGCAGCTGAAAGTTGCATTGTAAAAAAAAAAAAGCCCTTGGTCATGAAAAGGAAAAAAAATCCTTCACTAGTCATCTTCCTACTGATGCAAGTCTTCTGTTACTACAGATAATCTTTAACAAAATGGAAAGACTTTTGAAGGAAGCAAAATATTTTGGAAGATAGTGTGGCTGAAATCCTGAAGAAGCAATTCACAATGCGTCTTTATGTTGAAAGTCCCATTTATAAATTCTAATTTCAAATAAATTCCCACATGTTATTTTTTAATTAAGCCATTGGTTCTCTCAATCCGTTCTCCCTAAATTCTGCTCATCACCTAGGAGTTTCTCTTGAACAAGCCAATGAATCCAATTACCTATAATAAGCTGGCATATAGCTCACTAGGAGTACTTAATAGACTATCAGGATGATAGTGTAAAAAGGCTTTGTGCTGCTACTGTTGGGAACAGTTATGAATGGGAACAGTCATGGATTGGATCCAGTCATTTGGCATTTGTACTGATTTGCTAGTAAGGGTAAAAAGGCAAGACAAGACTGGGGTTTTGCCCAGGGGTGGGTTCTAAATTTTTTTACTATTGGTTCTGTGGGCGTGGCTTATTTTGTGGGTGTGGCTTGGAGGTCATGTGACTAGGTGGGCGTGGCTAGCTGGTCAGAGTCATTTCTGGAAGGTCTTCGCACTTACGACCAGTCCTCGCACTTACGACCCGGCTCATTTGTTTGCTTTTAATACTGATCAGCTGTAGGACGGCCCTTTGAAGCCCCGCGGCAAGAGTTTAAACAGTTTTTTTCCCTCTAGTCATCAGCTGGGACTCAGGAGGCAGCAATAGATTGGGGGTGGGACCAAATAAAAGGTAAGAATAACGTGGAGGGGTGAGGGAGTGGGGGGAGAACCAGTTCGGTGACGTCATATCGTCACCGCTACCTGCTCGGCCGAACCGGACCGAACCGGGAGGAACCCACCACTGGTTTTGCCCCAGGATAACATCAATATTTCCTTTCAGTAAGTCTAGTGTTTGAGATTACAGCTGGAGACTTTTCACTTTACACTTGATTAGCTAACTTAAGACTCTCTGAGTAGGAGACTTGGTGGACAAGGAGGGTCTCAGGGTTCCCGGACACAATGCAGCAAAACACAGACACCACTCCTTTCAGCTCTTTAGGGTAATGCTGGTTTACTGTGCGCTGGCTCCAGGCATACGCTGCAATCTCACAATGAGTCGAATTTGGCGCTACATCCATCTGGCTTGGAATGTTTAAATAACTCTCCCCTTACACGTCGTGCTTATTAACATGCCCATGCTTATTAACACGCCCATGCAGAGTAACAAACAGTTCGGGTGTAAGGAATCTGGCTCGAAACCGGCGTCCATCTCCTCCCAGCGCAACGTTGTTTCCACAGCCTCGCAACGCCCTCATCAACATCTCCACAGTCAGCAGCGAAGTAGCACCCACACGTAACACTTCTAAGTCCGCCGTTTCCGCCACCCCCCCGCACCCCGCACACGGCTGCCTAACACCCAGTGCCACCACCACCTTCTGTGTAGGTAGGTTCATTCCCTCATTCCTTTTCATTGCGCATCAGCATTGTCGAGTGTGTAGCTGGGCTCGACAGAGGGATGCTATGTGGTAGTATGTATAAATGCAAATAAAAAAGGTAGAAGTACTGTGGTGCGCTGTAGAACTCTTCCCATCTGGCAGGTGGAATTCTAGCCTCTAAACACTGTTTCCCTCATGCAACTAGCAAGCAATTAGTTTGCAAAATAGGAACTGCTCTTATTTTTCACAGTCTAAAAAAGTCAGTCCCAATTTGCTTAAGCAAAAGCTTGCATTTTCTTTTTAATTTCTGGGTAATTAACTGATTTCTGGCACCTTGACAATTGCTTGATCTGTACATTTTAAGTGTTCTCTTTAATTCTACACTATAATCCTAATCAAATTGGGGTTTCCAAGAAATAGACAGATTTTCTAGTATGTTGGAAGAATATAATAGTAGCTGAATGGTTATGATGAGATCCATACACATGTCAGTCCCACTGGGTAAATCAGGCCAGGAATTGAACTTTACAGGAAGGCTAAAACTACTTTTATGGAGAATGGCTATAATAATAGAATCTTGCAAGTCTGATGGTACTCTATCTCTTTCCCTCTCCTTATATTTCTGTGAATTCTGAAGTGATCTGCTTCAGCCTCTTTTGCACATTTCTGTTTGCTGTGGGTTTAAGCTTAAGTAATAACATCAACAATTTGTTAAACAACTGAGAAATTACAAGTGCAACTCAGAAATTACAATAAACCAATAAAATTTAAATAAAAATAAATATATAGCTATATAATTCAACCCTCTTCACTTTGGTAATAAAGTTTCTAAAACTCCATAAAGGTCATCTTCCTTACTCTCTATAGCACACACAAATTCAGCCTTTATTGAATTTGAGGTGAAGTAGGCATTTCCAAAGCTTGGAGGAATCTTTTAAGGTTAGCAATAGTTGAACTGCCTCTGTTCATCCTGCAATCCATTTAATGCTGTGGCTAGTTCTTGATCCCAAAGTGCTTTCATTACCCTAGGCGTTAAACTACATGAAATGAGCAGGAGCCAGAGTCCAGAAAAAAGTTGTAAAGGGAATTATTGTTAGCTGTCTAAAGCCCAACTTTAAATGTGGCCACCTTAATAAAATAGGACGTTAGGAGGGTAGATCCCATATGGCTCATATTTCAAATGCTTTAATCCATATGGATAGTGGACATGTAAAATTTTCATTTGCTGGCTCGAATACTGGTTTAAGTTCCTGTTTTTTAATGACTCCTTGGCTCTGCTAATTCTCCTTGATGGCTTTTCATCAAGGTGGAAAGAAAAAAAGCTGACCTCTATTATTGCATCATCTGTTCTCTGCTGCCCTTAGGTTTAGAGACCTATCAAAGCCATCAAAGAGTTTTTGATATCGCACAGTTGATGAATTTGGGTCCTATGGTCCAAAAATCAATTCAACTCAAATATTTTATTACAGCCATAAGACCAGAAAACAGCAATTTAAAATTCACAAGAGAATATGCATACATATTTATAAGAAGTAAATAGAAAGAATACAAGAGTACAATAATGGCAAAGTAAAATAGCAAATAAATAGATGGAAGTTAAAATTTCTGAACACAAATGTAAGGTGAATAGAACAAGCAGAGGTGCAAATTGAACAACTTGGAGGATATATGTGATATCTTATGATAGAAAGAACAATAAATACAAATTGTGCTTCCTGCTTGGACATTTCTTCAGGATGCATAGTTAGGAGTCATTCAAGAATCCTTGTAGGGGAACAGGAATGGAGCATATTCAGTGGTGAGTTCCAAAATGGAACTTTCATACCTGAAAACTGCTTTTTCAACTTTATTGCCCAGCACCTTAAAGAATAATTTTCTGTTTCAATGCCTTCCTTTCAGCAATACTAGATAGGAAGATCCCATTCTGGGACAATTGATGCCAATAGCAGCTCAGAATAAATCTACTCACATATTTTTTCCTACTGTCATTTCTACTAGAAAATACATGCATACATACTTTTACTGCTTTCTAACTATCTCTTGTAAGAGAGTAGCTACACGTTTCCTATTCACAAATTGGAATTGCATAATCACATCACCATTAGATGCTATCTTGCATAATCACATCACCACTAGATGTTTTCTATCTGCAGTGATTGCCATAAGAAAGTATAATCTTGTATAATATTGTAATCTTGGAGAAATGATATGTTTTTTCTTTTATACCATTTGATTTTCATTTTACTCTTCAATTTTATGTTATGTTTTATACAGGTGCAGGCTGTTGGGGAATGAGTCTGTGTTGTCTGCATTTCAAACTGAAGTGCAAATGGTTCCTCTAATCTGCAATTTTTCTGGAAATCTGTTCATATTCCCACACCATTCGAAGGGTGTTCATCCCAAAGTGCATAGCTAAATGTCTATGGAGATTCTCAGTCATCCAGGTCATGGTAGTCCCAAAGGTGCTTTTTTCAAGAGGGAACTGGACATTTTGCTTCTTATCCAAGAAGCTTCTTCAGCTCTGACTGAATGGTGGGGAATGCAAATGACCAGCTGTCTCCAAGGAATGTAAGCCCTTCCACCTCCCACCATCCAGTCAGAGCTGAAGAAGCTTCTTGGATGAGAAGTGAAAAATCTTCAAAGAAAAACAAGAAAGCCCAGTTGTCTCTTGAAAAAAGCATCTTTGAGATAAAAAAATAACATCATTAAATGAGCTATCTTAAAATATTAGTAGTTCATTAACTAAAAGCCAGTATTCATAAAATATTCTTCTCTTGTTTTCAGCTGAAAGATAATAAGTTATCAAATGTAAATAACCTTGCATTTAAAAAGTGGCCATATTTCTTTAGTCAAATCCAATGTAATTTTCAAATCCCAAAGTCACAAAATCATTCTTCTGTTTGTTGAGTCAGTCAGTCAATTTAATGGAAGAAAAAAAGTTGATGTATTTTTATTTTTGAAAATTGGGTTTAAAATGCAATGTACATGACAAGCTAAGCTTTGTTGTGAACCACTAAGTATCATTTTAATCCAGATCACAACATAAAGACAGTATCTAAACCATAGTTTGTATTTATGCTTTTATTTTTAATTTATTTATTGCAACTATAGTACAGTATGTCATCTAAATCGGGTTAACAGTCATTTATTCCTGCAGAAAAATAAGACGATAGGATGAAGAATTGTTTTTAGAAAGAAAATCTACAGAAAGATCACTCTTCACTGATGTGTGTCAGACATAAATCTTTGTCTACAATGCATTGCATCAAGATAGGCTTTTGGGGGGGTCATTTTTAGCAATTAAAGCCCAAACCCAAACCCAAACAGAAAGTAATAGTTAACCAAATACTATAAAGATTGTTGGAAAGTGAAATGGTGTATCAAAATGCATTTGTCTGTGTGTATCATTTAGAGTTTATTGGATGAGTCTTTTAAACATGATTAATGCTAGGATTTATGCCAAATCATGCAAGTATAAATTTAACATTTTCATTCATTCTGAATAGTTCAGAAGAGTCAGACCAAGATGGATCAGTCTTAAATGCATTTTACGCATTCAGAGCTTTAAAAGAAATTAAAAGTAAGCATATATTTGACTGCAAACATCTGGATGACCAGTAGATGGCAACAAAAAGTTAGAGTTAAGGAAGATTGTCTGGAATTACTCCAAGATATCCATATGTGGCAGCTCTAATTCAAAACTAAGACTGATGGTTTGAACAAGATGGATTTCTTTTTTTCAGACACAGTGCTCAGTCTTCGTTTCAGGAAATGCTAAATGTAATTTATAATTTGAATGTGTGAAAGAAACTTTATGCTTCCTTAACTTTTGACTTTATACAGATTAGTACAAAAATAATTTTCAAATGTCTTTATTCTATATAGATATTATTTTGTGAAAGGGCCCTACTAATCTTACTGTTTTGTGGATAAGGGCCATTAGAGGCTTGAACTAAAAGAAGAAAAAAGACTATTTCTCTTTTGAGTTGCTTTCTCAGTTTATCCCAGGAAATCATATGGGCATTTCAAATTCAAACTACTTCTGGACGCATCCTGATCTGGCACTTATTCAAACATCTGGTGACAGTGAAGCAAATTAAATAATAAGAATTAAAACAAGCAAATTTTACCAAATTTCTGTTACTTCTATCTCAATCCTTGCTCTGCTTTTCACTTCTTGTCTTGGTTTGGGCTTTTTTCACATACTAAAAGAACCCTGTTAGATTGCAAAGCCTATTTCTTTTATCCCTATCTCTTCTTTGTATGCCATACGAATGCCAGTGTTTGCTATTTTCATTTTAAATTGGAATAATGATAATAAAGTCAGCCCAGTCACTTTGTATTTCGAATAAGCTTTTCTGTTCTCATGCTACACAGTACATGGGAAGCACGTCTGATTAAGTGGAATGTATTATTGTAGATTTAACAAGGTTTCTACTGCAAAACCTTATGAGATGTTCTGCAGTGAACAAAGAAGCATTTCCTATTAGTTATATTAACGTAGAGGGTTTTTTAAAAACTAGATTTTGTGATGCTTATGATGCATTGGTGAATAGATAGTTTAATATAGAAATAACTGATTACATTTTATTGAATTTCCCTATGTGAAAAGTATGAAAGTATGATTTCCAATAATGTTATGATTTTTATTTTGGTGTCTGGCATTTTAATATTGCTGGGAATTATGGAATGGAAAGGAGCTGCAAACAAATGTGAAAAAGATGACGTGAACAAAAATTACCTTCATATTTCAACTTCCGGTTTGCCTCTTGCTGCCGCCAGACGATCCCTTCAGATCGCCGCCCCATTGCCTGTAAAGAGCCGCCTTTACAACTGAAAGGCGGCTCGAAAAAACTCCATTTCCGTGTGGAAATGGAGATAGAGCCGGCAGGGGCAGGTAGAGCTCTCTGCATAGCCCCAAAAGTTTTTTTTTTACTTTTGGGGACGAAGCAGACGAAGCTCCCTATTTCCCCCGCCGCCGCTCCGGGTTTTGGGAGACCTCTGCCTATGCAGAGCTAGGTGACAAGAACAAGCCTACAAAAATTAACAGAACAATTAAAAAGGATATGAGCTGGACCTGTGACCCTGAATCGCAAGTATTTTATTCATTTTACAACAGTTATTGAAGAAGGAAAGGGAAAAGGAAAAAAAGAATTTTTAAAAATGGCGACTGCCGAGGCTTGAGAAGGGGCTGAAAGGGAGAGTCCTTCCGTTTCCCATTAAGATACAAAGTAGCAGAATAAATACTTCTGGCTACACTTAAGATAAAGCTCTATTTTTGTGTTTTTCTCTTCCTGGAGATCTGATATTGATCTTGGTTGGAAAGAAGTCTTTTTTTTTCTTCTTTGCCTCTCTTTTTTTTAAAAAAAATAGTTTGTCTGTGTGGAAATATGGCATTAAAGCTTGCAAAGCCGGACAAACAAGCTGTGGGGTGGGGGATTCCCCCATTAATAAATTACGTGAACAAGTCTTAAAGCTCCAGTCTCAGAAAACTGATTTTAATATAATTGAATTTCTTTTGGAGGAGATTGTAAGAAGGGATGAGATTGTGAATCAGAACTTTGAAAAATTTAAGCAGGAAATTAAAGAATTAGTGCAATTAAAGTTTGATACTCTGGACCGAAAGATTATAAAAATGGCTAATGGCTTTTCAGAATTTATGATCAAGTTGGATGCAAATACTAACTTATTAGAGTCTAAAGTGGAAGAAATTGAAGACAATTTGGACAATAGAATACAAAAAATTGAAAATGATTTGACAAACACTCAAGACAATAGCTCAGAAGAAAAATTTAAAATGGAGGCTGATCAAAAGACTGGTAATGCAGAAAATATGCAACAACGGATTGAAAGAGAAGTTTTAATGATGCAATATAATTTTACTGAATATGCGATTAGACTGAGAGGATTGCAGGAAAATAACAAAGTTGATTTAAGGAAAATATCTTCTGAAATTCTGGCTGGGATCTTAAAGGTCCAACCTGAGGAAGTATTTTGTAGGATCGATAGAGTTTATAGAATAAACTCCTGGATTGCAAAGCAAAGGCAATTGCCTAGAGATGTGGTGATTTATTTTACAGATACAGAAATTAGAAATAATATTGTGCAAAATTCCTTCAATTCTACGTTGCAATTGTTTGGAAGAAAGATTTGGATTTACAAAGAGCTCCCGCCCAAGATGTTATTGGAAAGGAAGAAATTTGGTTTTCTGGTGACTGAGCTAAAAAAAAGAAATATTCTATTCAGGTGGGATGCCCCAGTTGGTATAATACTGAGATATCAAGGAGAAAGATACCAACTAAATACTGTTGAAAAAGCGCAAGAATTTTATCAAAAAAATTTGAAAATGAACTTAACATCTTTAGGCACAATACAGGATAAGCAGAAGGAGTTGGAAACAAAGGGAAAACATCGAATTACAGAGGCTGTGGTGGACAAATTGCCTTTTGATTCTTTAGACACCTCAGCTGGATTATCTACAAATATGAGAGAAGTGGCATCGGAATCTAATGTGATGACTCATCAAGTCACAGACAAGTATGGAGCAAAAAAGAAATATGAGACACAAAAACAAAACCAACAAGATCAAGTTATAAAGCAGAATGAAAACCGATCAGTTGATATACAACTCGTAGAAAGGAAACCAGGATGGAGTTCAAACCCACAAAAAGAAAAGAAAAAAAGAAATAGGTCTCACAAAAATAAAAACTTCTAAATTAAGCAACAGTGAAGCCAGTTATTTTTTTAAAAAAATGAATGAATATATGAAAAGATAGTTGAGGCGAAGTATTGGTTAATATTATCCTGAGGAGAGTGACAGATCTCTGCAATGCCGTAATTTTAGGATGTGAAAAGAGCCTTAAATAGTTGAATTGGAATTATCTACTTTGGATTTCTTTTTTGTTATTGATAAATATATTATATTCATTTTGAGCTATAAGGCAAGAGAGCCATGCTGGGGCATGCAGAAGATCTGGTTGTTACCCAATATGATGATGGGAAATAATAATCCTGATGAAAGCCACAATTATAACTATATGGAATATAATTATAATGTTACTCGGGTGGTTGTTTTTTTTTCTTTTATATACATATGAGGATATTCATTACTGATGGGGGCAGATGATGATGGAGGATTTTGAACAAACTGTTGCACCAGGATGCTATGTTACCCTAATATGGATGATGGACTCAACAATCCAGTGGAAAGATATCAAAGAAGATATTATATGGATTATAAATTTAAAGTCATTGATTTTTTTCTATATAACGGAATATATTTTTTTTTAGCAGGGCGGGCAGTGGCTTAAAGATATTAAGAATTGTTGTGCATGGCAATTTTGTAGGAAAGTGGGTGGAGATAGGTTAGTTTACTGATTGTTTAGTTTAAGAAAAGGGATGTTTAAGTGATATATTTAGGGGAGTGGAGAAAATACAGGTGAAACTCGAAAAATTAGAATATCGTGCAAAAGTTCATTTATTTCAGTAATGCAACTTAAAAGGTGAAACTAATATATGAGATAGACTCATTACATGCAAAGCGAGATAGTTCAAGCCTTGATTTGTCATACTTTTGATGATTATGGCTTACAGCTCATGAAAACCCCAAATTCACAATCTCAGAAAATTAGAATATTGTGAAAAGGTTCCATATTCTAGGCTCAAAGTGTCCCACTCTAATCAGCTAATTAAGCCATAACACCTGCAAAGGGTTCCTGAGCCTTTAAATGGTCTCTCAGTCTGGTTCAGTAGGAATCACAATCATGGGAAAGACTGCTGACCTGACAGTTGTGCAGAAAACCATCATTGACACCCTCCATAAGGAGGGAAAGCCTCAAAAGGTCATTGCAAAAGAAGTTGGATGTTCTCAAAGTGCTGTATCAAAGCACATTAATAGAAAGTTATGTGGAAGGGAAAAGCGTGGAAGAAAAAGGTGCACAAGCAGCAGGGATGACCGCAGCCTGGAGAGGAGTGTCAGGAAAAGGCCATTCAAAAGTGTTGGGGACTTTCACAAGGAGTGGACTAAGGCTGGAGTTAGTGCATCAAGAGCCACCACACACAGACGGATCCTGGAAATGGGCTTCAAATGTCGTATTCCTCTTGTCAAGCCACTCCTGAACAACAAACAACGTCAGAAGCGTCTTACCTGGGCTAAAGACAAAAAGAACTGGTCTGTTGCTCAGTGGTCCAAAATCCTCTTTTCTGATGAGAGCAACTTTTGCATCTCATTTGGAAACCAAGGACCCAGAGTCTGGAGGAAGAATGGAGAGGCACACACTGCAAGATGCTTGAAGTCCAGTGTGAAGTTTCCACAGTCTGTGTTGATTTGGGGAGCCATGTCATCTGCTGGTGTTGGTCCACAGTGCTTCATTAAGTCCAGGGTCAACGCAGCCATCTACCAGGAGATTTTGGAGCACTTCATGCTTCCTTCCGCAGACGAGCTTTATGGGGATGCTGACTTCATTTTCCAGCAGGACTTGGCACCTGCCCACACTGCCAAAAGTACCAAAACCTGGTTCAATGACCATGGGATTACTGTGCTTGATTGGCCAGCAAACTCGCCTGACCTGAACCCCATAGAGAATCTATGGGGCATTGCCAAGAGAAAGATGAGAGACATGAGACCGAACAATGCAGAAGAGCTGAAGGCCGCTATTGAAGCATCCTGGTCTTCCATAACACCTCAGCAGTGCCACAGGCTGATAGCATCCATGCCACGCCGCATTGAGGCAGTAATTGATGCAAAAGGGGCCCAAACCAAGTACTGAGTACATATGCATGCTTATACTTTTCAGAGGTCCGATATTGTTCTATGTACAATCCTTGTTTTATTGATTTCATGTAATATTCTAATTTTCTGAGATTGTGAATTTGGGGTTTTCATGAGCTGTAAGCCATAATCATCAAAATTATGACAAATCAAGGCTTGAACTATCTCGCTTTGCAGGTAATGAGTCTTTCTCATATATTAGTTTCACCTTTTAAGTTGCATTACTGAAATAAATGAACTTTTGCACGATATTCTAATTTTTCGAGTTTCACCTGTAGATAGAGTTGAATAAATGTTAAATTAGGATTTATGGGGAAGGCTGCTTTGAAATGTTATATTAATATACACAAAAGATTAAATGTTAAAGTAGGATTTATTATATAGTTTTAAAGTGGAAGGTTGTTTTGAAATGTTGTAATAATATACAAATAAAAGTATGGGGGAGGAGAAAAAGGGCAGATTATTGCTAAATTGGGAGTTATAATAATATTATGTTAAATTAGAAGTTTTCATACAATGTTATAGTTGAATGTTTTTTTTTGAAATGTATGGTAAAAGGGGGAAGTAATAATATTAATAATATTATTAGTAAATAAGGGTCAGTATTTAGAGGAGGGAGTAAGGGGATAGTAAAATATTATATAATCTGTTATGAATTAGGTTTTTGTTGTGAAGAAGTCTCAGGGGGGATGGGTGGTGAGGGGGGGTTAGGGAGGAGGGGGGAGAAAAATGGGGGAAAAATTTGTATTTGAAAACTTTTTCAATAAAAAAAATTACCTTCATATTTCCTTGTTGAATAGAATAGAATAGAATATAACTTTATTACGGTCATCGACCAGCGATAGACATACAATATATTTAAAAATAATATTGACATTAATAGTGGATAATAACATCTCTATTAAGAAAATACATGATCTCAAACCATTAGGGTAACTCCCTAATTTACATGAGTGGAGAGCCGATAAATATGTGAGTAAATATATTTTTCCCCAGAAATTATTATAGATGTCATCAAAAAATTGGCACAAGTTGACAGCTATAACATTGTAACCAATTGTTTTCTTGTGAACATTGCAGTGACACAGAATTTTGCCACTGCATGCGTGGTAGCTGGGTTTGAGTCCTGAAGGAGAAAGCCTACATAAAAGTAATCTGCCCTCCCTGTCAATCTCTCTAGAAAGGGGAGAATATATACTGACCAGTGGTGGGTTGCTCCCGGTTCGGCCCAGTTCTACCGAATAGGTAGTAACTTTAGGAAGTAGTTCTCTGAACCGGTAGTAACGGCAGCCAGGCCAGGCCCCCAAACCAGTTACCCGGTTGCTGCTTGCTCACCCACCCGAAGCTGACCATAGCAAAGAAGCCTCTCAGCCGCCTGGCCGCAGGGTGCTGAAAAGTCCTTCAGCCGGTGAGAAGAAAGCTGCACATGCACAAAGATGGCGGCAGTGACTGGAGGTCTTTCCAGTGCTGTGTGCCAGTGGCTGGGTGGAAAAGAAGCCTCTCGGCTTCCAAGTTCAGCATCAGGCTCAGTCCCTTCACATAGGGTGGCTTTCCTCTGCGCCCGAGAAAAATCAAAAGGCGCGGAGCAGCCTTTAATGACAAAGTCGCCTAGACAAGGTAAAAAAAAAAAAAACCACTGAGGGAAGGAGCCCACCGAAGCTGCCGGCGTTGCAGCCACCCCCCCTCTCCCCACAGCTTGGAGCTCCAAGTGGAAGAAGTCCTCGGCAGTTGCGAAGAAGCGGTAGCTCTGGATTGCAAACAAGGTGCAAAGCAGCTCTCAAAGAGAATGGAGCGAGTGTGGCACACCCAGAGCTGCCGCTTCTTCGCAACAGCTGAGGATGGAAGAATTCGCTCAGGAGCGACACCAGCAAGGAAGGCGGCTGGGTCGGAGGGAGGCATAGCCTGAGCTGTCTGGGACGGGTAAACAAGTGTGGGGAGGCGAAGGGGAGCGGACCTGGGCCTCCACATGTTGCACCCCCCTCCCAACCTTCACCCGCACCTCTGTGCCACCAGCATCTCTCGAAGCTGCTGCAGTTGGAGCTGCGATAGGGATTGGGGCAGCCCGGTAGCAGCCATGAGCCATGCTTTCCTCTAAGCGCTGTGGGCGGCAGAGGGAAACAGGTGCTTCTCTCTGTGAGACTTGGAGGAAAGTGCAGCTCAT
This sequence comes from Pituophis catenifer annectens, assembly GCF_029215685.1. NCBI lineage: Eukaryota > Metazoa > Chordata > Lepidosauria > Squamata > Colubridae > Pituophis > Pituophis catenifer. The sequence continues at coordinate 31,190,827 of NW_027256888.1, forward strand.
GGCTGCTAAAGCACCTCAATCAGCTACAGCCCAGATGAGCTGAGGAACTGCGGGAACCTCCCATGTGTTGCATCCCCCTCCCAGCCTTTGCCTGTGCCTCCGTGCCACCAGCTTCTCCTGAAGCCACTGCCGTTGGAGCCGCGAGAGGGATAGGGGCAGCCCAGTAAGCTGGGTGCCGGAGAATGGTGCAGTGTCACGGGGGGAAGGCTGGGAGGGGGTGCAACATGCAGGAGGCTCCCCGCAGTTCCTTGGCTCATCTGGGCTGCAGCTGAGTCCATTGCCCTGAGCTGGCAGAGTGGGTTGCTCCGGGTGCAATCACGAGGAAGGACCGTCAGAGGCGAGAAGGGGCATTTTTTTGGGCAGAAAGGGCAACAGAGGGAAAGCTGAGATGACCACCGCCACCCCACGCATCCCGACCTGGATATGGGGCTGGAGTGTCAAAAAAAAAGTTTCAAAAAGTCCCAAAAATTTTAGCCACCTTTTTGGTGGGCATGGCTTGGGGGGTTATCATGTGACTGAGTGCTTGGAGTGATGTCATGTTGGCCATGCCCACAGTCACGCCCCCCCACCTAGCCACACCCAACGAACCAGTAGTAAAAGAAATTTAGAACCCACCACTGATACTGACCTATAAACTCTTTATAACTCACAGTGCAATAAAACATGTGAGATATCTTCGACTTCTCCTTTACCACATATACATACCCATTCTGCTATTGGTGTTCTCTTATACCTAACCTGAAGAAGTGCTGAGGGGAGAATATTAAATCTAGCTCTGAAGAAAGCTATTCTTTATTTTGGGAAGATCAGATCATTTAGATATCTTGCCGATTCCCACACACCCTGTTTGATTCTGTCCCTACTGTGGAGAGGCAACCTATTTAGTTCTTCTTGGAACTCCATGTCTTTCATTCTATCAATTACTACTTGCTTTGCTTTGTCAAAGCCTAGGGACAGTAAGAATACCAGTGAGAGCCCATAAGAGCCCAGCTTGTGGTCTATCAACTGTTTCCAGGGGGAGGGGAAGTTGTTAGTCAACACTAGTGGGGACAGTCCCTCTGGAAAGAAATGCATTTTTAGCCAATAAATGATCATCATCTTCCAGGCTCTTACCTGAATTTGTGGCATACCTGTCTCAATTCTTTTTTTTTTTATTGAAAAAGTTTTCAAATACAAATTTTTCACCTGTCTCAATTCTTAACTGGGCATTTGAAGTTCCTTTGGGTGCAGCTAAGATGGCTCACAGGAATTTGGTTTGTATGGTTTCTAGCAAGTCTTTCTTTGCAAGGATTCCTGTTTGTGCCCCATAAAGAATTTGCGCCAATGTTTTGGCCTCAAAAAATTTTAAGGTAGCAGGTACTAATTGACCTCTGCCTGTGTAAAAGAAATGTTTAATTGCATTTGAGGACCTATTGGCAGCTTGCAATGTATGCTCCAGGTGTGCCTTCCATGTCCCTTGTGAGTGAGAGACCAAGGTATCTAAATGTCCTAATCTGTTCCAATCTATGTCCTTCAATGTTCCAGAAGTATTGGCTGGGTCTTTTAGCAAAAACTAAAATTTTTGATTGTTGAAATATGACACATTAATTGAGAAATGTTACTTGTGGCACATTAATTAGGAAATGTTACACAATATGTTTTTATAGCATTCCATAAATCCAATTTTAAATGTGGATTGCAAGAAATTGCAAAATAACAAGTGTGATAATGAGTTGTATTTTCATTAGTTCATAAAGTATACATCAGGAAATCCAGAAACTATCTTTGTTGTGAATTCAGGAATTCAACAGATATCTGAAACTCATAGACTTCATACAATTCACAAACCAGAAATTATTCTGTATGTAAAGAACAGAGAAAATACAATTTAGTTTTTAGCCAAAGTATATATGAAGTAAAGCAACCATAGCAGTTCTAGGATTACAAACCCATCATAACTGAGATAATGGGTCTGTTTTTCTTTCCAAGTAACTTTTTTAGTTTCACTACATGCCTTAGACTGAGAAAAAAGGATATTATAAAAAGTAAGAAATATGCAAAAATGTTTTTGCTTCTACTATTTAAGTAACATTGAGGATCAGCAGTTCTGCAACGTACAACTGGAGAAAGTTGACCACCATTTCCCCGCAGTATTCAAGGATTCCCTGGGTTACCACAATATGTTAAAAGTTTAAACATATTGTTCACATGTTAACATGTTAAAGTTAAACATTCAGAGTCTAGAGATTGTGTTTCTTATTTCATAATCATGAGAAATATACTTCATTTACTGTTAGAACTGGTTTATTCAATGGCTGTTCAGGTACAGCATATTAGTCTTCTTTCTGCTACTCTGCATTTGATAATTTCTCCAGCTATAGATGACCCTTAAACAGTTTAAATTCATGATTAGTTCGAAAGCCATTATTTGAAAGCTACTCTCCCTCCCTCTCTCTTTCTCTTATCTGTCTGTGAAAAGTGGGAGGCAGACGTTTTCAAGTGGAAGACATCTAATTTTGCAATCTGTGCTCTCTGAAACTTTGCAGTGCCAGCAAAATGTTTGCAGAATAATAACCATGCATTTGCCATTGCCTGATATGTCTTCTATACACAGTACATTTAGATTGCTTTGATATTTGCCCAGAGAGTCCTGTATTTTTTCCTCAATGACAACTGAATTATTTAATGCCTGATTTTTTTGGGGGGACTGCAGTCTTAGAAACAGTTTGGCAGTGTGACCCTGACAATTCTCACATAAATAATGCATATCTAGTCCATATTTCAAGTGATATGATTGGACCCATAAAAGTATTTGAACAAGACTGTTTGTTATTTAACCCTCATCCACCCAAAAACTAATCAAACTCACACAAGGCTCTGAAAGACAAACTAATAAATCTTTTGGAATAGCTATAGAAACCTTCAAATTTTATTTTGAAAAAGTGGTAGTAGAGATGGTGGTGAAGGATTTGTGCCAGTACAGAAATATTGAATGGCCACAACTATACTATAATATGGAGGCAGTGTGGTACTTTGAGCACTTATTGATGGTTGTTTTATTTTTATTATATATCATATTCTAGGTGGTTAAAAATTAGCATAAAACTGCAAGAAAATTTATACAAATGTATAGCAAGAGTTAATGGAATCAGATTAAAACACGGGGCCATTTGACTACTTTGATGGCTACCAATTCCTTCTGCTTCAATTGGCCTTGCTACTCTGATATGTAATTGTTAGGTTCAGCTTGTAGTTTACTCCTAACTTGTTTGTCAGGCAATATATCTGTTTCTTTAAGAAACAACTGAGCCACGTAATCAGGGTTTGCTGAACCCTGTAATTAGGCTACAGTGCATAAATAAGCAGCGCAGAGAAGCATTCTTTGTTTCCTGATTGTTCCTGTTCCTGTTGCTTCCTGCGTCTTTCTGCTGATTGGTGTTAGACTGGATTGTTATATGGTACTGTATACCAAGAGTTACTAAAGTCTGTTTGCTTTGGTAAGGGAAGATACTTACTGGACTGATATTACTGTTTATGACCTTGGACTGTTTTACCTACACCGAGACTGCTTATTATCTTGTATATAAAGTATTTTTCTCACACGAGCTGCACATTTATCTCCTTCCCTGTGTGTTTCTGCTCTGCTCGTTGCACAAGCAACAAATACTTTTTACACACACCCTAACATTGGTTATGGGCCCAGAACGTTCCAGGGCTCTTTAATTTGTTTTTGCGGAAGTGAGAAGTGCAGGCAGTGGGTGTAGTAGTCAAGATGATGGCTTTTGAGCAAGGTACAAGTTATTCTACCATAACCCGGTTGGATGGTACAAACTATGTTACCTGGTCCACAAAATGCTGTCTACTTTTGCGAAAAGAAGGACTGTGGGACATGGTTAATAATCCACCGGACATAACTGCATTGAATGCTGCTGACGAAGAAGATGCCAAAAAGATAGCGAAGTTTCACAGGGACAACGAGCGTGCTTTATGCATCATTGGCCTGACACTGGGAGACCAGCAACTTGTCCATTTCCGGGGCGAAGAGTCTGCTGCGAGGTGTTGGACAAAGCTAAAGAAGCTCTACGTTCGTGACTCTGTGGGTGTCCATATCTACCTGACACGGAAATTATTTCGCTTACATCTTCAGAAAGGAGGAGACATGATGGCTCACCTGGACTCCATGACAGGGCTTTTCCAGGAGCTACATGAGAAAGACCTTGTGTTTACTGAACTGCAGCAAGTTTATATTATTCTTTCATCGTTGGATGACAGTTATGACTCTTTTGTTTCATCATTAGAAGTATTGTCTAGAGATGAACTAACATTGGCCAATATAACTGGTAGGTTACTGGATGAGGCCAAATGTAGGCAAGAACGAGACCAGTTAAGGATGCAACAGCAACCAAAAGTGGAAGCTGTATATGAGAATGTCAATATTGTTAAACGCTGTTATGCATGTGTGGCTAAGGGGCACATTGCAAAATATTGTAAAAATAAGAAAGTGTCTGCTAGAAGCTCTGCTAAACTCAGGAAAGGGTGTAATTTAGCAACCAGTTCATCTAATAATATAAAAGATGATTGGTGGGTGATTGATAGCGGTGCCTCTCAATCCATAACAAAAAACAGAAAACTGTTTCTAAACATGAAGAAAAGTACTAAAAAGGTCAAATTAGCTAATGGCTGGAATGTGACTGTAGCTGGGGAGGGACTTGTTCAATGTTCTATTAGTAAGCACCCTTTACCCATGCTTTATATCCCTAGTTTGAAATATAACCTTTTATCTGTAAAGTCATTACTACATTCTGGGTTTACAGTAACTTTTAAAAACAACAAATGTTTGCTGGAATGTGAAGGCACTGTAGTTACTGCAGAATTAGAAAACGACTTATTTGTCATTAGGGATAAGTCATTACTGTTAGTTCAGTCAAAAGCTAAATTTGGAAATGTAAAGCCGCATGATGAATGCGTACATTTACTACATAGAAGGCTTGGTCATCTGAATTTCAGGTTGTTGCATTCGACTGTTAAGCAGTCTAAAGGCATTAAGTTAAGGGCTTGCAGCAAATACCTGAACTGTAATAGTTGTAACCAGCATAAAAGTAAAGTTACACCTGCAAACCGCTGCAATGGGTTTAAAACAACTAAACCTTTGGAGGTAGTCTTTTTAGACTTAATAGGGCCAAAGAAACCCAGTTTAGGGGGAGCATGCTATATTTTGAGTATAGTTAATCACTTTACCAGATATGGTTTTTGCTACCTTATGAAGTCCAAAAGTGATACGTTCCAATGTATCACAAACTGGCTTCATTTTGTAGAAAGGAAGCAGAGGTTTAAGGTGAAATGCATTGTTACTGACAATGGAACTGAGTTTACTAACCATCAATTGGCTAAGTTTTTGAAGGATGCTGGGATACAGCATAAACGTTCTGCCCCTTTTCGGCCGGAACATAATGCATATATAGAACGAAGAGGCCAGACTCTACAAGCTATGACTAGGACTATGCTGGCTGATGCTTGTTTACCTGATAAATTGTGGGGAGAAGCAATACTATGTGCCAATCATATTTTAAATAATGTGGTGCACTCCTCTACAGGAAAAATTCCTTTTACTTTATGGCACGGGAGGAAGCCTGATTTAAGTTATATACATACTTTTGGTGCACCAGCCTGGGTGCATATACCGGTTAGTCAGAGAAGGAAGGACCAACAGAGAGCAAAGATTTTTGTTGGCTATGAGGCTAACCATAGGTCCTATAGGTTCTGGGAAAAAGGAACAACAAAAGTTTTGTGTAGCGCTAGTGCTAAATTCCTAGAACATGAAGGCTGGGACAGGTTAGAAAAAGCAGACTATGGTTTTACAGATGTGGATGTTAAGGTAGACCATATTCCTGATGATAGTTCATCTGAGATGGATGATAAACCATCTATTAAGGTTGAAGAACAGGAACAGGAATCAGGGTTAGGGGAGGATGAACCCAATATACCTGATGTTAGTCCTGTTATGCCTAGACCGGCATCCACCAGATCGCTATAAAGCCACAGTGGTTTGCCAAGTAGATATCGAACCATCCAGTTATCATGATATAAAATTATATCCAGAAAAGGAGCAAAAAGCCTGGTAAGAGGTAATGGATAGAGAAATTGATTCATTGAAGAGGCTTGGTGTCTATGAAGTTGTAAGAATACCACCAAATGAGAAACTTATAGGCTGTAGGTGGGTCTACAAGGTAAAGAAAAGTGTAGATGGGGTAGTAACCCATAAAGCTCGGCTTGTTGCACAAGGGTTCTCACAGACAGATAGAGACTATGATGAGGTTTTTGCTCCAAGTTTACGAGCGAGCACTTTGAGAACGATGCTGGTTTGGGCAGCTAGAAATAAATGCTCTATTACTCATATAGATGTCGAGACAGCTTACTTGAACGCTCCGTTGAGGCATACAATATATATGAAGAAACCTCCTGGTTATGATACACAGGATAGCACTGAGTGTTGGAGGCTACAAAAAAGCCTATATGGTTTAAGGCAATCAGGTTACGAGTGGAACCAATGTATAGTGCAGGAATTACATAACATTGGGTTCTATGAGGGCGTAGCAGATAAATGTCTGTTTAAAAAAGAACAGGATGGATGTGTTTCATTCTTGTTACTCTTTACAGACGACATTGCCATAATTACCAGAACTGATGCTGAGGCCAGAGAGATTATCGGTCAGTTGCAAACAAAATTCAAACTTAGAAATCTAGGACATATATGGCATTATCTAGGGTTGGATATCCTGAAAACATCTAGAGGATTTAAAATGTCACAATCTAATAAAATCTGCAAATTGTTGAAAAAATATGGGATGGAATTACATAAACCTGCCAAGACTCCTATGACACAAGAATTCCAGCAGGATAGTTTGCAGAGTCCACAGTTCAGTAAAGAACTGTATCAATCATTAATAGGCAGTTTGTCGTATTTGAGCAACTGGACACGGCCTGATATAGCTTTTAGTGTTAATCAACTAGCACAATATAGTTCAGAGCCTACTGATAGGCATTGGCAAGCTGCAAAACGTATTCTTAGATATCTTAAAAGAACATTACATTTTGCTATGTATTTAGAACCAAATGCCAATATGGTGTTAAAGGCATATGCTGATGCCAGTTTTGCCAGAAAATCTATGTCTGGAATAGCAATCATGTTGGATAACTGCCTGATTGGATGGAGATCAATTCGCCAGAAACACATCAGTTTGTCTACCATGGAAGCGGAGTTTTCTTGTCTATCACTTACATGTACTGAACTGATTTATTATAAACAGTTGATGGAAGATATTGGATTCAAAATGGACTATCATGAAGATAACCAGGCAGCCATTAAAATGGCAACGAATCTTGCTGTAAAGACAAGGACTAAATACACTGATATATGTTATCTGAATGTTCGGCAATGTGTTAAGGATAACATGATTACATTGGAATATTGCGCATCAGAGGACAATATTGCCAATAATTTTACCAAAGCGCAAGGTGCCATTAAACACACCAATTGTTGTGAAAGATTTGGATTAAGAATCTGAAATGTAACTGATACCATTGTACAATGTATGATTTGGATGTGTATTTTTGTTTCTGTATCTATTGTGTATATTGTCCTGCCCAATGGGGAGAATGTTAGGTTCAGCTTGTAGCTTACTCCTAACTTGTTGGTCAGGCAATATATCTGTTTCTTTAAGAAACAACTGAGCCACGTAATCAGGGTTTGCTGAACCCTGTAATTAGGCTACAGTGCATAAATAAGCAGCGCAGAGAAGCGTTCTTTGTTTCCTGATTGTTCCTGTTCCTGTTGCTTCCTGCGTCTTTCTGCTGATTTGTGTTAGACTGGATTGTTATATGGTACTGTATACCAAGAGTTACTAAAGTCTGTTTGCTTTGGTAAGGGAAGATACTTACTGGACTGATATTACTGTTTATGACCTTGGACTGTTTTACCTACACCGAGACTGCTTATTATCTTGTATATAAAGTATTTTTCTCACACGAGCTGCACATTTATCTCCTTCCCTGTGTGTTTCTGCTCTGCTCGTTGCACAAGCAACAAATACTTTTTACACACACCCTAACAGTAATCCCAAGACAACACTCACTGTAAATCAAATTTTGAGGCCAGTTTTCCCAGCAGTAATGTCTTCCAAAAGATATGGAGTTCTATGTTAGTATTAATGAACTCACGTTCTTGGAGAGACCTATATCAGAAAGCAATCAAATTTCTGGAAAGATTTGTAGGCTTATTTATATATTTGATTTGCCCTGATGCAAAGTTACCTCATTATTTGTCAGAAACATGGATTCTTAACCGATTGGTCACCATGGCCTTTTTTTGTTTGTTTGTTTTGTTCCACAATAAACTTTTGCTGATATAAATGGTTCTGTGTGGCTGAGCTCTGGTGTTCCACTTCATTGCAGGCAACACCTCCAATTTGGTTAATGTTCATGGCTGTGAATACCCTTCTTTCCCTCAAGTCACTGATAGTTACTTCCATCCCAGATTCCAATCCAGAGTTGATCAGAACAGCTGAGTGGGAAAGAAAAAAAAGTTGGAAAAACATGCTGTTAAGGATATTCTTGGCTCATAACCGATGTTATGGGTTACTGAGCAGAGTACGCCTTGACTATGCACATGAAAGCGGGCTGAGAGTGAATAACCACAGTTAATATACTGACACACTGAGTTGTGGTAGTCTTTTACTTTTAGAAGAAAGTAAAGCAAAGTCCAATAACAATCCAAGTCATACACAGATAAGGCGATAGTTAAAATATCAATTCAGGGATATTCCAAATAAAAAGTCTTCTTACCAGTTGTTGTCATTACACAATAAAACAGTTCTTCTCGAGTTTCAAACAGGAACAAGTTCAGTATTTAAACATTCAATAAATAGTAGAAAGCAACAAGTAGCAATGATCAAACAGTGATCATGCAGAGAGATCAGGTAGAGAGTAACAGCAAATAAGCAGATAAAATGGTACAGTGTTTTTTTTTAGCCATGATTCAGGCTTCCCCTTAAGTACATTGGCTACAGAGTTTAGCCAATCAGGATACAGAATGATGCAATACAGTCTTAAAGCAATATAATATCTTTAGACAAACGTATTGATAGTTTATATATTGCCTGACCAACTAGTTAGACAATAGCCATTTCCTAACACATGTCATGGATTGTAAGAAAAGTGATGAGGAAAGAAAGAGAATTCCTCCTTTGGTCTCCAGTTTCAGGGAGCATCACATCATGGTATGAAGAACTGACACCAGAAGAATCACAGATCTTCTGCTGCCTATCATTGATATCAAAGAAGTCATTGATCATCCATTTTCTTCTCTGCTCTTCTTCTGCTTCACACTGAACTTCTTTTCTGTTTTATTGCTAAGACAAAAAAGCTTGGAAGTGCTTTCTTTAAACCAGCAAAATTTCAGTTAGCTTCTAAACTGGATAACAACACATTAGTGCTGCTATAAAGAAGAGCTTGATGATAGCCCAACACAGAATTTATATTTAATGCTTAAATTATTTCTGTTCACTGATTACATATTTACTTGATCTGCTTGAACTTATGGTACTGTATTGTTTGTCTTCAAATATAAGTTGAACTATTATGTTGTTAAGAAACCCAACTGATTTGTCTGTTCCTAACTTTCCATATAGTTAATTGTCTCATCTTTCATTTTCTCTGAATCTGTGCTCCAGTGCATGCTGCAAGTTGAGTGTCCATCTTGAAAGGTGGCCCAACTTTTGAAATGTGAAACTGTGATTTGTGAATAGAGTAGTCTGGAATAATTTGTAGCTGCCCTTTCCCTGTTATTGTTTTATTTCTCCTCTTGGAGTTTCCAATCAAAAAGGGTTATATAATAAAGGTACTGTTTTGGTTATGTGATGAAAGTAATAAAATAGTTTTTGTGAAAGCAAGATAAGATTGAACAAAATAATTTAGTATCCAAAGAAAAGCTATTATTAGCTGCTGAATTCTGAATTGCTTGGGGAAAGAAATGAACAGGACTACCATCTGCTTAGATAGGAGGAAAAGGAGAAACCAACCTTTATTTGAGAGCCCCTGAGTATTGATGAAAAAAAGGAAGGGCACTTGGAGTAGACGGGGCAATTAAAATAGTTCTCACTACAGAGTCATGCCATCTGGATCTACAATCCCAGAATAAGTATCATTATCAATATTGCCTTTGAGACTAATTTTATGCATGTTTTTCCTAAAAAATATTACCCATGGTTTCAGCTTGAAAATAAGTTCATCTTTGTCTACCTTTCTTGCCTACACACTAAAATCATTTTGGTTATGTATGAAATAGTTTTAAAGAATCTGTTAATTTTATCTAAGTTATAAACGGGCTCCTTTTGCCCTCCAATTTTCTAAACAATAGACTTCATTTGAAAATGTTCCTGTCTTTTTAATCACAATAATTTTAGCTTGATACCTAGCCACTTTCTTTTTCATATTTTAAACTTTTTTCCTGCTTATTATCTCACTGAGTGGCATTTAGTAACAATACTGTGGCATATTTACAGAGCGTTGACAATTTCTAATTTATAACCCTGAATCAGTTCTTTAAATGATGTAGATGATTGCTGTGGTTTAATTGCAGAACAAAAGTTAATTTCTTAGTGATATTGGTTTAAATCAGATGAGACTAAAAACTGCAAAGAGGTTTGAACCATAGAGAACTATAGAGAAAATTTGAACATTATGTATATAATTTCACAGCATTCATCACATAATTTGTAGTTGGGAAGCAAATTTGATTTTGCATACCTAGTTCTAAAAACAAGTGGCAAATGACTCACAAATAGCATTGCACTAAATGTAAACCTAATAAAATATAATACTGTTACCCTTTTTAATACATTTTCCCAGTTTGAGCTTTAATGGTGTTCAATTTTATAAATGATATCCTGTTATTCATTAATAATCTATAATGTTTTAAAAAGAGGACCATATTAAGGTGTTCTCATTATTTCTATCCTTTTCCTCCCTTAAAAAAAGGTATTTGTATTATTGACATTTTTAAATATGCAAATTGATTAGAAAGTACAAGTTTTCATTTTTGCCTGGGCAAAAAGGAAGAATTTCAGTTAAATGTTAATACATTTGAATATATCTGCCTCTGAAATCAGAAGGCCTAGATCAGTGTTTCTCAAACTTGGGTACTTTAAGAGGTCTGGTCTAAGGTTGAGAAACACTGATCCATATGATCAGTTATCACCTGTGGGGATGAAAATGAGCTGCTTCTATAAGTATATATAATTATACCGTATTTCCCCCAAAATAAGACCCTGTCTTATTTTTTTTTGAACCCTGAAATAAGCGCTTGGCCTAACTGCCATGCGCTCAAAAGCCCGATTAGGCTTATTATCAAGGGATGTATTTTTTTTTTAATTTGATTTATATGCCGCCCTTCTCCGGAGACTCAGGGCGGCTTACAATGCATTAAGCAATAGCCTTCATACTTTTGTATATTTATACAAAGTCATCTTATTGCCCCCACAAACTGGGTCCTCAATTTACCTACCTTAGAAAGGATGGAAGGCTGAGTCAACCTTGAGCCTGGTGAGATTCGAACTTACAGTAATTGCAGCTGGTGTTAATCACATTGCTATCAGTCTGCTGAGCCACCAGGCCCTTTGGCGGAAACAGGTAATTTTGGCGGAAACAGGGTAATGACAGCATTGACTGATATATGAATAGTTCCAGATTTACAACAGTTTGTTTAGTGAGCATTTGAAATTACAATGACACTGAAATAAGCAACTTATAACTGTTTTTCACACTTATGACTATTGCAACATCCCCAGGGTCATGTGATCAAAATTAAGATGTTTGGCAACTGACTTATATTTATGACAGTTGCAGTGTCCAGGGGTCATGTGATCAGCTTTTGTGATATTCTGACAAGCAAATAAATGGGAAAGCCAGATTCACTTAACAACCATGTTACTAACTGAACAATTGCAGTGATTCACTTAACAATTGTGGCAAGAAAGGTTATAAAATGGGAAAAAACTGACCGAACAAATGTCTCATCTAGTAACAGAAATGTTGGGCTCAGTCATGGACATAAGTTGAGGAATTCCTATAATAGTGGGTTGGAGTCAAGCAGAACTAAAAACATTGGATAAGAAGGGAGAAAAATAATGACAATGAATCATGTCCTTTAACCATGCAGTGATGTTAACAGACTACTTACCAAGGAGCAAGTTGCAAGTATACTAGATACAAAAAAAGAAAAAGGTGCATTGGAAGGATATCTGAAAGACAATGAAGACAATGCACTGAAGATAATATACCAATAATAATAGGCATCTTGGTTGCAATCCTGAAACATTCAAAACATCATTTGAACATTATTGACATTGACAAAATCCCTATCTGTCAATTGCAAAAGGCAGCTTTATTTGGAACAGCTTACATCTTTGACAATTCTTCTAATATCATAAAATATCAACATCTGCTTATCCCAGGTCTTTGGGAAGAACTTGATAAGTGGACAAAAATGCCAAATCCTGTGTAAACATCTGACTGTATGATCAATATAATAATAATTTATTAATATATTATTATTAAATACATTATTAAAAAGATTTATGTTCAAATATCAATGTCTAAGCCATCTAACTATTGAAGCACAGTATCTTTATATTAAAAAAAAAAAAACAGATACTGGACCTGTTTATGCCCTCAGCTTCCAGCTGGTCATGATATGATCTACAGTTTGATGTTGAATCCTGCAGTCACATTGAGGGGAGGATACTATGCCCCATTTATACAGAGTCCCAGCAGACACCATGTGAGGTGTGAATCTGATTCAGGATTCTGAACAGAGTATTTGGCCAATTTACAAATTTAAACAGTGTTTAGTTATTTCAACTAAATTTACAATTTCTATACTTCCCTTTTTTGCCATGATATTTATTCTCACCTATTTTTTTTAAACCAATATTACCCTTTATTCTCATCTCTAATCTTAACCAAATTCAATTTTTCCCTTCTATTCTATGTTGTACCCCTTCCCATTGTCATCTATTTTTATATTCAACCTCAAATTAATTAATTATGTAGTCTTACAATTATTCAATTCTTATAGGAATAATAAACCCACTTATTTTATAACATACATTTCCTTTCATAATACAATCCAACATTTTAGTATAAATCAGTTAGTTATATAACTATCTTTTTTTCTTTGTATATTAATCATGAACCAAATAATTTTCCCCATATGTTTCTTTATATAAATTCCAAAAATATGAATATGGATATTCCAATTATTTCTGTTTTCATGCAATCCAACTTCTAACAAATCAATTAATTATGTTTACATGATAATAATAAGCCAAACCTTTTCCCCATATGTTCCTCCAAACCACAACTTAATCATTTCTGCTTTCACCACAATATACAATTAAAAATATTTCAATTATTACAGTTTCCCTAGTTAAATTTAAAAATGTTCTAGCTGTTATCTTCTAATCACATAGCTTTCCCCATATATTGCTCAAAGCCACAACTTAGTCATTTCTACTTTCACCACCACATACCATTAAAGGTATTTCAATTGTTACAATTTAAACTTATTCATATTTCTAAAAACTTGTCATTATCTAAATTTCAAAAATGCAAACAAAAATATTCCAATTATTATTCATTTCATTTTTACAGTCATATGATTTCTCATTATTTCTTACTACAATTTATATTTCAATTCTAGGTATATATAGCATATTTCTTTCATTTCTTTCTCTTTCTCTCCCTTTTCATTTTTATTTTTGCCTTTTTCTTTCCCCCTTTTTTCTTTTGCACTTTAAAATCTTGAAATCTCCTATTTTGCCCTATATTTCTCACTAGACTCAAGGTTGACTCAGCCTTCCATCCTTTCGAAGGTAGGTAAAATGAGGACCTGGTTTGTGGGGGCAATAAGCTGACTTTGTATAAAATATACAAAAGTATGAAGGGGGGGGTGAAAGCCCTACTAAGCAGGTATATACCAAAGTATTAAGGTTATTGCTTAACGCATTGTAAGCCACCCTGAGTCTCCGGAAAAGGGCGGCATATAAATTGAACCAATAAATAAATAAATAAATAAATAAATAAATAAATAAATAAATAAATAAATAAATAAATATTTCCCATTGTTTCCCATCTCTTTTCTCCTTTTCTTATTTCCCCACTGTTTATCCCACTGTTTATCCCACTGTTTATCCCAGTGTAATCATTCTGTATTTCAAAGTCCTGGACTCTTCTATTTTGCCCTACATTTCCTGTTGTTTTCCACCCTTTTTCTCTCCTTTTTATCTTTTCACTGTTAATCCAAGTGTAATCATTTAAAGTTTTTTATGTTCTTTCTATTCTACCCTTCTTTGTCTCTTTCCACCTTTCTGTTTTTTTCCATTGTTAATCCCAATGTAATCTCTAAAAACCTCCTTTTTATTGTTACTATCCACATATTCAATTAATTTTTCAAAATTAATCTCATTGTCTTTATCTTCTTCTTTATTTTCAGTCTCTATGTCTTGTTTCTCCATCTTTATTTCCTTGTCAGCTTGAGCATGCTCTATCTCAATTTTTGGGTCCTCAAGTTTCGATTCTCCATGTAACATTGTAATTATTTCTCTTATTTCCATTTTCTATGGCGAGTACATAATTGTCATTATTTTTCTAATTTCCTGCACCATTTTATTCTTTCTTGGTTGATATTATTCGAATTTTAAAAGTTTTGTTGTATTCCTTTTTTTTCCCCCTCCCAAAGTCAAGTCGCTTGCAGACAAAGCAATCCTCCCCAAAAGCTCTCACGGCTGTTATCACTATTAAAGTTCAGAATTTTCCAAAACAAAGGTTCCAAATTGCAATGTTCTTTTTTCTCCTGAAGATGTCTCTTTACAATCCACAATTCCTCTTAGTTGTCTGACAACTAAGTGGATTGTTTCAATCCACGTTAACAATCTTTACTAGCTTCTTTTTTCTTCTTTTTAACTTTGAAAATACCAAATTGATTTTATAGTCCAGTCCAAGTTGAACAATACTTTTCCCCCTCTTTTTTTTTCTTTTATTTATCTTTTAGTTATACAGCATTTCTGTTGCAGGGCTTATTGTCCAATTTTCTTTTGTTTTTCTTAACATTCAAAAAAACGATCTATTTATTTTCTTTCCAATCCTTTAGCCAATTTTGGGGTTACTTCTTCTAGTTTTTAAAGTTTTCCAAATAATTTTATTCAAAAGTTAATTTTCTTTTTGGGTTTTTGTCCCTTTAAATTCCGCTTCATACATCCTCTTTTCTTCCCCCCATGCCCATTGGCCGCTATTTTTATGCTGGCTTAAAAGTTTTTTTTTTTTTTGATATTTCACCTGTGGGTTGGCTGTCACTCACCCAGCTTCAAAAACCCTGTTCCAGTCACTGCTCTTGCTCAATACTTAGCCTGGTTGCTCCAGCTTCTTGACAGCCGCAATGGCTGCCGCTCCTGCTGCTGAATCGTAGAGAGTTTCCTCTGATCTTCAAGGAACTTGCCTGTTCCTCTTGGTTTTCCGAGGTGCCTCTCCTTCTTCCCCGTCCCTACAGGACGGTTCCGGTCCGAAGACCCCTTGGCAGCAGTTCGTCATCTGGGTTTTTGCAGAGCTCATCGGAGCCCGCTAATTCCCTGACTGTCTCGCTGTGATGCTTCCGGTCGAATCGATCCATTTGGCTTTCTATTGGGCATTGATGTTAAAGTTGATAAAAAATAATATTAAATTGATGTTCCATTGGGTTCTACTAATCTAGTTTAAATGTTAATTTATATTACTAGTCATTTTGATATGCTATATGCTAAATAAATAAGTATTGTTAAACTTGTATTATTTTTGACACAGAATGAAATAAATTATAATTAAATAAAGTTTAAATATAAATATAAAAAATAAATAAGGAATGATAAGTATGATGAGGTGAGAAAGCTCAATCCCCCTCAATCGGTTAATTTAATTTGAAATTAAAGCTGAAAAGTGGTTGGATATTTCAAAAATGCAACAATACAAACTATAGATCAACCATGAAGTACTACAGGACAGCAATATACAGGGTTTGGAATCACCTTCATGGTGACTTGATAGTTTTGAAAATCTATGGGGAGAACTCAGACAAGTTGTTTATGCAAAGACCTAAAAGTATTGTTGATCTAGAAGACTTCTGCAAGAAACTATGAGAAAAATGAGAAAAATCCCTACTTGACTATAAAAACATTTGGGAGCTATTTTTTATGCCATAGTTTTGGAATCCAAACTTTTGCACCTGCTACATTTACTTTTTCTTTATCTTGAATCTGGAAACAACTGCTTTTCAATACTAAACATATATTTAGATTTGCTGAAAGATGTTATATTTAACCTGGAAACATCTAAGTTACTAAGCTGCTATCTAAATAATTGTGCTATTCATATAGGAATTTATTGAAACATGTAGTTTGATCAATAGTACCATTTCCCTCCCCACCCCCAGTAAGGATTATATGGGGAATTTACCTGTTTCCCAAAGTAGCAGGAGCTGGATGGTGATTCCAGAATAGTCAGTGGCAAATCTTTTTAATCGTTCTCCCATTTTAGGCTCCCATGTTTTATGATAGCCAGTGTCAGGGAGAGCAATTAGTAGTAGAAGATGATTTTTTTTTAACCAAAGAGAAAAAAACAGTGGAGATATGAAATACAAAGATGAGTAGCACTATAAATGTAAGTGACGGTGTCCATTTGCTGTAATGCTATAACTACAATTTAAACCTGAAATTAAATTCAGTTGATTTTGTTGTCAGATGTATGTTTTAACATTTCAAGTGCTTTTAAAAACAGCCAACCTGAAGCATATTTAAATCAAAATGTGGAATATAAACTTTTCAGAAATAAAACTAACACAATATACATTTTGAAATCTCAGCTTTTGCTTCTAAACCTGATAAAGTTCCAACTTTCCAGATTCACTGGGGAAAAAGTAGGGAGCATTTTGTAAAAGGCTACTCTTGAAACAATTCTGCAAAACAATCTTAAATCATTTTCCCTTCAATGAAAACTTTTACTGTGAAAAAATACAGGGAAAAATGACATTAATTTTTCTTCAAAAAAAGAAAAATGTATAAAATTGCTAGTTGTTGCAGATGTGGGCCAGATTTATGTCTCTGCCACTTGTGTAGACAATGCTATATTTCTTAAAGCAGTTATTTAAAAAGTAATTTTAGATGAAAAGTAAGAATGGCTTCAATACTATACTCAAAAGTTCTGTACCCAAACTCAGATTTATAGCTGGAATTTTGTTCTTTGACTCCACCCCAAATACAAAACTGTTAAGAGGCATTTTCAGACCAAGGGGGCTCTCTAGCGTGGAAATGAATGGAAAGAACTTCATGTGTGACATGTACTGCATATACTCTGCATATAGAGAATTTATATAGCAGTAACCAATAGCCATAATATACCGGTATATGCAAATAAAGTTCGACGTTCTTTTATCATTGTAGCTCCCACTTCCAGAGAGACAAACTGCAACTGAAATGGAATAATTTATCTCTCCAACAGTATGATAGGCTGCAATAATAGCAAAACAAAACAAAGCTCTGACATACATTGTTCTCTTATTTCTGTTTATATCCTTACTGCGGCTCTCTTTGTAGAACTGGGTCCTCATAAGTATTTTAAATATTTGAACTGTGGCTTGTGTGGATGTTAACTATGAAAACCAGGGTTTAACATATTTTGCCATTGATTTTTTTTAAAAAAATTGCTATCAGAATCACATGCATCCTACATGGAATGTTGAACAGATTGAGATGAAATTCATGGGAAAGAATAGAAGTACAAAAGAAAAATATTTAGCAGAAGCAGGTTGAAGAACTTATATCTTTGCAAAGAATATACTGTTTGTTGTAGCGCGGGAATAACGAGAGACACAAGCAGGCTAGTGACAACAGCTCTTTAATTCAGGGTGAGACTTCAGCAAAGGAACACAGGCAACAGCCCACTTTATATACTTTTCAGGGGCAACCATTAACCAATCACAATTCACAGAACATTTGAATTTCCCGCACAAAATAGATACATACATAACACTCCTCCACTCCCAGAAGGCATTTATTCTATCTATTTACATATTTACATACAAAATCACGCAGGTGACCAGGGCATGTCTTTACTTTGGTTGACCTGCGTATTTCAGTTGCTGGAGAGGCGTCAAGCCAGTCAGAGGGACCTCCCATCTCTCCTGGCTCTGCCAATGGAACCTCCTGGATTTCTCCAGAGGCGTGGTTATCCCCGGCTGGGAGTGTCGACTCGCTGGGGCGGCACTGGAACTCTGGCTTGCCAGATAAGTATTCCGGCTTACTCGGGCTTGAGATAGCTGTATCAGGAAAACTTTGGAAGTTAGGATTTACTGTGTTGGGGTTTTCGTACTGCAAGCGTCTACGCAATTGGTCTATGTGTCTTCTCCAAATTTTACCATGCCCTACATCTACCATGTATGATTTTGGACCGGTGATCCCTACGATAGTTCCCTCAATCCACAGTGGCCCGTTGGCATAGTTTCTGGTGAATACCGGGGTTCCGATTTGGAATTGTCTTAATCCTCCCCCTTCCCCCTTGTAATTATCCGAGGAGTAATTGGGGTGTAAATGATTGAGAGTGCACTTGAGCTTTCGGCCCATTAATAGCTCGGCTGGGCTGTGCCCCGAGGTAGGGCACGGGGTTGCATGTTGTATTGCTAAGAATTGGTCTATCCTAGCTTGCCAATCTCCTGCATCGAGCTGGGATAGTGCTTCCTTGGCTGTTCTTACAAATCTCTCTGCAAGGCCATTCGAAGCCGGATGAAAAGGGGCAGATAATGCATGTCGTATGCCTAACTCGGCCAGGTATCCCTCGAATTGGGTTGCAATGAATTGGGGCCCATTATCTGATACCAGGGTGTCTGGCAATCCGTGAGTTGCAAAAAGTTTCCTGAGGACTTTAATTACGGCCTCAGAAGTTGTCGAGGGCATCAAGGCGATTTCTAACCATTTAGAAAAAGCATCTACAATAATGAGGAAATTCTGGCCATGGAACGGGCCTGCGAAATCGATATGAATCCTCCCTCATGATCCCCTTGGTTTTTCCCATTCCCTGACGGAAGCTATTGGGGGATCTGGGTGGGACTCCTGGCAGGGCCTGCACTTCCCCACCCACTCAGTGACGTCTTGGTCGAGATGTGGCCACCACACATAGCTCCGAGCTAGGCCTTTCATTCGAACAATACCAGGGTGTCCCTCGTGCAGCATTTCCAAAACTCTAACCGAGAAGGAATGACCACCCTGTCTCCCCACAGCAAGCAACCCCCCCAACATTGACAGTTCATTTTTCTTGTTGAAATACAATTGAAAATCCCCACTGTCCACCTTGCTAGGCCAACCCCGCATTACCCAGCCCATTACAGTGCGCAACACAGAGTCCCTGGCAGAAGCCTTCGCCACTTCGCTAGAAGAAATGGGGCCCAGGAACACAACGTCAATAAGTAACCCAGGGGCTTCCGGAGTCGGGTTCTCTAATATCTCGGGCAAGGGCCATCGGCTGAGGGCGTCAGCATGGCCCAGGGTTCAGCCCGGTTGGTGGAGCAGTCTGTATGAATAGGCAGCCAGGAAAATGGACCATCTGGTCATCCGGGGGGAGAGAGCAGCCGGGGTCGGTTTGTCGCCAGCCAAAAGTCCCAAAAGAGGCTGGTGATCCGTGATAAGTTCAAAGGTCCAGCCAAACAAATACTCGTGAAAATTTTTGACCCCAGCTACAGCCACTAATGCCTCCCTGTCCATAAAGTGCGAGAGTAATAGGCAATGGGCACCTCTAACCCATTCAGTAGTCTATGGCTCAACACAGCACCTACGCCAAAGGGGGACGCGTCGCAAGCAAGTACCAGAGGCAGTTCTGAGTTGTATTGTATGAGGAAGCTGTCCTCTAACAAAAGTTTTTTAACTGCTCTAAATGCAGCTGCTTCTGCTTTGCCCCACACCCAGGGAACGTTTTTTCCTAAGAGTCTATGCAGAGGCTCTGCAATGGTGGCTTTGTCCTTTAAAAACATTGTGTAAAAGTTGATAAGTCCCAAGAACGCCTGCAGTTCGGGCTTTGATTTGGGAGTGGGCGCATTCTGAATGGCCCTGACTTTGCTTTCCGTGGGGTGAATGCCCGTTCCGTCAATCCGGTAGCCCAAAAATTCTACTGAGGGTACCGCTATCTTGCATTTGGACTTTTTGAGTTTAAGTCCCGCTTCTCTGAACCTGGTTAGGACTTGTCTAACCCTATCCCCAAGCTGTGCTTCATCCTGGCCACTAATGAGGACATTGTCAAAATAGGGGACGACTCCTGGGAGGCCTTGCAGAAGGCGCTCCATGGTACTCTGGAAGAGCCCTGGGGCGATGCTAACCCCAAACTGTAGTCTAGTGCATTTAAACGCACCTCTGTGAGTTACTATGGTCTGTGATTCTGCCGTAGCGTCATCTACTGGCAGCTGCTGGTACGTCTGCACAAGGTCTAATTTGGCGAATAGCTTGCCAGGCCCCAGGGAGTGTAGTAGATGGTGGACGATCGGAACGGGATAGGCGCTCTGTTGCAACGCCTTGTTGATCATACATTTATAGTCAGCGCAGATTCTAATTGATCCATCTGATTTAACTAGCGTGACTATTGGGGTTTCTCACTTAGCGTGATCTACGGGAACTAACACCCCTTGTCTGATTAGCTTGTCGAGCTCAGCGTCAATTTTGGGCTTTAAAGCAAATGGAACCTGTCTTGCTTTTAGTCTGATTTGGGCCACGTTGGGGTCTAAGTTAAAAGATATAGGGGTCCCCACGTACTTGCCTAGTGTCTCCTCAAAAACGTCCTGAAATTCATGAAGGAGGTTTTCTTTGAGCGATGGCCCGCCAATGCTGTGGACGCCTGTGAAGCCCATGCCGAGGGCTCGGAACCACACCATGCCCAGGAGACTTGGTAGCAGCTTGCTGACGATGGTCAGGGGAAGCTCTTTCTGGAACTCGCCGTAGGTGACTCGGAACGTGCCCACGCCTTCCACAGGAACTTGGTAGGAGGTGAACTCTTTGTTGTGTCAGTTGGGTTTTCTGGATCTTTGGCAGGAGCGCTTTGAGTGTAGTCCAGGACATGATGGACAGGGTAGACCTGGTGTCGATTTCCATTTCGCATGGTCTCCCTTCGAATTCTACTTTCGTGTAGACTTTCTCGTCGTCAGTTGTGCTGGCTTGGCCGATTCTCGTGCTGTAGGTCTCCCGCTTTTGAATCTCGTGCCGTTTTCTCATGCCATCATCTTTGGTTGGCTGTTTTGAACATGCCGGTTCTGGTTGGTCACGGTAGTCACGTGGCTTGCGACTACACTGAAATTGAGCTCTGCAAACTCGTGCTAGGTGGCCTTTCTTCTCACAACGCCTGCAAATGGTGTCTCTGTATTTGCAGGATTGTCTCTCGTGATCCCCGCCACTTCTAGGACAGTTCTCATGGCGGCAGCTTTGCTCGCTCTTTTTCTTTTCCGTGTGAAAGACGTCCTCGTCCGACTCTTCCTCCGTGCTGGTTCGCGCCTCCTCTCTGTGAACGGGGGCTGTTTTTGGGCCGTCTTTGCTTGGTAGTGGCTGTTGTAGTGCTTCAGAATCCTTCATGGATGCTTCGTGTGCTCTGGCTTCATCGAGCGCGCCGGCTAACGTTAGATCTGGCTTTGCCAGAAGGCACCTCTGCAAACGAGTGTCTCTAACGCCACAAATCAATTGCTCGAATAGCACATCGTCAAGATCTTGGTAGTCGCAATGTGTTGCGGCTTTTCGAAGTGCGGCCACATATGCGCTGACCGGTTCTCCTTCTCTTTGTACACATTGCCGGAGCTTGTAGCACTGTACAAATTTTGAAGGAACTGGAGCGTAGTGGGCTCTCAGGTTTGCTTGAAGTACGTCCCAGGGGACCGTCTGGACTGGGGTTGGCTCGCAGAGGGACTCGGCCAACTCGAAGATGTCTGACCCGCAGTGGCTTAAGATTAGGGCTCTTTTTCGGTTCACGGAGAGCCCTTGCATCTCGCTTGCTTCCAGGGAACACTCGAACCTGGTTAGATACGATCCCCACTTCTCTCGGGTCTGGTCGAAGGGTTTTGGAGGAACGTAGGCAGACATTGCCATGTCTCCATGTTCGCTCGTCACCCTGGCTGAAACTCAGAGCTCTTTTTGATTTGCTTCTTGTGGCCTCAATCCCATCCTCGTCGCCAATGTTGTAGCGCGGAAATAACGAGAGACACAAGCAGGCTAGTGACAACAGCTCTTTAATTCAGGGTGAGACTTCAGCAAAGGAACACAGGCAACAGCCCTCTTTATATACTTTTCAGGGGCAACCGTTAACCAATCACAATTCACAGAACATTTGAATTTCCCGCACAAAATAGATACATACATAACACTGTATTTCCCTGAAGAATTTCTTTAGCAACACCAGGCAAGAAATCATACATAAGAAGCAAAGTTCAGTGGAAACCATCTGTTTGATAGTTTCTTCATCTTAGATTGCTGGTTCAAGATGAAACAATACATGTAGATAGTATTTGCTTTAATTTGCATTTACATTTTGTGGCATGTTTCAAAAATTTTTCTTTGTGTACCATCATTCTGCCCACTTTGATCTAAGGATTTTCTTTTAGTTTGTTTTCTGTTTTACAATAAGTAACCACATTATGTCACTATGGTTATTGATTTCTAAAGGTCTATTGATCTACATAGCACATTACAAAGTTCAGATGCAAGTTTGGTTTCTTGTTCTTAATGAATTTGCATTCTGAATGTTGACTGGAAGATATCAAAGGCATCAAAGGAAAAAAGAGACAATGATGCCAGTAGTTCTTCATACTTTTAAATATGGGAGGAAATCATTACTGGAAAAAAATTCTTTACATAGCCCCAAGGTATCAAATGATGGCATTTTCAAGAGGAAACAATTAATGTCATTTGCACAACAAAAAGCCAGGTTGTACAATATGACTTCAAAAGATCCTGGAGAGGCTTTGATAAAGCAATCAAGAAAGGCACAGCATAATCTCTGTTACCATGTATCCCTGCAAGTCCTTTGTAGTTGATGCAAGAGAGCTTCAAGTAATGTGATGACTTTTTGGATGAAGAAGCCACAATTCACTTTGCTGTTTTACAAATATTGCAAAGAACATTAAACATTATCTGAATGCAGAACATTTTCTAAATGTATAAACTTAAGCCAGTTGTTTTTTCAACCTTGATGTGTGGACTCCAACTTCCAGAATTCATCTAGGTACTTTCATGAGTCAAAGTAGATGGTCCCAAAAATGGTCTTTTCAGTAGTCCACCCAGATATGGAATGCTTCTCTTAAGAGATTTCCATGAGACTTACCTTACAATGTTTCTGATGCTATGTGAAAATTTATTGTACAACACATTATATAAATTCTTTTAAACTTGGACTGTATATGCTGTTATGAATTTTTATATTCATTTGTTTATCATCATATTTTCTTACAAATCTTACACTGCTTAAAAAACTGTGGTGGTTGGGTCATTCCTTAATCTGGAATGAGGAGATGTCACTCCTTTCACATGTTACCTATTTTGGGGCATGTCAGGAGAAGTGGGGAGATCTATTTTTAAATCTCTTTCCCTCCCACTCTTTAGTGAAATGGATAGAACCATTCTCTCACCTGTTTTACTGGAAAATATCTACCATCACTTAGATGAGCTGAAGCACAAAATCTCTATCCTGTTTTACTTTACTACCTATTGTGTTATGTATGGATATACATAGGAATTTGCATGACTGCTGCGGATTGGATGGCATTCGCGGCGGGAAAAATGAAATGCTGTCAGTGGCCGGCTGGCAAGCTGAGGGGGGTTTAAAAGGTGAGCCGCAGCTGTCGCGCTGGCAGTTCTGTATGATGACCAGCTAAATAAAGATACTAGAAAGGTTCTGGAGTCCCGTCTCTTCCTTCCTGCGTTTCGAACATAACACTGGTGACGAAGGTGGGATCCAAGGAAGACTGAGGACAAAGAGACCACGGCTATCACTCAGCAGGATGCTGCATCGGCCAACCGGATAATGGCTGCCAACCCACTCAAGCACCCACCATCTTCGATCCGAAATCAGAGGAATGGCACATGTACATGTGCCGATTCCGGATGTACATGGAGGCGAACAACTATCAGGATCTCCCCGATAACTGAAAGCGAGCTCTATTCCTCACATACTGCGGAACTAAGGTATTCAAGATGGCCCAGACTCTCATTTCACCGGCCGACATAGAGTCCATCTCTTGGACGACCCTACAGAACACGTTTCACGACCATTATGCACCAGCAACTACACCAATGGTCAGCAGGAACGAATTCTATCGCCGGTGCCAGAGAGAAGGGGAAACCACCAATGAATTTGTGGCTAGCTTAAGAGAAATAGCAGCTAAGTGCGAATTCATCAACCCAGAGGACATGATGAAAGACCACATCATCCTGGGGATGAGAGACCTAAACCTCCAAAACAAGTTGGTGAAGCGGGGAGCAACTTTTAAAGATGCTGTGGAGGAAGCCCGAGCTGCAGAATCCTCTGATAACTCCGCCGCTGATATCCACAGGACTAGCGGGGTTCACCATGCCCAGAGGGATGGCGAGGACCTGACTGAGTACACTGAAGATGAGGAAGAGGACGAGGGAGACCAGATCGATGGGTACCCCTGGGACATTGACCATGATGCACCTCACTGCACGGGGTGCATGGGGTTTCACACCCAACCAGCATGCAGGTTCAAATAAACAATCTGCCAATGTTGCCAAAGGAAAGGGCATATCGCAGAAGCTTGCAGAGCCACCTAACCCATCCCTGCCCAGCCAAGGCCACGACTGGGGACCTGAAAGCCAGGGAAACCGAGAGACAGGCACCAGGACGAAAGATTTCCTGAGTGCAGAGGCATCAACCAGACCACCGTGGGACAATCCGATGCATGCAATGGACACAAATTCCACGTAACGCTCACCATAGACGGAAGTGGTTGCAACATGGAACTGGACACAGTGTCAGGCATGCTTCCTTTCAAACCTCAAGAATGAAAAAGCCCGACTCTATTTTCATAGAGAAAGGTACTTTTACTGAGTATGTACTGAATGCAACCAAAGAAAAGCAATGTCTGAAGCAAAAGATGTGTAAATTACATATAGAAAGCATCCCCAAAAGCCTTCTCCCAACTGTCCAGCATAAATAATCCAATCCACAATTCCCCAGGGGTCATGTGGGTGCAATGTCTGGTGGTGCCATCCTCCTGCTATGCCACGGCAGTTGACCTTGAGTTGTTATCAACTTCAAAGAAATGCTGAAGCAAAGTTTCTCTCTTCTTCTCTGCCAGCTCACTTCCCCCTTCCCAAGAATTCCAATAGCTCCCCTCTCCCTCTGTTTCATGCCAGCCGAGCAAGCAATGAAAAAGCGGAGGCTGACATTCAGCCCTCCTGCAGAAGAGACATTATTTCTACAAGAAAACCAAAATGACAGAAAACAGATAATTACAGAATTAAAAGCATGACAATAAGAGATAGATTAAGGTTTATCAGGATATTTGGAGTGAAACAATTGCAGTTGTTTTGGAGCTTGAACATCCCGCTTATTTACCCATTCAGCTTTTGATAATGGAAAATGTTTTCAGGCCACCAAATACTGCACCTTACCACGATGCTTTCTAGAGTCCAATATTTCCTTGACCTCAAAATGCTGTTCCCCCTCAATTAATATGAGGACAGGGGGAGATTCTTGATCCGTTCATAAAAGGGATGAACGCTCCGGTTTCAGCAAACTGACATGAAACACTGGATGAATCCTCCGCAAGTTTTTGGGTAACTCCAATTTCACTGTGACTGGGTTAACAATACGGATTATCGGAAAAGGACCCACATACTTGGGTCCAAGTTTTTTCGACTTTTGGGTAGTTTGCAAGTACTTGGTGGAAAGGAAAACCATATCATCAACTTTATAATTCCAACCCTGAATCCTTTTCTTATCAGCTTGGGTTTTATGAGCTCGATGGGCTTCATCCAGAGCCTTACGTGTTACTGACCAAGTGTCACGTAACTGTTCAATCCACTCAACCAAGGAAGGTATCTGTGGGTTCTCCTGAGGCAACTCCGGAATGGGTATGAAATCTTGGCCGAAGGCCACCTTAAAAGGAGTAAACCTGGTACTGCTATGCAAGGAGTTGTTATAGGTCACCTCTGCAAATGGCAGCAAATCTGCCCAGTTATCTTGTTGATAATTTATGTAACATCTCAGGTAATATTCTAACACAGAATTGGTTCTTTCACAAGCCCCATTGGTCTGAGGGTGGTGGGCGGAGCTTAACCCTTGGGCAGAGCCTAACAACCCTAGGAACTCTTTCCAAAAGTGGGAGGTGAACTGAACTCCTCTGTCCGAGATTATCCGCTCTGGAGCCCCATGTAATCGGTATACATGTTGGACAAACAATTTTGCAAGCGTTTTAGCAGAATGGATCTTGGGACATGGGATAAAATGCACTTGTTTAGAGAAAAAATCAGTAACCATCCAAATAACTGTATTCCCCCCCACTTTCGGGTAATTCAACAATAAAATCCATGGAAATTTCCTTCCATGGGGCTCCCGGTCTGGCAACATTCTGAAGCAATCCGGGTGGCTTCCCAGGAGGTCTCTTTGCAGAAGCACATACGGGAAAACTTGCTACATATGCTTCTATGCCCTTCTTTAGTGCAGGCCACCAGAACTGTCGTTTAACTAAATGTAATGTCTTCACGAATCCAAAGTGACCGGCAACTTTGGCATCATGGGCATGTTGTAATACTGTCACTCTTAGACTGGCGGGAACATACAGCTTAGCTCCCACCCAGGCGAGTCCTTCTTGAAGTGTACACTCATTTGAATGGGCCAAAAACCACTTGTCGGTTTTTAAAGCATCCTTAGCTGCTTGCTCAAGTCGCCAGACAAAGTTGGATCTGCTTTCACCTGGGCTCTAGTAACTACTGGTGCTGCCAGCTGTTTTGAGGGGATAATTGGAAGAATCACTTCCTCTCTAACACTATTGTATTGCGGCAGTCTCGAAAGGGCATCTGCCATGAAGTTCTTCCCTCCAGGAAGGTAGCGCAGGAAAAAATTGAATCATTTGAAGTGCTGAGCCCAGAGGACTTGTTTTGGGGACAGTTTTTGTGGTGTTTTCAAAGCTTCTAAGTTCTTGTGGTCAGTCCACACCTCAAATGGCTGCTTAGCCCCTTCAAGGAAATGTCTCCACATTAACAGTGCCCAACAAACAGCAAAAGCCTTTTTCTCCTATATGGCCCATCTCCTCTCGGTCTCCGATAATTTCCAAGAGGTATAGGCACAGGGTTGCAGCTTTCCTTCTGCGTTCGCTTGAAGTAACACTGCCCAGATGGCTACATCGCTGGTGTCAGCCTGTACAACAAAATGGGCTTCCATGTCAGGATGTTTAAGGACCGGTTTGGCAGCAAACAGTCGTTTTAGTTTCTCAAACGCTGCCTGACAGTCCATAGTCCACTTGAGAGGCCAGGAGGGCTTTGGCCTCTCTTCTCCTTTTGTTTTTAGAAGATTAGTAATAGATAGTGCAATTTTTACAAATGAGGGGATGAATTGTCGATAGAAGTTAGCAAACCCCAGGAAACTCTGTAGTTGTTTGTGGGTGCATGGGGGGGGGGCATTCCAACATGGCTCGGACCTTTTCTGGATCCATTTCTATCCCCTCATGTGAGATGCGGTACCCCAGATAGTCAATTTTAGTTTGGTGGAATTCACATTTTGATAGTTTGACATACAATTCAGCAGCTCTAAGTTTTTTCAGGACGGCCCTGAAAAAAAATTGGTCATCCAAGACCATGGACGACCAATTTTAAGTGGTCGTCCATGGTCTTGGTGTAGATAAGAATGTCATCCAGGTAGACCAGCACCCCCTTGTACCGGTGTTCAAGCAGCACTTCATTAATTAGCTGCATGAGCACAGCAGGGGCTCCTTGCAGTCCAAAAGGGAGCACCTGAAACTGGAAGCATCCCAGCGGGCAGTTGAAAGCAGTTTTCCATTCATCCCCTTCTCTAATCCGAACTCTATAATATGCCTCCCGTAAGCCAGCTTTGTAAAAATCTTTCCTTTGCCTAGGTGGACTAACATGTCCTTCATGAGAGGCAGAGGGTAGACATTTTCTACGCAAATCACGTTTACATTTTTATAATTGACCACCAGATGAAAGGACCCATCCTTCTTTTCCCGGAATAGTACTGATGCTGCCACCCATGGCCTAGCCGGTTGGATAAAACTGTGTTTTAAGTTTTTATCAATAAAGTCTCGTAGTTCCCCCAGCTCCCGGGAGGTCATGGGGTAGATTTTTGGTTTAGGGAGTTTTACCCCAGGGAGGATTTCAATGGTACAGTCCATTGGTCTGTGGGGGGGGGCAGCATGTCTGACGCCTTCTCGCTGAACCCCTCCTGGAGGTCCCAGTACTCTTTTGGGATCTTTTCCTCCCCCACAATGTGGTCTGCCACTGTCACCACCCCCTCGTTCTCCACTTCGCCCATGCAATGGGATTCCTCCCCTTTCTTCCCTGGCTGTTTGGAGCGGATGTGCAACACTCCCGTTTTCCAGTTTATGCACAGGTTCCATTTACAGAGTCAAAGCAGTCTAATTAGGAGGGGCCGTTCCATGCCCGGGGCCACAATAAAACTCAGAGTCTTCAGGTGATCCCCCATCCTCATCTAGATTGGCTCGGTTACAAAATGGGCTGGGCCCTCTCCAGCCACTGATCCGTCTAGCTGACAGAATGTGATCGACCTTTTCATCATTTTTAGTCTTACGCCCAACTGTTCTACAACATCCGGGCTGATGACGCACCTGGTGCATCCCGAATCTAGGAGGGCTGGCATCTGGCCGTGGGCCCCGGTGGATGGTACTTTTAGTTCTACTGAGATGGTCATGGGGCCCCCTTTCTGACTTACCAGGAAGTCATCATCGGAGTTGGTTTCGGTTTCACTGTCATCGGTGATGGTTGGAATTCCCAACTCACCCTGTTTCAGGGGAGCGAACTCAACAACTTCTCCCTTCAGGGTGGTTTTGCGGGCTCTCACAGATGTTTTATCAGCTTTCTTTCCTCCGGTAGAGGTCACCTTGGGTGCCGGCTGGGAGAAACACTCAGTGGCTCAGTGCCCTTCCTTCCCACATTTGAAACACACGGAGGATTTTGGTTTGGACCCTGCCATTCCCATTGTGGCCTTTGGTGCCCCCTTGCAGAATGAGGAGGGTGGCTGATCCCAGGTGCACCCACCACAGAGGCTACCCTGTGCCAAGTCAATCTCCACATCTGCTGACAACATGTACCAGCTCTGCAGATTGTTGGGAGCTCCTCGGGAACGACAATCCTTGTAAACATCCTCATTTAGTCCATCTTTATAATTCTCCAGTAGGGCCATGTCTGACCACCCTCTCATGTAGGGTGCCAGCTCACGGAACTCCTGGGTGTACTCCATCACTGATTCCACCCCTGGTGAATGGCCTTCATTCTAATTCTCGCCCCTTTGCTCGGCTAAGGGGTCCTCAAAACGCATTCTGAGGGCTGCCATGAATTGATCATAATTCTTCAGCAAGGAGGAATTTTCATTATGAAGCCCCACCATCCACTCAGCTGCTACTCTCTACAGGGCCCTGGTAACGCACCTCACGTGTGCAGCATCTGAGAGGATATCCTCCCCCCAGTCCTGCATGTGGTTCCAAACTTGGGTCAGAAAAAATCCCAACTTCTTCGGGTCTCCCCCGAATTTTTCTGATATCAGGGGAATTTTTGGCTTTATTTGCCTCTGTGGCGGTGCCTGTCTTGCCGGGGGGCCCTGGGCTGCCGCAGCCACCACTTGAGTTCCGGAGGCTTGAGCTGTTCCTTCCCCAGCTTGGTCTCTCTCTTCCCCACAAGCAGCAGCCTCCGCTCCATCTCTGGGGCATTCATCCTCCCTCCTGGCAGAGTATGCATACCTTTCCCGACTTTTTCAGTTCTCTTCAGCCTCCCTCAAAAGTTGCAGGGCCTGTGTGACCAGGAGATTTTCTTTCTGCTCCTGCAGCCAGCCAGCTTCTCCCTCTCGGCATCTGGTACTTGTTACACCTTGGGGGATCTTCTCCAGCTCCGGCAACCTCCCCGTGCCCAGCGACCACTTGGCTTTCTCTGGATCTTCCTCCAGCTCTAAATTAGCCATCCAGTCTGATGCCTACCAGGCAGGGTGTGATGACAAAGCTGCTGAGCCGGCAGCTCCCATCTGGTTCTGGTTGCTGTCTTGATCAGACATTGTTTTGCTCAGCCCCCACGGTAGTTTTGCAGGATGGCTGTTAATTCAGACCTTGCTTTATGTCAGGCATTCCTCCTTTCAAAACTCAAGAAAGAAAAACCCCGACTCCATTTTCATAGAGAAAGGTACTTTTACTGAGTATGAACTGAATGCAACCAAAGAAAAGCAAGGTCTGAAGCAAAAGGCGTGAAAATTACATATAGAAAGCATCCCCAAAAGCCTTCCCCCAACTGTCTAGCATAAATCATCCAATCCACAATATCCCAGGGATCATGTGGGTGCAACATCTGGTGGTGCCATCCTCCTGATATGCCAAGGCAGTTGATCTTGAGTTGTTATCAGCTTCAAAGAAACGTTGAAGCAAAGTTTCTCTCTTCTTCTCTACCAGCTCACTTCCCCCTTCCCAAGAATTCCAATAGCTCTCCCCTCCCCCCATTTCATGGCAGCCGAGCAAGCAATGAAAAAGCGGAGGTTGACACACAGGCTCATTCTTCAGAATCATTTCCTGGGCAACCCTGAAGCAACTCAACCTGAAATTTCCCCAGAAAAAACTGAGGCCACAACAGATACAGCTGAACGACTATCAGGGCAACTCCATCAGCATCCTGGGGAAAGCAGAGGTCAGAGTCCAATTCAAGAAATTCAATGGCCATCTTACATTAACAGTAGTCAAAAGTGATTGGCCCATGTTGTTGGGGGTGGAGTGGTTCAAACCACTGGGCCTGAACATCATGGGTCTGCACAGGATCAATGGAGGCGAATTGGACGAACTACTGGCTGAATTTCGGGACATGTTTGATGGAAGCCTAGATAAATATATGGGAAAACCCATATCCTTCAGCCTAGACCCAGGGTAACCCTAGTAAGGCTTAAACATCGATGGGTGCCATTTGCTCTAAGGCCCAAGGTAGATGAACAATTAGATAAGCTAATTGCTCAAGGAATACTTGAGCCAGTAGCTCATGCCACGTGGGAGACCCCAAACGTGACCCCGATAAAACCGGATGGGTGTATCAGGATATGTGCGGATTACAAATGCATGCTTAATAAAGCATTTTAGCAGAGTGCATATCTGGTACCCGTGGTACAACACCTCCTGTATTCACTAGGAAATGGCAAGGTTTTAGCTAAATTAGATATTGCCCAGGCATATCCCTGTCAGTGGATGCCACCAGAGTGGAAGCCCAGACCGTTGTGACGCACAGGGGATTCAAATGTAACCAGCTGCAATTTGGCATGAGTGTGCTAATCTCCGGGAAAACAATGGAGCAACTCATGAGCCGAGTAAGGGAAACATTAAGGAGATTTCAAGCAAAGGGACTCAAAGTCAAAAAAGAGAAATGTAAAATTGGGGCAGAACAAATCAAGTTCTTGGGCTACCTAATTGATGGGAATGGCATACACCCCACCAATAGCAAAGTAAAAGCAACCAAAGAAGCCCCCAAATCAAAAAACAAAGCAGAGTTGTAGGCGTTTTGGGGTTACTGAACTTTTATGGAATTTTCTTGAAGCAAAAGGCTACCATTGCTGAACCGCTTCACAAACTCCTTGGGAAGATGACTGCCTGGAAGTGGGAACAACGAGAGGACAACACATTCTCCATAGTGAAACAGTTACTATCATCGGACAGTGTCATCTCCAATACACAGAAAACCTTCCATTACTGGTAACATTTGACACTTCCCCTTTGGAGTAGGAGCCATCTTCAGCCATCAACTACCTAATGGACACAAAGCCCCCATTGCATTCTACTCCAAAACGCTATAGCCAGCAGAGAGAAACTACAGCCAGTTGGACAAGGAAGCACTCGCAGTGGTGGCTAGGGTCAAGTGCTTCCACGAATACCTCTATGGCCAGCAATTCAAGATAGTCATGGACCACAAACCTTTACTCGGACTACTAGTGGGAGACAAGCAAACCCCAAATTTTATGGCACCCTGGATGATGAGATGGTCCATTTTTCTCACCGGGTACAACTACAAGCTGACCCATTGGCCCAGAACCAGCATCGGCAACGCAGATGGTCTCAGCAGATGCCCAACACCAGAATTAGTGGAAGACCTGGCACCAGTGATGAGGGTGCTACTGATCGATGTCGACCTGACTAGCCCAACCACATCACACGAAATCGCAGACCAGACCAGAAAGGACGCTGTGTTAGCCAGAGTTCTGAACTGGGTGTTGAGGGGGTGGCCACAAGAAAAGGTAGGGGAGGAATTCTGAACATTTGAAAATAAGAAAATGGAGTTGTCAGCAATGAAGGGATGTTTATTATGGGGGGAGTAAGTAATCATATCAGGAAGTTTGAGAGGACAAGTGTTGGAAACATTGCATGCGGGGCACCCAGGGATTGTGCACATGAAGGCGCTGGCCCGGAGCTACCTCTGGTGGCCACAAATTGATAAGGACATTACGGAATGGGTGGCTGCCTAGAAACGAGACCAGCGCCACCACGCACAACACCGATGGAGTGGGATGCACCCAAGGAACCGTGGTCACAGATACACATAGATTTTGCGGGACCCATGGGGGGACAAACGTTTTTAATTTTAATAGATGCATACTCAAAGTGGTTAGAAGTGATATTGATGCTCTCCATGACAACAGAGGTGACATTCGGGCATTAAGGAGAATGTTTGTGACACATGGGTTACCTGACATGTTAGTATCTGATAATGGGCCTCAACTGATGGCTAAGGAAATGGAGTCATTTTTGGCGGAGATGGGAATTAGGCACACCCTGGTGACACGGTATTGTCCGGCTGGGAATGGGCAGGTAGAATGAATGGTGCGACTCACCAAGGAGACCCTCACCAGAATGGGTCCAGGAAACTGGCAAGAGTGTGGAGATGGTATTATCTCAGTTGCCGGCAAACCGTACTGGGTAAACAACATTACCATATGTCCTAATCTTCTTAGAAATGTAAAACAGGATGTCTGGCAGAAGACCTTATCTCAGACAAACCAGGCATGAGGACCCAACACATAGGCAATTGTCTGTTACAGGAAATAACATGAGGGAAACACGAGGGATCCATATGGACTTCACGAGCTTTCTGTAGCCAATCAGGACAAGTATACATTGATTGATGTTTTGCCATGATAGTTGTAAAATGACAATAAAAGGAAGCCTTCGGGATGGAGTCAGGTGTGCCTTCCCCAAGGTACTTTCACACTGAGGTACCTTGACCAAGGGTCAAGGTACCTCAGGGGCCTTCCCGTGAACCATCATCCTGCCTACACGTCTTTCTTCATCGAAACAACATCTGGTGACCCTGACGTGATTCCTCCTATGCTTACTCGGCTGGACGAGCCCAGGTGCACCTCAGCGAACTTCGCTCTCAATATTTCGTGAGTATGGGAAGGGAACTCTCAGCTCAGCAGAGGCTTCATGCAAAAAAGCTGCAGACAATACTTAGAGATAATGGAATGGCAGGAATTAAGTTAAGTGAGTTAGACTCACCACCATGAGAAGAAATAAAGCATTTGTTGCTGTGGCAAAAATGTAAGGAAGCAGTAGAGGTTATGGGGACTCATAAACTCAAGGCACTGTCTCCATCTTTCTCTCTGTCTTCTGATCAGGGGTCTGCTCTCCCTCCCTCTCATTTTCAGCTAACTTTGCTGGCTCCACAGCCAGTAGAAATTAGTTCCCCGACAGCTCCCTTATTGGTTTCTCCTTTACAAGAGATTTTTTCAGCTGTCAGAGCAGGGTTTCAGGAAAAGCAACAAAAAGGAACTCTCAGTGGGGTAGAAATAACAGAGGGTCTCCAAGCTTTTCTTGTCATACAGACGGTTAATCCCCAGGGGCAAGATCAATATCAGAGGAATCCTTTGCCGCATAAAGTTTTGAGAGAGCTAAGGAAAGGCATCACAGAGACAGGTTTGCTTTTCACCTATAATACTGGGATGGTGGAAGGAATAAACCATGAATATATTTTGATTCCTGAAGATTGGAAGCAAGTTTTTCTAATGATTTTGACTTCAATAAAATATGTTGTTTGGGATAGAGCTAAAAAGAGTTTTTTCCTATAGTCATGTCTCCTCCTCCAGTCCTTATCTGCAGTTCCAGAGTCATAGCAGATAATGCTGGGCTTGATTTAATCACTCAGGAGTCTGTGGAATTTAAATTTACTTTGGAGGCTCTGGATTTAGTGGGTCTTACCTTACCTTGATCTATTGCTAAATTTTATTTGGTATATCATCGTATGGATGATATTTTATGTCAAGTATTTGCAAGCCATTGGCACATATATCATACAGACACTAGTGGAGGCAGAAAGTGCCCCCACCCCTATGTGGAGAGGAGGGGCTTACACTGAGTATAAAACCCCCTCTAACCTTTCCACCAAGCTCTCTTTTACGTTTGTTCTCCATGAGACATGATCTTTGATAAGGGTAGTCACACACGCTGTGTGCCCCCTATCCTAATGGATATTAAGACAGCCTTTTGTATATAGTTAATATGTTTTGTTATATGAATAAATACATTTATCACATTTATTCGTGCATCTGCCTTTGGACTCTTCTATGCTCCTGGGTGTTTCTATGATCCCAATTTCCACAGAATGGTAGCAGAGGGAATGGTAGCAGAACTCCACTCCAGGAGCTGTTGAAAAGGCGAGATGCCCTCCAAAATAACCTGTGAGAGAAGCTCCCCTGTTGTGACCAGAGGCCTTCAACGGAGGAGAACTTCACAGCAGCCCCAGTCTGAATCAACGATGGAAAACATTGAAGGGGGTTTCCATCCAGCTACACCCTGGCAGCCAGAGGCCACCCAGATGCAGCAAGTGATCCCAGGGGCCGAGCCAGGCAATGTTGGAGAAGGCTTCTTCAGCACTGACGAAGAGGGGGCAGAAGGACCAGATGGAAGCCTGGACAGGCAAGTGGCTGAGATGTCAGAAGAGGAGTGCCGAGCAGCGCTCGCCTTCCTCCTGAAGACAAGGGCAGCAGCCAGAGAGAGGCCTGAGGAGGCAGCACCAGAGATGCCTGCCATCCCGGTAAGGACTCCCCTGCCTGATCTCTCCAAGATGGCGCCTGCCGCCAGAGAGACTGCCCCCCCACCCAGTTTCCCGCCAAACAAAATGGCCGCCAGGCCACTTCCGGAGGCAACTTCCTCCAAGATGGCTGCTCCCCTGGGCACTTTGCCAGAACCACGAGCCAGGCCATCCCCAGCTCCACAGCCCAGGCCTACAATGCCAGCCAGCCAGTTCAGCATTCCAGCAGCCCAGAGGACCACTCCGAACCCACAAGCCCCTTGCCAGGCCCCACCTGCCATGGCAAACATCAAAGAGGCCATAGAGGCCCTGGTCGCTGCCCTGCAACTTATGGAGCAACCACCCACCGGCCGCCCCGAGGCCCCAGACCCAGCTGCCCACTTAAGGAGGGCCCCAAATCCAACCTCCCACCCCTGGAGGAACCCAGATGGACCTGCAGCCTCCCACCCCCCACTGCAGAGGCGCTCACCATTCACTGAATGCTCCAGGGAGGCCCAGGCTGAGGCCCCCGCACCTTTCTGGCCCTGCTGGGATGATCCGGAGCTGCAATCCTGCTCCTCTGATAGAGAAGAGGAGATCCAGAGACATTTCCAGGCCTATACAGCCCATGGACCTCATCTGATGGGCCTCCAGTCTCCAGAAAGATCTCCAGGCCTTCTTCCCACTCCTCCAAGGTTTCCCCGCCACATTGCTGATGTCCGGGCCTATACTGAAGCTCCAGCCAGACCTGACTTCAGAGCTCAGAGAGGGAGATCGGAGCTCCAACAAGAAAAGGCTTTGGAGCATGCTCCATTTCCTGCACGTGCCCAGTTGCTTCAAACTACAGAAGGACTACAAAAAGGAGCCAGACCTAAGCAATTGATCCCAGGCTTAGGGATCCCAATGCCATTCACAACAGGCTCTTTTCAGCCATTTGAACAACTCCCCATGCAGATTAATGGCAATAATTTTGTAACTTTGCCAAATAATTTTGAAAAATTACATTTAAGTGGTCAGAATTTTAAAAAATGGTGTAAAGAGATTCAGATAATTCTCTTAAGAGAAAATACTCTGGACATGATCAAAAGACCACCCCCTTTACCTTGGAGCCCTGAAATTGAGTTCCTGCATAAAAGAGCTTGCACAACCCTGTTAAGTTCTATAGGCACAGCTCTGTATGCCAGTCTTTCAGATGGCCTCACAGCTCAGGAAGTTTGAACTGCCCTATATAATTTGTTCCATAGTGACAATATGGCTGCAACCAGCAGATTGTCAAGAATTTTCCACAACTATAAACTCAAGCCTGGTGTCAAAATGGGGGAACATTTGGCAACGCTTAAAGCCATGAGGGATGAGCTTATACAGAGGGGGGAGCCTGTTTCTGAATCCACTTTAATTAGTGTGATGTTGAACTCCCTAGACAAATCCTGGAGTCCCTTTATTATTTCTCTAGAAGGGGTTTCTAGGGAACAAAGAAATATAGAATACTTTTCTGGCCGCTTTATTGAGGAAGATTTAAGGCGCAGAGATGAGGAACAACAAGAAATGAAGGAGGCATATCACAGGCCTAGGCCTCAGAGGAGGCGCCAGGACACAAGTGAAAGGATTAATACCCTTCCCACCTGCTTTGACTGTGGCATACAAGGTCACTTTAAAAGGGAGTTCCCTCGCTCTAGGGCCAACACGGCTGGACCTAAGCACAATAAAAATAAAAGAGGCCGTGGAAGAGGGGGAGGTGGTCATAAAGGATACCAATTCTGTAGTGTCACTAGTGACAATCACACCTCCCAGGTAAAGGATGCTGAGGGGCTGTGGCTTCTTGATTCAGGTGCATCAACGCATATAGCCAACACGAAGCAACGATTTAAAGTTTTACACCCACTCAAGTCCTCAGTAAAAGTTGCCACTGGGGACAAGGCAGAGGTAACTGGGGAAGGCGTGATCAATGTGCCTGGTATAGGAGATGTCACAGGGGCACTGTATGTTCCCTCAATCAAGAACAACCTTTTAAGCATCTTAAAATTGACTGAGGATAAAAATGTAAAACTGGTTTTTGAGAAGGGTGGAGGTTATGTTTTCAAAAATGGGGGTGTTGTTGGCGATATTATAAAAATCAACAATTTGCCTTATTTTTCCCCAAAAGCAAAGGCCAAAAGGCACAAGAAACCTAACAAGAGGGCTCAGGGAGCTAACGCCTAGACAGAGCAGAAAGCTTCTGTGCCAGCCCCCAGGTTGTCCAAACTCAAGGACCCTGGACCTAAAACCAATGAAGCTTTTAAACCAGCTCCTAGGACATCCAAAGCCATTAAGGCTGAGCCCATTAAGGTCACAACTCCTCAGCCAACTCTGAGGAACTCTAAGGTGACCATTAATCCAGTGCCTACTCTCATTACTGAACAGACCAAGGCTTGTAATGGTAAGATACATAAGGTTGACAAAGTATGCATGGGTAAACCTTTACATTTGGATTGTGCTCATATATTACACCGCAGGCTCGGCCATGCCAGCTTCCCGGTTATTAAGAAAGATTTTTCTGATGGGCTTAAGATAAAGAATTGTAATACCTATTTGGAATGTGCCATCTGTAAGGCAGCAAAATCTAAAACTGCTGCTATACCTAAGGTCTCTTCCCGTCGTACAAGGTACCCTTATCAGCTGGTACACATGGATTTGGTTGGTCCTTTTAGACCCTCCCTTGGTAGAGGGCGTTATTTTTTAACAGTAGTAGATGATTACTCTCGTTATGGCCATGTATTTATTTTAAAGGACAAAACTGAAGTCTTTACCAACTTCAAATATCTTTACAACCAGATCCAAACGCAACACAAGGTGTGCATCGCTCAGGTGCAGAGTGATAGGGGGACTGAGTTTACATCCAAGACTTTCGAAAAGTGGATGGAGAGAGGTATCCTCCATTTTAAATCATCCCCTCGAACTCCGTCCGAGAATGGCATTATAGAAAGGAGAAATGGCGTGCTGCAGAATGTCATGAACTGCCTACTTGCAGATGCTGACATGAGCCAAGTTTTTTGGGCAGAAGCAGTCAAAATGGCTAATTATCTAGTCAACAGGACGTGGAGTAGTGCCATTAACCAAACCCCATACTTCCTGGTCCATGGAAGGAAACCTAGCCTCTCACACCTGAGAATTTTTGGTTCCTATGCCTGGGTCCATATTCCCAAGCACCTCAGAAGAAAGGGGGGCAAGGCATCAAGGAGGCTCAGATTTATAGGTTATGCAACCGGCAGCAAGGCCTCTAGGTTTGTAGACAAAAATAACCTTGTCATTGTCTCTAGATCAGCTTCCTTTGAGGAGGGGTCAAATTGGTCAAAAATTCATTCCAATGAACCCGGTTATTCCCCTATTAGAAGCGACACTGAACAAGCAGCACCACCTGAAGAGGATGAACCAACAAACTCCAAACAACTGACCAGCGAAGATCCGATGGTGATGAATCCCTACCTGACTCTGACGATTCAGACAAGGAATCCCTGGGTGACTTCACACCTCCTGCCTCACCTAAACGACCATATCTTCGCAGCGCCTGGGACAGAGGCCCGCCCCATTTTGAGTGGAAAGATACCTCCGGCAGCTCCAATTCTGACACCGATGCTCCGGATGACAATGATGATGGTGAGTGGCAATTTCCCAGACAATCAAAACTCTCCAATAAAGGGGTGCCACCCAAAAGGTTGGACATTGGCTGTGTTGCCTCGGTCAACAGTGTTACCATGGCCCCTAAAACGTACTCAGATGTCCTCCAGCTTCCCGAGGAAGAACAGTGCAGGTGGAGGGTGGCAATGGAGCGGGAAATGGACAGTCTCAAAAAATTGAAAGTCTTCATCCCCATGGAAGTCCCCAAAAAGAGGAAAGCAATTGGCACCCGTTGGGTCTACAAGGTCAAGCCAATGCCCAACAACAAACTCCTCTATAAGGCCCGGCTGGTAGCACAAGGCTACGCACAGCGCTACTTGCAGGACTTTGATGAAACATACTCCCCCACCATGAGAGCGGAAAGTGTGAGGGCTGCTTTGGTCACCGCAGCAGCACATGGGGAACACATTTTTCAATTTGATGTGCAAACTGCTTATTTACATGCACATCTAAAACAAGAAATTTACGTCAGAGGTGCCCCCGGATTTCAACGGCAGGAAGGCCACACCTGGCTTCTGAAGAAAAGTTTGTATGGCCTCAAACAATCAGGCAGACTGTGGTACAAATGCCTGACTAAAACTCTCAAATCACTGGGTTTCCATCCATCTCCAGCTGATAAATGTACCTTCACAAGAGATACCAAAGGGGGGCTGGAGAAAGTCCTAGTGTATGTCGATGACCTTTTATATATAGGGCCTGACAAGGGGGGATGTATTATATTTGCCAGGACCCTACAAAAAAAGTTCACTCTAAAGTCTTTAGGATATGTGGACAAGTACCTAGGCGTACAAATCATCACTACACCAAAAGGTTTTGCTCTCTCCCAAAAGGAAAAGATAGAGGAACTCTTGGTGAAATGTAAAATGGAAGATAGCAAGCCAACGGCTATCCCAATGCAGACCGACTATTATGGATTGGCACACAAGGATAGCCCAGAGTTCCAAAATAATACTCTATTTAGGTCAGTGATCGGCTCATTACTATATATAAGTAACTGGAGCCGTCCAGATATTGCCCTGGCCGTAAACCTGCTATCTAGACAAGTGGAACATCCTACCCAGTTCCACTGGTTGGCCATTAAAAAGCTATTAAGGTATCTCAAGACCACAGCAGATTACGTGCTTCGCTTGGAACCTGAGAATAGAGACAAGGCTCAATTAAAATGCTTCGTGGATGCGGACTGGGCCGGAGATACCAAGACACGTAGGAGTACTTCGGGCTTCTTGGTACTATTAAATGAGGCACCCATCCACTGGCATGTGGGGCAACAGAAATTTGTTTCGTGCTCCACCGCTGAGGCCGAATATGCATGCTTATCAGAGGCAGGGAACGATCTGATATGGTTTGATGCCTTAATTTCTAGCATCTGGACACCACCGACTTTGCCCATCCAAATTATAGAAGACAACACCGGGGCCATAGGCATTGCCAAAGCCTATGCGGTGGGAAAAAGGTCCAGACATATTGATATCTGCTATCAAAATGTTAGGCAACTAGTAGAGATGGGGTTTATATCTTTATCACATTGT
This sequence comes from Pituophis catenifer annectens, assembly GCF_029215685.1. Lineage (NCBI taxonomy): Eukaryota > Metazoa > Chordata > Lepidosauria > Squamata > Colubridae > Pituophis > Pituophis catenifer. Next base: position 31,231,319 of record NW_027256888.1, read on the forward strand.
CAGACCAAATATCAAACAGCTGATATTTTCACAAAACCTCTACCAGCAGATAGGCACAAAGATCTGTGTAAAAAGTTATGTCTCACAGGGTAAAATCTGTTGTGCATTGCATTTGTATGTTTGCATGCCATTGACTCGCAAGGAGGGGAACTGTCAAGTATTTGCAAGCCATTGGCACATATATCATACAGACACTAGTGGAGGCAGAAAGTGCCCCCACCCCTATGTGGGGAGGAGGGGCTTACACTGAGTATAAAACCCCCTCTAACCTTTCCACCAAGCTCTCTTTTACGTTTGTTCTCCATGAGACATGATCTTTGATAAGGGTAGTCACACACGCTGTGTGCCCCCTATCCTAATGGATATTAAGACAGCCTTTTGTATATAGTTAATATGTTTTATTATATGAATAAATACATTTATCACATTTATTCGTGCATCTGCCTTTGGACTCTTCTATGCTCCTGGGTGTTTCTACGATCCCAATTTCCACATTTTAATTGGAGCTTAAAAATATAATTTGATTGGCTTTCTGAAATATAAAATGATTTATGTGTCTATGGATTGGATTGTAAATTGTCTAGAATAAATACAGCTGCACGTTTCTTATCTGTATTTAGGACATAAACTGTTGCAGTTTTCTTTCTACTCCAACTTTTCCTCATTTAAAGTTACCAAAAGTTATTTCTTTAGTAAATTTGTAACAATTGCTAGGTACTATTAATTGGATTGGCTCATATTTTTTGTTACCTATGCATTTACTTAATCCATTATTTGAATTATTGACTAAAAAAAAAAAAAAAAAGCCAGGAGATTTAATTATAGTTACATCTGTAGTATGTGCTACAGTTGAGAAAATTAATAACATCTTGAGTATTTAATTTGTGGATTGAATCTCTCATAGAGATTGTCAGTTATTTCTTAATATTTCCTCCTAATAAAAATATTGGGAATTTTAGAACAGCAAAAAGTATATTGTATTGAATGGTTTTATTTGCCTCATTACCATTAAAAAAAATGTTTTGCCCTTGTTGAAAGATATGAGAAAAGCAGAAACTTAGGCAAAGTTTCAGCCCCCACCTTTCTCAATGGGTCATTAAGAAGCTGAAGCTACCTTATTTTCCACAACAAAGGACGGAAAAATTTACAGGGGCCAGCAACATTTAAGCAGATATGGGACACAGGAAAGAAAAGCAAACACCCAAGAAGGAAAAGAAATCAAGTCAAAGTAACTAGAATTTTTAACACATGAGGAAAGGAGAAAAACACAGAAATAGCAAGCTGAATAATTATAGGAAATGAACAATTACAAAGGGCTAGGAAAAACAGAGAGTAGACTATAAAACAATTATTTATTAAGAATTTCAAAAGACTTTAAAGGGTCACATAGAAAATCAAAAGATGTTTTAGGATATAAAAAAGGGTTACTCTTACAGTTCAAACAGGCTAGCCTCGAAACGATGTGTTTGCATTTATTTCTTGTCTGACTTCCTATAAACAATAAATTGATTCTACTCTCAAGCAGCTCGACACAGCACTAAATGGCTTACGGTAACAGCTCTTGACGACAAACAGACAGCTCAATTAAAGCCTGTTATTCTCCCCATTCATGTAAATCTGTGGGGGAGAGATTTGATGGTGTAGTCTCAAGCAGCTGACCTCCAATCATTTTGAAGCAATTTCCCAACCGGGAGTTTTGAATTCAAGAAGGGAAAGCTCTGCCTCTCAGCAATCCATAAAGGGAAAGACTTCTTTTTCCTTTCAGCAATCCTTAAAGGGAAAGGCTTCTTTTTCATTCTAACAACTTTTATTTAAGCTGTTGCTGAAATTATAACCTTGGGGCGTACTTGAGCCTGTTGAGGAAATGGAACTGATTTAATAAATATTGTTCTTTCTATCTTAAAATCTGACTTTCAATTTTATTTTTAGAATAATTTATTTCTTCAGTGTGTTTTAATTGACTATGTAGGATGTATTTCATATAATCTATCTACAGGTCCTAGGTTTAATGATTTCCTCATTTTCTATTCATCTATTGATCACAAGCTTTTTGCTTTTCTGATGGGGGAAGAACGAGAGGAGTGATTGCTTAAAAAGATCCTCCTGAGGACATCTGGAAAGTTTCTTCTCAATGTTCAGAATTGTCTGTTGTTATTTTAGTTTTCCACATTTTTTCTCAACAGTTTTTGATCTGATCTCTGACTTTCAGTATGTGTGTCAACTGATTTTTAATCTCCCTAGTGTATATGTTACACTTTCTTTGAATAAGGATCTTCTGTCTCTCTTTTTGACATTACAGCAAGTTTTGTAAATTAGAAAGAATCGAATTTACATTGCACATATTAGGAGTCATTAGTCTTTCCCAGGTATGTTATCAGAAGGAAATGCTGTTGCAGACAACGAAGTAACATGTTTTATCTGTTAGTTCATGGGAAAGTAATTCTATGTTTCATCAAAATGCCAAGGCTCTTGCAAAACAATTTCACATTCCTTTAGATCATGCTAGAGCCATCATACAACAATGTGCTCAATGTTCTCAAATTACCCCATCTCTTTCCATTGGGGTGAATCCAAGAGGGCTTAAAGCAAACAACTTTGGCTACTTTTTCTTATTTTATACGGGTCATTCCTCAGAAAGGGGAAGCTACTAAACATGTTGTTAATTATTGTTTTTGAACATTTGCTGTCATGGGCCTACTTTCTACATTAAAATAGACAATGGTCTTGCATATTGTAGTCGCTCCTTTGCTGAATTTTGTGGCACATGGCAAATTAAACATCTTTTTGGCATATTTTTAACTCTACAGGACAAGCCATAAGTGGAGCACAAAAATTTTACATTAAAGTCTGCTTTGGATAAAACAAAAATAAACAGGGGGAATTCCTATAGGTCTCCCTGGTAAACAGGAATGGTTAAATAAAGTTCTGTTTACTCTGAATCATCTTAATATTACAAATTTATCAACTCCAGTAGATGATCATTTTGGAAGTAGAATAAGTCATCCCCAGCCACAGGTAATGTATAGATTATTGCCTAATCTTGAATGGCATGGACCTGTTCCCTTACTGACATGGGGAAGGGGATATGCTGCTGTGCTTATGCCTACAGGTCAGGTGTGGATCCCTGCTAGGTGTGTGAAACTGTGGAAGGATGGCATGGCACCAAGGACTGAAAAACCCAATCCTAAACTTCTCACTCAGCCTGCAGAACCCTCAGCAGGATCGGGATCGAGCACCTCGCCAGGTTCATCAAATGACCTGGGGACAGATTAAAGCTTTCTGCTCAATCTACAAAATTGCTACAGGAAAAGGACATACCACAAACACCAGAGAACTTTTTAGTAGCAGCTTTTGCTTGTTTAAATGCTAATTTTGTAACCATTATAATGTGTATTGTTCTTATGTGTATTATCCCTCCTTGCGCAGCTATGATGACTTTGCAACATGGAATTCCAGAACAAGGTCTTTGGGATCAAAATTCCTATATATAGGATATGCAAAATGTCTCTTGATTAGTAAACAGGACAGACTGTTGGATCTGCATGCATGTTCCCACACATGCCAGAGGAGGACTTTTTATACATGCTATTCCTTTTAATGAAATCGGATGGAATTAACATCCTTGGATCCCTGGAATGCTACAAAATGAAAATGTTAATTATCCTATTTAGTTATGCTTTAGATATTATTTTAGCAGCCAAGAGTGATGTATGTGCTTTGATTCATTCACATTGTTGTAAGTATATTACTGATTATAAAGCAAATATTTCAGCTACAATTGAGCACATGGAAAACATGATTGCAGATAATCAATTGGCTCCACTATTCCACAGTCTCCATGGGAATGGTTATAGTCTTGGCTCCCAGATTTTGGATGGGTGCGACAAATAGTATCCATCATTATAATAGTCATCATTGCCTTAATTTGTTGTTGTTGTTGCTTACAATGTTTGCCTGGGTTATTAGTGATATTTCGTCCAAGAATTTGGCCCTCCAAATCTGAAATTATGTATGCTTGCAAAATATTAAACAATAAAAAATAAAATAAAAAAAGAGGATATGTGGAGATGGTGTTATCTCAGTTGCCGGCAAACTGCACTGGGTAAACAACATTACCATATGTCCTAATCTTCTTAGAAATGTAAAACAGGATGTCTGGCAGAAGACCTTATCTCAGACATACCAGGCATGAGGACCCAACACGTAAGCAATTGTCTGTTACAGGAAATAACATGAGGGAAACACGAAGGATCCATATGGACTTCACGAGCTTTCTGTAGCCAATCAGGACAAGTATACGTTGATTGATGTTTTGCCATGATAGTTGTAAAATGACAATAAAAGGAAGCCTTTGGGATGGAGTCAGGTGTGCCTTCCCCAAGGTACTTTCACACTGAGGTACCTTGACCAAGGTGCCCTCCCACCGAGGGGCCTTCCCGTGAACTATCATCCTGCCTACGCGTCTTTCTTCATCGAAACAACAAAGAGAAAATTGACAAATTCCTCCTTGCCCAACATAACCCTCAGTTCAGCCACCAACTGGAGCCCAGCTGAAATGCTGATGGGCCAGAGACTGCGGTCCCAGTTGGATTGGTTACACCCAAATTATCACCCGGATATGCCCCTATACTCATCCAAACCAGAACGGGAATTTAAAGTGGATGATCTAGTGTTTGCACATAACTATGCAGGGCATCCAACATGGGTAAAAGCTAAAGTGATTGCTATTATGGGGCCCAAATCATATAATTTGGAGTTAGAAGATGGGAAAATATGGAGGAGGCACATTGACCAACTCCAGACTAGGTGAGGAGAATCACTACTAAGACACAAAGATGGTGGAGGTATGGAGGCCATGAAAGAATCACAAACCACAAGGCCTGAGACTCTGCCCCGAGGAGCATACACACCTGAGATGGGAGGCGCGGACAACTCTGCACCGCTCCTAACAACAAACCAGCCTGACGAATTAAACTCAAACCTGAGAGTCAATACCGGGGACTTATCGGAGTCCAGTGGGGTCCCCCAAGGTGCCCCAGGAGTAAAGGGCAGGGAGGATAGGCCAGAGCCCACCACGCGCAACAAAGAGTTCCAGGAGATTCCATCTCAGCTGGCGGGAGCAACAACAGGCTCGACCATGCTGGCTGAAATCCCAGGGATGACTGAGCGGCGCAGGCCCAGTAGAACCATCAGATGCCCCACCTACTTGAGTGACTACATTACATAGGTACGTCACAGATTGGATAATCTTTCAGCTAGGAGGGGAGGGGTGTTACGTACGGATGTACGTAGGAATTTGTATGACCACGGATTGGATTGCATTCGCGGCAGGAAAACTAAAATGCTGTCAGTGGCCTGCCGGCAAGCCAAGAGGGGTTTAAAAGGTGAGCCGTGGCTCTCGCGCCAGCAGTTCTGTACGATGACCAGTAACATACTGAAAAGATCTGAGGCTGCAGCTGATTTGTGATATTGGTGAATGGATGCTGCTCAGTAATGCATACCTGCACCCTCCTAACACATTGATCAGAAATTTCATGACCAGGTGTTGTCAGATGGTTAACTGCATAGATTAGGCCATCTGTCATATTTCACCTCCTGCTTTAAGGAAAACAATTGGTTGTTTTTCAACAATCAACCAATTGTTTTCAACCAATTGTTGGCAGGTGATAGCAAGGGAAGTCACCTGTTGCTTTAAGTTGTCCTGCATTAAATCACACCAGCCTTGTTGCTAAGCAAGAATAAAGCTAAAAATGAAGACAATGCAAGTATGCTGACATACATTTGTCTTGCTCATTGATTGGAGGAAAATACATTAACATGGCAGCAAAAAAGAAGCCCCAATATGATCTAAAAGTATGCACAATCGGTTACTGTAATTCCTGTCCCCACTTTATACTTTTCTAATCGTTTGTGCAAGATAGAGAGAGAACAAATATTTTTGCTATACCAAAACTGGTAATTTCTTTTCTAGGCAATGTAGCACAGAGAAAGCTTGAATTAATCCCAATTTGCCTGATACATGAGAAATCACAAGTTGCCAATCTGATTCATTGTGTTATAACTTAAAAATTACAGACTTTCCCACTGTTGCTAATAATTATTTCAGCTTCCAGCCCTGTCACTCTTTGCCACTTTCTTGTGCTTTGATTTTGATCGTGTGTTAACTTTGGCACAACTACACTGAACAAGATTTAAATTAATGTCTTGTGGACTGCAATATACAGAATGAAGGCAGACAGAAATTGTGGATCAGTGCTAGGATTTTGTGTTTAATATGTGAAGGAAACTAATAGCTACTAACAACTTTATTCACAAAATATCATTTCTGTCTATACTGTATATATACAATGTATGGGATGGTTGAGATGGTCTGGACCAATGGTCCTGGATTTTTTTTTTTATTTTTTTTTTTTTATTCAATTTGTATACCGCCCTTCTCCTAGTGGACTCAGGGCGGTGCACAGCCAGAACTAAAACACATAACAATACAAAATTTAAAATTATTAAAAGAATTATATACTTTGCCCCAAATTTAAAACAATTCGAATTAAAACCCATTAACAGATTAAAAGCTAAACAATTAAAAAACTAAAAAAAGGGGCGGGGTTCACGCCAGCCATGCTTGATGGAAAAGAAAAGTTTTCAGGGCACGGCGAAAGACCCGGAGATCTGATATCCTTCTTATCTCCGGGGGCAAATCGTTCCAGAGGGCGGGAGCTGCCACAGAGAAGGCCCTCCCCTGGGGGTCACCAGCCAACATTGCCTGGCTGACAGCACCCTGAGGAGTCCCTCTCTGTGGGAGCATACTGGTCGGTGGGAGGCTATCGGCAGAAGGCGGTCCCGCAAATACCCAGGTCCTATGCAATGGAGCGCTTTAAAGGTGGTAACCAACACCTTGAAGCGCACCCGGAAGACCACTGGAAGCCAATGCAGCTCACGCAGGAGAGGTGTCACATGGGAGCGACCCCTCACTCCCATAATCCCCCGCGTGGCCACATTCTGCACCAGTTGGAGCCTCCGGGTACTCCTCAAGGGGAGCCCCATATAGAGAGCATTGCAATAGTCCAGGTGGGAAGTGACGAGTGCCTGAGTGACTGTGCGTAAGGAATCCTGATCCAGAAAGGGACGCAACTGGCGAATCAGGGGGACCTGATAAAAAGCCCCCCTGGCCACAGCCATCATATGCTCTTCTAAAGACAGCCATGCATCCAGGAGGACGCCCAAGTTGCGAGCCCTATCCGTGGGGGCCAATAACTTGCCCCCAATAGCCAGCGATGGCACCAGCTGGCTATATCGGGACACCGGAAGCCACAGCCACTCAGTCTTGGAGGGGTTGAGTCGGAGCTTGTTACTCCCCATCCACATCCGCACGGCCTCCAGGCACTGGAACATCACTTCAAGGGCATCGTTGGGATGGCCTGGGGTGGAGATGTACAGCTGCGTATCATCAGAGTACTGATGGAACTCCACCCCAAAGCCACGGATGATCTCACCCAGCGGCTTCACATAAATGTTGAACAGAAGGGGCGAGAGGACCGACCCCTGAGGCACCCCACAAACAAGTCGCCTCGGGGTCGACCTCTGCCCCCCTGCCAACACCGACTGCGACCGGTTGGAGAGATAGGAGGAGAACCACCGCAGAACGGTGCCCCCCACTCCCAACCCCTCCAACCGGCGCAGCAGGATACCATGGTTGATGGTATCAAAAGCCGCTGAGAGATCTAACAGGACCAGGACAGAGGAGCAACCCCTATCCCGAGCCCTCCAGAGATCATCCACCAACGCGACCAATGCCGTTTCTGTGCTGTGCCCAGGCCTGAAGCCGGACTGGAGTGGATCCAGATAGACAGCTTCATCCAGGTACCCAGGAAGCTGTCATACCACCACACTCTCAACAACCTTCGCCAAGAAGGGAAGGTTGGAGACCGGACGATAGTTAGCCAAAACAGCCGGATCCAGAGCAGGCTTCTTGAGGAGGAGCCTCACCACCGCCTCTTTCAAGGAAAGAATGATTTCATCAATATGCTGATTAATCAAATAGTGCTGCCAGAGACTGCAATGTGAAGTACATTTATCTGTGAATAAGTCTCACTGAAAAGAGAGGCCTGCAAAGCATCTGGAAATTGCCTTGGTTCTCTCCTTATTGTTTTCTATAGTTTTTTCAGCAATGTGTCACTGTTGAGTTGTTTTGACTGCAACTTGTGTAATTTCATCACTAGGTTTGATTTGGCTGTATGCCAAAAATTTTAAAAGAAATTTAAAAATGTTATATTTTACACAAAACATGCTTTTCTGCACTAAACATACATGCTCATGCAGTATTTATTTTTGTGGCATCTGCAGCATCAGATTTTATTTTTCCTTGAGTTTTCTCTTGGTTCAGTTGACCTTTTGCAGTAATTGATTCTTACAAGTTAACATGCATTTTTAATCATATCTGATAGTTAAACACTATTCCTAAAGACAAGTATTAATCTATTATACTATTTTTTGCATGCTAAGCGTAAAGATTTGCTCCATGACTGACTGGAGCATTATTTTCTTTCCTTATTTGTATGAGTTCCAAGGGAACACAATGTTATTCAAAGTGAGGAGATGTCAAATGCTATATATATACTTCATTTGTATGAGAAATAATATCTTATGTAGGAAGCATGGCTATCTATCAGTCCTGGTCAATAATTTTGAAGCATAACCAAATAGACTAAACATTCTGTGAGCATGCACTTCAAATATAGACAAGGAACACTTAAAAAAAAGAAAGAAATGAAATTATTAGAATTAGAGTTCACCAATAGCAAGATAGAGTAGTTTGTATCTACAGCATTACCATGCTTATCTGTAACATCTGCCTCTGTAAGGCAGTTTTATTTTCCTTCAAAGAATTAACCCCCTTCTGTAATATAGGAGACTAGTTAAATTCAGTTAAAAGGAGGATTATTTTGTGGCTAAATCAGGTGTTGTTGTGTGATAGAGACATCCAGAAGCTAGCACATTTACCAAAGTACATATGAATGTCAATTTGTCAGAGCTTGAGCATAAATTAAAAATATGTTTAGGAGTATGAAAAATATCTGGCTTGAATCTGAAAACTCAAAGGCAGGAAAGGCAATAATTTATGCTAATGGGAAAATGGCTTATCCATTACTACTTCACTACTACAGCAAGTTAAAATAAGATGTCAATTCTTTTTTGTGTGTGTGATTTCTAGGAGATAGGAAGTGGGTCAAAATTAAATCAACTCATTTCCCCAAAACATATAATATGAGAAAAATTGGTGTTGGAGTCAATGCTCAAATGGTACAAAATGGCAATATGGAAAAAAGACAGTGGTCAGAAAAATGTGGCCCATGGGCCAAATTTGACCTGATCTAAGGCTTAGATGAACTTCTGGGATAAGGAGTGGGGGCCCAGGATCAAAGGCATGGTGTCTTGAGTGGAAGTGGTTTATCAGCAGTCTCCTTGTCCACTGCTGGTGAATAGCTACTTCCTTCACCTACAGACTTGCCAAATATGCAGGAATTTGAGAAACCTTGATCCAAGACAAGCATTATAATTCATTATAATATATTGGATTAAATCTTTTAAAAAGTGTTTTTCTAATACTGCCAACTCTTATGAGGTGCCTATGGATCTTTCCAGAAATTTCTTATCTTCATTTTTAATTTGATTTCATAACTAATATTCATAACAAATATTTCATTACCAATATTCAGTCCATATTTCAGTGAGGAATAATCTTGCAAGATCCTTAAATTTTATTACATTGTTATCTTTCAGATGATAATTCAACATTCCTATAATTTACCTACAACTTAGAAAGTTTAGTGAGATAGGTAAATACATAAAGTTTGGCAGTCTTGTTTAAATCAAATGGTCTTCTTTTGTCAGCAAACATGTGAGTGAATTAAGAAGGCTGACATCCAATTAACACAGTCCTTTCCAATCTTAATGAGCAGTGATAAATTTAAATCCTTTCTTTGGCACTTTTAAAGAAACTGTAATTACATGCTGAATGAACTAGAGAGATTGTTGTTCCATTGATTCATAATAAATTCTCCTGATTTATTTTCACTGAGTCAGAAAGCAGCTTTTTTGCAGTGGAAGCCATAGATTATTTAAATAATTCCCTCTGTTGTAGTAATATACAGTAAAATACTAATTCCTATAATATGTAGGACAATAACAAAGTACGATGAGCTATAATACAGCATTTTTATTTTTAGGCATTCAATTAGTATCCTCTCTGATTTTCCCTGTGGCTTTCCTTGATATATTTTATTAGTGAGGAAAAGAAATGTCTTTTGTTGTCCTGGCAACATTAGAGTCTTTATGAAATGATATTAGCCTTTTAATTAGCAAGTAAGGCTTTCTTATGCCAAATTGTTCAACCTTTAACAATGACATAAAACAACAAGAAGCAGGTTGAACTGCTTTTTTGTTTTTTATTTAATAATTTGAGCAGAGAAAATTATTACACTGTGCCATTTTCTGAGCTCCAGTCATGTTATGGTACTTTGCGTTAGTGTAATAATGTGTACCAGGAGAAAAACACCTAACTGCAGAATTCTAATTTAAACCAAGTGTCAGGAATGCAGCAATTTAGAGAATTATTGAGGCAATTTACAGCTCCAGTATGTGTGTCATTTCTCACTTTTCAGCCTTAATGCTACTTTTGCACTGAACATTTGCACCTGGGAACTGTTTGTCTTCCCTAACTGGTAGAGCACCTGCAAATAGCCTGCCCCAGGATTAACCCAATCAGTTAAAGCTGTAATAATTTGTAAAGTATTTAATAAAATACTTTAATTTATTTCAGATGGAAGGAAGTAAAAATTATTGCAAAACATCTTGATCTTTCTGTCATTTGCATGTGGTTTGCATGTGAGCTGGAGCTTGTCTTTTTGTTTTAAGATTGTTAAAGATTAGAATGGCATTGTGACAATCAATTTTACTACTAACACATTGTTCCTTTCCAAGGAACAGCCAAACCATAAATTAACCCCATGGGCTGATTCACACATTGTGCTGCAATAAAATGCAGCTAATCACTTTGTAATTCAGGATGCCTATTGGAATGGGATTATTTCAGAGGCATAGTAAGTAGAATTCTTTATTGGCCAAGTGGGCACACAAGGAATTTGTCTTTAGTGCATATGATCTCAGTGTACATAAAAGAAAAAAAATACAATTCATCAAGAATCATAAGATACAACACTTAATGATAGTCATAGGTTACTAATAAGCAATCAAATCATACTAGGAAACAAAACAATATAAATCGTAAAGATACAAGCAACATGGTTATAGTCAGTGGTGGGATTCAAGTAATTTAACAACTGGTTCTCTGCCCTAATGATTTCTTCCAACAACCAGTTTGCCAAACTGCTCAGAAAGTTAACAACCGGTTTTCCTGAAATGGTGCAAACTGGCTGAATCCCACCACTGGTTATAGTCATAAATGGGAGAAGATAGGTAATAGGAAGGATGAGAAGAATAATAGTAATGCAGTCTTAGTAAATAATTTGACAGTTTTGTGGGAATTAGTTGTTTAGCAGAGTGATGGCATTGGGAAAAAACTGTCCTTATGTCTAGTTGTTCTGGTGTGCACTGCCCTATAGCGTCATTTTGAGGGAGGGTAGAAGTTGAAACAATTTATGTCCAGGATATGAGGAGTCTGTAGATATTTCCATAGCTCTCTTTTTGACTCATGCAGTATACAGGTCCTCAATGGAAGGCAGGTTGGTAGCAATTGTTTTTTCTGCAGTTCTAATTATCTGTTGAAGTTGTGTCTGTCTTGTTTGGTTGCAGACCCAAACCAGACAATTATAGAGATGCAGATGAAAGACTCAATAATTCCTCTATAGAACTGAATCAGCAGTTCCTTGGACAGTCTGAGCTTTCTGAATTGGCACAGAAAGAACATTCATTGTTGTGCTTTTTTGATGATGTTTTTGATATTAGATGTCCATTTTAAGTCTTGAAATACGATATAACCCAGAAACTTGAAGGTCTCTACTGTTGATACTGTATTGTCTAGTATTGTTTTCAGAGTGTTTAGTTCAAGATTGTTCTGGTTGCACCACAACGCTAGTTGTTCAACTTCCCATCTGTATGCAGTGTTGTTGTTGTCTCGAATGAACAATGAAATGTTGTATCATCTGCAAACTTCGGTACTTTAACAGAGGGATCTTTTGAAATGCAGTCATTGATATATAGAGAGAAGAGAAGTGGAGAGAACACACAGTCCTGGAGGGCTCATGTGCTAATTGTGCAGGTATCTGATGTGATTTTGCCTAGCTTCACCTTCTACTTCCTGTCTGTTAGGAAGTTTATGATCCATTTACAAGTGTGGTCAGGTACAGCTAGTTGATTTAGTTTAGTTAGAAGAATATCTGGAATGATGGTATTGAATGCTGAGCTAAAGTCTACAAAGAGGACCCTTGCATACGTCTTTGAAGATTCAAGATATTGTAGGATGTAGTGCAGAGTCATATTAACAGCATCATCTGTCAATCTATTTGCTTGGTAGGCAAATTGCAAGGGGTCTAACAGCGGATCTGTGATGGTTTTCAGGTGGGCCAGCATTAGCTTTTCAAAGGTTTTCATAATTACAGATGTTAGAGCAACTGGTCTGAAGTCATTCAGTTCCTTGGAGGAGGATTTCTTCGGCAGTGGGATGATAGTAGAGCATTTGAAGCAAGAAGGAACATAGCACATCTCAAGTGATTTATTAAAGATGCAGGTGAAGATGGGGGCCAGTTGGTCAGCACAAGCTTTTAACCAAGAAAGAGTTATATTGTCTGAGCCTGGTGCTTTTCCTGGCTTTTGTCTGTGAAATAAACCTTAAGTTTAAGTTTATTTATTTGTCAAGCATATATAAGATAACATAAACATAAACATAATTTGAATACATGAAAAGAGTAAGTAAAAAGAAATATTAGGACAGGGACAGTAGGCATGCTGGTGCACTTATGTACACCCCTTACAGACCTCTTAGGAATGGGGTGAGGTCAACAGTAGAGAGTTTAAGGTTAAAGTTTTGGGGGTTTGGGGAAGAAACTACAGTCAGGTAGTGCATTCCAGGCATTGACCACTCTGTTACTGAAGTCATATTTTCTGCAATCGAATTTGGAGCAGTTTACCTTGAGTTTGTATCTATTATTTGCTCTTGTATTGTTGTGGTTGAAACTGAAGTAGTCATTGACAGGAAGGACATTGTGGCAGATAATTTTATGTATTATGCTTAGGTCAGACTGAAGTTGGTATAGTTCTAAGTTGTCTAAATCCAAAATTTGGAGTCTGGTGGCATAAGGTATTTTATTGTGGTTAGAGGAATGGAGGATTCTTCTCGTAAAATATCTCTGGACTCTCTCAATTGTATTTATGTCCGATATGCAGTGTGGGTTCCAGACAGATGACCTGTATTCAAGAACTGGTCTAGCAAATGTTTTGTACGCTCTAGTTAGTAGTACAACATTACCAGAGAAGAAGCTATGCAAGATTAGGTTAACAACTCTTAATGCCTTTTTGGCAATGTTGTTACAGTGGGCTCTGGCACTTAGATCTTTAGAAATGAGTACTCCAAGGTCCTTGACAGAGTGAAGGTCATCTACAAGGTCATGTCCATCTAATTTGTATTTTACGATCAACAGAAGCAATTTGCGCCTCGTTTCCTGTAATCATCAGAGGTGTTGGGCCTAACGCGATGCAGTCAGTTGTAGGAGGTTTGGCTGTTGTAGGTGTGTCTGAGATGGGGATTATGGAGATGGGTGGCAGTAGTTTTCTCTCAAACCTACAGTAAAACACATTCAGGTCATCTGCCAGTTGTTGATTTCCTTCAGCATGGGAAGAAGGTTTGATGTAACCGGTGGCATTTTAAAGAATTTTCCACATGTTTGCTGGTTTATTTGTTGAGAGTTGATTCTTTAGCTTTTCAGAGTAGCTTCTCTTTGCTCCTGTGATCTCCCTTGTTAATACGTTTCTGGCCGGATTGTACAGCATTCTATTGCCTTTTCTGTAGGCTTCCCCTTTGGTATGACATACCTGCTTAAGTTTAGCTGTGAACCAAGGTTTATTGTTACTGTATATTCATAAGAGCCTTGATGGCGCAGCAGACTAAACTGCTGTTAAAGTAGCACTTAGCTGTCAGCTGCCTGCAATTACTGCGAGTTCAATTCTCACCAGGCTCAAGGTTGACTCAGCCTTCCATCCTTCTGAGGTAGGTAAAATGAGGACCCAGTTTGTGGGGGCAATAAGCTGACTTTGTATAATATAGAACACCGCTTAGGGGGGCCCAAAAAGCCCTACTAAGAAGGTATATACAAAAGTATGAAGGCTATTGCTTAATGCATTGTAAGCCGCCCTGAGTCTCCGGAGAAGGGCAGCATATAAATCAAACTAATAAATAAATAAATAAATAAATAGGTTTCTGGTCGGCACACATAGGTCTTCACAAAAACTGACATATGATGTTACAGTATCTGTGAATTCATCCAAGTCTGCAGAGGTATCTTCAAAAACATTCCAATTAGTGCAGTCAAGGCAAGCCTGTAGCTTTAGCTTTGCCTCCTCAGTCTAAGTCCTCACTGATTTAATTGTAGGTTTCATGGTTTTAAGTCTTTGTCTGTAAGCAGGTACAAGGTGAATCATGCAATGATCAGAGTCTCCCACAGCTGCTTGTGGTAAAGACTGATAAGCATCTTTTAATGTTGTGTAGCAGTGGTCTAGAGTATTCTTGTGAGATAGAGACTACCTCTATCTCTAGTGAGATAATTGACATGGTGAAAATATTTTGGTAGCTCTTTCCTTAAGTTAGATTTGTTGAAATCTCCTACAACAATTGGAAGTGAATCTAGGTATTTAACTTCAGCCCACATAATCTGGTCAGCTAGAGTTTGTAATGCATTGTTTACACAAGCTTGTGGAAAAACATACACAGCAATTAGGAGAAATGAGAAGAACTCTTGTGGAGAATAAAATGGTTTGCAATTGATAATTAACGTCTCCAAGTCCACATCACATAATTTTTTTTAGTACAGTTACATTTTAGAACCAGCTGCTGTTAATATATAAACATACGCCTCTTCCCTTCTTTTTACCTGATGTTTCTGCAATTCTGCTTGCTCTTTGTATCTGAAACCCTGGGATATGCAGGCTGCTATGACTCATTTAGCCAGGTTTCAGTGAAGCAGAGAGCTGCTGAGTTATAAAAAACAGAATTGCATCTATTTAAAATAAGTATTTCATCCATCTTATCAGACAGTGAACGTAATTTAGTCAGAAAAAGTGAAGGGAGAGGGGTTTTTATCTCACTTTTCCTTAGTTTATTTGAAATCTTCACTCGCTCACCCCTTCTTCGCCTCCGGCGTCTCCTCCATTTGTTTTCGTTTCTCCATTGTTCATCCATTGCTTCTTCTTGTGTTAGAAACTTTTCTGCATTTGTAAAGATGGGGGGAGGTGAAGTCACAGAAAGCTGCCCATCAAAGAAAAATTGCTTGATGCTTAGCAGTTGGTCTCTTGAGTATGAAATCCATAGTGAATCACAGAGAATGATAAAAAACAGCAAAACTATCAGAGAGCATTTTACCAAGGCTGCCATCGGCAGCACCGTCTTAGCTAGTGAAGGGAAACTCACTGTAATATTAATGACACTTCTCTTATTTCCTTTACCATTAAAATAAAACATATTTGCCATTTCTGATGGTAGTGATGGCCAAGCAACTTAATAAATGGAGGTTGGTCAAGTGGATATTTGTAATGGAGCACTGATATGGACATTTTAAGGCATGCCCCAAGGATGAGAGGGTTAAAAATCTCAAAATGGGAGCTGCATGTGTGTAATGTGTAATTATAAAAAGGGATGATTCTTTGAAATTTCAGCCACCATCTTAGTATTTGAGTCCCACTATCTCATGAATGCCACTGCAATTTTAAAAGCATAATTTTTTTTCCCCCAAGGACATACTTCAAATCATCCCTTCCACATGTCTGAAATGTGCCATATTATTACTTCCTAGCACCTCTCTAAAATGTACTCCAGTAAAAGCTTTTGATTTTTATTGTTCTTCCAAAGCTGCTGTCAGCTTTGGAAGCCATATTAGGCCGGAAGCTTCCATGCTGCCACCTTCTCATGTGTGGGAAAGTAGGAGGGGGGATTTAGTAGAGGGGTTGTCTAATAGCATTCTTCCTGTCGGTCAAAGTCAGGGCTTCCTGCATCTGGAGAAGGAGTGGTCGGAGTGATGCCTCGAGATCGGACAGCGGTTGATTGGAGCATGTGATCGACTGAGGACTGAGGGGATTGGGGGTTGGGGGTTTTTGATTTACTGCGGGAAAACCTAGACCTCTCAGATTCGGGTTTTCCCAGATGTGCCAGTTCTATTACCTAATAGAACTTTGAAAATGCTTGCTTCAGAGTCTTTACTTGGAGCTGGGGTTTTTCTGGAATGCTGACAGCTGCTTCTTTTACAATGCCAAAAGGAAAATATTTTTCCAAAAGGAAAAAAAAAATTCTTTGCTAGTGAAGAATTATTGGAAATGAAAACAATTTTCCAGTACTCTTTGACTACAGGCAGCCTGAATACATATAAATAGAACAAGGCACCCAACAATAAATAAGTGACCCACTCTACTGTTATTTAAGACATCCAGATGTATGAGTTTCAGTTCCCCAAGTCTTCTCAACACTGTAGCCAAAACTACAGTCTCTTGTTGTTAGAATTATGAATCTCCTAAAAAGAATTAAGTGATGCTAACCATTTTTCTTTCTTGCAATTAGAGGTGGAATAAATCTGCATAAGTTTGAAACTTGATCATATGTAACATTCTTTTCACTATTCAAGTCATTGGCAGATTTCCAACTTGCCAGATGGGAATCTTGGCAAATGTACTTAAATTACATGCCAATTTAGAATTGTTTTATCATGAATTGTTTATGATTCCAAGTATTAGTAGTTGGTTTATTATATGAGTTGCTAGCATGATTATTAGAGTTGCATTTTAGGAGTAGTTTGCTAAAATGTGCCATAATTTACAATTGCGATATAATCCAACAAACTTCGTTAAAAAAAATTATTGGATTTTTAAAAATATACACCAATATCAATACATGAACAGCGTGGCCTCTAGGTATAATTCATTTTGATACAAACAAGCAATAGTAGTAATAATAATAGTTGTTGCATTAATCAAGCTTATGTAATCCTAGTATTGATATACATGATTATTTTATTCAATATTTCAATGTTCCATTTGAATGCCAATGATATTATAGTGATACCATCTTTCAACCTCTGGTCCAATTCTGTTAATTCTTTATTAAAACCATACATTTTAGCATCTTTCTCATATTGAAATTGTATCTGCACTTGTGGCCACCATGCTATATCCATCCCTTGACTACTCAATTCTTGCTTAGCTTTTAATTTCCCCTTTTCATTCAAAATATCTTTTTTTCCCATAATAATAACATTAGAGTGTATCAATGCTTCCATTGTGGAAAGCCAGACTGGTATTTTCAAATAATGTTGTTCTTTAATTTTTACACCATACCGATAGCAATGCATTTCTAATATAATGTCTTTGAAAATAGCTATGTATCTTATTCTTCCCATACCATAAGAAAGCATGCCAACCTAATTGAAGGTCATGTCCATCTAAAGTTAATAGTCTTTTATGCCTCAAATTAATCCATTCTTTCACCCATGTAAGTACTGATGCCTGATAATACAATTCCCAATCTGGCAACACAAAGTCCCCTCTTTTTTGGAATCTTGCAACATTTTCAGGCTTATTCTTGCTTTTTCCCCTACCCAAATGTATCTTAGTATTGTTTTATTTAATTCCTCAAAATATTTTTTCCCAGCTTTATTGGAATTGTTTGAAATAAATATAATAGTCTTGATAAAATATTCATTTTTATAATAGCTATTACTCCTATCAATGACAATTGCAAGTTTTTCCATTTCTCCAAATCTGATTTGATTTGTTGTATCAGTTTCATATAATTATCCTCTTTAATCGTTGTATATTTTGCTGTTAGTTGTATCCATGACTACTTTACTTAGTTAAGAAAGTTATGTGCATATCAATTTTTCCCATTAGCTCTCTTTTCTGTGTATCTGTAAGATTTTTAACTATATTTTTGTCTTTTCCTTGTTTATTTTCAATCCTGCAACTTCACCATATTCTTCTGTATTTTAAATTAACTTAGGTCTAGTTTCTAGTGGATCTTCTAATATAAAAACCAAATCATCTGCAAACGCCTGTAACTTATATTTCTCTTTTTTTATTTCCATACCTGTTATTTCTTCATCTTATCTAATATTTCTAGTTAGCACTTCCAAGGTCAGTATAAATAGTAAAGGGGACAGTAGACATCCCTGTTTTGTGCGTTTTTTAAAAAAAGAGTTTTACAAAAAGAAAAAAAAATTTACAAGTATTTCCCCATCCCCCCTCCCTTCCTTACCCCCCACCCCCCCGAACTTCCCAGAACAAAATACAGGTATAACAATTAACAATCATATGCTAAACTAAGCTAATTAACTAAGGATTCCTATCCCCCCCTTCACACTTTAACTCCCCTTTTACTTAACTAAATATAAATACTCTTAATTTTTCTATTCATTCATAAGCTATTTGATACTTTTTAGTCCGATATTTGTTTTGAATATAATCAATCCATCTTCTCCATTCCGATATATATCTTTCTTGTGAATGATCTTTCAAATATGCTGAAATCTTCGCCATTTCTGCCAGATTCGCTACTTTTAAAATCCATTCTTCAATAGTAGGCAACTCTTCCTTCTTCCAATATTGTGCCACCAGAAGTCTAGCTGCAGTTATTAAATTTAAAATCAATTTAGTCTCTATAACTGTACAATCTGTGATTATACCCAGCAAAAACAATTGTGGAGTAAACTTTATCTTTTTTTTAAGAATATTTTGGATAATCCACCATATTTTAATCCAAAATGCTTTAACTTTTTTTACAAGTCCACCATATATGATAATAAGTGGCATCTTCACAATCACATCTCCAACACTTAGATTGTAAATTCGGATACATACAAGCCAACTTTTAAGGATCTAAATGCCATCTATAGAACATTTTATAAAAATTTTCTCTTAAATTTTGTGCTTGCGTAAATTTTACATTTCTAACCCATATTTTTTCCCAAGTTTCCATTATTATTGGTTCCTGAATGTTTTGTGCCCATTTTATCATACAATCCTTAACTAATTCCATTTCTGAATCTATTTCTATCAATACATTATATAATCTTTTTATATGCATTTGACCTTGGTCTCTAATTTGTTTTACCAAATTTCCTCGTGATACCAATTCTCTGATCTTCTTTCCATCTAGCTTGCAACTGACCATACTGAAACCAGGTTTGAATTATTCTTTCTTCTTTTAATGCATTTAAATATTTTAACTACAATACACCTCCTTCCATTTTAAGAAGCTCTTTATAAGTAATCACCTCTTGCTTTTGTTCTACACTTATATTCTCTATCGCATGTCTGGGTATTGCCCATATAGGTATCTTATAATTTAACTTACCGTATTTTCCGGCGTATAAGACGACTTTTTAACACATGAAAATCTTCTCAAAAGTCGGGGGTCGTCTTATACGCCGGGTGTCGTTCTCCTGTAACCAGGCTCCTGTAACCAAAAGACTCTGACGAGCCTTAAATGGCTCTGGCGATCGAAGCTCTGACGATCCCAGCTTTGCTTGCTAATCAGGCAACTCAGCTGGGATGCCAGAGCCATGTTAAAGGAAAAAACTTTTTTCTTTTTACGTGGCTCTGCAAGCTCTGACGATCCCAGCTGAGTTGCCTGCCGATCAGGCAACGCAGCTGGGATCGCCAGAGCCATCGATCCAAGCTCTGACGATCCCAGCTGCGTTGCCTGCTAATCAGGCAACTCAGCTGGGATCGCCAGAGCCCAGAGCCCTGTAAAAGGAAAAGTTTTCCCCCTCCAGCTTGCTTACCTTAGCTGCTAATCGCAACGCTTGCCTTGCTTCGCTTGCCTGAATCCATTCCATCAGCAAGCCACTCCCTGCCTGCAATCATGCAGGCAGGAGTTGTGGACTTCAACTCCCAGAATTCCTCAGCCAGCAAAACAAAGCTGGCTGAGGAATTCTGGGAGTTGAAGTCTACAAGTCTTAAAGTTGCCAAGGTTGGAGATCCCTGTTCTATTGGGTAAGTTTTTTTCCCCTTTGGGAGCTTTAAAAAAAATAGTCAATTGGGGTTTTTTTAGTTCTTCTTTTTTAGACCTAGCCATTTAAAGTTTAGGAAGTTTTAAATTTAGCTTTCATATAAAAATAAAAATAAAATAAAATAAAGTAATATTTGTGCAGCTTTCTGAGATTTAGTGTGTTTCTGTAGTGTTTCACTCTAACTACACAAACACACAAAATCTCACAAAGCTGTATGTGGAATTTTGTGTGTGTAAAGTGTGAAAGTTGGTTTTTTGGGCTTTTTGTGGCTGTGTGAGGTTCCTGCTTGTTGCAGGGGCCATTTTGAGTCTAGCACAGCTGCTTTTACATTGTGGGTGAGCCTGTTGTGTTGTGTGTGTGTAAAGTGTGAAAGTTGTTTTTTTGGGCTTTTTGTGGCTGTGTGAGGTTCCTGCTTGTTGCAGAGGCCATTTTGGGTCTAGCACAGCTGCTTTTACATTGTGGGTGAGCCAGTTGTGTTGTGTTGTGTTGTGTTGTGTTGTGTTGTGTGTGTGTAAAGTGTGAAAGTAGTTTTTTGGGGGGCTTTTTGTGGCTGTGTGAGGTTCCTGCTTGTTGCAGAGGCCATTTTGGGTCTAGCACAGCTGCTTTTACATTGTGGGTGAGCCAGTTGTGTTGTGTTGTGTTGTGTTGTGTTGTGTTGTGTTGTGTTGTGTGTGTGTAAAGTGTGAAAGTAGTTTTTTGGGGGGCTTTTTGTGGCTGTGTGAGGTTCCTGCTTGTTTCAGGGGCCATTTTGGGTCCAGCACAGCTGTTTTTACATTGTGGGTGAGCCAGTTGATGTTTTTTAATTTTTATTTGGTGTGCGTTGGAAGAGGGGCAGTCTTATATGGCGAGTATAGCCCAAACCCTATATTTTAACAGGAAAAGTCAGGGGTCGTCTTATACGCCCAGTCGTCTTATACGCCGGAAAATACGGTATATTGATACTTTTTCCAAACTCGTAACAAGGCATTCCTTAATATATGGCTTTTAAAGGTCTTATCCACCTTTTTATCATATAATAAGTAAGCATGCCAGCCAGCCATATAACAAATCATATCCTTCAATGTTCAATATTCTTTCTTCTGTTGAGTTAATCCAAACACTAATTATTGTTAGGACAGCTGCTTCATAGTATAATCTTAGATTAGGCATTTTAAGACCTCTTCTTTCACGTATATCTTGCATTATTTTTAACTTTATTCTCGGTCTTTTCCCTGCCCATACAAAATTATTAATACCCTTCTGCCATTCCCTCAAATTTTCATCTTTCTTGAGTATTGGTATCATTTGGAACAAAAATAGAAACCTGGCTAGAACATTCATTTTTATTGCTGCTATTCTTCCCAACAGAGATAATTGTAGTTTTCCCCAATTCTCCATCTCTTTCTGTATTTTTTGCCATAACAATTCATAATTATTTTTATATAATTTTACATTTGAAGCTGTGATATATACCCCTAGATATTTAACCTTTTTTACTATTTCAAATCCTGTTAATCTTTCTAGTTCTTCTTTTTGCATTACCGTCATATTTTTAGTTATTATCTTTGTTTTTTGTTTATTTATTTTAAATCCAGACATTTGTCCATATTGGCTAATTATATCCATTAAACCTGTAGCTGATTGTACTGGTTGAGTTAAAGTAACAACCAAGTCATCTGCAAATGCTCTTAATCTATAATCATGATGTCTAATTTTAATTCCCTTTTTTTTATTTGACCCTCGTATTTTATTCAATAAAGGTTCCAAAGTTAAAATAAACAATAATGGTGATAGAGGGCATCCCTGTCTTGTTCCTTTTTCAATTTTAAAAGTTTCTGTTAAACCACCATTCATTATTATTTGTGCTGTTTGTCTCTGATATATTGCTCTAATAGATTGTGTAAAGTATTCTCCAAACTGCATCTTTTCTATTATTTTCAATAAAAATTTCCAATTCAATCGATCAAATGCCTTCTCTGCATCCAAAAAGATAAGCGCTGCAGGGACTTGGTTGTTCCTTTCCAAATATTCCAATAAGTTTACAATTTGTCTTACATTACATTTCATTTGTCTCCTGCTTATAAATCCAGATTGGTCATTATGAATCATTTGTTGCATGATTACCATTAACCTATTTGCTAATATTTTAGCAAAAATCTTATAATCAGTATTTAAAAACGATATTGGCCTATAATTCTTAGGTTGACTATGGTCTTGATCCTCCTTTGGAATCAATGAAATAAAAGCTGTTCTCCAAGAAGGGGGTACATCTCCTCCAGCTTGAATCTTACAAAATAGTTCCTTAAGTGGTTCTACCATTTCTAACTGCAAATTTTTATAATAAACAGCTGTCAGTCCATCTGTGCCTGGAACTTTACCCCCCTTTAACTGTTTAATTGCTAAAATAATTTCTTCTGAAGTTATTGGTTGGTTCAGTCCTTCCCTTTGCTCTGATGTAATTACAGGGATATTCTCTTCCTGTAAATATCTGTCTATATCTTTGCCTTGAATTGTATCACTAGCATATAACTTTGTATAGAATTCTAAAAAAGCTTTTTTAATCATATTTTGTTGATATACCTCTTTACCTTTGTATTCTATTTTTTTTTATAGTACATAGCTTTTGTTTTTTCCTTAACAAGTAGGCTAACCATCTACCTGGTTTATTTGCATTACAAAAAGTGTTATGTTTAGCATATTGTAAGTTAGTTGCCACTTGGTCTGCCATCAACATATTAAACTGCCCTCACAACAAATTTATTGTTTCCTTTATTTTCTTATCTGTTGGATTTAATATAAGTGCCTGCTCTTTCTTTTTTATTTCCTCTTCTAAGTCCCTCCATTTCTTTTCTTGTCTACGTCTATATTTATTATTCAAATATATTAAGGTTCCTCTCATATATGCTTTACTTGCATCCCAAACCATTTCCATAGGCGTACCCTTGGGCATATTCATAGCAAAAAATTCTTTCATTTGTTTTTTACATTCTTTCACATTTTCCTCATATCTAAACAAATTTTCATTTAGCCTCCAAGACTTTCTAGCTCCCTTTTCCTGCTCTAATTCCATCCACACCGGACTATGATCAGATAAAATTCTTGAACATATCTTTGTCTTCTTTACCCTAGAAAAGAAAGCATTAGTAATTAATATAAAATCAATCCTAGAAAAGGATTGATGTCTATCAGAAAAAAAAGTAAAATCCTTTTCTTCAACATTTCGTTCCCACCTGAGATATCTCTCAGCTCCATATCATCCATTATATCAAAAAAAGATTTAGGCAATCTTGCACGATTTTGGGTATTTTGAAGTAATCCTTTTTTGTCCTTTTGGGTATCCAATACTCAATTCCAGTCACCCATTAATATACATGATTTATAATCCCATTGTATTATTTTGGTATGCAAAAGCTTATAAAATTTTTCTTGCTGTTGGTTAGGAGCATATACTCCAATTAAAAGTGTTTTCTTACCTTCTATTAGGAATTCAATTGCAATATATCTTCCTTGAGCATCTGCCTCAATTAATTTGGCTGTTAAATCTGTCTTTAGGTATATAACTATACCATTTTTCTTCTCTGGAGCAGATGCAACAAAATGTGTCCCTAATCTTGAATTTATCAAATATTTTTGATCTGTCACTCTAATATGTGTTTCTTGTAAGCAAATTACATCGTTTTTAAACTGTTTCAAATAATGAAATATTTTCTTTCTCTTTTTGTGGTGAATTTAAACCATTGACATTCCAAGTCAAAAATTTAGCTGCCATTCTTGGCACCTTGAAGCTTCTGGAGCGCCAGCTGGAAATCCTCCTGCACCTTTCTCTTCGGCCTTGCTCCTCCCACTGCTTCTGTTTTTGTAGCTTCTTGAGCTTTCATTTGGGTTTACTGTAACTTTAAATCTTGTTCTTTTTGCTTTGCTGCAGCGTGAGTCTGCCTTTGATCTTTTGGTTCTTCTCTTTTTTCTGCTACTTCCAAAGGTTGATCAGTACCAAAAAATTGCAATAAATCTTCTTCAATAAGCGAGGTCTCTCCTGCAGCTTGTGGCTGTTTACTTTCCTTCTGTCCCTGTATCGCCAGTTCTTCTTTTCTTCTCCTCATTTCCTGAGATGGTTGGCATCCAGTCTTTAATACGTTAGTATAAAAATCTCTTGCCTTCCAAATTGTGTCAAGACGATACCTTTCTCCCATATAATTCACCACCAATCCAGCTGGAACATCCCATCTAAACTGAATCTGTCGATTTCTAAGTTCATCCACCAAAAAAGCAAACTCTTTTCTGCTTCTCAACATTTTGGGGGGGATTTCTTTCAGCACTAAAACCTCTTGTCCTGCAATTTGAAGTTTATTTTTATAGAAAGCTTGTAAAATTTCATTTTGGGTCCTCCTCGTTGTAAAGTAAATCACAATGTCTCTTGGCAATTGATTCTGTCTAACAAACCAGGAATTAACACGATATATTTTGTCAATTTGCAATGAGAGATCTGCTTGTTGCTCCCCAGTTATCTTTGCAAAAGCCTCTGCAAAGGTCTCTCTCAAGTTCTCTCGATTGTGTTCTCTCAGACCTCTTACTCAGGGCAAATTCCATCGCTCTATATTGTAACATCACCACTTCATCGTCTGCCCTATCCACCTTAGTCTGAACTTCATCCATTTTTTTTCCAAATTCAGATTGGACTGATTAATTTCTTCTACTCTTTCATCCAACAATTCAATGTGTTTTGCCAGATGCTGAAGCCATTACTATATCTTCTCTTATTTCCTTATTCCGAATTTCTATGACTTCTTTAATTTCAGCCATCTCTTCAGACACTCCCTTAATTTTCCCCTCTAAAAAAGAAGTTTGTTGCTTCAAAGCCTCCTGCAGAGATTCCTGTAAAACTTCCAAGTCAATATTTGTGGGTTTGAAGTAGACAAAGATTCTAGTTTTGATGGTTGTGCTGGCGATCCTCCAGTACTTTTAAAGCCAGATTTTATCTGTTTAGAAGCCATTTTTAGCTTTCAATTTATACTTCCTACAGCAACCAAATCAATAAATCCAAATGTTTTAAAATCTTTTTTAAGTATTATAGTTTATTTAAAGTCCAAACTGTAGTCTTTCCATTTTAAATCTTTCTTTCTTTGTTGTAGAACCCAGTAATCTTAAACAGCCTTAGAAGCGCTAATGATGTTAACTATCACTTTCACTATAACTTTCACTTTTACACCCTGTTACAGTTCAGGCGCCATTTTTGCTTTCATTTTAAAAGTCTTAGAAGGAAGAAGTATAGACACAGAGTTAAAGTTCAGTACTTGCAGTTGCTAGGACTCCTGTTTTTGTTCTGCCTGCTTTAAGCTTATTTTGAATCTGAATGTTGATTGCAGGGATGGTCGCGGTGTCTTGTTCTGTTTGAAGCAGAAAAGCCTCGGATTCGGAGCTAAGTCGAACTACCAGGGAGCTCTCACCCTCCAAGCCCCAGAATTGCTCCTAGGGCTTTTGGGGAGCTCTACCTTTGTCCAGCTGCTCACCTTCCTTTTTTCTCCTGAGGGGAAGGTTTCCAAGCCGCCAGACAGCTGATTTGCGCTGTCTTGGAGGTTTTAATGAAATCGCGGGGCTGACGATACAAAAGGAGCGTCTGTCAATGCCTGCGGTGCCACCAGAAGTCCCCTTTTGTGCCTTTTTTTATATCAAAATTCTCTGTCATGCCCCCATTTACAATCACCTTAGCTGATTATTTCTGATATATTGCTTTGATCATATTAATAAATCTCTCCCCAAAATCCATGAATTTTAATTGTAATAATATAAATTGCCAATTAACATTATCAAATGCTTTCTGTGTGTCTAGAAAGATCAACGCCATTTGTTTTCCAGGATGTGTTTCATAATAGTCCAATGTGTTTAAAATCATTTTGTATTGTTTTTAATCTGCCTCTTTGGCAGAAATACATTCTGATTTACATGTATAAATTCATTCAAAAATATTTTTAATCTCTCTGCTATTATTGAAGCATATATTTTATAGTCTGCATTCAATAAGGATATTGGCCTATAATTTTTTATCTTCATTAAATCTGAATCGTCTTTCAGTATAAGAATAATATTTGCTTCCATCCATGAACTTGGTACTTTCGCTTCTAGCAGAACTTCTTTATAAACTTCCATATAACTGGGCGTAATGTATCTTGTAAATGTTTATAAAATTCTGCCAGTAACCCACCTGGCCCTGGCGTTTTATTATTCTTTTGTCTCTTAATTGCTTCTGTCAATTCCATCATAGTTATTCATTCATTCAACATAGCCTTAACTGTTTTGGGTACTTTAGGAAGTTCAGATGGTTCCAAATATTGTTTTATTCTATTTTCTGGGGTTTTCTCCTGGTCATACAGTTTTCCATAATACTCTTGAATTATTTTTTTTAATCCTCATTTTGGTAATAAAGAGTCTCTTTCTCATCTATTAGTCAATGCATCAGGTTTTTTTCCTTCTCTTTTTCCAGTTTATATGCCAACCATTTTCCTAGTTTATTCACATTTTCAAAAAAGTTTTGTTTCACACTTTTGATTTTTTGTGCCAGTTCTTCTTTTTCCAATAAGTTCAATTTATGTTTTATTAAGTCCATTTGATTTTTTCAAATCTTTTTTTGTGGTTCTTTCTGTAATTCTAATTCTAATTTTTTATGTTTTTCTAATATTTTTTTATTTTGTTTCTTCTTATTATTTTTCTTTCCCATGTTATGGCTAATTCTCTCGTATACACATTAGCGGTAGCCCATACAGTTTGCAGGGAGGTCTCTTCTTTCCTGTTCTCTTTTAAAAAAAAAAGAAGTCCAGTTCTTTCCCCATGATTTGTATAAATTCTTTGTCTTGCAATATTGCTTGGTTCAAGGTCCATCTCAATTTTCTCTTTTGTCCTTTCCATATAACTTTTACTGGATTGTGATCTGCCCAAACATTTGATTCTATTTCTATCTCTTACACACATGCTTTCAATTCTGATGACATCCATACCATATCTATCCTTGACCAGGTACTATTTTAAGCCCTGCTACACCATAATCTAACAATTTGTATCTAACAAACTGTTGCAAACAATTCCCAATATAGGGTAGACTTCTTCAGTGTCAATCTTACCAACTTTGCATATACATTTGGAAGACTGGCTGGTTGTTAACAAGGATATTTTCGAAGAGGTGGAGCTGATGTCGCAACAGTACGACGGACGATCCTGTAGCTCCAGGATCGCCATCAATATCTTCGTTGCTGGATGGTCCTGTTTGGACCTCACTGACCCGTAGAGACAGTGATAGAGGAGGGCACATCCTGTTGATCCCAGGGACATTGCAAAGTCCCTGGTTGATCCAAGAGAAGCCCTTTTTTCTGGCGATGAAGAGGCAGCCATTAAGCTGCTGAAGTTGGGACAGCTCCAGAACAGAAGAGATTGAGAGAAAGTGTGTCGGCTTGGTGAGAGACCTTTTAAATAGACTATTTGAAAGAATGCCCTGAGGTGGAAAGATAATTAAAATTGAAGACATAAGAAGTTAAGCGGTGGAATTAAGCCTGAGTCTAAGGTAGTTTTTCCTATTTTTCAATTTACTTCTACTTGTGGATGTTTGTGGACAATTTTATTCTTTAACCTGGACTGGATTGGATTGGACTGGAGATCTCCATCTTATTTACTTAATTACTAAATTTTTAGTGCCTTTTTATCACAAATTCTCTCTGGTTTTACACTGAAATGATGCTAGAAAGAAATATAACGATGATGGAATTAACTGAAGCCCTTAAAAAACAAAAGAATGGGAAGGCACCAGGCCCGGACGGATTACCAGCAGAATGTTACAAGACATTACAGGAATTATTGAATCTCCCATTGTTAGAAGTCATGAATGTGATTTACCCAAGTCATGGTCAGAAGCATATATTACACTTGTCCCAAAAGAGGATAACGACCCACAACAAATTAAAAAGTATAGGTCTATTTCCCTGCTAAATTCAGACTATAAAATCTTCACTTCAATATTGGCAGAAAGACTTAAAAGATATTTAAATAATTTCATACACTCCAATCAAAATGGGTTTCTGCCAAAAAGACAGATTAAAGACAATATGAGAATAATCCTGGATACATTGGAATATTATGAGGCACATCCTGAAAAGCAAATGGCTTTGATATTTTTAGATACTCAGAAAGCCTTTGATAATGTAAACTGGCGATTTATGTTATAACAGCTGGAACAGATGGGCTTTGGTAGAAAATTTATTCAAGCCATAGAAGCCATATATTACAAACAAACAGCAATAGTGATGATAAATGGAGAATTGACAGAGTCTATTGAAATAAAAAAAGTTACAAGACAAGGTTGTCCACTGTCACCTTTATTATTTGTATTAACATTAGAAGTGCTAAATGGAAATATTAAAGACATAAAGACATAAAGGGAATGAAGATTCAAAAGGAAGAATACAAATTGCAAGCATTTGCTGATGACCTGGTTTTTATTCTTGAAGATCCATTAGAATCAACAACTAAATTGATAGACAAAATAGGAGAATATGGAAAAGTAGCTGGTTTGAAAATAAATAAAGACAAAACGAAGATCTTGACAAAAAATATGTTAATAAAACAAAAAGAAGAACTGGCGGAAATATCGAAGATGCAGGTCACAAATAAAGTTAAATACTTGGGAATATATCTGACAGCAAGATGCAGTGCATTCAAAGAGAATAACTACAATAAACTTAAGCAAAGGATAGTGACAGATATGGCAAAGTGGGAAAATTTACAACTGTCATTGATAGGGAGAATATCAACGATTAAGATGAACATATTGCCTAGAATCCTATACTTGTTCCAGACAATTCCAATCAGACTGGGGAAAGATTATTTTGAAGATTTGAATAAAATAGTGCTGAAATATATTTGGCATGGTAAAAAAGCGAGGATAAAACTAAAATTGTTGCAAGATGCCAGAATACGAGGAGGTTTTGGCTTGCCTAATTGGGAACTATACTATCAAGCTACAAATTTGATGTGGATTAAGGAATGGATAAGAAATGCCAGGTTATTGACCTTAGAAAGGCATGATTTGTTATTGGGTTGGCATGCCTTTTTATGGTACAAGGAAACAAAAACACAGGGGTATTTTAGAAGACATTTCATACAAGAGGCTTTGCTATTAAACTGGGAGAAGGTAAAAAAACAACATTATTTAAAAATTCTGGTCTGGTTATCATCTATTGAAGCATTCTCACATTCAATAACATTTAGAAAGGAACAAATTATTAGATATAGTGAATTATTGAATGAAAAGGGTGAACTTAAATCTTTGCAAGAATTAGAAGTACAAGGTATAAAGATGAATTGGTTTTCTTATTTGCAAATACAGTCTAGACATGATAAAGATTATAAGACAGAAGAATTTTATAACAATTTGACTAGTCTAGATAAAATCTTAACAGGTACTGATGAAAACAATTAAAAAATTGTATGGATATTTATTAGAGGTTAAATTGGAAGATGAACAAGTTAAAGAAACAATGATTGCTTGGGGGAAAAATTTTGGACATGGAATTGTCTTAGAGAAATGGTAAAAATTGTGATCGCAAAATTATAAAATAACAATGTCAATTGCATATAAAAGAAAATTTGTATAAGATGTTTTACAGGTGGCACCTACCCCCGACGAGAATTGCTATAATGTTCAAGAATAAATCTGAAAAATGTTGGAAATGTCATCAGATACCGGGTTCATATTACCATATGTGGTGGACGTGTGCAGAAGCCAAAAGATATTGGACTAAAATCCACACATGGGTGGAAAAAATGACACAAAAACACATAGACTTTAAACCAGAGATTTTTTTATTGGGGATTGTACCTGAAATATAGAGAATTTAGATATTTGATTGTGACTGTATTAACAGCGGCTAGAATTGTGTTTGCTAAAAATTGGAAAAATGAGAAAATGCCAACGCAAGACGAAGTTATTAAGAAAATAATGGAATGTGCAGAAATAAGTAAATTGACATTTGAAATTAGAGAACAAGAAGATAAACAATATTATAAGATATGAGATCTATTTTACCAATGGTTAGATAAAAAGACATGGAAATGAAATATGATAGAGGTTTCTTCTAATGCAAGAAATGTAGAATTATATAAAATATAATATAAAGATGTACTGTTATTGGAATGATTTAGGAGAATGAATGGCATAATATAAATTAACTCAAATCTTAGAGTATTTTGTATGAAATGAGGGAAGAAACAGCCATAGTTAAATATATGATTAATGAGGATAATAATATATGGATATATATGAATAGAGTGAAGATGCACAAAAGATTTGTAACCAACTGATACACTGTTTGTATTTGCATTGAAGATGGTTTTTATTTGTTTTTTATATTTGTTTAAAAATAATTTTTTTTGTCCAAAAAACAAAAACAAAAAACAAGGATATTCTCCATGACTAGACTTCTGAGAAAGAAATGGTGAACTGAATACATATTCATGAAAAATGGAGCTCATTACCACAGTGAAATGAAGGGTAAGAGAATAGATCGGCTCTTTGTAATTTCCTGTCTGGACAAGCAGTTAAAGAACAGCACAACTTTTCTCAAAATCTATTCCTGAAAATAGAATCAAAGTTATCATCAAATCCAAGAATAATAGAAACATTCATCTGAAACAGCTGTATATTCCTTAGCCAAACAAATGCATTGGAGGTTATTTTTTTTCTTTCTAAAGTGGCTTACCTAGGACAAAACATTGTACTACTTCTATTCAGATAAGGTAGCTAGCATTTACCTTGCCAATTATGAAGTCTTATGTAGGAAGAAATCCTGCATTTAACAAGATTTAAGATGGATAATTAAAAAATATATTCAAAATTAATTACACTGGTGCTTGACAATGTATTCATTTCCATTAATGCTATCCTTTAAAAAAAAAAATCTATTCCATAGTTCTCCTATCTGGTCCTTCCTGCGACTCCACAAATTTTAACCCTGCTGAATGTGAATCAACAGCAACATTTTCTTTAACAATGTCACATGATACCTGTGACTGGGAAAACAGGTGTCAGGGACAATTTGTTCTTTAGGAACAAAGCCTTTAAAAACATTGATGAATTCAGAGACTGGGTTACTGTATGGGATGCTAAATGGACTCGTTGTTCAAACTTTTAGAAATTACAAAATGCATTTCTTGAAACAGAAGGCATGTTCTGAAAAATGGCATTGTAGCCATTGCCTCAGAGGGCCAGCTGGCTCTGGTATCCTGGAGAATATAAACATTAAAGGGTTATCTTCTTCTTCAAAAATTAATTATTCCCAGATTGAGTATTGCTGTCTACTAGCAAAATCTGATTTCTCAAATCAAGAATGACTTTGTCTTTGAGATTCAGATGTTTCCTGAATATCAGTCAAGGTCAAATTCAGAATAGGATGCAGAAAAAGCCCCAGTTCTTTTTTGGATACCTTATCAATTACATAAAAAGTAAAAGTTGGTGAAACAAGATCAACTAAATATCCAGTTTCTTATAGTATTTTCTAGTCAAAATTTGAGAGATAAGCTATAGTTCTTTAAAAAGGATTTATGCGAAATATAAAAATAAAACTAGATAATTATCCAAAATTTAAGGTTGGTTAGTCCCTACCCTTCCTGAAAATAAATAATCAAGACAAATTGGAATTTCAAGCCATGTCTTAAGTTAAGCCTCATCAACAATCAATCAACTGACAATATGGAAGAGCTAGAAGAAGCCCACTGCACCCCTCAAAAGCCAGGCTGGATTGTCAAATCCAACAACAAACCTCCTAGAGTTGTTTGAATTAATTAATTAATTAATTAATTAATTAATTAATTAATTAATTAAATACTGTTTTCATCTCTGTCTGTCTGTCTGTCTCTCTCCATCCTATTTTATATTCTTATCCTAATTCTCTTTGTGATTGAAGATGTTACATTCTTAGATTCTCAGATCTACTTATTCGTGCATTAGTTTAGTCTGAAAAAGACTTTAAACCAGACAAATTGTTTTTAGTTAGTTACACCAGCATAAAAAAAATTAGGTAACAGCCTCATATATTTTAAAAAGAAAAAATCCTGGTAACAATAAATTTACAGTTAACTACCTTAAAAACATTTTGGGAGGAGAGCCATGTTAATCTATGGTGGCAAAAAATCTAGAGTCTTTCCAACTACTGGTAGTACCCTTTCCAGCTATCAGATCTAGAAATGAACTGCAGCTTAGCTTTCCAGAAAACAATTTAGAAACACTATTTGATTTCAAACCATAGAAATATTACTGTAATGCTATATCTTTTCCCCCCAGAAAATTATTGTGTTAAGGCTATTCTTCGTTCAATATTTTAATTCTAATATATATTATTTCATTTAGAATATGTGATTACAAAATGTAGATTAACCCTCATTTAGTCAAATCTTGAATTTTCTGAATGGGACCTTTATTTATTATTTATTAATTTTATTTATTAATTTTATTTCTATACCGCCCTTCTCCCGAAGGACTCGGGGGGGTGTACAGCCTAATTAAAAACACAAAGACAGACAAAATTTAAAAATAATTAAAATTATTAAATAATAGGCCCAATTTATAAAACCCCAAATTTAAAATCCCATTTAAAACCAATTAAAATCTTTACATTGATAGCCCAGCCTGGCGGAACAACATGGTTTTGAGGGCACAGACCTCAACACACCGAGATCAGAGATTTTACGAATTTCTGGGGGCAGATCATTCCAAAGGGCAGGGGCTCCCACAGAGAAGGCCCTCCCCCTGGGTGTCACCAGCCGACATAATTTGGCCGATGGCACTCTGAGGAGACCCTCTCTGTGGGAGCAAACTGGCCGGTGGGAGGCTACTGGTGGCAGAAGACGGTCTCGAAGGTATCCAGGTCCAATGCCATGGAGCGCTTTAAAGGTGGTAACCAACACCTTGAATCGCACCCAGAAGACCACTGGGAGCCAGTGCAGCTCGCGCAGGAGGGGTGTCATGTAGGCACAACGAGTTGCGCCCATAACCACCCGTGTTGGATCCTTATCCTATGGTTGGGTAGATAATATGTACTGTTACTTTAACTACTACAAGATGACTAATTGATTAAGTGGTTAAAACAGAAATAAAAGGAAGGCAGGAAGCTCATTCACTCCTGCTCACTCCTGCTCGTGATTTACTGCTAGAGATACTGTGACGGTGTTACGGAACTAGAACTGTAAGCAAACTTTGTTTTGTATTGAAAGTGTTATCTTTGTTTATGAGAAGCCAAGTTTGTTTGTTTTACAACAAGTAAAGACTATTTATTTTTCTAACAACATTCAGAGTCTGAGAGTATCTGTGTTGCAACGCTGTCTGGTCCGTCGCTCTACTCTGCAGAGGGCAGTTTACCCTCAACACTGGTTATGGGCCCAGTGCCAGAGTGTGTGTACCAGTTACAGCAATAAGAGAGTTTCAGCACACATTATTGCTCCAGACGTTCTGATACGTACTTAATATCCTGGTGAGAATGGCACAAGGTCAAGCTCCAGCTCCCAACTTATTGCTGGTTACCTGGCTGGATGGCACCAACTGCAAATCCTGGTCCACCAAGTGCAAAGAAGGGCTATGGGATGTAGTGCAGAATCCACCAGATGTGACCTCCTGGAATGCTGACGATGCTGAGGATGCCAGGAAGATAGCCGAGTTCCAGAGGAAGAATGAGAGTGCATTGTGTATTATTGGTTTGTCTCTAGATGATACCCAGCTTGTTCATATCGAGGGTGAACAGTCTGCTGCAAAATGCTGGGGAAATTTGAAACGTCTTTATGTTCGTGACACTGTAGGGGCGCAAATTAACATTACACGAAAGTTGTTTCGCACAAGACTCCTTAAGGGTGGTGACATGTTAACACACAATTGCATAAAAAGCATTTTTCAAGACCTACATCAGAAGGAGGTGTTTTTTTCTGAGCAACAACAGGTTTATATACTGTTATCATCGCTAGATGAGAGCTATGATGACGTAGTAACATCATTTGAAGTTCTCACACAGCAGGAACTAACTTTGGCCAATGTAACCTCACGACTACTAGAAGAGGCCAGAAGGAGAGAAGAAAGAAAACAACTAAGGGAAGAACCTGAGTCAATTAATGTAAATATAAAGGCAAATAACCATGTATATGCTGTAAAACATTGTTTTAATTGTGGCAAGAAGGGTCATATAGCCAAGTTTTGCAGAAGGCTGAAACCAAAAACCATGGTTAAAGATAAAAAACAATGTAATGTAGCTATGTCTGATAAGAAAACGGTTAACCACGATTCATGGGTTATTGATAGCGGGGCATTGCTATGCATTGTCAGAACACAAAACTATTTTGTGAAAATGTTGCCTAGTAATAATAAGGTTTCTTTAGCAAATGGGTGGAAACTAAAGGCATGTGGTGAGGAAATGGCAATATGTCCATATGTAAAAGAAAAAATGCATATGTTATATGTTCCAAATCTAAACTTTAATTTGATTTCGGTTAGAGTATTGGTTAAGCTAGGATATACAGTAACACTTAGAACCAATGATTGTTTAATTGAAAAAGGTGAAATCAAGATTATTGGAAAACTGAAAGATGGTTTATATGTATTATCTGGTAACCATGTTACAAATGTTATATACTCAAATGTCAAACCACATGATGAATGTGTTCACTTGCTTCACAGGCGTATGGGGCATATCAGTTTTAAGATGTTACAGAAAACTATAAAATTAGTTGATGGGTTGAAGCTGAAACCATGTAGCCAGTATTTAAATTGCAATATTTGTAATCAGCAGAAAAGTAGAACAATCCCTGCTAATAGGTTTGACGGGTTTAAAACAAAGAGTCCACTGGAAGTGGTATTTGCTGATTTAATAGGGCCAATGAAGGCTAGTTTAGGGGGTGCGTGCTATGTTCTCAGTATACTTGACCATTATTCCAGGTATGGTTTTTGCTACCTATTGAAGTCTAAGGTAGATACTTTTCGGTATTTTGTTCAATGGATTAAGTTTGTGGAGAGAAAAACAAATCAAAAAATAGTTACCATTGTAACTGACAATGGTACTGAGTTTGTCAACACAAGGTTTAAATCAATGTTAGCTAATGCTGGTATAAAGCACAAATGTTCAGCCCCATATCGACCACAGCATAACTCATATGTTGAAAGGAGAGGACAAACTCTACAAGCAATGATGAGATCAATGTTAGCTGATGCAGGTTTACTGGCTAATTTATGGGGAGAAGCCATTATGTGTGCAAATACACTTTTAAACAACACCATAAATACAACCACTAACAAAATTCCATATACCGTATGGCATGGAAGGAAGCCAGATTTGAGCTGCATACACACATTTGGATCACCTGCATGGGTACATACTCCAGCGCAGTTAAGGCGTAAGGGCCAAAGTAGGGCACAACAATTAATATTTGTTGGTTATAATTCAAACCACAGGCCCTACAGATTTTGGGTAAAAGGAACAGCAACGGTAGTTAACAGTGCAAATGATAGATTTATGGAGCATGTAGGGTGGAATAAATTAGGTACTGAAAATGAGGTTATCATTGAAACTCAGACTGAAGTTACCAATGAAATGCCAGAGAGCCAGAGCGAAGAGGTAGAGAAAGACGTAGTACAGGAAGAGGTAAAGGTGGATGTATGTAACCGCTTATGCAGATGCTAGTTTCGCAACAGATGTGAATACAAGAAACTCAACCTCAGGAATCGCTGTATTTCTGGGGAAATCTTTGATATGGTGGTGTTCAATAAGACAGAAACATTTAAGTATGTCTACAATGAAAGCAGAGTTTTCTTGTTTATCTTTGTTATGTACGGATTTGATCAGTATTAAGCAGCTGATGCTAGATTTAGAAATAGATATACAAGATCCTATAATAGTATACGAAGATAATCAGGCAGTGATAAAAATGGCGACAAATATAGCTGTAAAGACTAGAACAAAACATACAGATCTTCGATATCTCAATGTAAGAGAATGTATAAAGAACAAAATGATAGAACTTGTATATTGTGCATCAGAGGACAATGTGGCTGATCATTTCACAAAAGCACAGGGAAATAGGAAACATATAGATACATGTGAACAGTGTGGTTTAAGATTGTAAATATATTAGTCTACCCAAAGGGAAGAATGTTGGATCCTTATCCTACAGTTGGGTAGATAATATGTACTGTTACTTTAACTGCTACAAGATGACTAATTGATTAAGTGGTTAAAACAGAAATAAAAGGAAGGCAGGAAGCTCATTCACTCCTGCTCACTCCTGCTCGTGAATTACTGCTAGAGATACTGTGATGGTGTTACAGAACTAGAACTGTAAGCAAACTTCATTTTGTATTGAAAGTGTTATCTTTGTTTATGAGAAGCCAAGTTTGTTTGTTTTACAACAAGTAAAGACTATTTATTTTTCTAACAACGTTCAGAGTCTGAGAGTATCTGTGTTGCAACGCTGTCTGGTCTGTCGCTTTACTCTGCAGAGGGCAGTTTACCCTCAACAACCCGCGTGGCCGCATTCTGGACCAGTTGGAGCCTCCGGGTACTTTTCAAGGGGAGCCCCATGTAGAGAGCATTACAGTAGTCCAGTCAAGAGGTGACAAGGGCGTGAGTGACTGTGCGCAAGGCGTCGCAGTCCAGAAAGGGCCGCAACTGGTGGATCAGGCGAACCTGATAAAAAGCCCCCCTGGCTACGGCCGTCATATGTTCTTCTAAAGACAGCCGTGCGTCCAGGAGGATGCCCAGATTGCGGGCCCTCTCTGTGGGGGGTAAAGACTCACCCCCAATAGTCAGTGATGGCACCAGCTGACTATATCACGATTCCAGGAACCACAGCCACTCGGTCTTGGAGGGGTTGCGTCTGAGCCTATTTCTCCCCATCCAGACCCGCATGGCCTCCAGCAGCGAGACATCACATCAGGGGCATCGTTGGGGTGGTCTGGGGTAGAGATGTACAGCTGAGTATCATCATGGACTCTCACCCCAAAACCATGGATGATCTCACCCAGCGGCTTCACATAAATGTTGAACAGAAGGGGTGAGAGGACCGACCCCTGCAGCACTCCCCATGCAAGGCGCCTCGAAATCGACCTCTGCCCCCCTGTCAACATGAACTGCGAGTGATCGGAGAGGAAGGAGGAGAACCACCGCAAAACGGTTCCCCCTATTCCTAACCCCCTCAACCGCTGCAGCATGATACCATGGTCGATGGTATCAAAAGCTGCTGAGAGATCTAACAGGACCAGGACAGAGGAGCAACCCCTGTCCTGAGCCCTCCAGAGATAATCCACCAACGCGACCAATGCTGTTTCTGTGCTGTACCCCTGCCTGAAGCCCGACTGGTATGGGTCCAGATAGATAGCTTCATCCAGGTGCCCAGGCAGTTGTCGTGCCACCACACTCTCAACAACCTTCACCACAAAATGAAGGTTGGAGACGGGACGGTAGTTGGCTAATTCAGCCGGGTCCAGGGAAGGCTTCTTGAGGAGGGGCCTCACCACCGCCTCTTTCAAGACAGCGGGAAAGGCATCCTCACTCAGAGAAACATTTATAATCCCCTGGAGCCAGCCTCGTGTAACCTCCCAGGAGGCCAATACCAACCAGGAGGGACACGGGTCCAATAAACATGTGGCGGCACTAATCCTACCCAGAACCCTGTCCACATCCTCAGGAGCCACAGGATCAAACTCCTCCCAGATAATATTCTCAAGACCTACCCTCGTCTCCTCCCCTGGACTCACCCAGTCGGAGTCCAAGCCTTCCCGAATCCGAGCGACTTTATCATGCAGGAATTGCACAAAATCCTCAGCTCGACCCTGCAAGGGATCTTCCCGCACTCAACCTAAACAAGGCGGCTGAGCGGTTCTCTGCAGATGCGATAAGAGCGGAAAAATAGTTAGATTTTGCCGCTTTTATCACCACTAGGTAGGTCTTGATATAAGACCTCACCAGTGTCCGTTTGGAATCAGATTGACTAGTCCTCCAAATGCTCTCTAGGCGTCTTTTCCGACGCTTCATCTCTCTCAGCTCCTCGGAGAACCAAGGAGCCAATTGAGGTCAGCATTGGGTCAGAGGCCGCAAAGGCACGACGCGGTCCAAAGCCCCAGCAGCCACCCTCTCCCAGGCGGCCACCAGGTCTTCAGTCAAGTCGTGTGCCAGGGTCTCAGGAAATGGCCCAAGCTCCATCAAGAACCTCCATCAGGCGCCTGGGACGGAACCATTTAATCGGTTCTGTCTCCCTGCGGTGGGGGGAAATGGCAGGAAAGTCCAAGCGAAGAAGAGAATGATCTGTCCATGACAAGGGTTTAATGTCTAAATCCCCTCTACCAAGATCATTCAACCACTGACCAGAGACGAAAATCAAATCCAGAGTGTGTTCCCCTGTGTGAGTGGGGCCCTGAACTAATTGGGTCAGGTCCATGGCCGCCATGGAAGCCATGAACTCCCGAGCCACCTCTGACGCCTCACCTGCAGATGGCAGGTTGAAATCCCCCATGACAATAAGTCTGGGGGTATCAACCGCCACCCCCGGCAACAACGTCGAGCAGCTTGGGCAGGGTCGCCACTACATGGCAGGGAGCCAGGTACGTAGTCAGCAAACCCATCTGCCTCCCATGGCCCCACTTCACGAGGAGGGACTCACATCCGGCTATCTGAGGAACAGTGGTCTCCCTCGGACTAAGACTTTCCCTAATAATCGCCGCCACTCCCCCACCCCTCCCCTGGGCCCTTGGCTGGTGAAATGCACAGAAACCTGGTGGGCACATTTCATTGAGGGTAACCCCCCCCTTGTGGCCCAACCAGGTCTCCGTAATACCTGCCAGGTCTGCACCCCCCTCCAAAATAAGTTCACAAATGAGGGGGGCTTTGTTAACAAGAGACCTGGCATTACACAACATCAGCCGCGGACCCAGGGCCTGAGGCTCTATGCAACCCAGGACCTGAGTCGTGCATTGGGGGCCGGAGTGCGCAATCGCCCATAGACAGCGTATGCGCACCCCCGGAACATGATATGGTCCCCTGCGCCCGTTGTATCTGCCCCTCCCACTCACTATTTCAATTGCACTGCCCTTCCCAACACCTTGTTGTTCCCCAGACAAATTTCCTTCCGTGATCCCTCTGCTGCGCCCAAGCGACCCATCATCCCGCCCAGTGGCTATATGAACCCCCCCAGGTCCATCTCTACAACCCCCTCCCCTCCTCTTGGGTCCCCTTAAAATTTTCCTTAAAAATCCCGATAAAAAACCCCTCAACCCCCTCTTCGCTGCATGCCATCTCTTGGGGTTCCAAAGCCCGTCATCAAGATAGGCCCTCAATAACGTGGAGGGCCAGGCCTGCGAGAGGGGGGAGTCTCGCAGCACTAGAAGGTCAGCTTTTAGAAGCATCATCCAAACCAAGGACGGGAAAGGAGGGCCAGTTCGGGGTTCCTCCATAGTCCAGAGAGATAACCGTGCACAAGATTACAAATGTCCATCGTAGAGCTGGACTCCACTGTCCTCTCATGACAGGGAGAAGGTCCAATGTCCTTTGATTTTTTCTTTCACCCAACGGAGGGCCATATCCAAGCCATCCTCTCACAATAGTTAGTCTCCCTAGAGATGGTTACACCAGGGATGACGTTCCGTCTCCTCTGTTGGGTATAAAAAGTCCCTCAGCTCCCCCATAGTAGTGCTTGGTCTCTCCTTCCGGCGAGAGGCGTAAGTTGGAACATGGGAAGAGGTCCTGTGTAGCAGTTCATAAACCCATCCTGCAAAGGGAGGGGGAGGGGGAGGCAGGGAGAGGGAGGGGGGAATAATATCCCCAGAGGAGGATAACATCTCCTCCTCCGCCGATGTATAAGTCCTGGCCACCCTCACCTCCTCATTCCTCCCTCACATCTCAGCTAACGCTGCTTTAAGTGGGGGGGAGGGGGTCACCCCATGTCTCTGTCGACATCAAGCTGCAGCCAGAAAAGTCGCTGCAGCCGAGTTAAGGCGTCGTCTCCTTCATCGCCACTCTGCTGCTTCAATTGGAGGGGGAGAGGGAGGGGGGGACATCGCCCCACAACTCCTCGCATTGCCGCCAGAGTCGCCATCCCCCTCCAAACCCCTTGTCTCTGTTGGCATCAAGCTGCAGCCAGAAAAGTCGCTGCAGCCGAGTTAAGGCGTCGCCTCCCTCACCGCCGCCACTGCCCTTATCTCCATGGCGCTCCGCAGTGGCACTCCGCAGGGGCCCATTGACCGCCGGCTCCCCAGCTCCAGCCGAGATGTTCCGGGGGGCATAAAGCCCTCCCCAGGTTGGGTGGGGGTTCTCCTCGCCGGGGCTGGGGCCGTAAAAAGTATTAACGGCCCCTACGCCCCCGAAAAAGGCCAAAACAGTCCCATCGTCAGACGGGAGCTAGCTGGATGCTGCCATCTTCGTACATGCGCAGAAGGAAAATGTTGACTTTGTTGACTTTCATCTCATTTTTAAAAACTGTGAAATATAAATGCCTAGCAGTCATAATATTTTAAATTCCCATCATCTTGTATAGTAGAACAGCTTTCAGTAACTTCTGAAGAACAGAAGAGAACA
Organism: Pituophis catenifer annectens; assembly: GCF_029215685.1. NCBI lineage: Eukaryota > Metazoa > Chordata > Lepidosauria > Squamata > Colubridae > Pituophis > Pituophis catenifer. The sequence goes on from NW_027256888.1 coordinate 31,272,099, forward strand.
TTGATGTTATAGATATACTATAGTACAATAAGACCAAGGATAGATAATATATAACTCTGCATAATGAACCTTTTTAAAAAACAACAAACAAACTTCTAGTTACTGGATGACTGCATATTCCCCATTTTAATAACAAAAACTAACTTTTAAGTGATCTTTTTGATTAAGACTACATTCAATTATTCACATGATATTTAGGTTCTTGCAAACAAGGAAGCTCAGAATAGCGTATTTAAGATAAAGTTCTATTTCTTTTTAAATGGACCTTCTTACTGATTTCAGAAACTATTTGGCTTTGTAAAACATGTTCTAGTCATCCAGTGTGATGCCATTCAACTCAATTAGATCTGTAAATGTCCTTCAGAAATGCTGAATGACATGTATTTTGTCTCATGTAATGAAATAGAGTTTTGTCAAAGAGGATTTGGCACTAAAAGGCTTCCTTGAAATATTCATGTTTTTCTATTACACACTTTAGAGCAGAAGTTGACAATTTTTTTAAAAAAAAATTCTCTTGTTTTTTTTTAAATGTTTATTTTGATGAAATTGGTGAATGTGGTCCTACTGGTATTGTTTTCTATTACAGAACTTTTTATTATTTTGGAGGGGGGATTTGTATTTAATAAAACAACAGGAGAAAATAAGGGGGAAAAAACAAAAAAAAATGCAAATGCAACAGGATAAATTGTATATATAAGGGCTTGCCTTGAAGAATATCCAGAAACTTCAACTGCTGCAAAACTGATGCAAAATATGACAGCACAGGCATTCCTCATACAACACACATTATACTTCTGCTCCTTGAGCTGTATTGTTTGCTACTAAGTTTCTGGGTTTAATTCAAGGTACTGGCTTTGGTTTTTAAGGAATGGCATGGGACCAGGTTATTTCAGAGACTTCTCCCCAATTGCATCCTGTCTCACCAGAGCTAGTAGCCATGGCATGCTACAGTTCTATCATTTAGGGAGTTACGTTGTATGGATTCAGATGATAGGACATTTTGACAGTGGCACCTTCGTTGTAGATTATCCTGTCCCTGAAGTTAGGTTAGCATCATTGCTTCTGTTGTGGCAAGTCAGTGGCCTGTGCACTTAGTAGCTGATTCCGACAGCGAGGAGGCTGGTGTGGTGATGTGCCAGCAGCCTGTGCAGCTGGCACTCGATTCAGACAATGAGGAGGCTGGAGAAGATGTGGTGCCAGAGGCAGGGATTCAGCCAGGGCCTTCAGAACCTCCAGAAGCTCCCATAAATTAAGAGGAAGAAGAGGAGGAGCCTCTTCTCGATGCACGAGCACGCAGAGCTGTGAAAAGACAGGAGTGGCTCCTCAGGAGGAGGTCTCCTCGAGAGTAAGGCTTGGGGCTAATTGGCCACTCCCCTGGCCTATTTAAGGACTGAGGCAATTTGCAGGAAACAACTTCATTCAAATTCCTTCGCGTATTGATTACAGAAAATGTTTGATTTGGCTCTTGTTTCTCTCTTATCATTTTTCGTGCAAATTGCTTCTGGGCATTCTGCCAACCATAGTAAAATTATGGTTATCTGAAATACTGTGCCTCAGAACTGAGTTATTATTCTTTGAATTCTTGTCAGCTGTTAATGAAGTTAAATTAACAGCCCTTGTTCAGAAAAGACTGATTTATTGTACTTGTGTTCGAACAACTACTAAGAAAGCTCATTAGTAGTCTTAAATTAGTAAATTAAGGTTTGTACAGACTTTGTGTGTGCTGTGTTCTTTGGGGTCCGTAGCTGGGGCAGAACAGCTTCTGACTTTTGAACATTCCCCAAAATCTGGTTGTGCCATCATGCTTGGGAACCTCAGGGAACTGGCAAACTAGTGAAGTGGCTCCATTATAATTGACATTCCTTTGCCTATTTATTTAGCTGCATTTTAGAGTTTTCAATGATTTAAATAATAATTATTATGTATTAGGGAGTGTGATGGCTCAGCGGTTAGAGACCTTGAGTTTGTCAGCAGGAAAGCTGACAGCCTGGGTTCAAGACCTGAGCTGTGTGCAATAGGGTCAGCTCCCATTACTTGCCCAGTTCCTGCTCATCTAGCAGTTTGAAAGCATGAAAATGCAAGTCGATTAATAGGTACCACTTCAGCAGGAAGGTAACAGCATTCCATGTGCCTCTGTCATATAGCCATCCTGGCCATGTGACCATGGAAATTGTCTCCTTGACCAAGAAACAGAGATGAGCACTATGCTCTAGAGTTGGATATTACTGACAGGGAAATCTTTACTTTTTAATTTAAGTATTATTGTTTTTTTTTTTAAACTTTGTTGTATATTTTGTGAGATGGGTGATTATGTAAAATTGAAAAATAAAAAAATTAATGTACATGTACGTATGTATACACGTATCTGTATCTAGGTATCTAATTGAAACTTTACATGTGTATACATGAGTGTTTACACATATAATAAGTTTCAACTAGAAATAACCATATTTCATTGCAACAAAATTGTGCAGATTTCTGGTCTGGTGCCACGGCGCTACAGTCGGGGCTATGGCGGGCTCTAACGAGCCCACGGAAATCCCGACTGACAAACCACCGATCGATCGGTCTTCGGACCGACCCTGTCTCGTAGGGATAGAGGGAGATGAGGAGCACCTCAGAAGGCTTAGAGGAACAGGCAAGTTCCTTGGAAGCCAGAGGGAATCCTCGAAGTCGGCGGTGGGGGTAGGCAGCCATGGCGGCTGCCACAAAGCCGCGGCGGACTGTAAAAAGAATGTGCAGGAGAGAAGAGGAAAGGAAGAGTTTTTCGAAGCCGGGTGAGTGACACCAACCCAGGCAAGAAACAACGGAATTGTATTTTTTAAAAAAATAATAACCCAAAATTTAAAAAGCGGCTACAGAGCTTTGGAGCTTGAAAATTTGACACGGAATAATTAATTGGAAATAAATGACCCATGTTAGAATTTTTTAGTATAATTGATTTGGAAGAATTGGCTTTTAATGAACTAGAAAATTGGATTTTATTTTCCCTATTTTTCTAATTGGAATGGATTGGAGAAACGTTTTTTTTTTTTTTGCTTTTTTTCTTGGGAGTCAACAACTTTGGAAAGTTAATGAAGAAAGGCAGATGAATGGCTACATTACAGCTATGGAGTCTGCAGTGTCTAAGTGGAATGTGGATTAAAGAGACTTCCCTTCTATTTGGAAAAGAAACATTTTGAATGGAGTTTTACTTTGGATTATTTTGAAATTAACTTTAGACTTAAGGATTTTGGAGATTCCTGTTCTGTCGCTGGGTGATTTTAAAAAGAAGAAAGAAGAAACACTGCATTTACTAGAATTGAAACTAACTGGCCTAGCAAGAAAAAGATGTGGTGCAAGAATAAAAGACAGGAAGTTGATGTACTATATATGGAGCAGATGTTACAAAGCATTAAAGTGACATACAGAGTTTTCAACTTGGATACATGGATTTTTAAGTGGGATATTTATGGACAGACAGGAAAAGGAAGAAATAAAACAGATAAAATTGAAATGTAATGTTTAAAAACTTAAATATATAAAAGATTTTTGAATAAAAATAGGAGGGCCTCTGGAGTAACAAATCCCAAGAAATTTTTTTTGGGTTGTAATATGTATTAACCTTAATTGAGAGTGTTATCTGGGAGGAGTTCGATCCTGTGGCTCCCGAGGACGTGGACAGGATCTTGGGATGGCTGAACATGACCACATGTTTATTGGACCCTTGTCCCTCCTGGTTGGTGCTGGCTTCCCGGGAGGTTACACGAGACTGGCTCCAGGGGATTATCAACGCTTCTTTGAGTGAGGGTGTCCTGCCGGCCGCCTTGAAAGAGGCGGTGGTGAGGCCTCTCCTCAAGAAGCCCTCCCTGGATCCGGCTGTTTTGGCTAACTATCGTCCAGTCTCCAACCTTCGTTTTATTGCGAAGGTTGTTGAGAGTGTGGTGGCGCGACAGCTTCCCCAGTACCTGGATGAAGCTGTCTATTTGGATCCGCTCCAGTCCGGCTTTAGACCTGGGTACAGCACGGAAATGGCATTGGTCGCGTTGGTGGATGATCTCTGGAGGGCCCGGGATAGGGGTTATTCCTCTATCCTGGTCCTATTAGACCTCTCAGCAGCTTTTGATACCATCGACCAGGGTATCATGTTGCGCCGGCTGGAGGGACTGGGAGTGGGGGGCACCGTTTTGCGGTGGTTCTCCTCCTATCTCTCCGACCAGTCGCAATCCGTGTTGACAGGGGGGCAGCGGTCGACCCCAAGGCGCCTTGTTTGTGGGGTGCCACAAGGATCGGTCCTCTTGCCCCTCCTGTTCAACATTTATGTGAAGCCGCTGGGTGAGATCATCCGTGGTTTCGGGGTGGAGTTCCATCAGTACACTGATGATACTCAGCTGTACATTTCCACCCCAGACCATCCCAACGATGCCTTGGAAGTGATGTCCCAGTGCCTGGAGGCCGTGCGGGTCTGGATGGGGAGAAACAGGCTTCGACTCAACCCTTCCAAGACTGAGTGGCTGTGGCTGCCGGCATCCCGGTATAGCCAGCTGACGCCATCGCTGGTTATTGGGGGCGAATCATTGGCCCCCATGGAGAGGACCCGCAACTTGGGTGTCCTCCTGGATGCATGGATGTCTTTAGAAGGGCACATGACGGCCGTGGCCATGGGGGCTTTTTATCGCCTGATATGCCAGTTGCGCTCCTTTCTGGACCGGGACTCCCTACGCATGGTCACTCAAGCACTCGTCACCTCTCGTCTGGACTATTGTAATGCTCTCTACATGGGGCTCCCCTTGGGGTGCACCCGGAGGCTCCAACTGGTGCAGAATGCGGCCACGCGGGGGATTATGGGAGCGACGGGGCACTCCCATGTGACTCCTCTCCTGCGCGAGCTGCATTGGCTTCCAGTGGACTTCCGGGTCCACTTCAAGGTGTTGGTGATCACCTTTAAAGTGCTCGATGGCTTGGGGCCGGGGTATTTACGGGACTGCCTTCTGCCACCAATAGCCTCCCACCGGCCAGTTCGCTCCCACAGAGAGGGCCTCCTCAGGGTGCCGTCGGCCAGACAATGCTGGCTGGCGACCCCCAGGAGGAGAGCCTTCTCTGTGGTGGCACCTACCCTTTGGAACAATCTACCCCCAGAGATACGAGTGATCTCCGACCTCAGGACTTTTCGTTGGGCCCTAAAAACTTACTTTTAGCCGGTCTGTCTTGATTTTAGGGTTGGTTTTTAAAATTTTGATACTGATTTTAAATTGACAAATTTTAAATTATGGGCCAAATTTATTAATTATTTTAAATCTGTTTTTAATTGTAATGTTATGTATAAATGTTTTTATTTTGGCTGTTCACTGCCCTGAGTCCGAAAGGAGAAGGGCGGTATAGAAGTTTGAATAATAAATAAAATAATAAATAATAAAATTGTAAACAATTTAGATTGGTAAATGTGATTGATTAAGGTTTTATTGGATGTAATTATTAAACATATAGACTTCAGTTACAAATTGTGATTTAATTCAACGTAAGCTAGAAATGATTAACATTAGGAAATATACTGAAAATTAACTTGAAAAAATATGCATAAAGAAGAATATATACCAATATGAGAGAACCTTAAGAAAATTTATTGCTTGTTGTAATATGTCTTAATTTTAATTTGTAAACAAATGCTAGACTGGTGAATATGATTGATTAATATTCTATTGAATGAAACCATAAGGTACACAGATCTTTGCGATAAATTGTGATTTCCTGGCTGCTCACATTTGCAAATCTGAAAAAAAAAGTCCATGACTGGACCTCAGAATGACCCTATTAAGTTGAAGTATGGAAGTTTGCAGATCGCTGAAGAGAGGATTTCTCATAAAAGATTTCAAATGAACTAGATTTGAAAGACAATAATTACTTGGGTCACTAGCAGGTTTCAAGATTAATAAAGAGAATAAAGAGAAGACAAATATGTTAAAAAATATGAAGCTACAGGATCAAATAGAATTGATAAATAGAATGGGTTTTAAAATTAAGGAGGAGGTAAAAGATATGGGTATAACTATGAGAATGAAGTATATGTTATTTCAAAATAACTATGTGAAATTATGGAATAAAGTTGAAAAATATGCTAAATGGAATAAATTACAATTGTTTTTGTTAGGCAGATTTTCTGTGATTAAGATAATATTTTACCTGGAATGTTGTTTCAGACAATACCTGTTTTGACAACTGATGTAACATTTAAACAATGCCAGGAAGCTATATCTAAATTTGTATGGCAGTCTCGGCCTCCGATAGCCCGCGATCACTAAGACACAGGAACCACATGTAATTGGCTCAGCAGTGTATCCTGGTTTATTAGTGACAACAGCTCATTCATGAAGCCAGATTGCAAAACAATGCAAAGACGCGGCTATTGTACACTAACTGCAGCGTCCCTTTATAGAGCAGGCTCAACTCTTGTCAGCTGGGTGCGTTTGAACTTCCCGCTGCTCTCTTCCGGGCACGCAGTAGTGACGTCATCAATGCCGGCCCCATTGGCATCGCCACTGATCACTCGTCGTTCCTTACCAGGTTTCCTTCGTGAACCCCAATGAATCCCCGTGCTCCATAGACACCTAGCTGTGAACCCTAACCCCATCACCAGCACCCCGTGCCTCCAGCACCCGCACCAACCCCCGAGCGGCTGCTGTACTCATGGCGTTCATGGTTATGGTGTTGAGTGCTGCTTGACGCTCGACAGGCGGCTCCCCCTACCAGGTATCTGCCTAAAAGAGATGAGAAACAAACATAGGTTAACGCATACGCTGTGGCTTTGGCTGTGGTTTTTGGGGGTTGTGTCTATGGAATCTTCTTAGTAGACGCGGAGCGTTTATATCGTTTAGTGGAACCCAAGATGCTTCGGTATCGGGATACCCTGTCCACCTAACTAAATATTGTAAATGACCTCTATGGTATCGAGAATCGATAATATCACTGACTTCATAATGCGATCCTCTTACGAGCCCTGGGGTCTCTTGTGGGATATGGGGTTTGCTAATGGGTTTCAGTAAACTTGAATGGAACATTGGGTGGATTTTTCCTAGCAAGAGTGGTAATTTCAACATGACTGTTACCGGGTTTATGATCTTTATTATGGGGAAAGGGCCTATGTATTTGGGACCTAGTTTTCGACTCGGTACTCGTAGTCATAGATACTTGGTTGATATGTATACCTGGTCTCCGAGTTTAAATGGTGGACAGGTTTTTTGTTCGCTTGGCTCTTATATTCCTTTGATGCCTTGTCTAGGGCTTCCTTTACCTGAGGCCATAGTTTTCGTACGTTATGGGACCAGTCATGGGGGGTAGTAGTTACTGGGATGTGGAGGTCTAACTCGGGGATGGCCATAAACTCTCGTCCCATAACAACCTGGAATGGGGTGTATTCTGTACTACGGTGTACTGAGTTGTTATAAGCCGTTTCAGCAAAGAGCAACAAATCCACCCAGTCCTTTTGTTGATATGATACATAAGAGCATAAATAACACTCTACCATGGCATTAGCTCGTTCTGCGGCCCCGTTCGTACTGGGAGGGTAGGCAGAGCTTAGGCCCTGTGTGGCTCCAATATCACTGAGAAACCCCTTCCAGAACCTGGCTGTAAACTGCACCCCTCTATCCGATATGATTCGCCTGGGTACCCCATGTAGGCAGTAAACATGTTGTAGAAATAGTTTTACTAACTGTCATGCTGATGGTAGCCCTTTACAAGGAATGAAATGTGCTTGCTTTGAAAAAAGATCAAGTACTGTCCATATTACAGTACAGCCCTTACTGCTAGGGAGATCCACAATGAAATCCATTGAGATTTCATCCCAAGGTCTGTTAGGTTCTGCTACTGTTTGCAGTAGTCCTAATGGCTTCCCGGGCCTTGATTTGGAGACAGCACAAACATGACAATTTTGGACATATTCCTCAATCTCCTTCTGCATTTTAGGCCACCAAAATTGCCTCCTAGCTAAATGTAATGTCTTTAGGAATCCAAAATGTCCTGCAGTTTTAACATCATGGCATTGTTCTAAGATTTGCTTTCTCAGTGCAGCAGGGACATACAACCTATTCCCCCACCATGCCACTCCGTCTCGGTGGGTCAGCACTGCTTGATTGCTTAATAGCCATCCATCAGATAATAACGCTTTCTTTAACGTGGGTAGCCAATTGTCAGTTTGTCGGGTTCCACCAGCGCATGTCTCCGTTTGCATAGGTGGTATTAAAACCTGTAACGAGTCATCTCTTTTACTTCCGTATTGCGGCATTTGGGATAGGCCATCGGCTAAGAACATTTTTCCTGCAAGTTTGTATTTCAGGGAAAAACAGAAACGTCGGAAGTATTGCGCCCATCTAATTTGTTTAGGGGATAATCTTCGGGGTGTCTGGAGGGCCTCCAAGTTTTTGTGATCTGTCCAAACCTCAAACGGGTGTATGCCGCCTTCCAATAAATGCCGCCAGGTCTGCAATGCCCATTTTACAGCGAAGGCTTCCTTCTCCCAAATAGCCCAATTCTGTTCCGGTGATGTAACTTTCCGTGAAGTATATGCACAGGGTCGCAGAGCACCCGATGTGTCTTTTTGTAAGAGGACGGTGCCAACGGCCACATCACTAGCATCGGCCTGCACGATAAAAGGTAGCAATGTGTCTGGATGTTTTAGGATAGGCTCTTTGGAGAACAGGCGTTTGAGATTCTCGAATGCTTCTTGGCACTTAGAAGTCTAGGGCAACATGTGCCCTGATTTGGGTTTAGCCCCGGGTGGTGACAGTCCTTTTGTGTGCAATAAGTCTGTCAATGGCAAAGCCATTTTAGCAAATGAAGGGATGAAACGTCGATAGAAATTCGCGAAGCCTAGAAAGCTTTGCAATTGCTTCCGTGTTCATGGGGCCTGCCAACCTAATACTGCCTCTACCTTTTTTGGATCCATTTGTATCCGTGTCCTTGATTTGAAACCCGAGGTAGTCTATTTCCTTATGGTGGAACTCACATTTCGAGAGTTTAACAAACAAGCGTGCCTCCAGCAGCCTAGTGAGCACTTGTCTCACTAATTGGATATGTTCCTCCAGTGTGTTCGAGTAAATGAGTATATGGTCTAAATAGACTAGAACTCCACGATATAAATAATCATGCAATATCCCATTGATCAGTTGCATAAAGACAGCTGGAGCTCCCTGCAACCCAAACGGCATCACAAGAAAGTGGTAACTTCCCAGAGGACTATTGAAGGTGGTTTTCCACTCATCACCTGGACGTATACGTACTCGATAGTATGCTTCACAGAGGTCTAATTTGGTAAAGATCTTTCTGGTAGCTAACGTTGTCAACAGGTCATTTATCAAGGGTAGCGGATATAACGGCTCAACACAAACAGTGTTTAATCCCTGGTAGTCAACACATAAATGTAGTCCTCCGTCCTTCTTTTCACGGAAGAGCACTGGGGCTGCCAGGTGTGACCGACTGGGACGTATGAAGCCTCTTGCCAGGTTTTTGTCAATATATTTCCTCAGTTCCTCCAACTCTCTTGGCGTTATTGAATACATCCAAGGTTTTGGCAGCTTTGCCCCGGGGACCAATTCGATCCTGCAGTCTGTGTCCCAATGCGGCGGTAAAACATCGCATTCATCTTCACTGAACACCTGGGCAAGGTCATCATATACCTGGGGGTATGTTTGGTCAGCCACCGCCCCATGTTGTGCCATTGTGCACGGCTCCGCTGTTATCGGAAGCCGTAATTTACGAAAGCCCCCCTCCCACCAAATGGTTGGTTCCTATTTATCCAACCATGCAAGCCCAAGGATTACAGGCTCGACCATTTGTGTGATGACTATGAAGCGGATAAGCTCTTGGTGTTCCCCTACTCCTAATATGACTGGTTCAGTTATATGGGCGGTTGGCTTTCTACCAAGAATGGTCCCATCTACCTGTTCGAACTTGATAGGGGTGCGCAGGATGGCTATCTGGAGCCCTAACTCTTCCGCCACAGAGCGGCGAATAAGACATCTAGTACACCCCGAATCGATTAAGGCCTCCTGTTTACACTCCTGTTTCGTTGTTGGGTGGCGTAACACAATGCGTATCAGGAAAGGGCATATAGGGTCACTTACCATAGGGTCTTGGATGTCTTCATCGTCCTCACTAGTCCCTGTGGTCTCGGGAACACGAGCTGTCCCAGGCGAACCGCCAACAGTAGACTGCATTGTTGTCTCTGACCTAGAAACATTGGTCACTGCTCTAGAACGCTCCGGTGTACGGACAAACCGCTCCTTGGATAAGGTGTTCAGTCCCTGTGGTCTTGGGGTAGACACCCGCGATGGCGGTAGAGGACATTCGGCCGCCCTATGCCCCTCCTGGTTGCATCGAAAGCAACAAAATGGGCGTCTACTTGTCTCACCAGCTCCAGTACCTACCAACGGGGGCGGCCTAGCCAGGCCCCTCTCAGCAGACCGCCCAATGGGACCCCGCCTCGGTTGGACTTGGCTCACGCCCCGGGATCTGAATTCTCAGAGACCGACATCTAAAGCAACGGCCGCCTTGTACCATTCCGACAGGTGAGGTCCTAACCCACGATATACACATGCCTGACGTATCTCCCTGTCTAGCCCAGATTGGAACTGATGGATAAGGAGGCATTCTGGCCATGATCGCAATTTTCCGGCCAGACTGCGGAACTCCTTGATGTAATCCTTAGCCGGCGACCACGTTGCCTCAATCCCACTAGTTCCCCCTCAATCACTTGGGTTCGGGTCTCATCTTTGAACCGGGCTCTTAACGCCTCCAGGAATAACCCGAGATCTGTCAATTCATGGGCATGCTCACTGTGTAGGTCAGCGACCCAGTCTGCAGCCTCACCCGTGAGCACTGCCATCACAGCGACCACCATGGACCATTGTGAAGGATAGAGTCTGCCGTACAGGTCCATATGGCTAATTACCTGACTAAGGAATAATGCAACCTTTTCTGAGGTCCCATCAAACGTGGCCTGCACTGGGGGTAGGCCCCAAGGGTTTTGTGGGGTCCATACTCCAGGGCCCCACTGTGGTAGTGGGTATATCTGGTGGGGCTGCGGTGGTCTAACTCCTCCCCCACTGTGGGGCCATTGCCCATCAGCTCCGGGATCTGCTCCTCTTTCCCTACTGGGTCGAGCAGCTGCCCTTGGTGGTGTGCAGGCGCCATCCCCACCAAAGGAGAGACTGGAACCAGGGTTTACTGGGAGGTGCTCCCCACTGGCTCAGCTCGTTCATCGTTCAGGCTTAAACTTAGGGCTAGCGATACGTAGTCTGCCTTCAGCCCCACTTCCCTGCCATGTCCCAGATGGTTCTGTGCTGGGTGCCCAGGGCTGCCAGGAAGGTGCCTCACGAAAACTGGCCTCCCCGAATCTGTCCCACAGTACATCCATAGTGGTTGCTCCCGGACCCGTGGAGTAGCTCCACTCCCCATCTTCATCATCGACACATTGGCGTTCCCTCCAGCCCTGGAATTGGGCGCCGGTGTAGGGAGGGGTTTGCACCCGTGTGCTGGTCAGGGCTGAACTATGCCACTAATTCCCAGCCCCAGCAGGGCCTGCGATCCCAAGTCCATGTGTTTCCTCGAGCCCCGTCTCGGTTCCTGACTCTGTGGTTACCTCCTTCCGTAGCTCCCGATGTTTCGGCCGCACCACCAGTTGGTCGCTCGTGTCGGGCGCTTCGACAACCGTGTCTTCGGCTGCCTCCTCCTCCTTCTCAAGCTCCTCAGGTAGCGTGTCTGCAGAGACTCCCTCTGCCATACCGCTGTTCCGGGCCTGGAGTAACGTCCAAACGACGAGAGAGGGTGAGCCGTGTCTTTCTCTTGGCCTCCGGTAGCCCGCGATCACTAAGACACAGGAACCACACGTAATTGGCTCAGCAGTGTATCCTGGTTTATTAGTGACAACAGCTCATTCATGAAGCCGGATTGCAAAACAATGCAAAGACGCGGCTATCGTTTGCTAACTGCAGCATCCCTTTATAGAGCAGGCTCAACTCCAGTCAGCTGGGTGCGTTCGAACTTCCCGCTGCTCTCTTCTGGGCGCACAGTAGTGACGTCATCAACGCCGGCCCCATTGGTATCGCCGCTGATCACTCGTCATCCTTACCAGGTTTCCTTCGTGAACCCCAATGAATCCCCGTGCTCCATAGACACCTAGCTGTGAACCCTAACCCCATCACCAGCACCCCGTGCCTCCCGCACCCGCACCAACCCCCGAGCGGCTGCTGTACTCATGGCGTTCATGGTTATGGTGTCGAGTGCTGCTTGACGCTCAACAGGCAGGAGAAAAAAGACTACAAGTTAGATATAATATAGGTATAACAAGATGCAAAAAAAGAGAAAAACAGCAGGTATATTTCGCTGCCTGCTGTTTGGTTTGGATTTTATTTATTTATTTATTTATTTATTTATTTATTTGTCAATCATATATAAGATAACAGATAAAAGTATAAACATAATTTGAATACATGAAAAGAGTAAGTAAAAAGGAATATTAGGACAGGGACAGTAGGCACGCTGGTGCACTTATGCACACCCCTTACAGACCTCTTAGGAATGGGGTGAGGTCAACAGTAGACAGTTTAAGGTTAAAGTTTTGGGGGTTTGGGAGAAACCACAGAGTCAGGTAGTGCATTCCAGGCATTGACCACTCTGTTACTGAAGTCTATTTTCTGCAATCGAGTTTGGAGCAATTCACTTTAAGTTTGTATCTATTGTGTGCTTGTATATTGTTGTAGCTGAAGCAGAAATAGTCATTGACAGGTAGAACATTGTGGCAGATCATTTTATGTACTACACTTAGGTCAGACCAAAGTCGGCGCAGTTCTAAATTGTCTAAGCCCAAAATTTGAAGTCTGGTGGCATAAGGTATTTTATTGCGGTTAGAGGAATGGAGGACTCTTCTCATAAAATATCTCTGGACTCTCTCAATTGTATTTATGTCCGATATGCAGTGTGGGTTCCAAACAGATGAGCTGCATTCAAGAATTGTTCTAGGAAATGTTTTGTATGCTCTAGTTAGTAGTACAATATTACCAGAGAGAAAGCTACACAAGATTAGGTTAACAACTCTTAATGCCTTTTTGCAATGTTTTTACAGTGGCTTTGGCACTTAGATCTTTAGAAATGAGTACTCCAAGGTCCTTGACAGAGTGAGGGCCATCTACAAGGTCATGTCCATCTAATTAGTATGTTATGTTTTGATTTTTTTTGCCAATGTGCAAGACGGAGCATTTATTGGTTGAGATTTGAAATTGCTACTTGTTAGACCAATCTGACACATAGTCAAGGTCTTTTTGAAGGGTAGTTGCATTGCCTGTGGTGTTGAGTAGTTTAACATTATCAGTGAAGAGAACACAGTTGCTTTTAATATGATTGCAAAGTTCATTTATGTAAAATATGAAGAGTGTTGGACCTAAAACACCACTATTAACAGGTACAGGATTTGATAGAGCGCTTCCTATTTTGACCACTTGTTGTCTGTTTGACAGGAAGGCAGCTATCCATTCATGTAGGAGTCCAGAAATGCCATAGGATTTTAGTTTTAGAAGTAATTTGTTGTGTACCACTGAATCAAAAGCTTTACAGAAGTCTATGTAAATTGAATCTATTGCTTTACCCTGAACAAGATGTGTAGTCCATATGTTTTTGCAATGTAGTAGTTGTAGTAGTTGTAGATTACAGGATAATTCTTTTCTGAAACCAAATTGTTTGTTGGAGAGTAGGTTGTTTGTCTCTAGGTGAAGGGTAATAGATTAGTTAATGATTGATTCCATGACTTTGCAGGTGACGCAACATAAAGAGATTAGTCTGTAATTTTCAACTAGGCTAGGCTCTCCCTTTTTGAAGATAGGAATGGCCGTGGCTTGCGACCATTGGTAGGGCAAGGAGCTGGTACTGAAAGATTTTTAAAAATTATGCTTAGAGGTTCTGCAATTGCAGTGGAAAGTTTTTTTAAGATGTATGTACACAGTCCATCAGGTCCAATAGATAAAGATGGTTTTAGATTGCGTAGTGCCTTTTTAATGTTGTCTTCTGTAAAATTGATATGTATAATATCACCGTAATCGTTGTAATTGTCTGTATTAAGACTGGTAGTATAGTATATACTATAGTATTGTACAAGGTTGCATGTATAGGTTCAGTTGTACATTCATTTAGAGTCCAATTAATAAGTGGTAAATTAAGGTCACCAAGAAAGATTATAGGATGTGGGCAGGAGGCTGCCCATGTTAGTAGTGAAGTTAATTTGTTTGCATATTCCAATGTCGTATTCTGGGGTTCTGTAACATAGTAAGAATTGAAATGTGGTATTTAAGGACATGTAGATGGATGTAGATGTGACATTTTGATTGTCTAGCTTAGGTAAACATGATGGACATAGACAAGGAAATGTATCTGATGCTTGTATGAGATTTGCTATTTGTTTGGTTAATTTTAAGCAGGTGAGATGGGCGTAATTGTTACATGTATGGCATTTAATGATATCTTCATTATTATTGATAGTTGCAGAACATTTAAAGCATGTACTGGAGTCGTCTAGGTCGTCGTTGGTAGAGATATGTGTTTTTTGGGAGGTTTTGGTAGTGGCTTTTTTTGGAATTTTTGCTTGGCATGGTGGATTTGTTTTGTAGATGTATAATCTGTTATTTGCTGATATGGATTACTTTAATCTCTTATTTGCTGGTAATCAGTGACACACTAATCAATAACAATATGTATTCAATATGATAGGCAATTAATTAATTAAAGCTGCATTAATAACAGTAATTAATTAATCAATTAAACAATGAATCAATTAACCTAAAATAGTAATCTACTAGACAATCAATTAATCAACTAGACAATGCTAACCCTAAGCAATCAATTAGACAATTAATGCTAAACTAATCAATCACTATCAATTAATTAAACTAAACAATAAATCAGTAATCAGTGAATCAATTTAGTTAATCAATATTATTGAACGACAGTAATGAAAGGGTGGGTAGTGTTGGTTTAAAAGGCAGCAGCAGACAAATTCTGCAGCAGTCCACTTCCCATTGCTTTTTGCTCACCTGCTTTGTTTTGAATAGTTCTCTTGTCTGCTTTGTTTTGTACAGATTGGAATTTCCAACAAAAAACTTTTATAATTCCCCAAAGCTTGTTAAGAAATTTTTTAAAAAAATTTAAAAATTAAGAAAAAATTATTAAGTTGTTAAGAAATAAAAGGTTATTGGTTTTAGAAGATCATGATTTGAGTTTCAGAAGGCATGAATATTTATCATATGATAAAATTAAGGTAAAATTAAGGTAAGTTAAAGATTATTATGTCAGGTGATTATTATGTCAGTCTGGAATATATAAACTTAGATTCTGCTGAAAAATACTTCTGTGGCTCTCAGTGCAAGAAATGATATAAATGAGAAACAATAGATGAGAAATGATAAGTAAACATACATGGTTAATTTATCATGACGTACTAGACTTGTCCCATATTGTAAAATGAAATAAAAAAAAAAGATTTGATAAAAGAAGATATTCCTGTCAATGGTTTAATCTACAGTATAATTAACAAAAGATTTAAAATGGATAGCACTATGTTTTGAACAAAGTAAGAACAAGTTTAAAACAGAATTATGTACTAGTGATGAATATATTATTATTAATATTATTAGTATACACTTTTGCTGATATTTGAGACAGAAGAATAGCAAGTGACATAATATATGAAAAAATGAGCTAAAATGTTGGCTACAATATACAAATGAACCAATCAAAATATATGTGACTGAAAGAATTGAAATTTACATTATATTCTAATTTTAAAAAGAATTTTTATAAAACAATGTATTGGTGTTTTTCAATAGACAACTCCATTTGTCTAGAATGCATAAAGACCCTTTGAATCCTTGTTGCAAATATGAACAACATGACGGTATGTTTTATCATGCTAGGTAGACATGTTTTGTTTGTTTTTGTTTTTGTTTTTATTGGATTTATATACCGCCCTACTCCCGAAGGACTCAGGGCAGTGAACAGCCACAGAATAAAATACATAAATACAAAAATTTAAAATAGAATAAAAACAAATTAAATAATTTGGCTGAGACAAATTTAAAATACCCAATAATTTAAAAACAAATTAAAATTTACATTTAAAAGGGGAAAAGATTTAGGCCATGTGTAAAAAGCCAGAAAATTTTGGAAACAAATGTATACATCAATTCAGAAGTTTTTAAAGGTTAAAGTATAATTGAAACAAGACACTTTTCTTTTGAGATTAATGGATCAGCAATTAGAAAAAGACATGGAACTTTGTTTTCATATATAAAACTATTTGCTCACAAAGGAAAGGATCAACACCACTCATAAGGGAGGAGCTGTTGATGAAGATGATTGAACTTACAGAGATAACTAAATTGATTAGAGGAAAAAAAAACATCTCATTAATTGTCGATTGGAAACCTTAAACAGATTTTTTTGCATAAAGCAGAAGAAAATGCATTTATGATTTGAGGTGTTGGTGATTAGATAAAAATCTAGATAATAGAATAGGGTGAAGTTTTTTGTAATCATAGTAAGAAATAATTCTGTAATTGTATTTATATTTGTTGCAAAGGATACTGAAAGTTTCTTCTTTATGTTTCTTTTTATTTTTTTTCTTTCTGACTTTCTTTTTCCCACTTTCTTTCTTTTCTGCTTTTAGTGCATCCAGAATGTAAATTAATGTAACATATTAAATTTATATATCATTTTAAAAGCAAGTAACTTTTTATAGATTAGCACAATATGTGAATTATTAGTAATAAAAATCATAGATTATTATGGTTTACCTATTGTTATACATACTAGATATTGTAAAAGTGATAGATTAGATATAGGATTAGTGCTTTGGAATCAATTACCTTACAATCTTGGGCAAAGACATGGTTGCACATCCTAATGAAGGGTCCAGCTGAAAATAAATAGATTAGTCATAAATCAAATCAAGTTATGATCATACCTGCACACAGAGCCATAAATCATTCTGCAGCTCTTGTCTGGGTTACAATGAGTCACCCAGCAATAACAGCAACAAACATGTAAGTTTCAAAGCCAATTTTGCAAGCAATTTATGGCCAATAGTCAACTTTCATGCTTAGCAGTCCTGGTTGACAGTTTAGGGATCAAGTATTCCATACACCAGATATACCACAATGTCAAAATAAGACTGTCAAATAAATTATTCCAAAAGGGAATATCCACCCTTAAGAATATTAAACTTGTAAGTTTCCCTTGTTTCTCAAAAAGAGAAATAGAATCAGACTCTGCAAAACTTCTCTACTAAAGGAACATTTCATTCACTTTTGTTAACTTTGTATGTGAATTAAAATATGTGTCCATGCACATTTTTTCAAGACAGTTTTTAACCCCTGGAGACTGCTTGGATTTGTCTCTGCAGGTTTTTTTGGCAAGGTTTTTTGGAAGTGGTTTGCTATTGCTTCCTTCTTAGGGATGAGAGAATGTGACTAGCCCAGATCATTTGGCTGTCTTCAAGTTTAAATCAAGAATAGTATCACAATCTCCCAGTTTCTAGTCTGGCATCTTAACTACTATGGCAAACTGGCTCTTTTTGTTAGCTTAGGATCCTCTAATCTTCCATCTGCATTCTTGGAGAATGTGGAATTTTTGTTTCATTTCAAGTCAGAGTCTTAATTTTGGTATCAGAAAAAGGAAAGACTTACATCTACCAATGCCAGTATTAGGGCTGTTTCAATGCCTTGTCAACTAAGTCCTTTTCTATGCAACTGGGACTTGATTTATGACTGCTTTAAAAAGGCCATTGTTTGGCTATATGCAGATGGAATGAGTTGAAAAGTAATTATATTTGACCCAAAGTAATTCTTAATACTTGAATTTGGTTACATTTACTCATCATTCTACAGTAGTACTCTGGGCATTTCTTCTTCTCATTCATCTCTTGGTGATGAACCAAGGAGGATCTCTAGCATCAATGAACAGGAAATAATCAGTTATAATCAGCTCTAAGGCTATCACTGGCCTTTTGTCCCAAGTATCAATTAGGGCTCTGACCTTCATGTTTAATGTCAAGATCCCTCACAAACCCTTTGGACACTTGGAGCAGAGCAATCAAACAAGTTTTACCTCCCAGAATGACTGTGAAAAACTCAAAGATAATCAGAGTGATCTGACCATGTTCAGGGACTGATGTTAACATTCTTCATTTCCAGATCTAATTACAACTACTCTGAGATAAAGACCAGGTTTAATGTGTCAACCTATTGTGTATTGGCCCTTCCATGATTATTGTGGTAGTAATGAACTCCAAAACCACTTACAACTCCAGACTTAGGGAGGCAATTAAATTTTTTGAATTCTTTAAGTTTGGGAAAAGTCCATTGCCAACCTGGTCACTGCTTTGGGGAGCTCAGTCAGGAAAAACATTTTATAGAAGGAAAGCTGGTACAGTAACAATTCTAGAGACCAGCTTCACAGTGGCTCACATCTGATGATCTGTTTTGTTCCACTTTTGAAAACCATCAGAATCTGACAGATGACTATAATCATTCCACTTCCCTGCTGTGGGACTGTGGATGGTATCATGCTTAAAATTTAAAAGGTCACTTACAGTATAGGAGAGGGAATAAGTCCCCTCGCATCCACATCTCAGAAATAGGTCAATAGCTGGGATTTCACATAGAGCTGCTTAAAAAAATTGTAGACAGGTTCTATGCTTAGCAATCCTATAAGATTTGGATAGCTTTTTGGAAACAAATCTGAAACATTGCATAACACTTATATGCTTTTACATCAGTTTACCACTTCTTAGCTTGTACAGCATTAACAGTCACAGAGAAACAGATCTTTAATATATTTTTAATATATTTTGTAATAGATTATATTGCTTTCAGTTACAAACTGTATTTCTAAGTAGAATGATTGATCTTATGATATTATGATTTTTAACTTGCACCCTCACGGTGATGAATCAATTTGATTTTCTAAATTTTATAATTAATTAATAATAATATTCTTATCCATCAACCATTTCCAGCAGTGAGGGCCCCTTTCAGGGCCCAAATCAAATGGCAAAACCAAGTTTTTATACCCTTCCAGCAGGCCAAAAGTGTGGGAGCAGTTCTCACCTTTGGTGGTGGAGTAGTTCACAGGGAGAGGGACAGAGTGAAAAAAGCTGTGTCCTTGACCCCCCTGCTTAGCAGATGGGATCTGTAGCAGGGCCCTACTACTATTTTGATTTTTTTAAAAGTCCGCTATTATTTTTTTTATAAATAACTCAAGGTGACAAACACATCTAATATTCCTTCCTCCTCCTGTTTTCCCCTCAACAACAATCCTGTGAGGTGAGTTGGATTGTGAGATAGTGAGTTCACCCAGTTGGCTTTCATGACTAAGGACTAGAGCTCATGATCTAGTTTGTAGCCTGGTGCCTTAACCATTGGATCAAACAAGTTTATTATTTAGCAAACAGAGAAACAACTATAGCCTGAGAGGAATCAAGATTATAATTTTGCTGAATCATAAATTTTGGGAATTGCAATTGCAAGGGAAAAAAATTGTCAATTTTTCAAGTAAATCTATAAATAATTATTTTGAATGCATTTATAAAAATGAATTTAAAACCAAGTTCTTTCTTTGATGGCAAAAATTAAAATCAATAGCAGCTGATTAAAGAATTCCACTTAATTTCCAAATCAAATGAAAAGCTTCTATTCAAAATATTTTAATAATGAATGCTGCAATGATTTGAATAAAAATATCATGATGAAATTTCTTGGTATATTGAATAGTTAAACTGAAATAATACAAGTATAGATAATTATCTATTCTCTATACACGTAGATAATAATTATCTCCCAATTTTTTGCTGTAATTAAAATTATTGAATCTCTTCTGTTTACAGCCTTACTGTAAACCTATCCCCTTTATGTTAGAGTAAGACCTGAAATTTATTTCTGAAGTTATATATAGTGTTAGGGTGTGTGTAAAAAGTATTTGTTGCTTGTGCAACGAGCAGAGCAGAAACACACAGGGAAGGAGATAAACGTGTAGCTCGTGTGAGAAAAATACTTTATATACAAGATAAGAAGCAGTTTTGGTGTAAGTAAAACAGTCCAAGGTCATAAACAGTAATATCAGTCCAGTAAGTATCTTCCCTTACCAAAGCAAACAGACTTTAGTAACTCTCGGTATACAGTACCATATACCAATCCAGTCTAACACCAATCAGCAGAAGACGCAGGAAGCTACAGTAACAGGATCAATCAAGAAGAAGGAATGCTTCTCTGCGCTGCTTATTTATGCACTGTAGCCTAATTGCAGGGTTCAGCAAACCCTGATTATGTGGCTCAGTTGTTTCTTAAAGAAACAGATATATTGCCTGACCAACAAGTTAGGACTAAGCTACAAGCTGAACCTAACATTCTCCCCATTGGGCAGGATAATATACACAATCGATACAGAAACAAAAATACACATCCAAATCATACATTGTACAGTGGTATCAGTTACATTTCAGATTCTTAATCCCAATCTTTCACAACAATTGGTGTGTTTAATGGCACCTTGCGCTTTGGTAAAATTATCGGCAATATTGTCCTCTGATGCGCAATATTCCAATGTAATCATGTTATCCTTAACACATTGCCGAACATTCAGATAACGTATATCAGTGTATTTAGTCCTGGTCTTTACAGCAAGATTCGTTGCCATTTTAATGGCTGCCTGGTTATCTTCATAAACCGTAATAGGATAGTCCATTTTGAATCCAATATCTTCCATCAACTGTTTATAATAAATCAGTTCAGTACATGTAAGTGATAGACAAGAAAACTCCGCTTCCATGGTAGACAAACTGATGTGTTTCTGGCGAATTGATCTCCATCCAATCAGGCAGTTATCCAACATGATTGCTATTCCAGACGTAGATTTTCTGGCAAAACTGGCATCAGCATATGCCTTTAACACCATATTGGCATTTGGTTCTAAATACATAGCAAAATGTAATGTTCTTTTAAGATATCTAAGAATACGTTTTGCAGCTTGCCAATGCCTATCAGTAGGCTCTGAACTATATTGTGCTAGTTGATTAACACTAAAAGCTATATCAGGCCATGTCCAGTTGCTCAAATACGACAAACTGCCTATTAATGATTGATACAGTTCTTTACTGAACTGTGGACTCTGCAAACTATCCTGCTGGAATTCTTGTGTCATAGGAGTCTTGGCAGGTTTACATAATTCCATCCCATATTTTTTCAACAATTTGCAGATTTTATTAGATTGTGACATTTTAAATCCTCTAGATGTTTTCAGGATATCCAGCCCTAGATAATGCCGTATATGTCCTAGATTTCTAAGTTTAAATTTTGTTTGCAACTGACCAATAATCTCTCTGGCCTCAGCGTCAGTTCTGGTAATTATGGCAATGTCGTCTGTAAAGAGTAACAAGAATGAAACACATCCATCCTGTTCTTTTTTAAACAGACATTTATCTGCTACGCCCTCATAGAACCCAATGTTATGTAATTCCTGCACTATACATTGGTTCCACTCATAACCTGATTGCCTTAAACCATATAGGCTTTTTTGTAGCCTCCAACACTCAGTGCTATCCTGTGTATCATAACCAGGAGGTTTCTTCATATATATTGTATGCCTCAACGGAGCGTTCAAGTAAGCTGTCTTGACATCTATATGAGTAATAGAGCATTTATTTCTAGCTGCCCAAACCAGCATCGTTCTCAAAGTGCTCGCTCGTAAACTTGGAGCAAAAACCTCATCATAGTCTCTATCTGTCTGTGAGAACCCTTGTGCAACAAGCCGAGCTTTATGGGTTACTACCCCATCTACACTTTTCTTTACCTTGTAGACCCACCTACAGCCTATAAGTTTCTCATTTGGTGGTATTCTTACAATTTCATAGACACCAAGCCTCTTCAATGAATCAATTTCTCTATCCATTGCCTCTTGCCAGGCTTTTTGCTCCTTTTCTGGATATAATTTTATATCATGATAACTGGATGGTTCGATATCTACTTGGCAAACCACTGTGGCTTTATAGCGATCTGGTGGATGCCGGTCCCTGGAAGATCGTCTAGGCATAACAGGACTAACATCAGGTATATTGGGTTCATCCTCCCCTAACCCTGATTCCTGTTCCTGTTCTTCAACCTTAATAGATGGTTTATCATCCATCTCAGATGAACTATCATCTGGAATATGGTCTACCTTAACATCCACATCTGTAAAACCATAGTCTGCTTTTTCTAACCTGTCCCAGCCTTCATGTTCTAGGAATTTAGCACTAGCGCTACACAAAACTTTTGTTGTTCCTGTTTCCCAGAACCTATAGGACCTATGGTTAGCCTCATAGCCAACAAAAATCATTTTCTTTGCTCTCTGTTGGTCCTTCCTTCTCTGACTAACTGGTATATGCACCCAGGCTGGTGCACCAAAAGTATGTATATAACTTAAATCAGGCTTCCTCCCGTGCCATAAAGTAAAAGGTATTTTTCCTGTAGAGGAGTGCACCACATTATTTAAAATATGATTGGCACATAGTATTGCTTCTCCCCACAATTTATCAGGTAAACAAGCATCAGCCAGCATAGTCCTAGTCATAGCTTGTAGGGTCTGGCCTCTTCGTTCTATAAATGCATTATGTTCCGGCTGAAAAGGGGCAGAACGTTTATGCTGTATCCCAGCATCCTTCAAAAACTTAGCCAACTGATGGTTAGTAAACTCAGTTCCATTGTCAGTAACAATGCATTTCACCTTAAACCTCTGCTTCCTTTCTACAAAACGAAGCCAGTTTGTGATACATTGGAACGTATCACTTTTGGACTTCATAAGGTAGCAAAAACCATATCTGGTAAAGTGATCAACTATACTCAAAATATAGCATGCTCCCCCTAAACTGGGTTTCTTTGGCCCTATTAAGTCTAAAAAGACTACCTCCAAAGGTTTAGTTGTTTTAAACCCATTGCAGCAGTTTGCAGGTGTAACTTTACTTTTATGCTGGTTACAAGTATTAAGTTCAGGTATTTGCTGCAAGCCTTTAACTTAATGCCTTTAGACTGCTTAACAGTTGTTTTAAACCCATTGCAGTGGTTTGCAGGTGTAACTTTACTTTTATGCTGGTTACAAGTATTACAGTTCAGGTATTTGCTGCAAGCCTTTAACTTAATGCCTTTAGACTGCTTAACATTCGAATGCAACAACCTGAAATTCAGATGATCAAGCCTTCTATGTAGTAAATGTACGCATTCATCATGCGGCTTTACATTTCCAAATTTAGCTTTTGACTGAACTAACAGTAATGACTTATCCCTAATGACAAATAAGTCATTTTCTAATTCTGCAGTAACTACAGTGCCTTCACATTCCAGCAAACATTTGTTGTTTTTAAAAGTTACTGTAAACCCAGAATGTAGTAATGACTTTACAGATAAAAGGTTATATTCCAAACTAGGGATATAAAGCATGGGTAAAGGATGCTTACTAATAGAACATTGAACAAGTCCCTCCCCAGCTACAGTCACATTCCAGCCATTAGCTAATTTGACCTTTTTAGTACTTTTCTTCATGTTTAGAAACAGTTTTCTGTTTTTTGTTATTGATTGAGAGGCACCGCTATCAATCACCCACCAATCATCTCTTATATTATTAGATGAACTGGTTGCTAAATTACACCCTTTCCTGGGTTTAGCAGAGTTTCTAGCAGACACTTTCTTATTATTACAATATTTTGCAATGTGCCCCTTAGCCCCACATGCATAACAGCGTTTAACAATATTGACATTCTCATATACAGCTTCCACTTTTGGTTGCTGTTGCATCCTTAACTGGTCTCGTTCTTGCCTACGTTTGGCCTCATCCAGTAACCTACCAGTTATACTGGCCAATGTTAGTTCATCTCTAGACAATACTTCTAATGATGAAACAAAAGAGTCATAACTGTCATCCAACGATGAAAGAATAATATAAACTTGCTGCAGTTCAGTAAACACAAGGTCTTTCTCATGTAGCTCCTGGAAAAGCCCTGTCATGGAGTCCAGGTGAGCCATCATGTCTCCTCCTTTCTGAAGATGTAAGCGAAATAATTTCCGTGTCAGGTAGATATGGACACCCACAGAGTCACGAATGTAGAACTTCTTTAGCTTTGTCCAGCACCTCGCAGCAGACTCTTCGCCCCGGAAATGGACAAGTTGCTGGTCTCCCAGCATCAGGCCAATGATGCATAAAGCACGCTTGTTGTCCCTGTGAAACTTCGCTATCTTTTTGGCATCTTCTTCGTCAGCAGCATTTAATGCAGTTATGTCCGGTGGATTATTAACCATGTCCCACAGTCCTTCTTTTCGCAAAAGTAGACAGCATTTTGTGGACCAGGTAACATAGTTTGTACCATCCAACCAGGTTATGGTAGAATAACTTGTACCTTGCTCAAAAGCCATCATCTTGACTACTACACCCACTGCCTGCACTTCTCACTTCCGCAAAAACAAATTAAAGAGCCCTGGAACGTTCTGGGCCCATAACCAATGTTAGGGTGTGTGTAAAAAGTATTTGTTGCTTGTGCAACGAGCAGAGCAGAAACACACAGGGAAGGAGATAAACGTGTAGCTCGTGTGAGAAAAATACTTTATATACAAGATAAGAAGCAGTTTCGGTGTAAGTAAAACAGTCCAAGGTCATAAACAGTAATATCAGTCCAGTAAGTATCTTCCCTTACCAAAGCAAACAGACTTTAGTAACTCTCGGTATACAGTACCATATACCAATCCAGTCTAACACCAATCAGCAGAAGACGCAGGAAGCTACAGTAACAGGATCAATCAAGAAGAAGGAATGCTTCTCTGCGCTGCTTATTTATGCACTGTAGCCTAATTGCAGGGTTCAGCAAACCCTGATTACGTGGCTCAGTTGTTTCTTAAAGAAACAGATATATTGCCTGACCAACAAGTTAGGAGTAAGCTACAAGCTGAACCTAACATATAGAATTGCACATTTAAAGTATTACAGCATTATAAAAGTAAAGACCACAATCTCAAATTTATGAACAAATTAACAAAGTTATGAAAAATTACGTACATTAACCTGTCTTAAATAAAGCAAAAATAAATATAGTTTTGTAAAAAAATCTTTGAAACCAGCTGTGAAACATTGTTTTAGAAATTTGTATGAAATATTACTTTTTTTAATATTTTACTCAGATTCAAAAGCAAGAATTAGTTTAGAGCACATAGGAATGCACATGTAGTACCTGCTTCTGAGTCCTTAAAGCAATTGCATCTTCTAGGTGAGATTATACTGGTACCTTCATAGCTGCAGTGTAATTATACAAAAAGACAAAACAGTCATAAAGGGTTACCTCAGGATGAAATAAACCCAATGCTTTATGGATGGTTTTCTATACTTTATATTTAACATGATACTGTATATACCAACATGTCCTTCCACACTACAGATACACTGGTATTTGTATTTATAGATATGAAAATTAACAAAAAGATGGAGACTAGATCTTCAAATCTGTAAGAAATTAATTGTTTCGGACAATTGGGGGTTGCACTAGAAGACCTCCAAGGTCCCTTCCAACTCTGTTATTCTGTTATTAAAGACAATACTTTTGTCATTTTGATAAGTGCATGGGATTCTTTGGTGACAAAACAACAGTTGAAGAGGTTTGAAACTGAAGAGAGATCTGGATGAGGAGAATAGTTTGGTGGTACGCCAAACTTTTGGATCAAGTTGATTAACCACACATCTTTTTACTGTAATTATCTCTTAATTTTCCACTATGAGAAGTATAAGCAGCTATAATTGAAACCTATGTTCTTGCCATGAAACATCTCCCCCAATCATATGTGTATTGTATTGTATTGTATTGTATTGTATTGTATTGTATTGTATTGTATTGTATTGTATTGTATTATTAATAAACAAAATGATTATATAATAAACTATATTATATGAATATAATATAGTTTGTTATATTGAAAATATTATAGACTTATGAAATGCACAACAGAGACCAGGAGGCGTATTATAGAGCTACCTTAATCAAGATGCAAATGGCCTCTTTGCTGCTGTCTATTGATCATAAGGACCCAGATTCTTGGGGGCAATATGCTGACTCTGTAAACCACTTCAAGAGGGCTGTAAAGCACTGTGAATGGGTATATAAGTCTAAGTGCTATTGCTATTCAGATATCTGCAGTCCAAATGTGATATGTCTTTCATAATTGGATTTTTCCACATATTTAACTGGGTAACGAATAGGGCTGGCATATTTAGCAAATAGAAACATTGATTTCAACTAGAATTCACTTAAGGTTGCCTGAGTATTCTAAAATGATATTACATATTAGTGTGCCCCTAGATAGTCTAGGTTTAGACTATTAATATTAAAAAATATTAATCTCATGGATGTAGGTAATCACATACCATGTGCACAAATGACTTAATCCTGATGACATTACATCAGGATTACATTTTGTTCTTAAACAGTTTCCAGTGACAGTTGATCAGCCTCCACAAAGAAAACTGGTATTCACATTGTGCTGATCATTTGCTGCTGCTATATTAGTAAGTAATTTATGTAGAGATAGCAGCAAGCTTTGTATAATATGTCAAATGAACACAGCCTACTTGTATGATAACCAAAACAGAGGGGGAATCTGTATTTAATGTTAAAACCATTAAAAAAAACATTCGATGGCCTCTGTTCAAGAATATTCAAAATATTTATGATTATATCATTTGATATTTGACAAATCAGGGTAAGTAATGCATGCGGATGTTACATATCATATCCTTGAACAAGATAGCTCCGTTTCCTCTTCTGTCATTTCTGAAGTGACTGCAGAGATTTATTTGTTTATTAATAATTGTTATTCTCTGAGAACTTTTTAAGGACCTGCAAAAGTTCAGACAATTTTTTGGGAAAACGGTGATATTACTCATGCATACCACATACTTCTCAATTACAAGTGATGTTTTGTCTTGTTATGTTTTTGCCTTTTCTGCTACACTTTGGAATGAAGGAACATATTTTTTTTGAATATGTGTTGTCATTTAGAAATTTCTTTTAAGCAATACTGATTGTTTTTCATTTCACAAGACTTATTTGTATAATGTTAACTTTAGTTTGAGACCAAAGGAAAAGCTACTATATAAAAGCTTTTTCTTTCATCAGTACAACATAAAAGCATGTATTCAAAAAGGGATAGATGTGTTGTCTAGACCTTTAAGTATAAAGTTCACTTACTAAAATGTGCAAAGCTATGAAAATGATGTTAGTTATCTAACAATATTGGAATGCCATTTTGTGTTAACTATATTCCTGTAAAATATAAAATATATTTCAGATTCTTATGTTGGTATTAAAATAAGTTAGTGTAACATAAAGGGGGATGCAGTGGTGCAGCCACTTAATGATACTGGAACTGCTGGCCAGAAATGGTCTGCACTCCAATGGTTCAAGCCCAGCTCTGCAAGATGGGCTGAGCTCCTGCCACTTGCTCCCCAGCTCCTGCCTACCGAGCAGTTTGAAAGCATGGAATATTGTAAGTAGATAAATGGGTACCACTTCGGTGAAAATAATTAGCTGTATTTGTGTGTGCTGAGACCAGAAGCCATTGTCAAGCGTTGAGGAAATCAGGAGATTCAGATAGTTCAAATGAATATAAAGATTTTTTGTAAGCTTAAGCATTCTACAAGAATCTGAACTACTAACAGTCATAGGAAATAAGCAGGAATTAAGAAGAAATTCAAGTTGGGCTGGACTTAGATTTCTTGTGGACATGCAGGGACTCATTATAGATGATGCATTTTACCGCTCCCTTGGGCTCAACCTGGTCAATTCCTACATCCAGCGTTGGCTGGATGTCAGGCAATGCAACACGTGGCAAGGTGAGGCAAGACCAATGGACAAGCCTGGAAGAGCCACCAACCTGAACATTGCTAGTCAGCTGCTGTAAGCTAGTTCGCCTCCAGAGGTACATCAAGGATAGGCACGCAAGTGCTGAACAGAGCGATCTAGCAATTTAGGTTGTCAGGATTGTATTGTGTCTAGTATTTATAGATTTCCCTGAGGTATGCCATATGCTAAATAAATAAATAGTGCAATATATGATGATATTTCTTTTTAACAATGTATTTTTGAATGTTATATTTGAAATTATTATAATAATTATAGTCCTATGCACCAGATATCAGTTTCTCCTTATAGATCTCAGATCAAAAGTCAGTCTTCCCCAACTTTCCAGATGTGTTAGATTTCATCCTCCATATTTTCTACCAGAAACCTGAGCAACAACTTCATGGTTGGCTTGCAATATTTTTACAAGGAACCAAAGGCTCTAAGTGAACATCCTCTCTTTCATCATAGATCTGTCTATAACAGTGGGTCTCAACCTTCCTAATGCCACGACCCTTTAATACAGTTCCTCATGTTGTGGTGACCCCCAACCATAAAATTATTCCTATTGTATTTTTTTTCTTTCTGTTATTCTTTAACAATAAAAATATAATAATTTTTTTTAAAAAAAATTATTCCTAAGACCATTGAAAATATGTGTTTTCTGATGATCTTAGGTGACCCCTGTGAAAGTGTCATTCGACCCTCAAAGGGGTCCCGACCCATAGGTTAAGAACCACTGGTCTATAACCTTGCATAGGGCTTTCCATACTTCATTTAAACATTGAGAGAAAACATCTGTGGGAATTCCTTTTGCTGGGATTTTTCATATTGAATAATACTGTATATTCAGCTTGGGAAACTTCAGAGATAAAATGTGGCAATCGCATTATCCGCCACCTCCAACAAAATATCATCAAGAGATATTCAAAAGGCAAGATAGAAAAAAAGAAGCTTCTTCTGCAGGAAAATAACATTTTTTAGAGCACAGTATAACTTCATATATATAAAATATCAAGTCCTGTTACTTTAGTTTCCTGTTTCCTTTTTTATAAACTAAGAAAAGGAAACAAATCATGTGGGTTTACATTTGCTAAGAGAATAGAAGAACCATTTCCCCATTAGTTCTCTAAGAGGATGAAAATGTTTTTGTAAGTATCAAAAGATCTGATTAATAGTGTTTCACTGACTTGTTTATTTCTTTTCCAATCCGTTGATCACCTATTTATACATTTGCAAAAGATCTGTTGCTTAAATTAACATTCTTCCTGATTAAATACAATGGAAGTGTTTTAATGTAGTATGTCTAATTCACTCCCATTTGTCAGTAGAATTAAACTATGTAGAACTTTCAATATATCCAAGAGAAAGACAGAAAAGAAATCACTCTCCTTTCTCTTTGTGTCAAGGGAACAGTGCTGAACAAACTTAGTCAATTAGCCTTTAAAACGCTGTGCCAAAAATGTGAATTAGAGATAAGTGCTGCATTTTAAATGATAGCTGTGTTGTAATAGTGCAACTATGCAGTAAGACAACACCTCCACTGCATAGTCTTCTGGTTTTTTAACTTATTTAATCTCTGCTTGTTTTAATATTTAATGTATTAATGTGTTGTGCTTTTTGTTTTTATGATATTTATAAACCACCCAGCATTCCTTGACACTGAGATGGGCAACATATAAATTTAATAAACAAATACTGTTATGATTTAGGAGGAAGATGAATGGCATAAAATTTTAATAAACAAACAAATCAATAATAAATGTGTCAGATGTAAATGCCTTATTCTCTAATGTGTAAATAGTATATGAACGGGGTATCAGGGGTTAATTTATTCTTCACTTCTTAATGTATTCATAATTCACCACTCCCATATCTAGCTCCACCCATTGTATATATAAGGAGCTGTATGCACCCATTTTCTTGCTTCTATCTGTGAATATTCAGTGAATATAGAATGCCTAATGTAAATAAAAGGAGAAATATTTAAACCTTTAACTCTTACTAAATTTATTGAGTCTGATCCTGAAAATATTGCAACAATCTGGTAGCAGAGGATGGTTAATTGACTCAATAAAAAATTTAAAAATGTCTAAGAGAGCTAGGCCCAACACCAGGGCATACAGCAAAGAAATGGAAACGGACCAAGAAATAATCGACGAATCCACAAACGCGATTTCGAGAGAATCCGAAGAATATACCACTGAAGACGAAGAAATAATAGATGAAAATGATGATCGGGAGGAAATCGAAATAGAAAACAACGAACTCAGGTCAGAGATATTAAAACTATTAAAGAGTCAAAAGAATGATGAAAGCCTCATCGCGAACCTCCAAGACATGCTGAAGAACAGCGGAGCAGCGAGAGAGAAGCACATCACTAATGAAAAACCAAAAGACCCAAAAATAGTGAGTGATATTGTCAGATGTAAATGCCTTATTCTCTAATGTGTAAATAGTATATGAACGGGGTATCAGGGGTTAATTTATTCTTCACTTCTTAATGTATTCATAATTCACCACTCCCATATCTAGCTCCACCCATTGTATATATAAGGAGCTGTATGCACCCATTTTCCTTGCTTCTATCTGTGAATATTCAGTGAATATAGAATGCCTAATGTAAATAAAAGGAGAAATATTTAAACCTTTAACTCTTACTAAATTTATTGAGTCTGATCCTGAAAATATTGCAACAATCTGGTAGCAGAGGATGGTTAATTGACTCAATAAAAAATTTAAAAATGTCTAAGAGAGCTAGGCTCAACACCAGGGCATACAGCAAAGAAATGGAAACGGACCAAGAAATAATCGACGAATCCACAAACGCGATTTTGAGAGAATCCGAAGAATATACCACTGAAGACGAAGAAATAATAGATGAAAATGATGATCGGGAGGAAATCGAAATAGAAAACAACGAACTCAGGTCAGAGATATTAAAACTATTAAAGAGTCAAAAGAATGATGAAAGCCTCATCGCGAACCTCCAAGACATGCTGAAGAACAGCGGAGCAGCGAGAGAGAAGCACATCACTAATGAAAAACCAAAAGACCCAAAAATAGTGAGTGATATGACTGCAGAAAAAAATACTGTGAAGAAGAAAAACGGTGATCCCGCGCGAAATTTTGAATGGCAGCCATCTTGGTTTCAACAGACCTCCAGGGTGAGCGAAGCAGAGCCAATCAGAAAACTCAATTCAAAATTTCTGGCGCGAAAAACATTATCAGACAACGAAAACGAAAAAGAAGATTCAAACACCTCAGAAGAATCAGAATCGGAAAGTGAAGGTGATTCAACAAATAATCAGATAAAATCAGCAATGAAAATGCTTTTTGCTGCATTTGGGCCAAAACTAAAAATTACCAAAAAGTTAACTAAGAAGCGAGCGAGCAAGCCAGTGCCTCAAGACCTAACCGCTCCCATCCTGACTACAAGAGCGCCGACGCCCGAACCCAGAGAGCCCTGCCGATACCGCCCCACGCCACAGACCGAAGCAAGCACCAACGCTCTCAAAAGAAGAGGAAGAGCAGCCACCATCGTCAGGACGCCCAAGATCGAGCCAGAGACCGATTCGTCTGAGGAGGAGCAGAACGAGCGAGCCGCAACGAGGAGAACCTCTCACGACGACTCCAGGGACGAAATGGACAACACGCATGCGCAAGACTACGCAGACGGTCCGGGAAGACATGAATTGCTGAGAAGACCATGCAGGCTCGTTGCGAGCATCCCCATGCCGTTTTGTAACTTTCAGCATTTACGAGACCACGGACTACCTCAGTTTGTAAGTAATGGACCTAATAATGTCAGAAATTTACCAGGTGACTTCCCAAAGCTGAGGATAGATGGCATTAATTTACAAGAATGGTATCAGCAGCTCCAGGTTGTCTGTATGAAAGAAAACTTACTGTTTTTTATCACTAGTCCCCCAAAAAGACCTTGGACTCTAAAATTAGACTGTTTACATCATAGAGCATTTTTCTTATTAATTTCTAGTGTATCTCCTGCAATGTATCACAGCATTAAGCAAAATCTGACTGTTTCAGAAATTATTCAATGCATGTTCAATTTGTTTCACAGTGACAGTGTAGCTACTACCACAAGGATGTCTAAAGATTTCTTTTCATCTAGGATAAAACCAGGGGTTTCCATAAGTGAGCACTTAATATCTTTAAACAAAATAAGAGCTGAACTGCATTTAAGGGGGGAGGTGATTTCAGACCAAACAATGAAAAGTGTTATCATCAACTCACTTGACCCATCATGGGATAATTATATGTCACACTTAGACACAATCAATCTAGGATACTTATCCATAGAAAGTCTATCCAATAAGTTAATAGAAGAAGACAATTCAAGAAGGAATCGTTCTAACAATCACATAGAACACAAACCATATAGAAAAGTAGCTTTTCAAGAAAAATATAATGAGACTTTTAGATGTCACAACTGCGGATCCAGGGAACACAATAGAAGAGATTGCCCCAAAATTTCAAAAGAAAGACATAGGTCAGAATATAGAAACAAATACAATTATAGACAGTCTTCCATGGATAGACATAGATATAGAAGCCCACCAAATTACAAAGAGAATAGAGGGGGCAGAGATAATTCAAAGGATAGAAAATCTGGTTCACTGAATGGGTTAAATAAACAAGACAACATTAACATACAGCAGAATGAGAACAATAATTGGCTTATTGATTCTGGAGCAACTAATCACACCACTAATAACAAAAATATATTATCTTCATTTGTAGAAGATAAATTTGTAATAAAGGTAGCTAACCAAGAAAAGGTTCAAGTATTAGGTAGAGGGAATGTAACCTTACCTGGCCTAGGAAAAATAGAGAGGGTATTACTAATACCTGAAATACCTCATAACATACTAAGTGCCATAAAACTAAGCAGGGATTCTGATATTAACATTGTTTTTTCTAAAGGAAAAGCGACTTTGGAGAAAAATAAAATAGACATAGGCACTGTGATGATTAAAGGAGGCCTACCTTATCTAATAACAAAGGAAAAATGGTTGCACAACATTGATTCAAATATGGAAGATTGTATTGAAGTAGATGATGGAAACATTAGCAACAGTGACAATGATGAATGTAAAATATCTCATGATCACAAAGATGCACATAATGAAAAAAAACCAAAAATAGGCAAGCCAATTCATGATGAGTGTGCTCACATCTTACATAGGAAGTTAGGACATGCCAGTTTTCCTGTAGTACAAAAAATGACTGAACACGCAGAAGGTGTTAAAATAAAAAATTGTGAAAACTATTTGGAATGCTCAGTATGTAAATCTACAAAACTAAAAACTAGCCCCAGGCCAAGAAAATCTACTAGGTCAACCAACAAAATTTTTGATTTAGTACACATGGACTTAGTTGGTCCACTAACTCCATCAATCACTTATAGAAAACGTTACTTCTTGACCATAGTGGACGATTATAGTCGCTATGGATTTGTTTATACATTAAAACACAAAGATGAAACCTTTCAGAAATTTAAAGAATTTTATAAACGCATAGAAACACAACACAATATCAAAATAAAACAAATCATGACAGATAGGGGATGTGAATTCATGTCTAAAGAATTCTCCCAATGGTTGAAGGACAAAGGAATGTTACATTACACATCTAGTCCATTTTCTGCGTTTCAGAACGGAATTGCAGAGAGGAAGAACTCAACATTACAAACCATGATTAGATGCACATTGGAAGATGCTGGCTTAAGCAAACAATTCTGGTCAGAAGCCCTACATTATTCCAATTACACACAGAATAGAACCTGGTCCAGCATTATAAATAAGACACCATATGAAGTGATGTATAATAGGAAACCAAAATTAGCACACATGCACATATTTGGAGTCACTGCAGACGTACACATACCTAAGCAATTAAGAAGAAAGGGAGAAAACGTGTCCAGAAGACTCAGATTTATGGGATATGAGACAGGCACTAAAGGGTACAGATTCATTGATAATAATAACAAATTTATAATTTCCAGAACAGCTGTGTTCCATGAGCAGGCCAACTGGTCTAAAATACATCTTAATGAAATATTTCCAAGTAACAACAAAGATACAAAATCTCAAGAGAAAGGGACTATAGAAAAGCAAAACATCAACAAACATAGAAACAAAACCAAAACATGGACAAATAGCCAACACAAAATAAAGACAGATACACTAACAAAAAAGGAAGCAAGATATTTGCATGATAATAATAGTAAACCTGAAAAAACAATTAGAAACACCAGAAATCAGATGCCAAATAAATACAAAGATTACATAATGCATATGGATGGTGAGTCAACTACACCTAATACATATGAGGAAGTGTTAAAACTTCCTCGTAAAGAAAAAGAAAAATGGGAATTAGCAATGAAAAAAGAGATGGAAAGTTTACAAGGATTAAACGTATTTACACCTGCAATTGCACCAAAAGATAAAACAATTATTGGTACTAGGTGGATATATAAAATTAAAAACTTAGAGGGAGGCAATACCCTATACAAAGCTAGACTAGTTGCACAAGGTTATGCACAGAAATATCCGGAGGACTATACTGACACATATTCACCCACAGTAAGAACTGAGAGTGTCAAAACAGCTCTAGTAGTAGCATCAGCACTCAATCTCGATGTATTCCAATATGACATACAGACTGCGTATCTACACGCAAAACTAGATAAGGAAATATATGTAAGAGCACCTCACAGTCAATACACAAACAAGAATGAGACTTGGTTGTTAAACAAGAGTTTATACGGGTTAAAACAATCTGGTAAACGATGGTATGATTGTTTAGTAAAAGTACTTAAAACTATGGACTTCAATGCTACCTCCGCTGATAACTGTTTCTTTGTCAAAAAGGGTGATGATTACATAGAGTTTGTATTGATCTATGTGGATGACATTTTATACATAGGAAAACATAAAGAGAGAAGAGAAACATTTGTAACTAAGCTAAATGAACACTTCTCATTGAAATCTTTAGGCAAAGTAAATAAGTATCTTGGTGTTCAAATTAATAAGACTAAAAGAGGATTCAAACTTACTCAGAGAGATAAGATCATAGAGCTCTTAAACAAATGCAATCTAAGTGATGCCAAACCTTGTGATACTCCTATGCAGACTGACTTTCTAAGAAATGCTGATGAATCATCCCCTGAATTCAAAGATAACACGTTTTATAGATCA
The DNA here is from genome assembly GCF_029215685.1 of Pituophis catenifer annectens. Lineage (NCBI taxonomy): Eukaryota > Metazoa > Chordata > Lepidosauria > Squamata > Colubridae > Pituophis > Pituophis catenifer. Next base: position 31,307,238 of record NW_027256888.1, read on the forward strand.
GTCATAGGTTCACTTCTTTATATCTCCAATTGGACAAGACCTGATATTGCTTTACCCCTCAATTTATTATCCAGACATGTCAGCAAGCCAACAATGTACCACTGGGAAGCTGTTAAAAGAATATTAAGATATCTGAAAAATACATTAGACTTTTGTTTAATGTTAGAACCTAACAATAATAGAGAACCAAAGCTCACATGTTACGCAGATGCGGATTGGGCTGGAGACACCTCATGTAGAAAAAGTACATCTGGTTATATATTCCTCTTAAATGACTGTCCAGTTTACTGGTACACTGGTAAACAAGAATTAGTGGCCACTTCAACGACAGAAGCAGAATATGTTTGTTTATCTAAAGCTGCGAATAACCTTGTATGGTTTAATGATTTAATTTCAGATGTTTGGAAAAAACCTGCTTTACCTTTTGTTATGCATGAAGACAATAAAGCAGCTATTGAAATATCTAGATCTGACACCATTGGACAAAGGTCCAGACACATAGATATAAAATTTAAACATGTGAGACAATTATCTCAGGATGGATTTATTAAAGCAGTGCATTGTGAAACTTCAGAACAATTAGCTGACATATTAACAAAGCCTTTACCTTCTAAGCAGCATAAATACTTGACTTCTAAGTTATATGTTTTGTACTGTCCTGAATCTGAATGTAATTGGTGTAGCATAACGAATCGGCATTTAGAGGGGGATTTGTCAGATGTAAATGCCTTATTCTCTAATGTGTAAATAGTATATGAACGGGGTATCAGGGGTTAATTTATTCTTCACTTCTTAATGTATTCATAATTCACCACTCCCATATCTAGCTCCACCCATTGTATATATAAGGAGCTGTATGCACCCATTTTCTTGCTTCTATCTGTGAATATTCAGTGAATATAGAATGCCTAATGTAAATAAAAGGAGAAATATTTAAACCTTTAACTCTTACTAAATTTATTGAGTCTGATCCTGAAAATATTGCAACAAAATGGATGGATTGATGGATCCATGACTCTGAGGGTTCCAAAATTCAGTTTCATTCTCTCTTTCTGTTTTGCTTTCTTTTACAAAACCACAATAGTTTCTCTCTTCACATTGTTTCTCTGCCACATGTACCTTGTTCATTATACCTTCCCCCATATATCAGAGAGGAATAAATAACAAAAGAAAAAGAAAGTACTAAGGAGGAACTGATGAAAAATGTCACTAGAGTTCTTTGAAATGTGAAGTGGCAGAAGATATTTGTCTTGCATCTTTTCCATTTTTATACCACCATTTGGTAACCCTCCCACAGATGTCAACATTTTACACTTAGAAGATTAGCTTACCTCTCTCCCCCAAATAAAATCCAGGAACAAAAAGTTTTGTTTTTGTTGTAAGCAATCTTTATGAAATGACATCATATAAATTAATAGGCCCCAGACACCAATTTATCCTAATAAAGGGAAACTTCATAACATGAAATACCTGAAAATAACAAATTACATTCTCTAATTTGATTATAAGGAATGCAAAATGTGTGCAATTCAAATGGTTTATCAAGACACAATTTTGGCAACTAAAGCCAAAGTTGTATTTAGAAAGTATGTAGAAAAACTACATACTTTTAGCTGAGGGTTTTTTAAAGCTTTAGTTTCATAGTGATGTGATATTTTAGACAGGCATTTGCTAAAGAATAGTAATAATGTACATAGGCCTGAAGAGAAAGCCAAGGATAGTACAAATATGAAATTTCCTATATTAATATAAAAAATATCTACAAGAGTAGATAGCAGTATTTCTTTCAACTCTTGTAGCAGGGCAGTGAAAACTATTCAAATTGTGGGCATATATGAACTTTTGATATAATAGATATCAAATAAGAACTCAGCAGCTGGGATGGCAGCTAATGTCACTGAAATTGGAACATCAATAAACAGATTGACTAATAGGAGAAGAAAAACAGATCCAGTTAAAGAAACAGTCAATTCATCCTAGTTTCTTCTACACCATTGCAGTAATATTATAAACATATAGTGCTGCAGATTAATAGTTAACCACAGATTAATAGAACATTAAAAAACAAAAAAACATTCAAGGCTTCTCTTTGCTTTGAATGCTATTTGTTCTATGAAGCTCCTTTTCTACCTATTACCTAGAAACCTAGGTGGGTGGTGTGGGGGGGATCACCAGCTCTGGAAGGAAAAACCATAAGACTTCCATTGTTTCCCTGCAGTGCTGCTTCAGATCTGAATTCTCATTGTCATTTGAACTGGAACTCAGCCTTACTGAGCAGACTTACTAAGAAGAAGCTGGAACTATATAACCTGTCTCCATCTGAAAAAAAAGGACATATCCATAGAGCAGGACTTGTCAAGACAGTAGAAGTAACATTTGGCATTTAAATATTTTTTTTACTGATAGAGTCTTTGGGAAGAATTAGAGAAGCCTAGTCTCCTGTCTCTTGTGATGAATCTGAGCCCTGCTTATGACATGTTAGCTGGTAAGCAAAGAGGTGCAATCTATGGCATGAATGCACATTTGGCCATGGTAAATTGCTTGTTACTAAGTGTATAAAGAGCGCTACACAGTGGCTGCATGTAGCGCTAACTTTAAATGTCGATGCCGGCTTGTGCCTGTTGCTGTGCTTAACCTGATTAAAGATGCTGCAAACCGCTTCATTTCCTTCTGGTTGTTGTTTGCTTCTAGAGCAGTTGGGTGGACAAGCCGATACCAGTGTTATCTGTTTAAAGAAAAAAAATGAAGTTAAACCAGTCAGTAATAAGATACACTGCATTGCAATAAATCAGAACTTTAATCTCCTACTGATTCCATTTGATGTAAGTACTCATATATCAAAATCACATTATCAAGGAAAATTAATGGGGATTAAACCAATTATAATCTTAATAAATAAAATGTATTTTAACTGTAAAATAATAGAAATTCTTCTTAGATTAATATTTTAAAGTATTTTCTTTATATGGAATAAAAAACAAAGGATAAAGGATTATATTTAATTAACTGAACCATCAGTAAATAATGGATCTTGATTGACTTGAACACTGGGCCCTTATCTAACAAAATGAAATTCAATGTAGAGAAAAGTAAGGCTTTACACTTAGGCAAAAACAAACAAACAAAAAACAAATGTACAGGTACATATTAGGTGAAAGCTGGGTCAATAGCAGTAACTGTGAGTGGGATTTTGGAGTTCTAGTGGACAGTCAGTTAAATGTGAGCCAGCAGTGCATAGCAGCAACGAAAAAAGCCAATGCAATTTTAGGTTGCATTAACAGGGATAGAATCAAGATCATGTGAACCAGTGGTGGGTTTCAACCGGTGTTACCACCAGTTTGCTTCACGCACAGACTTTGCGCAGGGGTGGGCGGGAGGGCCAAGCTAACTGTCAGAGAGAACCGGTTTGCTGTCAGCTCACTATCTCTGCTACCGGCTCGCCTGAACCGGCCCGAACTGGTAAAAACCCACCACTGATGTGAATTATTTGTACTGCTTTATAAAGCCTTAGTAAGACCATACTAGGATAGTGCATCCAGTATTGGTCACCTTATTATAAAAAAGATGTACAGACTCTTGAAAGAGTGCAGAAAAGAGCAACAAAGATGATTGGGGGTTGGAGGCTAAAACATACGAGGAATACAAATTGGGTTGGTCTAGTCTAGTGAAAAGGACTAGAGGTGACATGATAGCAGTGTTCCAATATTTGAGGGGCTGCCACAAAGAAAAGGGGGTTAACCTATTTTCCAAAGCACCAGAAGGCAAAACAAGAAACAATGGATGGAAACTAATCAAGGAGAGAAGCAATCCAGAACTAAGCAGAATTTTCCTAATGGTGAGAACAATTAACCAGTAAAACAACTTGCATTCAGAAGTTGTGGGTGTTTCATCACTGGAGGCTTTTAAGACAGCCACTTGTCTGGAATGGATGAGAATACCTCCAAGGTCCCTTCCAATTCTTATATTTGTAATAGGGATCTAAGTATATAACTTTATTATAGAATAACAGAGTTGGGTGAGACCTTGGAGGTATTCTCATCCAACCCGCTGCTCAAGCAGGAGACCTCGGGTACTGTACTGTTGTATTGCGGCAGATGGGAAAGAGCATCCACCAGGAAGTGCCCCTGCTGGTAAACAATGGAGGGTGAAGTTGAAGCGGTTGAAGTACTGAGCCCATTGGACTTGCTTCGGAGACAGTTTCGTGGGGTCCTCAATCCACACTTCAAATGGAAACTTGCTGCCCTCTAAAAGCTGCCTCCAGGTTAGGAGAGCATCAAACGGCATAAGCCTTCTTCTTCCATATAGCATTAGAAAGTTTGCAGGACATATAGGCACAGGGTTGTAGTTCTCCCTTAGCAGTTTTCTGGAGTAGGATTGCACCTACCACCACATCATTAGCATCTATCTATATCACAAAAGGCTTGTCTGGGTCACGGTGCTTTAGGACCGTCTCCACACTGAAGAGGTGCTTTAGCTTCTCGAAAGCAGCTTGGCATTCAAGAGACCAATTCAGGGGTTGGCTATGTTTGGGCTTTGCCCCTCCCCTGTTTTCAACAAGTTGGTAATTGACAAGGCTATCTGGGTGAACATAAATTGGCAGTAAAAGTTCACAAAGCCAAGGAAATTTTGCAGCTTGTCAGGTGTGCCTCCACTCAAAACCCAAGAAAGGAAACCCCCAATTCAGTGGTGAAATCTAAAATTTGTTACTACTGGTTCTGTGAGCATGGCTTGGTGGGGGAGGGGTAATGTGACTGGTGGGCGTGGCCAATTATTTTTTTACTTTTAAAACCATTTTTTCTACAACCTCTTCGGTGAAAAGGTTGTAAAAAAATGCTTTCAAAAGGCTCTGATGATCCCAGCTGAGTTGCCTGATCAGCAGAGGTTTTAAATGCCTCTGACGATCAGGCAACTCAGCTTGGATCATCAGAGGCTTTTAGAAGAAAAAAAAGCCTCTGGCGATCAGGCAACTCAGCTTGGATCGTCAGAGGCATTTAAAAGAAAAAAAGGGTTTTTTTTCTTTTAAATGCCTCTGACGATCCCAGCTGAGCTGCATGATCATCAGAGGCTTTTTTTTTTACTTTTAAAAGCATTTTTTCAGCCAAAGAGGTTGTAGCAAAAATGCTTTTAAAAGTAAAAAAAAAGCCTCTGATAATTGTGCGGCTCAGCTGGGCATGGGGGAGGGGCAGGGATTTTTGCTACCGGTTCTCCAAACCACCCGCCCCAACTCTATGTTTGTAGAGAAGAAATACTTTTATTGAGTTTGAAATGATAGCAATGAAAGAAAAGCAAGATCTGAAGCAAGAGATGCGAAAGTTACATATTGAAAGTATCCCCAACTCCCTCCCCCAAGGACCCAGGATAAATCCCTCCCCAAGGACCCAGGGTGTCATGTGGGCACATCTTCAGGTGTTTTCACCCATTTGGTATTCTGGGACGGTTGACCTTGACTAAGTATAAACAAGTCCATTCAGCTGCACAGTAGATCATAAGAGCAATCCTCCCTTTTCATTCACACAGAGCATCTCTCTCCAGCTCACATCCCCCCACCCAAATGCCAATCCCTCCATTACTATGGCAGCTGATAGCAAGCAAGCATCATAGAGACTGACACAGCTGCTTCCTGGTCCACAGGAACTCCCACTCTAACATTGCCTTCACTTTGTTGTGATTTGCTGCCATTTCTACTCTGTCTTTGGAAATTGTTCTGTCCCCGTACCATGCACACACCGAACCAGCCAGCCGAGGGTTAAATAAACTCTTCAAACACTCAACGTCAGTGATAAGGAACTTGGCAGCAACTCCGTGGTTGCCTGCCAAGAACTTTTACTCCGATAACACAGACAAAAATACACACAGTTTGAATAGTCCAGTTTGTAATTAAATCCGAATGGCCACCACACTCCCTTTTATAGCCTGTGGGGTGTGGTCCAGTGACTCAGCTTAATCTCTGGCACGCTTCCTTTTCTGCTGCGCCCGCTTGTCTCTCCGATGCTGGCATGGGTCCAACCACAATGTTTCTTCGTCATTATCCTACGGCTCGGAAACACCTGGCTCCTGGCCAATTTCTTCTCCTTCAGGAGACACCTGAAGCATTGCCAGAGAGGAGGGTCCTGGAGAGGGAGGCCTGGCCATCTCCTCTCCTTCATGTTCGGAGCCTTCTTCCTCCGATAAGATAGGCTCGGAGGACGGAGCCACAACACTATCCCCCACCGCAGGGCCCTTCCCCCAGATCTGACGGTCAGGATTTGGTCAGGACAGGAACTGGTCGTGAAAGGCCCGTACCAGGTCAGGGGCCTGAACAGAAGAAGCGTCCACCCAGCTGAAATCCTTGGGCCTGTATCCCTTCCAGGCGATGAGGTATTGGAAGCGCCCCTTCAGCCTACGGGAGTCCCGGATGCTGTCCACCTCATACCTCATGGAGCCATCCTCGGCGACAGTGGGCGGGGGAGCAGGAATCATCGGACGCCGGAGGCGGCACGGCGCGGCCTCAGGGACCAGAAGGGACCGATGGAAAACAGGGTGGAGTCGCATGGAGCGTGGCAGAGTCAACCGGTAGGCCACCGGGTTGATGACCACCTCGACCGGGAAGGGACCAATAAAACGGTGGTCGAGTTTCTTTACCGGCCAGTCCATGGGGAGGTGTTTCGTGGACAGCCATACCCTGTCTCCCACTTCCAGCGGTGGCATCGCCTGTCGAGAGCGGTCGGTGACCCTCTTGTAGTCCTCCTTTGCCCAGATCAGCTGCCGCCGCACCAACTGCTGCACTGCTTGCAGTTCCGAGAGGAAGTCCTGGGTCTCGGGAACAGGGGAGTCTGAGATGGACAGTGGGAAAAGCTGTGGGTGGTAAAATGTGCCATCTTCGTGAGCGCATCCACCATCACGAGGACGGTCGTGAACATAGCGGACGGTGGCAGGTCCGTCAGGAAGTCCATGAAGATGGCTCCCCACGGTCTCTCCAGTGTCGGCAGCGGCTGGAGGAGTCCAGGAGGTGGGCCGGACGCGGCTTTGGCCTGTCGGCACGTCACACAGGACATCACGTACGCATGCACGTCGTGCCGTACCCGAGGCCACCAAAAAGTCCACGTCACCAGATTCAGCGTCTTAAAGAACCCGAAATGTCCCGCCGTGGAGTTGTCATGGCACTGGTTCATGACGAGGGCTCGGAGCGGACTCATGGGCATGTACAACCGGCCCTGGTGCTTCAACAAGCCCTCCTCCAAAGTCCATGGGGATGTGGGGCCAACTTCCGCTTTCCACTGCTGCGACCAGTCATCCCGACGCTGCGCTTCCAGCACCTGAGCCCGCAAGTCTGTCGGTTCCTGGACCGCGGCCAAGGATTCAACTGGCAGCACCATCTGTGGGGGAAGGGAGTCCTTAGGGTAAAAGTACCCCGGCTTGCAGGATAGAGCATCTGCTCTCTGGTTGTGGCCACTCGGGATATAAGTCACGTGGAAGTTGAACTGGGTGAAAAACAACGACCACCGGATCTGCCACTGGTTCAACTTCCTGGCCATGGTGAGGTGCTCCAGGTTCCGATGGTCCATCCGCACCTCCACCTGGTGTCGGGCTCCCTCGTTGTGATGCCGCCAAGCCTTGAACATGGCCTTGATAGCCAGCAACTCTTTTTCCCAGATGGTGTAATTGTGCTCAGAAGGATTGAGTTTCCGGGAGTAATAAGCGCAGGGAAAAAGAGTGCCACCATCCACCAGGGCCTGTAGCAGCACCGCCTCAATTGCGGTTTGAATCTGTTTCAACCACGAACAGACGATGTGGATTGGGGTGGATTGGGGTGCCTCAGGACAGGTTCCATGATGAAGGCCTGTTTCAGGACCTCGAAGGCCTGTTGCTGCGGGAGACCCCACTGAAACGGAACCTTCTTCCAAAGGAGCTGGGTCAGCAGCAAGGTCAGGGTGGCAAAGCCTGGGATGAAGGTTCGGTAGTAGTTGGCGAACCCCAACAGATGCTGGATGTCCTTCACCTGACAAGGGGGTTCCCAACTACGCAAGGCCTCTACCTTGCGTGGGTCCATGGCAATGCCTTGGGGGAGATGATGTGCCCAAGGAACTCTATGGAAGTCTGGAAGAAGAAACATTTCTCCAACTTTGCATAGAGTTGGTGCTCCCGCAGGCGCTGTAGGATCTGGTGGACATGCTGGAGGTGGCTTTCCTGGGTCCGGGAATAGATCAAAATGTCATCCAGGTATATAACCACAAACCGGTCCAAAATGTCCCGGAAAATGTCGTTCATTAGATGCTGGAAGACTGCGGGGGCATTGGTCAGCCCGAACGGCATGACGGTGTACTTGAAGTGGCCGTATCGGGTGCCAAACGCCATCTTCCACTCGTCCCCTTCTCGCACGCACACTAGATTGTGGGCCCTCGGAGATCGAGCTTAGTGAAGATCGAGGCCTCCCGTAACCTCTTCATCAGCTCCGGGATGAGCGGCAGGAGGTAGCAATTCCGCACGGTGATTGCGTTTAACCGCCGGTAGTCGCAGCACAGGTGTAAGTCCCCCGTCTTCTTCTTCACAAAGAGGACCGGGGCCGAGAGAGGGGAGGATGAAGGCCGGATGAACCCTCGGGCCAAGTTTTTGTCCAGGAAGTCCCGTAGGGTGGCCAACTTGGGCTCTGACATGGAATACAGGCATCCCAAGAGCAGTGGCGCGTTGGGGATCAGGTCCACCGGGCAGTCATAGGGTCGATGCGGGGGTAAGCGGTCTGCCTCCTTTTCGCTGAACACGTCGGCAAAGGGCGTCAGCTCAGGAGGCAAGGAGACAGCAGGGGTGGAGACATCCTGGCTGACACAGGTGTGGAGGATGTGGTCGATGCACTGTGGCTCGGGAAGGAGATGGCGTTCCTCGACCAGGCCACCTGCGGATCGTGGGCCCGAAGCCAGGCCATCCCCAAGACCAGCGGAAAATGCAGGTCCGCTGTCACATAAAATTGGATCATTTCCTCATGGGCCCCAATGGCGAGGTGCAAAGGCTGAGTCGCGAACTTAATGGGCCCCGCTACAAGTTCCCACCCATCAATAGTCTCGACCCTCAACGGAGGGTCCACCGGAACCAAGGGAACCTTAAAATGGGCCACAAAGGCCTGGTCCATGAAGTTCATCATGGCCCCTGAGTCCACCAGTGCATGTGCTTGAAGCCCCTCCGACCGGTTGGCCAACAAAACCCGGGTGTCCAGAATCAGGTGCTGAGGGGGCTCACAGTCCACAGCCGCCGACTCCAGCGGGGCATGGCTATGCACCTGACGCAGGGTTTCCCCTAGGCCAGGCCTGCCCCGTTTCCCGGCTGGTCACGCCGAGATTCCGGAACAGGCTTGAGCGCCCCACTGCGCTTCCTGGGGCAGGAGGCGGCAAAATGTCCAGCCTCCCCGCAATAGAGGCACAATCCCCCTTGGCATCTCCGCATTCGCTCCTGGGCTGTCAGGCGAGGTTGAGCCGCTCCCAGCTCCATGGGTTCCTCTGCAGTTGCCACCAAACACAGGGTGACCCGGGATGCTGTTGGTGCGGGACGCGGGGGTGCAGAAATGGTCAGGGGTTCCTGGACTGGCCGGCGGGTCTTGCGCCATTGGAAGTGGGCGTCGATGCGCAAACACTGCGTTACGAGGGCGTCGAGGGTCTGAGGCACCTCCACCCGAACCAGCTCGTCCTGCAGGTCGTCGGAGAGGCCATCCTGGAAAGCGTCCCTTAACGCTGCATCGTTCCAGTCAGAGTCCTGGCCCAGAAGCCGAAATTCAGCCACATATTCCTGCAGGGGGCGCTTCCCTTGACGGAGGTCCTTGAGGCGCCTGGCTGCCGTCTGAGTCTTCAGGGGGTCCTCGTACATCACCCTCAGATGTTGCCAAAAGCCCTGATAATCTGCCAACAAGGGGCTATTCTGCAGCAATAGGGGCGTGGCCCATCGGGCAGCATTGCCAGAGACGAGGTTAATTATGAATGCCACCCGAGCCCGGTCATCCGGAAAGTCCTCTGGCCTCATAGCCATAAACAGTTGGCATTGTCCCATGAAGGCCGGGAACATCTCCTGCTGCCCAGAGAACTTATCTGGCACATTGATAGGGCATTTTCGATGGGGAGGAGGAGGAGGTGGAGGCACAGCTGCAGGAGCATTTCCCAAAGCCAGCTACGCAGTTAGCTGGCCGACTTGCTGCTGCAGGAGCTGATTATCAGCTTGTAGTTGTATTATTTGCTGCAGTTGTGGGTCCATCTCGGTTAGAGATGGGTTAACGTTTGGGGTGACGGACAAGATGTTCTGTCCCCGTACCACACAGAGACACAACCAGCCAGCCGAGGGTTAAATAAACTCTTCAAACACTCAACGTCAGTGATAAGGAACTTGGGAGCAACTCTGTGGTTGCCTGCCAAGAACTTTTACTCAGACAAAAATACACACAGTTTGAATAGTCCAGTTTGTAATTAAATCCACAGCAAATAGGTGTTGTGTCCGAAGGTGCAAAATGCCTCGCCAGAGATTAGCTTTGTCTGTCACAGAGTCCGAAGGGCCACCAGACTCCCTTTTATAGGCTGTGGGTTGTGGTCCAGTGACTCAGCTTAATCTCTGGCACGCTTCCTTTTCTGCTGCGCCCGCTTGTCTCTCCGATGCTGGCATGGGTCCAACCACAATGTTTCTTCGTCACTATCCGACGGCTCGGAAACACCTGGCTCCTGGCCAATTTCTTCTCCTTCAGGAGACACCTGAAGCATTGCCAGAGAGGAGGGTCCTGGAGAGGGAGGCCTGGCCATCTCCTCTCCTTCATGTTCGGAGCCTTCTTCCTCCGATAAGATAGGCTCAGAGGACGGAGCCACAACAGAAATATGGTACCCAGGTAGTCTAAGTGAGTGTTATGGAATTCACAATTAGACAGTTTTGCATAAAGGTGGGCCTCCTGTAATTTATTAAGGACCTGTCAGAGCAGTTTCATATGTTCTTCTCGGATCGCTTCTGGTGGTAGAACTAGCTGCTGTTGCCACTTGCACTAGGGCTCCAACCACTCCAGTTGTTGCTGGCATCGCTGGTTGCAGGAGAGGGAGAGACTGAGTCATCAATGATTTTGCTCCTTCCATCCAGCAACCACTGCTGCAGTCTCCTTGATCTCCAAGCTGTCAAACTTCTCTCTCGGTTGCTCCATTGAGGGACTGCAGGTGGTTGTTGGGAGCTTCCATTCAGCTGGCTCATCCCACTCAACTCACATTGACCCTCGAAGAAATTAGGGAGTATTCTGCTACTGCTGCCTTGCCCACATTTGTTGTCCATCAGGTTTGTGGTCCCTGGTATGGGGCATCCTTTGGCCGCTCCCTTGTGGTCACATGCTGCTGCTCAAGCTTCTCAGCTCTGTTTAGGATGGGCACTGGCCGACTGCATTCCTGCTCTGATTGGCAGAGCTGCCAGTGCCTCTCAGACCAGAATGTCTCCCAGCTTCTTTTTTTCCTCTGATTATTTGTCAGCTATTGACATCTCAAGGTTGCTGACCTCCTGGTGGGATCCAGGTAGGTACTATTGAGTGAACTGGCTTAATGTCAACCTTCCCAATGGTATATGCAGAAAAAGAAACTCCTGGAACTTTACTGATAGCTCCATATAGGCACAGAAGAAACAAAGTCAATTTACAGGTTCCCAACCCTAACCCTTTGCAGGTGGTGATAGAATCTGAGTCAGCCTTGATGCGTACTGTTTATAATATCTACATGAAGTCACCAGTCACCCACTGACATGAAGTAAGGTATTGTCAACAATATATGATAGATATCCAATTATAGTTCACCACCCTTGATCAAGAAGAGGTGCTATTGAAATCCTGTTTTGGTGCCTAGAAGCTGCTAAGAACAAGATGGGTTAAAATAAACTATACTATACTAAGTGCTATTGCTACTGCTATACTCAATCCCAGCAAGGTGTATAAATTGTGAGTTTAGAAACCAACCAATTCAAGAGATAATGTATCTTTTGCTTTGGAAGAGTGATAATCTTTCAAATGGAGCTCATTTATAGTTTGGGAATCCTCTTGTATTCATTTGATGACTTGCTGAATTGAATTGGGATCTGAGACCACATGTATATACTTATACTGAGTTTATACTGAGCTCTTACAAAAAAATCCTCAAAGGCTTTTTGTAATGCTCAATTACATTTTTGTGTCCTTGTTTCTGAATAAAACCTTTCATATTTGAAAAAAACTGGATGCATCTTTGATTTAAATATATTTATATCTAGTGACTCTTTTTGCACAGATAGATTGTATAAATTACAAATTGTCATCAAGGATGTGGATAGACTGCTTGAAGTACATTCCATTGTTGTTGTTTTTTCATTTGGATCTTTATCCAGTTTGATTTGTAACCCTCAGCTCGTAAATTATCAGGGAAGTCTTATTTAAATCATCAAGGTATCTGAGCAAATTAAACAGCATAATTATTAGAATTCTTTTTTAAAAAAAAAATCCTGATAATTACAGGTGAAGAACTATAGGCCAGTATCTAATCTACTACAATTAGGTAAGGTGACTGTGAGAGTTATAACTTCTTAACTTTAAGCAGTCCTGATAGAAACAAATTATCCCAATACATTTCAGATTGCTTCAGGATAGAAAACAGGATTGCAACTGCCTTGGTTAGCTTAGTGGATAATCTTTGTCTGCTAATTGACATAGGGAGTATGACTATGTTGGTTCCTTTTCAAGTTTCAGAAATTGTTTTTACATGGAGAAAAGATGGATGGAGAAATGACGGAGACTCGAAGCTTCATCTGCTTGAAAATGGGATGCTTTGAAATGGTTCATAATATAAACAACTGGTTTGGATGAATGGTTTGGAACCAGGAGGTACAACTCTGCAATGATTCCATTCTTATTTCTCAAATATATTGGGGATAGTTGTGAAGTGGGGATAGTTGCAGGTACTCAATGGTATCAGTTCTCATTCTGTGCTTTCCAGTACTGCATCTATATCCATGAAACCTTGGAAAAGATAATTGGATACCTGAAAATGGGCGGTGTCAGAATGTTGAAGATGTGACATCCTCAAGAAATGGTGCAGATACCCTGAATAAACGTAGTCCTCGACTTATAACAGTGACAGATCAAAGTTACAATGGCACTGAAAAAAGCAATTTATGACCATTTTTCACCCTTACAACCATTGCCACATCTGCATGATCACATGATCAAAATTGAGACGCTTGACAAGGGACTCATATTTGTGATGGATGCGATGTCCTGGCTCATATGATCCCCTTTTGTGACCTTCTGATAATCAAAATCAATGGGCAAGCCAGATTATACCCATTCTACTAATTTAACAACCGCAGTGATTCACTTAACAATTGTGGCAAGACAGGTCTTAAAATAGGACAAAACTCACTTAACAAATGTCTTACTTAGCAACAGAAATTTTGGGCTCAATTATGGTTGTAAATTGAGATTGCCTGTACCCACTTGTAGTTGGTAATTGGCTTAATTGAAATTGAATTTAAACTAATGAGGAACCTTAATTCTAGGCAAGTAGTAAACATGGGATTACAGTCTCCTAGAAGTAGTAAATACTCATAGGGTGCTTCTGAATTCAAATTTCTGTCAGGTTTCCCAGGTTGCAAAAATGTAGTTGTAACCCATGTAGCTATTCCCCGAAAATAAGACTGGTCTTATACATACATACATACATACATACATACATACATACATACATACATACATTGACCAAAAGACCCATTAGGTCTTTATTTTTGTGGCTACCTGCCCGCGACTGCAATGGCTTACAGGGCTTCTCAGGGCAGATGCACTTTTCGCCCTAATGGAAAAATGACGGAGACTTGAAGCTTGTTGGGATCACCTCCCTCCCCTCCCCCATGCCTCTGCCTCCACCTGGCTCCACCGCACAATTTTTGCCTAGAGGGAGATGAAGCTTCATCTGCTCGCAAATGGGACACTTTGAAATGGAGCTAATTGCTCCATTTCAAAGCATCCCATTTGCAAGCAGATGCAGCTTTGAGTGTCTGTCATTTCTCTGTCTGGGGGGTGGGAAAGTGTTTGGGCACCTATGGGGCACTTAGGAATGGAGAAAATTGCTCCATTCCCAAGCGTCCCATAGGTGCCCAAACACTTTACGCCCAGAGGGAGATGAAGCTTGGTCTGCTTGAAAATGGAACCCTTTGAAATGGAGTGATTAGTTTTAGTTTTTAGTTTTTATTGAATTTGTATACCGCCCTACTCCTGAAGGACTCAGGGCAGTGAACAGCCATAGAATAAAACATATAGATACAAAATTTAAAATAAACTAAAATGAATTAAATAATTTGGCTGAACAAATTTAAAACCCCAATAATTTAAAACCAAATTTAAAATTTCCATTTAAAAAGGGGAAAGGCTTAGGTCAGGCCAGCTTGATGAAATAAGAAAGTCTTGAGCGCGCGACGGAAGGTACGCAGATCCGGGATCCTCCGTATCTCCGGGGGGAGCTCATTCCAGATAGTAGGTGCCCCCACAGAGAAGACTCTCCCCCTGGGGGCCGCCAGTCAACATTGTTTGGCTGATGGCACCCGGAGGAGCCCCTCTCTATGGGAGCATACTGGTTGGTGGGAGGCTATTGGTGGTAGCAGGCGGTCCCGTAAATAACCAGGTCCTAAGCCATGGAGCGCTCTAAAGGTGATAACCAAAACCTTGAAGCGCACTCGGAAGACTACCAGGAGCCAGTGCAGCTCGCCCAGGAGAGGTGTTACATGGGAGCGCCACGTCGCTCTCATCACCACCCGCGCAGCCGCACTCTGCGCCAGTTGGAGCCTCTGAGTGCTCTTCAAAGGGAGCCCCATGTAGAGAGTGTTACAATAGTCCAGACGGGAGGTGACGAGGGCATGAGTGACCGTGCGTAAGGAGTCCCAATCTAGAAAGGGATGCAACTGGCAGATCAGGCGAACCTGATGAAAAATCCTTCCGGTCACGGCCGTCAAGTGCTCTTCTAAAGACAGCCGTGAATCCAGGAGGACACCCAAGTTGCAAGCCCTTTCCGTGGGAGCCAATGATTTGCCCCCAATAGTAAGCGATGGCACCAGCTGACTATATCGGGATGTCAGAAACCACAGCCACTCGGTCTTGGATGGGTTGAGCCTGAGCCTGTTTCTCCCCATCCAGATCCGTACGGCCTCCAGGCACCGGGACATCACTTCAAGGGCATCGTTGGGGTGGTCTGGGGTGGAGATGTATAGCTGGGTGTCGTCAATGTACTGATGGTACTCCACCCCGAAACCACGGATGATCTCGCCCAGCGGCTTTACATAAATGCTGAACAAAAGGGGCGAGAGGACCGATCCTTGTGGCACCCCACATATAAGGGGCCGCGGGGTCGACCTCTGCCCCCCCATCAACACAGACTGCGACCGGTTGGAGAGAAAGGAGGAGAACCACCGTAGTACGGTGCCTCCCACCCCCAACTCTTCCAACCGGTGCAGCATGATACCATGGTTGATGGTATCAAAAACCGCTGAGAGATCTAACAGGACTAGGACAGAGGAGCACCCCCTGTCCCGGGCCCTCCAGATATCATCCACCAATGCGACTAATGCCATTTCCGTGCTGTACCTAGGCATGAAGCCCGACTGGAATGGATCTAGATACGTCGTTTCATCCAGGTACTGGATGAAGCAAAGGTTGGAGACTGGACGATAATTAGCCAATACTGCCAGGTCCAGGGAAGGCTTCTTGAGGAGAGGTCTCACCACCACCTCTTTCAAGGTGGCGGGAAAGACACCCTCGCCCAATGAAGCATTTATAATCCCCTGGAGCCAGCCTCGCGTCACCTCCCGGGAAGCCAGCACTAACCAGGAGGGGCACGGGTCCAACAAACATGTGGTCGCATTCAGTCTACCCAGAATCCTGTCCACGTCCTCAGGGGTCACAGGATCAAACTCATCCCAGATAACATTCTCAGGACCTGCCTCCGTCATCCCCGCTGGATCTACCCAGTCGGAGTCCAGATCTTCCCGAATCTGAGTGATTTTGTCATACAGATACTGAACAAAATCCTCGGCTCTTCCCTCCAAGGGGTCCTCCCGCGCTTCCTGGTGGAGCAGGGAGCGGGTCACCCTAAACAGGGCGGCCAGGCAATTATCTGATGATGCAAGAAGAGCAGCGAAATGGGTACATTTTGCTGCTTTTATCGCCACTAGGTAGTTCTTAATATGAGATCTTACCAGTGTCCGGTCAGATTCAGCACGACTGGCCCTCCAACTACTCTCTAGGTGTCTTTTCCGGCGCTTCATCTCCCTTAGCTCCTCGGTGAACCAAGGAGCCAGGTGAGATCGGCACCGGGTCAGAGGCCGCAAAGGCACGACTCGATCCAGAGCTCCAGCGGCCGCCCTGTCCCAGGCGGCCACTAAGTCTCCAGTCGAGGCGTGAGCCAGAACCTCGGGGATTGGCCCAAGCTCCATCTGGAACCTGTCAGGTTCCATCAGGCACCTGGGGTGGTACCATCTTGTCGGTTCCGCCTCCCTGTGGCGGGGTGCAGCGGTTCGAAGGTCAAGGCGAAGGAAAGAGTGATCCGACCATGACAAGGGCTCGATGACTATATCCCCTATCTCGAGATCACTCATTAGCTCTGTTTCAAAGTGCCCCATTTGCAAGCAGATCAATCTTCGTCTCCTTCTGGGTGAAAAGTGCGCAGTGGAGCCAGGCGGCGGTACAGGCACAGTGGGGAGGCAGCCCACCCACTCTATCCCATTGTCTCTTGGCTTGCTCACATCCATGCTGGGCAGGCACCCACATGGGACATCAGGATTGCCTGCCTCCCCTCTCCCCCATGCCTCTGCCTCCACGTGCTGCCATGAGCCTCTGGTGAACCAGGCTACCATGCACCATGCACCATGTCCCCTTGCCTCTGCCTCTATGCTCGGACATATCTGTGCTGCACCAAGGGGCTGGCAGGCTGCAGCTTCTGTTGGACACCATTTTCTCCTGTGTGCTCACTGCCTCTTGTGCTGGCCATGCCCATCATCTTGGGGGTTTTTTGGGGATAGGGCTTATATTAGACCCCCCCCCCCAAAATCAGCCTAGGATTTATTTTCAGGGTGGGTCTTATTTTCAGGGAAACATGGTAGATGCACTCTTAATTGCTTTATTTTATTGGTTAACCACTTCCCCTCCTAGAAAATGATAGTCTTAAAACTGTTTTGTATTAACTGTAATCTGCTTGCTTGACTATAATAAAGCACACTATAAGGGACAGTATTTATATTTGGCTAGGAAGCTGCAGTTACTATAAACCTGGCAGCCAAATTAGATCAGGAAGAACACAAAGAGACAAATTACACCTGTTCTTCAAGCCCTACACTGACTGCCAATTCATTTCCAAATTACTTATCATTACCTATGATGCTCCGCGCTTTGTGTCAAAACATTTCCTTCTGTACCTGCCTCCACGTTTGCTAAAATTATCTGAGATTTGTTTTTTTGT
The DNA here is from genome assembly GCF_029215685.1 of Pituophis catenifer annectens. Taxonomy (NCBI): domain Eukaryota; kingdom Metazoa; phylum Chordata; class Lepidosauria; order Squamata; family Colubridae; genus Pituophis; species Pituophis catenifer. The sequence goes on from NW_027256888.1 coordinate 31,324,679, forward strand.
TGCTACAAGGTTATGTGTCAGCAATTCAAGAGTGAATATTCTCTGGCATTGCCCCAGACCTTTGGAAGGCACTTCCTGCAGAGTTGTGGGGCATGACACTTTTTAAAGCTTTTAATAGACCAACACATTGTACATTTTCATATATACCTTTAATTTCTGATTTTAACTCTATTTTGACTGTATAAATTATCTCAATTTTTGTGGAAATTGGGATCGTAGAAACACCCAGGAGCATAGAAGAGTCCAAAGGCAGATGCATCAATAAATGTGATAAATGTATTTATTCATATAACAAAACATATTAACTATATACAAAGGCTGTCTTAATATCCATTAGGATAGGGGGCACACAGCGTGTGTGACTACCCTTATCAAAGATCATGTCTCATGGAGAACAAACGTAAAAGAGAGCATGGTGGAAAGGTTAGAGGGGGTTTTATACTCAGTGTAAGCCCCTCCTCTCCACATAGGGGTGGGGGCACTTTCTGCCTCCACTAGTGTCTGTATGATACATGTGCCAATGGCTTGCAAATACTTGACAATTTTAAATTGTTTTTTATTGCAACTGCTGAGGAATCTCAATAGTTGGTGGCATAGTGAATTTTATATACATGGAAGGCACATATACTAAACACAATTGCAGGCATCTGTTTTATAATGAAAGGATAAAACTGTCACTTATCAGGTATTCTGAAATATTTCCTAAATTGTTATAGTTTGTCAAATCCATCTTTAGATTTCCCCCCACATAATACATTTTAAAACATTCAGTAGAGAAATGGAAGCAGTAATAAAACATGAAATAAAGTGAAATAAATCAGACCAATAAATGTGACCCAATATACTTTTCATCATGGAGTTCAAGCAGACACAATTGACAACTTTGATACTATAAAGCAATTACCTGTTTGGAAAAATTGCTACTTAGTATGCAACAAAGCGAAAAGTCACAAGAGAACATTTCATGGAGCAATTCCTTCATTAAGTCCAGTGATCAAGGATAACTAGGAGAATAAAAAATAGAATCAGGCAAGAATGGGGATAAATTATGATTTATGTTGGACTCAAAATGATCCATTGATATCATCAAGCAATAGTTATTACATGCTTCTCAAAGTCCAATTCTGCATCCACGTTGTGAGAGGTGGTAAAGGCTGAAGTAAGGGTTTGTTAGGATTGGGCAAAGTATAAAGCATTACAGCAGACATGAAGGCCATCCTGGGTCACCCAGAAATGGCCTGGTTAAAAGGGGCTCTGGTGAAGTTGTGACAGGCTCAGCAAGCTGGCAATGGATAATATATTGTTACACAAATTGTAACAAGATACAAATGGACTGATCAAACAAAAAATGACTGCAGCAGTTTAAAGGACTAAGAGACAGAACAGTGAAATACAAAATAGGTACTTTGAACACAGCCGCTTGGGGAATAAAACAGAAGAATTTGTAGAAATAATGGAAAGAAGAGGGATCAAGATAATGGTTGATATGACTAGTTGATATGAGATGTAAAGGACATGGTAGTAAGAAAGTTTACAAAGGACACTTGTTTATTTACTCAGGAGGGACTACAGCAAAGAATGGAGTGGGCTACTTGATACATTCAGATATAGCAAAATGCATACTAGACCTCAACAATTATTTGAAAAGAATAATAATATTGCAAATCAAGAGAAGAGAACAAACTGAAACATATGTACAATTATATGCCCCATGCAATGATAATTACACAGGAAAACAAAAGGATATGTTATTTGATGAACTATCTGAGGAGATAAAGTGGAAGCTAACGGTATACCATATGTAATGGGAGATTTCAATGCCATGGTGGGTACTAACAGAATAGAGTATGAACAGTTCATCAACTAACATGCTGCTAAGAATAATGAAAGGAAAAAGAATGAGCAAAGGATACTGTACTTATACAACCAACACCACCTTTTTATTATTAACACATTTTTTTTAAACACCAAAACTCACATTGTTATGCATGGTATAAATGGAATGACATCACTTTTAAAAGCCAGATTGATTACATATTAATAAGAGTAAAAAGAAGATTCAGAATACTTGATGCAAAAGCTATCCCTAATAGACTATGTGAACACTGATGATAAGATTGTAGAACTAAGAGCAAGACATGACAACTCTAACAGAAAAAAGACCAAATAAAAACTAGGAATGAATTAAGATAGAAAAATTTAAACAAGAAGAACTAATACAATAGCTACAACAAAAGGTGGAGACAGCATTTAGTTAACTGTCACCAGAGGTGGGAAATGTGGAGGATGAATAGAAGGTATATAGAACTACCCTGCTTAATATTGCAGAATAACTATGTGGAACAAGAAAAGTGGAGATAGATGGAATGGGACCAAACACTGCATGGTGATATGGAGGTTAAAGAAGCAATAAACCTGAAAAAAAGAGTTATTCAAATGTTGGATAAAATCAGGGAAAGAAGAAAATTAAATAAGATGCAGATTGTAATACAGAGATACCAACAGGATAATCAAGAAGGCAAAACAAAAATCCTGGGAGTGGTTTGGAAAAACATTAACAGATAAAGAAAAATTAACCTGCTAAATGTTTTTCAAAGTATGGAAAAGAGAGGAGAATTATAACCTCATAGAGATGATCAATGACAAGAACACAAGGCTACTAATAGAATCATCAGAAGTCATAGAAAGGTAGAGAGGACACTTCAAAGAGCTCCTCAAGCCCTCAGGCGAGTATAATGAAGATGCAATACATGAACACAAAATAACAAGCTTGAGCCATAAATAGTGATTGATGAAGTAGTAAGTGTTATTAAAAAGTCACCACTATACAAAGCAACAGGAATAGATGGGCTACCAACAAAAATAATTCAAGCAGTAAAGGAAAGCAGCATCAGATGACTACATAGAATTTTTAATGCAGCATGAACACAAGTAACTATTGATGGGCAACAAGTAATAATAATATCACTGTGAAAAAACAAAGGAAGCAAATGAGAATGCACACAATGTTGAGACACCTTACTCTTGAGCCATGTAGGGAAAATATATGCAAGATAATAGAAATGAGATTAAGATCACAACTAGAAGAAAAGCAGATGGGTTTTAGAAAAAGTAGAAGCTGCACAGATGCGATGTTATGCTTAATCAACAAATAGAAAAGATTATAGAAAAAGTATCTCTTTGTTGTATTTATAGACCAAGAGAAAGCACTTGTTATAGTTGATAGGAAATTGCTATGATAAACATTGATCCAATATCGAATAAGTGAATATCTTATTAGAATATGCAAAAGCTCTTACAATGATTGCAGAAGTGTAGTTAGAACAAACCAAGGAACATCAGAACCCTTCACAGTAACATACAGGGTAAAACAGGGATGTGTACTATCACCACTATTGTTTATCACCTATATTGATAGCATAAGCAAAGAAGCTAAACTTAAAAATGAAAATAAATATTAATGAACTACTTTTTGCAGATTATCAGACATTGTGTCATACCTGCCTCAATTTAGGCTTCTAAGTAAAAACAATCCTTAATACTATCGGGCTGAGTAAGGTATCCCTAATTAAAAGCCAAGTGAAATACAGTAATTCAAAGCCAGAACTGAGATTTGCATGCCAAAATCCCAAGTGAAAACTTTCCCCTGTTTATGCATTTCCCATTGCTGATCTGTCCCCTCCCCCCACTGTCCAATCAATTTCAAAGATGTTTTGGAAACTGCCACTCTGACTATAGGCTGGCTTGCAGCTGCATTCTTCTCATCATGCAGAGACCTTGAGAGGGTGTCTCGGGTAGCCATGTTCACTTTCTTAACTTTCACTTTCCCCTCCAAGTGTTCCCTCTCCCCCTCCCCCTAGAAATCATGGCAGACTGGTACCAAAACAATTGCAAAAAGCAGATGTGAGGTACAGTTATGACACATTGATAGCATGTACAAATAAGAACACCTTACAGCCATGAACCAAGAATGTGAGACAAATAATATGAGAATCGGCAAAGAGAAAAGAGAAGTAATGGCAATCAGAAGAAAAAAATCTTACCTTAAAAACAGTAATTGAGGGAACAAGCATAAAACAAGCATCATGGTTTAAATATCCAGGAACAACATTCACCGGAGATAGTAAAATGACAAAGAGATTAATATACAATGCAGTAAGGAAAACCAAGTATTGGGACAACTAGCTCCACTCCTACATCATAAGGCAGCACTGATCAGTGCAAAGAAGCATCTTATACAAAGCATATTTATCCCCACCTTTTATTTCCAGTGCTAAACATGGACATTTACAATAAAACATAGACAAAAGTTAATCATCACAGAAATGAGATGTTTGACAAAAGCTGCTGGAATGAACATTTGAGATAAAATCAGAAATGAGACCATAAGAGAATGAATTGGCATAGAACATATCCGAAACTACATACAAAAACAGTGAATAAAGTGGTTTCCTCACCTGGAGGGGATGTCTTGGGATTGCATATCATACAAGACATATATAAAAAGAGAACATCAAAGAATATGAGGCAGACTCAGAAGAAGATGGAGAGACAACATCAAAGACACATTACAACAACATCAATTAATAATGCTTGAAGCCACCAGAAGAGCAAGAACCAGAACTTTACCCACCCAAAGTAGTAAAAGAGAAAGTGAAGAAGAAAAAGAACAGGTATTAGATAACACTTCCGAATTAGATGGATGAATAGAATTATTTGTAAGAAAAGTTTCTGGATAAAATTTTAAATGCAATTTTTATATATTTTATATTTTTTATAAAATATATTTTATATTTTAAAATTATATGTATATATGTATGTATGTATATATATATTAGCTGAATACCCGGGCTCCGCTACGAAACTATGTGATCGGGCTTGATAAATCAACACTTAGAGTTTGAAAAGTAATGAGTAGTTATGATCGGCCTTTCCTCTCCACTTCTCTTCCTCAGGCTTGCCCCATAGATCCTTTCCTAATCCCTACTCTCCCTCAAGCTTGCCCCATAGAAGCCTCTCCCCTTCTCTCCCTCAGCCTTGCCCCACAGAAACGTCTCTTATCCTATTCCCTTCTCTCCCTCAGGCTTTCTAGCCCCTTCTCTCCATGAGGCTTGCCCCACAGAAGCCTGTCCTATGCTATCCCATTCTCTCCAGAGTTATTTTCAAGTTGGGAGGGGGAATAGAACGTCTAACTAATTAACATCAGAGCATGTTAGAATAATCTAGGAAATAATAAGGCTCTGATGGTTATTTCGAAAAATTCTTTTTTAGAAGCCAAGAGGAAAAATCCTATTTTATAAGCCAAGTGTCAGCGTTCCAAATTAGGCTCTCTTCCAGCGCTGACATAACAAGATGAAGCAGGAGCTTGATTTATTGCTGAGATGAACTTTTACCTAGTTTTGTGTATGTACAGATAGGGTTTCCTGGGAGACGAGGAGGGGGGGCTACATTCCTGTGAAAAGAACGTGCCGGGATGTAGAGATGGATATGCATGTTGGCCAATGGGACATTGGGGTTGGAGAGCGGAAGAGGAGGGGGTTGGAAGGAGGGGCCAGTTTGGCTGCAATTAGAATCAGGGATGTCGGCTTATTTCTGTTCTTAATAAAAAATGATTCATTAGAGACTGCGCTTGAAAATGAAACTTATTTTAAGATAGAACCGAAACCTGACAGACAGCCAAACTCTCCTCCAAATCCAGGCTGGCTGAGTTTAAATCATCCCGTTCCCTCCCAGACATCTGGTCGGACGGACTATGGCTGAAGCCAAGCCCTCGGAGGAAAGCCTGCTTCAAGAAACGGGAGGAGCAGAAGTGGTCGTGATTCCAGCCAACTTGGAAAATACAAAGGTAAAAGATAAAGAAAAACCCCTAAGTGAATTGGGAAGGGCAAGCTGGGGATGGGAATGGCAGCGAAGCCCAGACAAGGTAGCACCTCCCCACCCCAGGATGAGAGACGAGGCAAAGGACTACCAACTCCAAGGCTGGCCCTCCAGAGCTCAGCACAGAGAGGAGAGGGCAGAGAGGGAGGAACCACCCCAGTTCAGAGGGAAGTTCGATGGTGACCCAGACAACCTCGCCCAATTCCTCGATTCAGCTGAGATATACATAGAGCGGTTCGGACACCTCTACCCTTTCCCCAGAGCCCTAGTGAATGCTATCTCGGAAGGGCTGGAGGGAGAAGCAAAGAGGTGGTCAGCATCACTCTACAAATACAGGGCCCCCCAGCTACAAGATGCGGATGGGTTCTTGCAACTATTGAGAGCCCATTATGAGGAGGAGGAGGAGGACCCCTATGTGGAAGACGAGCTCAGAAACCTAATGCAGAGGGGGAAGCCTATCAGAGAGCATATCCGTGAATTCAGGAGAGTCATTGGGACACTGCCTCCCCTACCAGAGCGATTGCTGGTGTATTTTTTTAGAACAAGCCTAGATAAAAGAATTTCCCAAGTGACTGCCTATCGTGACATCCCAAACCGACTCGCTGAATGGTTCCGGGTAGCGATAAAAGTCGACAGAGGGCTGCGGGCGAGTGACACGTCAAAACCACCAGAGGGAAAGGAGAGAGGCCGACCAGACCAGGGGCCACTCAATAGGCGAGAAACCCCAACATCACAGCCCTCCTACAGACCAACTGCCCCACGGAGCCCACTGAAATGCTACAGATGTGGGGGAAGCGGCCACATAGCAGCAAGATGTGGAACGCCTAGACCGGGACCCGATCCACCACCCAAAGCACGGCCGGAACGAGGGCCCAAGCGCGTCACCCACGTACTGCAGGAAGCTCTCCAAATCCCTGAGTTCTTCGCTCATCTGACCGAAACCAGAGGAATCCCAGATGAGAGAGATCAGTTCCCCGAACCCTATGACACGGAAGACGAAGGCGAGGATGACCCGATGGTGAGTGGACCCGTCCACCCTTTTCTTTTCCCCATACGCCTAACAGCCCCCAAAACAGGGGCCCAAGAGACTTTCCAAGCCCTAATAGACTCGGGTAGCACACGGTGCCTAATCAACCTACCCACAGTTCTAAAATTGGGAATCCGAGCTAAACAGCTCAAACAACCAATTCGCTTCGAGCAAGTTGATGGGTCCCTAGTGGGAGGAACATATGCCACACATTTGACTGAACCCGTGAGACTAGAACTCGCAGATCACTGGGAGACGATCCGCTTCATAATAGCCCCCAAGATGACAGAACCAGTCATATTGGGACTCTCATGGCTCGACAAATGGGGCCCAATCATTTGGTGGCAAGAGGGAACCCGCAGGCTGAGAATAGCAAAGGGGCCCCAACCCCTGCCGCCCCGACCAGAAGAATTCCCTCCCACGCTGAAACCCCAAAGCAGCCCTCCACTACAGAAGAAAACACCACCAACACAAGGGCCCCTCCCAGAAGGTGCAGCAAAACAATTGGCAGCCGCACCCACCACCGCTTGTAATGCAAACCAGATCCCAAGGGAGTACCAAGACCTTGCAGGGGTATTCAGCGAGGCCGAGTGTGACATTCTGCCCCCCCACCGCGAGACCGATTGTGCCATCGAGATTATCCCAGGAGCGAAACTACCCAAACCTAAAATGTATGCTATGACGCCCCGAGAAATGCAGGAAATGCGGGACTACATAGACAAAAACTTACAAAGGGGATTTATTGAGCCAGTGAAACCAAGGGTAGCGGCGCCGGTCATGTTTAAAGAGAAAAAGGACGGCTCCATGAGACTGGTGGTCGACTTTCGAAGTATCAATGCTGTTTGCGTACACAACTTGTACCCCCTCCCCCTCATGAAAGACATGTTAGCCCACCTAGCTAAAGGGAAGGTTTTCACCAAACTAGACCTTCGAGAAGCTTATTACCGAGTACGCATAAGGGCAGGAGATGAATGGAAAACAGCATTCAACTGCCCCCTGGGTAGTTTCCAGTTTAAAGTAATGCCTTTTGGATTGCAAGGAGCCCCGGCAGTGTTCATGCAGTTAATAAACGAAGTCTTACATGAACACCTTTACAAAGGGGTCCTCGTCTACCTGGACGATATTCTTATCTACACGGAGACCATAGACGAACATATACCCCTCGTCCGCCAAGTACTGGAAAAACTGCTACGGGCAAACCTATATGTCAAACTGCCAAAATGCGATTTCCACCAATCACGGCTAGACTACCTGGGCTACTGAGTATCAAATGAGGGGATAGAGATGGACCCAGCCAAGGTCCAATCAGTTCTACAATGGCAGCCCCCTCGCACCCGCAGACAACTGCAAAGTTTTCTAGGTTTTGCGAATTTCTACAGACAATTCATCCCCTCGTTTGCGAAGATTGCCAAACCTTTGACAGACCTCCTATCTTTTGCGGAGGTTGCATATAATAATGCTGTCCACAGCAGCACGGGGCTAACCCCGTTCAAAATAGTGAGTGGCATGGATTTTGTTCCCATGCCAGAATACCCGAGGGAGCCCCCTTCCTCAGTCAGTTTGACCGACTGGATGGCAATGTTGAGACAAACTTGGGAAAATGTTAAGAGGGCGCTGGCAAAGGCGGCTCAATCTTATAAGGACCAAGCAGACAAGCACCGAACTCCCCAAAGACCATTTCAGCTGGGAGAGAAAGTTTACCTCTCCACCAAGTACTTGAGACTTAGACTCCCGAGCAGGAAATTGGGCCCAAAATTTATAGGACCATTTCCTATAATAAAAATAATCAACCCCGTTACAGTGCAATTGCAGTTGCCACGGCTTTTGGGGAAAATTCACCCCGTTTTTCACAGTAGCCTTCTAAAACCTGTAGTGGGGTCTACTTTAAGGCCGACACCACGTGAACCCCCTGGGCCCCTGGTTGTTGGGGGCCAAACGCACTACGAAGTGCAGCGGATTCTTGATTCAAGATGGCACAGGGGGCGCCTTCAGTACTTAATTAAATGGAAGGGTTACCCATTGTCAGAGGCTTCCTGGGTGAAGAGCGCAAACATCCAAGCTGATCGCCTTATAGCAAGATTCCATGCAGACCACCCGGGAAAGCCGGGAGGGGGGGGTGCACAGTCAGGGAGGGACTGATGAGACTAATCTTAATGTGTTTTCCCTATGGGATAGGTGATGTCGCAGAAGTGAAGGGAGAGGGGCCGGATGTCAGCGTTCCAAATTAGGCTCTCTTCCAGCGCTGACATAACAAGATGAAGCAGGAGCTTGATTTATTGCTGAGATGAACTTTTACCTAGTTTTGTGTGTGTACAGATAGGGTTTCCTGGGAGACGAGGAGGGGGGGGCTACATTCCTGTGAAAAGAACGTGCCGGGATGTAGAGATGGATATGCATGTTGGCCAATGGGACATTGGGGTTGGAGAGCGGAAGAGGAGGGGGTTGGAAGGAGGGGCCAGTTTGGCTGCAATTAGAATCAGGGATGTCGGCTTATTTCTGTTCTTAATAAAAAATGATTCATTAGAGACTGCGCTTGAAAATTAAACTTATTTTAAGATAGAACCGAAACCTGACACCAAGAGGAACATATGTGGCAAATTTCAAATTTGTAGGCTTTATGGTTCTGGAGATTTCGTGAGTGGTTTTCGCATATATATGTAGGTCTTTGTTATCCACTTCCAATTTTACACGGGAGAAAACCCGAATAACCAAAGACCTACATACAAACACCCGCGAAAACATATGTTTTCTGAGGTTTTTGCGGGTGTTTGTATGTAGGTCTTTGGATATTCAGGTTTTCTCTGGCGTAAAATTGGAGGTGTCTTGGCAACGTTTCGACGAAGTCTCATTCGTCATCTTCAGGCTGGTGTTCTCGGCTTCGTGCTTCTAGGAGCAATGTGTGTGATCGCAGCTGTTTCTTTCTTTTAACTGTCAGTGGGAGTGGGAGCTGATTGGGTGGGAGCTTGGCTGTGTTCTGATTGGGTGGAGGTGTGTTCTGATTGGTTGGGGGTTTGGCTGTGCTCTGATTGGATGGGGGGTTGGCTGTGCTCTGATTGGATGGGTGTGTGTTCTGTTTAGGTGGGGGCTTGGTTGTGCTCGGGTTAGTCTGAGTAACAGGGGGATTTGAGCTGGTGAGCTGTGTTGCTATTGTTTGGCTTCGTGTTCGTGGCCGTGCCATCTCTTCATGTTGGGTGTCAGTCTGCTTCATGTATGGATTGGAGGGGTTTAAAGTGGTAATGATGCAGCTGTGGTCTGGCTTCTGGTCTGGGGTCGTGCCTGATCATCAGTGTGGGTTTGAGTCTGCTTTCTGCATGGATGTGTGGTGGCTACATCCTGTGTGGCTCTCGTGAGTGTGGGTCTGGTGTCATTCTTTGTGTTAGGGACTCGTTTCTCAATAAGGGTGGGTTTCCAAATGGCTGGCAGGCGGGAGGTATCATCTTGTTTATTCATGCTGTGTGGACATTGTTCTATCTCGATGGCTTCTCTGATTATTCTGCTGTTAAAGTGTTCAGTTTTGGCGATAGTTCTGGTCTTTTTAAAGTCAATATCATGTCCTGTGGCTTTGAGATGTTGGACCAGGGAAGAAGTTGGTTCCTCTTTTCTAACTGAGTTCTTGTGTTTGTTGTGGCCCCGCCCTCTGAGCCTGTCCCATCGGAGGAAGAAAGCTCCGAGCATGAGGAAGAGGAGTCAGCCAGGCCTCCCTCTCCAGGCCCCTCCCCTCTGGCACTGTCTCAGGTGCCAGCCGAGGGAGAGGAGATTAGCAGGGAGACAGGTGGCTCAGATGAGAGCGAAGGATAAACATCATTCCTGGACGCATGCCTCCGAAGGCGTGATAAACGATTGCAGCAGCTCAGGAGGCGTGCTAGGGATTAGAACTAAGTCACTGGACCACACCCCAGAGACTATATAATAGAGGGTGGTGGCCAGTGATCCTTGTGACGAACAAAAGTAAACCTTGGATAGTCACTAAAGCCTCGTCCGGAAACTGCTGAGAGAAATATTATTCTGATTGGACTTTTGTACGCTAAGTATCTTATCTTTCTGTTTTGTGGAAATAAACGCACTTGGCAGATGGTGTGTAAATCGCTGCCAAGTTGGAGATAAAGACCTGGGTGTGTGCCAAAGTGTTTCCTTAACCCTCGGCTGGCTGTGTTTGTGTGTGTGTGTGGACGGGGACAGATCAGTGTTCTTCAATGCGTGCACTTATTCTTCTGTTGGTTTGTCCGATGTATGTGGTGGGGCAGGCGGTGCATGGGATTTCATATACTCCTTGATTTTCTAACTCAATTTTGTCTTTGGGGTTCCTTAGGATGGTGGATATTTTTCGGTTTGTGCAGAATGCTGTCTTGATGTTGTGTTTGTGGAGGATCTTGCTGATTCTGTCTGTGGTGCCTTTTATGTATGGGAGGAGGGCTTTGCTGTTTTCTTGTTCTCTGTCTTGGATTTTAGTGGGGATTTCTTTTTGAATTAGGTTGGTAATCTTATTTCTTTGGAATCCATTGGATGTTAGTACGTTAGTGAGAGTGTGTAGTTCGTTTTTTAGGTGTTGTTCGTCAGCTAAGCGTTTTGTTCTGGAGATGAGTGTCTTGGCTACGGAGTTGATCTGTGCTGGGTGGTGGTGTGAGAGTGCATGCAGATAGCGGTTTGTGTGTGTTTTCTTCTGGTAGATGGTGTGTCCTAGGGAGCCATTGGATTTTTTGTAGACTAAGACATCCAGGAAGGGAAGTTGGTTGTTCGCTTCTGTTTCCATGGTGAACTGTATTTTGGGGTGTAGGCTGTTGAGGTGTGTGAGGAAGTTGTCCAGTTTTTCTTTCCCATGTGACCAGATTATGAAGGTGTCGTCTACGTATCTGAGCCAGAGTTTGGGTTTGTGATCAGATTTTTCTAGAGCTTGGGTTTCAAAGTGTTCCATGTGGAGGTTAGCAATGCCAGGTGAGAGGGGTGATCCCATGGGTGCTCCTTCTATTTGTTTGTATTTTTGTCCGTTATAGATGAAGTATGTGTTGGATAGGCAGTGGTTGGTCAGATCTAGGATATGCTTGGGGGGGTTATATTTGTTTTGGATAGCTGTTAAGGCTTCTTTGATTGGCACTTGGGTGAAGAGGGATATGACATTGAAGCTCACGAGTAGGTCGCTGGGCTGCAAGTTTTGTTTCTTTATGATCTCTATGAACTGGAATGAGTTTTTTTACATGTGAGTTGATGGATTCTGCATAGGGCTGTAGTTGTTTGGCGAGAAATTTAGCTAGGTTTTGTAGAGGTGAGCCTATGGAGCTGACTATGGGTCTAAGTGGGGTTCCTTCTTTGTGTATCTTGGGGAGACCATAGAGCTTAGGGCATCTGGATGATTTCTCTCTGGGAATGATTCTTTGCTGGATCTCTTCGCTGATGGGAGAGGCTTTTATTTTGGATCTAGTGGTTTTTTCCAGGTAGGTGGTGGGATCTGTGTTTAGGGGTTTGTATGTGGAGTCTTGGAGTAGGTTGGTTAATTTGGTTTGGTAGTCAGATGTGTTCATAACCACTGTGGCGTTTCCCTTGTCTGCTGGTAGGATTATTATGCTAGTGTCTTTTTTCAGGTTAAGTAGTGCTGTCTGTTCCTCTTTGGGTAAGTTGCTTTTGGGTGGCTTGCTGGTGCAGAGGATGTTGGTGATTTCGAGTCTGATTCTGTTAGCGTCATCGGGGTTGACTTTGGTCAGGCTGGTTTCAACTCCGCATATAATGGTTTCAGTGGGGATGTGTTTGGGAGCGACTGCAAAGTTGAATCCTTTGGAAAGGACATTGGTTTCGGCTTTGGTGAGGATACTATCTGAGATGTTATGCACTGTTTGTTTCATGTGTGGCTGTGAGGGAGGAGGGGTTTGTTTCTGGTGTTCTTGTAGTCTTCGGAGTTTGTTAGTGTGTGTGTCTGTCTTGAAGGTGGTCTGTGTTTCGGCTCTCCAGACAGTGAGTTGTTTGGATTTGTCCCAAAGTGCGGGGTGGATCTTGTTGCTGAGTTTGAGGTGAAGTGTGAGGAGATCTTTGTTGATTTGGTCTAGGAGGAATCTTTTTGTGTGAAGTTCATTTCTTTTTTTTTTTTATTGCAAAAGTTTTACAATTACATTTTCACCCCTTTCCCCCCCCCCTACCCACCCCAAACTTCCCAACCTCCCTATCCCTCCCTAACCCTCCCCTCCCCCCCGGACTTCCACACAATGTACTTATATCAGGTAAAAAAAAACCCTTGATATAAAACTTATATAAAACTTGAACCCCTCCCTCCTTCTTGTAAATTTTCATCTTCATTACACTAAAATATTTCTATCTTAAGATATTATTTTCAATTAAAAGCTATTTGATACTTCCTAGTTTGATATTTGTTCTGAACATAATCTATCCACTTTTTTCATTCCCATTCATAGGTCTCTTGTGAACAGTCTTTTAAAAATGCTGAGATCTTCGCCATCTCTGCAAAACTGGCCATCTTCAAAGTCCATTCCTCAATCGTGGGCAAAACTTCATTCTTCCAATATTTACCTATCAATAATCTTGCAGCTGTTATCATGTACAATATCAACTTTGTTTCACCCTTAGTAAAACCCTTAACTATACCCAATAAAAACAGTTGTGGAGAAAATTGAATTTTTTTCTTCAAAACATTCTGCATGACCCACCAAATTTTTATCCAAAAAGCCTTAACTTTCCTACAAGTCCACCAAACATGATAATATGTAGCATCTAAACAATCACATCTGCAACATTTTGGCTGAACATTGGGGTACATACACGACAATTTTTTGGGGTCTAAATGCCATCTATAAAACATTTTATAGAAATTTTCCCTCAGATTCTGCGACTGTGTAAATTTAACATTCTGGACCCAAATTTTTTCCCATGTTTCCAACATCACTGGCTCCTCAAAATTTTGTGCCCACTTAATCATACAGTCTTTAACCAGTTCAGTTTCTGAATCCCTTTCCAACAAAACATTGTAAAGCCTTTTGATATGCATTGGACCTTTCTCTTTTATATGTCTAACCAATTCTTCCTCATGCAACATAATACCAGTTTTTTGGTCCTCTCTCCATCTCAATTGTAATTGATTATATTGTAACCAAGTTAAGATAATCCCTTCGTCCAACAGTGTCTGTAGTGTCTTCAACTGCCATCTGCCCGCATCTGTAAAAAGAACCTCTTTGTATAAAAACCCCCCGAGTGACATTATATTTGTATTCCACATAATATGACCAAGATCCAGCCATAACGGTATTTTATAATCCCATTTGAATCGGTGCTTCTTCCAAACTCTCATCAAAGAGTCTCTAAGTATATGGCTTTTAAATACTTTATCCACTTTGTTATCATAAAATAAGTAAGCATGCCATCCAAATTCAAGATCAAAACTTTCAATATTCAATATTCCAGTCTTTTTCCTTCCAAACCAATCACTTGCTGAAGTCAAAGCTGCTGCTTCGTAATATAACTGTAGGTTTGGAAGTTTAAGACCTCCCCTTTCTGGAACATCTTGCATAATTTTCAATTTCACTCTCGGTTTTTTCTCATTCCAGACAAACTTGTTCACTCCAGTTTGCCAGACTTTCAGTTGCTTATCGCTTTTGAGCACCGGAATCATTTGAAACAAAAAAAGAAATCTTGGCAAAATGTTCATCTTAACTGCTGCTATTCTTCCAAGTAAAGACAGCTGCAGTTTTTTCCAAGTCTCCATATCTTTCTGCACCTCTCACCACAAAACCTCATAATTATTTTGAAACAATTTCATATTTAATTCTGCAACCTGAACTCCTAGATATTTTACCTTAGGTACAATCTCAAAACCTGCCCTCCTTTCAAGCTCATGTTTACGATCTTGTGTCATATTTTTAACTATCATCTTAGTTTTTTTCTGATTCAATCTAAAACCTGAAACTTTACCATAGTCTTGTATAATGTCCTTCATCTGGATTATTGATTCCATTGGCTGTGTTAGGGTAACAACCAGATCATCTGCAAATGCTTTTATTCTGTAATCCTCTTGCCTTATCGTTATACCTTTCAAGATATTAGAGTCCCGTATTGTATTTAACAAGACTTCTAGTGTTAAAATAAATAACAATGGGGATAACGGACATCCCTGTCTTGTTCCTTTTTCGATTTTAAACTCTGTTGTCAAACTTCCATTAATAATAATCTGTGCCTTTTGCTCTTGGTAAATTGCTGAAACCGCCTGTATAAATTGGTCCCCAAAGTCCATCTTTTTTAAAGTCTTTAATAGAAAATTCCAATCCACTCTGTCAAAGGCCTTTTCCGCATCCAAAAAGACCAGCACTGCAGGTATCTGTTTATTCCTCTCAAGATATTCCAATAAATCTATTACTTGCCTTACATTATCCTTCATGTATCTACCCTTGATAAATCCCGCTTGGTCATCATGAATCACCTTTTGAATTACTGGCATCAGCCTGTTGGCTAGTACTTTTGCATAAATTTTATAATCAGTATTAAGAAGAGATATTGGTCTATAATTCTCCGGTTTTTTAGGACCTGCTTGTTCTTTTGGTATCAAAGAAATATATGCTGTTGTCCATGATGGGGGTATTTTACCCCCTTGTTGAATATAACAAAACAAATCTCTAAGCTGTTCCACCATTTCTGTTTGCAAAGTTTTATAATACACTGCTGTCAAGCCATCAGTTCCAGGAGCTTTAGCTGTTTTTAATTGTTTAATTGCCGCCATTATCTCCTCCTCTGTTATAGGATAATTCATTCTTTCCTTTTGTTGGTCTGTAATTTTTGTGACTCTTTTATTATCTAAATATTTTTCTATAAGGCCATTCTGCACATCATCTTTAGCATATAGTTTAGTGTAATAGTCCACAAAAGCTTCTTTAATTAATTTTTGTTGAAAAATTTCTTTCCCTCCAATATCAATATTATCAATAGTCCGTGTACTCTGCTTTTTTCTTAAAGTGTAAGCCAACCATCTGCCCGGTTTATTGGCATTACAAAAAGTATTATGCTTCGCATATTATAAATTTGTTGCAACTTGTTCCGCCATAAGCATTTGAAATTGATCTTTCAGAAGTTTTATAACACCACGTATTCTTTCATCTGTTGGGTTTTTAATAAGTAGCTGTTCTTTATTCTTTATTTCTATTTCCAATTCAAGTCTTCTCTTTTGTCGATTCATTTTGTATTTAGAGTTCATGTAGATAAGCACCCCTCTCATATATGCTTTGCTGGCATCCCACACAATTTCGATTGGGGTACCTTTATTCAAGTTTATTTCAAAAAATTCTTTCAAGTGCTTTTTAAGTTCTATTATGTTTTTTTCATATCTGAACAAGTTTTCATTCATTCTCCAAGAACGTTGTTCAATCTTACCCATCTCAATTTCTATCCATACTGGGCTATGGTCGGACAAAATTCTTGGAAAAATCTTTGTTCTTTTTGTCTTAACAAGTAAATCATCTGACAACAAAATAAAGTCAATCCTAGAGAAGGATCTATGTCTATCAGAAAAAAAAGTATAATCCAGTTCTTTTGGATTATGTATTCTCCAAATATCTTTTAATTCCAGGTCTTCCTTCATATCAAAAAAAGTCTGTGGTAGTCTAATCCTGGATTTCGCCAAACTCTTTTTATCTAATTTAGAATCAATTACTCCATTCCAGTCTCCCATTATTAAAATAGATCTATAGTCCCATTGCAATATTTTGGTATGTAACATTTTATAAAAATGATCCTGTTGTTGGTTGGGAGCATAAATTCCAATCAAAAGAATTTGGCCATTCACTGTAAGCAATTCGATTGCTATAAACCTACCATCTTCATCTGCTTCTATAATTTTAGCTGTTAATCTTTTATTTACATAAATAACCACACCATTCTTTTTTTGCGAGGTTGAAGATATAAAATGTGTGCCTAATTTGGAATTTATCAAGTATTTTTGATCTTGAGTTGTGATATGAGTTTCTTGTAAACAAATTATATCATTATTAAATTGTCTCAAATATGCAAATAACTTCTTCCTTTTCTGTGCCAAGTTCAACCCATTCACATTCCAAGATAAACACTTAATCGTCATCTTTATCTTTATAGAGTGACGAGCAGAATAACCGAATATCTTCCGGAATCTTCGGTCTCGCTCCCCCCATGGCTCCAATCTCTTGTGTGGTACTCTTAGCTCCCTTTTTGTCTTGTCTTTCCTGTTGTTGTTGCTTTTCTTTAAGTTGCTTAGATTTTGCACGAGTTATGCGCTGGTCCTTAACCTCAGCCATCCGAACCGGATCCAAGATTGGGGAAGATTCCAACAGGGGCTCATCCAAGAAACCTCCTTCTGCACCCTGCGTTTCCTCTAGCTCCACCTGTTTTGGCTGTTCTTGCGGTTCTTGTTGAAGCTGCTTCTTGTCACTCTCCTTAATCTCCAGAACTGTAGATGTACGTGGAGATGGTGTTCTTTCTTTAAAAATAGTAGTATAAAAATGCTCCGCCTTCTCCACAGTATTCAAACGGTGTCTTTCTCCCTTATATTTCAAAATTATGCCAGTTGGGGCATCCCATCGAAATGGTATCTCTTGTTTTTGCAGTTCTTTTACAAGAAAGCCAAAATCTTTTCTGGCTTTCAGCATTTTAGGTGGTAGTTCCTTGTAGATTCCAATTTGTGCACCCCCCACTTGCACAGAAGTAAGAAAAGATTTTTGCAGGATATCATTTCTTATTGCTCTATCCGTGAAGTATATAACCACATCTCTAGGCAGTTGTCTTTATCATCCTCTCTGATTCCTCGTAACCTTATGGCAAATTCCATTGCCCTGAATTGCATCATAACAATTTCGTTTTCAACTCTCTGCATTTTATCATCAACTTCAGAAATTTTATAATCATTGTCTTTCATCTTAACATTGACTTCTGATTTAAGTTCATCCACTTTAGAATCAACTTTAATAATAAATTCTCCAAGGCCAGACGCCACCTCTGATATTTTTTTAGTCACCTTGCCATAATCCTGTTTCACCATATCTTTAATTTCATTAATTTCCTGCATGATTTCCTGTTGAGATTTTTGAAGTTTATCATCTATTTCCTGTTGAGATTTTTGAAAGTTATCATCCAAAGCTTTAGAAATAAATTCTTTTAAATGTTCAATATCAAAATCTTTTTTTTTGAGTCTGTATCTGTTGAGCAGGAGGAAGCTGTGTTTCCTTTCCTTCCTGCTTCTTTGAAGCCATCCTGCCACGTAGGCTAGTTTTTCTGAAAAGGGGGGTTCTTTTTCCTTTTCCACCTCCACAGAGACTTCTAAAAAAGTCCCCCAGGTTTAGTCAAATAGAGACTGAAGTAAAACAAAGTCAAATTATAAAAAAAGGGAATTTTTCTTTAAATGGAGCAACTTTGTAGCAACTTTGTAACTTTGTAACAAAGCAGGATGACTTCACAAATCCACTCTCACTAGCTCGTTAACTCAAATGCTGAGCGCCATGTTTTTTTCAAATCACTTTCACTCACTCGCTTTTCCTTTTAAGTTAAAAAGTCAACAAAGTACTAATACTTGCGATTCAAGTTTCTAGATTCAAGTTGGTATTTCCGCTGCTTATTAAGGTTGGTTCCTTTCACTTTAAACGTTTGCTGCAGCCGGCTTGTTCTGCTGATTAGCAGAAACGTCCCACGCTGCCCGGAGTTTCAGCAGGTTGGAAGGGAGCCACGCCTGTTTCCTCCCCAGAAACAATTCCCTGGGGGGTTACAGGGGCTCAACCTGTGCCCTGCTGTCTCTTCTCCTTCAATCTTCAAGATTTCGGAGTTTTCGAGCCGCTCCTCGATCGCGGGGCGGCTCTACAGGCGGCGGGGCTGGCGGTCTTTAAAGAAACACCGCCGTCGCCGAGGCTCGCAAACCGGAAGTCCTGTGAAGTTCATTTCTGATTAGGGCCAATTCTGTTCTTTTCAGGATGCGTTTGGTGGCTGCAGAGTTGGAGTGGTATTTCAATTTGAAGCATGTGGGGATTAAATTTAGATCACGACAGTTGCGTAGGAATGCGAGGTCACATAAAATGGAAGCTCTTTGGACTTCAAGTTTTTCATAGGTCCTGGTCAGATGGTGGATATCCTCCCCGTAGAGGTACAATATTTGTTTTCTGAGGTTTTCGCTGGTGTTTGTATGTAGGTCTTTGGTTATTCGGGTTTTCTCCCGCGTAAAATTGGAGGTTTCTTGGCAAAGTTTCGACGAAGTCTCATTCGTCATCTATAATAGAGTGTATTTGATATATAGATTTGGATTAATTAACTATACTTAATTTTATATATAGATATAACCTTGATCATAATTGGAATGAGCACTTAGTAATCATATTTAGCTTATTTATATATAATTTCGTATAATAATATTTGTATGAACTGTTGTGTGTGGACAGGAAAATTGGGTAAATTTAGGATTAGATGAATTAAGTGAATTATTAAGTGAATCTTGCTATTAGAAGAGAGGATAGTGGATGATAATTTGGAAGAACATCGAGGTAATTTTGACAAACCAGAAGAGAATCTTAAAGGAGATGACAAGCATTTCATCGGCAGTATTTAAGACTGGGAAGAAAACATCATCCAACCCTGTATTAACAATGTCCTCTCCAGCTCAGCAAAAATCCACTGAGGTGCTAACAAAAGCGGATAAGTCAGCAATGTTACCAACCATTCAAGCGATACAAGTGACCTTGTCAACTATTCAAGAAACGATGCTCCTGTTACAAGAAAAAATGACTAACAATCATGTTGAACTTAAATCTGATATTCACTCTATCGATCAGAAAATGAGTGAGATCCAGGAGTCCATCCATAACAATGAGAAAAAGATAAAGAAGGTCGAGACGAGAGTGGAGCAAAATGAGAGAAACCTTGACTCGATCAACCAGAAATTGATGGCACAGAATAGGGAGTTGGAAGACTCTATTATCCAACTCGAGATGGATCGGGCAGCTTTTTACCTTCGTTTCCAGAATGTGGTTGAGGAAAAAGATGAAGATCTGGGCGCTGTTATGGTGGACTTAATAGCTGGAATCCTACAACAAGATAAAGACGATATTATAAAGAAGCTGGATGAAATTTACAGGGTGAAAACCAACTATGCCAGGAGGAATAAACTCCCTCGAGAAGTTCATGTCAGATTTGCCCTAAGGAAAGTGAAAGATGTGGTATACAATATAGTAAGAGATGAACCTGTAAATTTTAAAGGCAAAGAAGTAATAGTACTGAAACAAGTTCCTAAGAGGGTTCGAGATCTGAGAAGGGACTACAGGTTCCTGGAGATACAATTAAACAAGAGAAGCATTCCCTTTAGATGGCTTATACCAGAGGGAATGCTCATCACCTGGCAAGGGAAACGGATTAAGATCGACAGTCTAGTCTCCGCACAAGAACTTTTGGACCAACTGAGAGGTGAGGGGGAAGGTCAAAGTAGCAAGGAGGAACTGGATATAGCTTCCCAGGAAGAGATCAATGTACAGTTAAAAAAGTCCAAGGAAGGAATACTAGAGGATAAGGAGTTAGAAGAGAAGGAAGCCAAAGAAACTACAGGAAAGAAGCAAAGACCACAAAGAGCTGTAAATATAAACAAAAACTACGTAGTTAGCTAGACAATGGAGGGCTGGAAATTGTTGTCTGTTAATGTAAATGGTTTAAACAACAGAGGGAAGAGAAAACATATTTTTTCAAAATTGATCAAACTTAATCCGGAAATAATTTGCCTTCAAGAAGTCCACATAAAGAAAGAGGAGAGGAAATATTTGGAATTTGAGAAATTTGGCAAATGCTTTACCTCTCTAGCAGAGAGAAAAAAAAAGGGGGGGTAGCGTTATATGTAAAAAAAAGGAATTGCTGCTGAATTTAAATATTCAGATGATAAAGGGAGATTTCTTGCAATTGAAATTAAGAGGGGTAGTATCCCAATTTTAGTAGTAGCCATTTATGCTCCAAACAGAAACCTAGGAGAATTCTAGAGGAAATTAAGCAACAAAATAGATGAATTGGAACATACAAATATTTGTATTATCGGGGACTTCAATGGGGTAGTAAACCCAGAGGTTGACCACAAGAGTGGAATAAAGAAAAAGACCACAAGGGAAAAACTCCCCAAAACCTTTTTTGATTTGGTTGATGAGCACAATCTAGAAGATCTCTGGCGTACATTACATCTGAACGATAAGCAATTTACATACTACTCAAATCCCCAGATGTCCTGGTCAAGGATTGACATGGTTTGGGTCAGTAGAAGTCTAGGGTTAGATATTCTGTTGCAATATTTTCAGGATCAGACTCAATAAAGATAATAGAAGTTATAGGTTTAAATATAATTCTCTTTAATCATAATAGGCATTCTATATTCGCTGAATATTCAAGATAGAAGCAAGGAAAATGGGGAGGATGGCTCCTTTTATATACAAGGGGCGGAGCCAGGAATGGGAGTGGTAAAATATGAATACATTAAAGCTCAAGTAATAAGTTAACCCCTGATGTTCCATATATACATTATTTACACATTAGAGAATAAGGCATTTACATCTGACAAATCCCCCTCTAAATGCCGGTTCGTTATACAACACCAGTTACATTCAGATTCAGGACAATATAATACATATAATTTAGAAGTTAAATATTTGTGTTGTTTAGAAGGTAAGGGTTTTGTTAATATGTCAGCTAATTGTTCAGAAGTATCACAATGTATTGCTTTGATGAATCCGTCTTGAGATAGTTGTCTCACGTGCTTAAATTTTATATCAATATGCCTGGACCTTTGTCCAATTGCATCGGATCTAGAAATTTCAATGGCCGCTTTATTATCTTCATGCATAATAAATGGTAAAGTAGGTTTCTCCCAAACATCTGTGATCAAATCATTGAACCATACAAGGTTATTTGCAGCTTTAGACAAGCAAACATATTCTGCTTCTGTGGTAGAGGTGGCTACCAGTTCTTGTTTACCAGTATACCAGTAAACTGGACAATCGTTCAATAGAAAAACATAACCAGAGGTACTCTTTCTGCATGATGTATCACCAGCCCAATCTGCATCAGCATAACAAGTAATTTTTGGTTCTTTGTCATTATTGGGTTCCAATATTAAACAAAAATCTAATGTACTTTTCAGATATCTTAAAATTCTTTTGACAGCTTCCCAATGATACAAGGTTGGTTTGCTAACATATCTTGACAATAAATTGAGAGGTAATGCAATATCTGGCCTAGTCCAATTAGATATATAAAGGAGTGAACCTATAACTGATCTGTAAAATGTGTTGTCTTTAAACTCAGGGGAAGATTCATCATTGTTTCTAAGAAAATCAGTTTGCATAGGTGTGTCACATGTTTTGGCATTATTTAAGTTACATTTGTTTAGGAGTTCAATGATTTTATCTTTTTGAGTAAGTTTGAATCCCCTTTTTGTTTTGTTAATTTGTACACCAAGGTATTTATTCACTCTACCTAGTGATTTCAATGAGAAGTGTTCGTTTAACTTATTTACAAAGATTTCCCTGCTCTCTTTATGCTTTCCAATATATAAAATATCATCCACATAAATTAATACAAATTCAATATGATCATTACTCTTTTTTACAAAGAAACAGTTATCAGCAGTGGTGGCGTTGAAATCCATGGTCTTTAGTACTTTTACCAAACAATCGTACCATCTTTTGCCAGATTGCTTCAATCCGTACAGACTCTTATTTAGTAACCAAATTTCGTTCTTATTAGTGTATTGACTGTGTGGTGCTCTTACATATATTTCCTTATCTAATTTTGCATGTAAGTATGCAGTCTGTATGTCATATTGAAACACGTCTAGATTGAGTGCAGATGCTACTACAAGAGCTGTTTTGACACTCTCTGTTCTCACTGTGGGTGAATATGTGTCAGTATAGTCTTCTGGATATTTTTGTGCATAACCTTGTGCAACTAGTCTGGCCTTGTATAAGGTATTACCTCCTTCTAAATTCTTAATTTTATAAATCCACCTGGTACCTATAATTGTTTTATCCTTAGGTGCGATCGCAGGTGTGAATACATTTAATCCTTGTAAACTTTTCATTTCTTTTTCCATAGCTAGTTCCCATTTTTCTCTTTCTTCACGGGGAAGTTTCAATACTTCCTCATATGTATTAGGTGTTATTTGTTCTCCATCCATATGCATAATATAATCTTTGTATTTATTTGGTATTTGGTTTCTATTATTTCTAATATTTCTTTCAGGTTTGCTATGGTTGTCATGCAAATATCTGGCTTCCTTTTTTGTTAATGTGTCTGTCTTTATTTTATGCTGACTATTTGTCCAAGTTTTGGTTTTGTTCTTACTTTTGTTAATATTTTGATTTTCTGTTGTTCCTTCCTCGCAAGATATATTATCTTTGCTTTTATTAGGAAAAATTTCATTAAGGTGCAACTTAGACCAATTGGCCTGCTCATGAAACACAGCTGTTCTGGATACTATAAATTTGTTATTATTATCGATGAATCTGTACCCTTTGGTTCCAGTTTCGTATCCCATGAATCTTAATCTCCTGGATACGTTTTCTCCCTTTCTCCTCAATTGTTTAGGTATGTGCACGTCTGCAGTAACTCCAAATATGTGCATGTGTGCTAATTTAGGTTTTCTATTGTACATCACCTCATATGGTGTCTTATTCACAATACTGGACCATGTTCTATTTTGAGTGTAATTTGAATAATGTAAGGCTTCTGACCAAAATTGTTTGCCTAAACCAGCATCCTCTAATGTGCATCTAATCATGGTTTGTAGTGTGGAGTTCTTTCTCTCTGCAATCCCATTTTGAAAGGCAGAAAATGGATTGGACGTGAAATGTAGCATCCCTCTATCCTTTAACCATTGGGAGAATTCTTTAGACATGAATTCACATCCCCTATCTGTCATAATTTGTTTTATTCTGATATTATGTTGTGTTTCTATGCGTTTGTAGAATTCCTTAAATTTCTGAAAGGTTTCATCCTTGTGCTTTAATGTGTAAACAAAACCATAGCGACTGTAATCATCCACTATTGTTAGGAAGTAACGTTTTCTATAGGTAATTGATGGAGTTAATGGACCAACTAAGTCCATATGTACCAAATCAAAAATATTGTTAGTTGATCTGTTAGATTTTTTTGGTCTAGGACTGGTTTTTAGTTTGGTGGATTTACATACTGAGCATTCTAAATAATTTTCACAATTTTTTATTTTTACACCTTCTGCGTGTTCAGTCATTTTTTGTACTACAGGAAAGCTTGCATGTCCTAACTTCCTATGTAAGATATGAGCACACTCATCATGAATTGGTTTACCTATTTTTGGTTTCTTCTCATTGTGTGTATTTTTGTTATCATGAGTTATTTTACATTCATCATTGTCACTGTTACTGACATTTTCATCATCTGCTTCAATACAATCTTCCATATTTGAATCAATGTTATGTAACCATCTTTCTTTGGTTATCAGATAGGGTAGACCCCCTTTTATCATCACAGTGCCTACATTTGTTTTGTTCTTTTCTATAGTTGCTTTCCCCTTTGAGAAAACTATATTGATGTCAGATTCTCTGCTTAGTTTTATAGCACTTAGTATGTTGTGAGGTATTTCTGGGATTAATAATACCCCCTCTATTTTCCCTAAACCAGGCAAGGTCACATTTCCTCTGCCTAATACTTGAACCTTTTCTTGATTAGCTACCTTTATCACAAACTTATCTTCTGTAAATGAAGATAATATACTTTTGTTATTAGTGGTGTGATTTGTTGCACCAGAATCAATAAGCCAATTATTGTTCTCATCTTGTTGTGTTTTGGTGCTGTCTTGTTTATTTAGCCCATTTAGTGACCCAGATTTTCTCTCTTTTGAATTTTCTCTACCCCCTCTACTTTCTCTGTAGTTTGGTGGGCTTCTATATTTGTGTCTATCTGTGGAAGATTGTCTGTAATTGTATTTGCTCCTATATTCTGGCCTATGTCTCTCCCTTGGGACTTTGGGACAGTCTCTTCTACTGTGTTCCCTGGATCCACAATTGTGGCATCTAAAGGCCTCATTATATTTATCTTGAAAGACTACTTTCCTAAAAGATTTGTGTTCTGTTTGGTTACTGGAACGATTTTTTCTTGAATTGTCTTCTGCTATCAATTTGTTAGATAGACTTTCTATTGATAAATATCCCAAATTAATGGTATCTAAGTGTGACATAAAGCTATCCCATGATGGATCAAGTGAATTGATAATAACACTTTTCATAGTTTGATCTGAAATCACTTCCCCCCTCAATTGCAGCTCAGCTCTTATTTTGTTTAGATTTATCAAATGTTCACTTATAGAAACCCCTGGTTTCACTCTAGAAGAAAAGAAATCCTTAGACATTCTTGTGGTTGTGGCTACGCTATCGCTGTGAAATAGATTAAACATGCATTGAATTATTTCTGATACAGTTAGGTTTGGTTTGATGCTATGATACATTGCAGGAGACACGCTAGAAATTATTATGAAAAATGCTCTATGATGTAAACAGTCTATTTTTAAAGTCCAAGGTCTTCTTGGAGGACTAGTTATAAAGAATAGTAAATTTTCTTTCATAAAAATAACCTGAAGCTGTTGGTACCACTCTTGTAAATTAATGCCATCAACTCTAAGTTTTGGGAAGTCACTGGGTAAGTTCCCCACATTATTTTGTCCATTACTTACAACCTGAGGCAGTCCGTGGTCTCTCAAGTGCAGGAAATTACAGAACGGCATTGGGATGCTTGTAACGAGTCTGCGCGGTTCTCTGGCCAGTTCAAGTCTTTCGGGGTCGTCTACGTAGTTTTGCACATGCGCGTTGCTCATTTCTTCTTTGGCGCCGTTGTGGAAGGTTCTCTCCATTTCAGCTCTCTCGATCCGCTCCTCTTCAGATGAGTCGGTCTCTGGTTCGGTTTTTGGGGCTTTGGTGATGGCGGCGGTTCTTCTCTTTCTCTTGTGTGTGCTGGCACTCGATTCTGTCTGCGGTGTAGGACGGAATCGGCATGGCTCTCTGGGCTCGGGTGTCGTCGTTTTCGAAGTCAGGATGGGAGCGTGCAGGTCTTGAGTTGTCGGTTTGATTGCTTGCTTCTTCGTTGATGTCTTAGAAATTTTCAATCTTGGCCCAAAAGCAGCAAAAAGTGTTTTCATTGCTGACTCTACTTGAGACTTTGTTAGATCGTCTTCACTTTCTGATTTTGGTTCATCTGAAGAGTTTGAGACTTCTTTTTCACTTTCTTCGTCTGATAGCGTTTTTCGCGCCAGAAATTTTGAACTGAGCGTTTTGATTGGCTCTGCTTCACTCTCTTTTGAAGTTCGTTGAAACCAAGATGGCTGCCGTTCAAAATTTCGCGCGGGGTCACATCTTTTCTTTTTTACAACTATTTTCTCAGTAGTCATTTCACTCACAGTTTTTTGATCTTTGGGTTTTTCTTTAATGATGTTTTTCTCTCTCGCTGCTCCGCTGTTCCTCAGCATCTCCTGGAGGTCCGCGATGAGGCTTTCATCATTCTTTTGGCTTTTTAGTATTTTTAATATTTCTGACCTGAGTTCGTTATTTTCTATCTCGATTTCTTCCTGGTCGTTATTTTCACTCATCAGTTCTTCTTCTTCAGTGGTGTATTCTTCGGATTCTCTCGAAATCGCATTAGTGGATTCGTTGATCATCTCTTGATCAGTTTCTATTTCTTTGCTGTAGGCCCTGGTGTTGGGCCTATTTTTCTTGGACATTTTTAATTACTTATTGAGTCAATTAACCATCCTCTGCTACCAGCTTGTTGCAATATTTTCAGGATCAGACTCAATAAAGATAATAGAAGTTATAGGTTTAAATATAATTCTCTTTAATCATAATAGGCATTCTATATTCGCTGAATATTCAAGATAGAAGCAAGGAAAATGGGGAGGATGGCTCCTTTTATATACAAGGGGCGGAGCCAGGAATGGGAGTGGTAAAATATGAATACATTAAAGCTCAAGTAATAAGTTAACCCCTGATGTTCCATATATACATTATTTACACATTAGAGAATAAGGCATTTACATCTGACATATTCATTCGGTTGAAATTACCCCGAATGTTTGGGCTGATCACAACCCTTTAGAGATTAAGTGGAAGAGTCAAAATAGGATTAAATGAAGGAGATGGAGATTAAATACCCATATTCTTAGGGAAATAGAGTTTACTAAGAGACTCCAGAGAGACCTACAATTTTTCTTTGCGGAGAATGAGAACCAGGAAACTCCACTAACATGTGTTTGGGATACAATGAAAGCCTACTTAAGAGGGTTAGTAATATCGCAAAATATATATAACAATAAAGAGAAAAGAAAGGCTCAGAAGGATCTGCTGGCCCAACTGGAAGAAACAGAAAAGAGACTACAACATGACCCAAGTGACATTAAAATAAAAGAGCAATGGATGACAGCAAGGCATAAATTAAATTTACTGGAACAGGAAGAATTGGCGAAAAAAATCAAACAATCCAAACAATCTAATTTCGACAATGCAAACAAACCCGGGAGATGGCTATCGTATAAATTAAAAAAAGAGAAAGAGAAGGGTGTTATAGATGGTCTGGAGAACTCAGAAGGCAGAATATTAGAGGATGAGGAGGAGAAACTTGAGTTTGTCAGACAGTATTACGAGACACTATATAGTGAGGAGGAAACTTCAATCAATAATATTAATCAATACCTTGCCAAAGAGAAACTCCCACAGATAAAGGAGGAGGAAAGGGAAATGTTAAATAGAGAAATTACAACAGAGGAACTGAAGGGGGTAATATCCAAATTAAAGAGTAACAAGACACCTGGTCCTGACGGCCTCCCAGGAGAACTATATAAAAATCAGAATCTGGCAGAAATACTTGTACCAAAACTTCTGATAATATGTAATGAGGCCCTGAGAGGCTCTAGGATCCCAGAATCATGGAAGGAGGCGTTCATCACACTGGTAGGAAAAGAAGGTACCGATCCCAAGCAAATAAGGAACTACAGGCCGATCTCCTTACTCAACACGGATTATAAAATATTTATGGGAATATTAGCGGGTAGGTTGAAGACAATACTAAATAATTGGATCCACCCCGACCAAAACGGGTTCCTCCCCGGTAGACAAATTAGGTCTAATATGAGAGTGGTGATGGATGTGCTGGAGTACTATGAAATACACTCCGAGAAACAGTTGGCCATGGCCTTCCTTGATGCTCAGAAGGCTTTCGACAACTTAAATTGGGGATTTTTGACCCAGCAAATCCAAAGAATGAATTTCGGGGGGTATTTTGAGAATGCGATAAAAGCAATTTATGATAAACAGAGCGCAACTATCTTACTGAATGGGGATGTAACTAAATCCTTCCGGATTGGTAAAGGGGTGAGACAAGGCTGTCCACTTTCTCCACTCTTATTTATATTAGCCCTGGAGGTATTGCTAAGAAAAATTAGGCAAAATAAAGAGATACGGGGATTGGAAATTAGGAATGAAACCTTTAAGATTCAAGCTTTTGCCGATGATGTTGTGTTGATAATGGAGGATCCATCAATAACAGGGCCAAAAGTATTGAAAGAATTAGATGAATACGGGAAATTATCAGGATTTAAATTAAATATGACAAAAATTAAAATGTTAACAAAAAATATTCCAATAAGAGAACAGGAAATACTAGTAAATAATTTGGGTATCCAAATAATTAAGAAGATCAAATATCTAGGGATTTGGATTACTGCCAGATGCTCAACTGTAAAGGAGGATAACTATACACCGTTACTGACAAAGATAAAGCAAGATTTGGATAGGTGGGGAAAGTTGCAAATATCGTTCCTCGGTAGGATAGCCACTGTTAAGATGAGCGTTCTCCCCAAATTACTATACTTATTCCAAACTACTCCTGTTAGTATTGACAGAAAATACTTTTCGGACTTAAATGGGATAGTAAGGAAGTTTATCTGGGGAGGGAAAAAACTGAGAATTGCATTACGGTCCTTGCAGGAAAAAAGGAACAGGGGCGGATTTGGACTCCCAGTTTGGGAACTATATCATAAAGCGGCCAACTTAGTATGGCTACGAGAGTGGGCCTTATTAAGAGACAAGAGAATTTTACAACTGGAAGGGCACGACCTATTGAGAGGCTGGCATGCCTATCTCTGGGATAAAGGAAAAGGGACAGAGACATGTTTCCACCAACATAAAATTAGAGATACATTAATGAAAACATGGAAAGAAATCAGGTATAAACATTACTTAAAATACCCAAAATGGATATCTACAATGGAGGCACTGATCCATCCAAATACGTTAGGTAGGAAGAAAATGGTCACCTATCAAGATATTTTAGATAATTGTGGTAACCTTATACCCAATGAGATATTAAAAGAACAAGGGATCCATATAGATTGGTGGCCTTATTTACAAATTAAAGATAAACAAGACAAGGGAATAGAGATGGGGACAAATAGTTTGGATAAGGTATGGCTAGGTAGTGAGAACAAACTATTAGCCAAATTATACTCCTACCTGCTCGAATACGACAGAGAAGGAGAAATACTAAAAGACCAAATGATCGCTTGGGGGAAAAACATCGAATCAAAGATAAATCTTGATGATTGGGAAGAAATATGGAATAGCAATCTTAAACTGACGAGAGCAACAACCTATAAGGAGAATCAGTATAAGATGCTATATAGATGGTACTTAGCACCATCTAGAATTGCTAAGATCTATCCAAATGCAAGCCCCAAGTGTTGGAAATGCGGCCACCATCAAGGTACCTTCTATCACATGTGGTGGACGTGTCTGGAAGCGAGGAAGTTTTGGAAAAAAATACAAAAATGGATCCAAGAAATATTAAAGGAGGATATTAATTTTCTGCCGGAAATATATCTCCTGGGAGTGCTAAAATGAACATTCGGTAAGGACAAGAAATATTTGATTATTCATATTGTCACAGCTGCTAGACTCTCCTATGCTAGATATTGGAAAGAGAAAAGAGGACCAACCGAGGAACAGATAGTCAATAAGATACTTGACTGCGCAGAAATGTGCAGATTAACGTATGTATTAAATGGAAAGGAGGATTCAGAATTTTATACGATCTGGGATTTGTGGTATAGGTGGTTGGAAATTAAATGCAAAAGTTAATACTCATGAGGAATAATGCACAACTATTAGTTAATCCTATACATTATTATACTTTAATTAAACAGTAATTAATTTCATGTATAAGAATTTTTATACAAACTGTATAATTAATTAGATATTTGATTAGACACCGCACTTGTAAATATACAATATGACTACACGTTGCCGAACCATATAGTTTGAATTGTAATATATTCTTAATTCAATAAAATTTCATTTAAAAAAAAAAAAGAAAATGGGAAAACTCTCATTTGTATTTTATTATAAACTAGCTGATAACCTGGCGTTGCCCAGGTATTTATTTATCCCAATCCTGTATTAATCAGGAAAAGCCATCACTCACTTTGATGAGAATTAGAGACCTAATTGCCCTGGCCAACAGCCTGGGAAAAATTCTACAGGGAACAGTCTTTGAGGTGATTATCTGCATTAGCAGGCACCTCCCCCAACAACTTGCTTTCTTTGCTTGAAGCTGAGGGCCTAGGGGTTTATTGTTTGTTTGTTTGTTTGTTTGTTTGTTTGTTTGTTTAAGAACCAATCCCCTTTACCAGAGGGAGCCCCCTTGTGGAGTACTGTGAAGCCATTACCATGGCAACTCCATTGTGATGTATATTAAAAGCCATTTTAAGGCACAACAGGCTGTATCTTATCAGAACATGAATCCAAAATGCACACTATCACTGTCAAAAATACTGTGATTTGACACTGTAGATATAATTCATTCCTTTTCATTTCAGCAGACCAGGCATTCCAGAGTTATCCTGGAACACACACACACTCAGAGACAGATACCCCCCCCCCAAGTGGTGTTAGGGGTGTCTTACCCCCACTTTCATTTCATTTCATTTATTCAAATTTCTATACCGCCCTTCTCCTTTCGGACTCAGGGCGGTGAACAGCCAAGATAAAAACATCTATACAAAACATCACAGTTTAAAAATAAAGTTAAAATAATTTATAATTTGGCCCATAATTTAAAACTTATCAATTAAAATCAATATTAAAATTTTAAAAACTAACCCTAAAATCAAGACAGACCGGCTAACTGGAAAAAATGAGTTTTTAGGGCCCGACGAAAAATCCGAAGGTCGGAGATCACTCGTATCTCTGGGGGTAGATTGTTCCATAGGGTAGGTGCCACCACAGAGAAGGCTCTCCTCCTGGGGGTCGTCAGCCGGCATTGTCTGGCCGACGGCACCCTGAGGAGGCCCTCTCTGTGGGAGCGAACCGGCCGGTGGGAGGCTATTGGTGGCAGAAGGCGGTCCCGTAAGTACCCTGGCCCTAAGCCATGGAGCGCTTTAAAGGTGATCACCAACACCTTGAAGCGCACCCGGAAGTCCACCGGAAGCCAATGCAGCTCGCGCAGGAGAGGAGTCACATGGGAGCGCCCCGTCGCTCCCATAATCCCCCGCGCAGCCGCATTCTGCACCAGTTGGAGCCTCCGGGTGTACCCCAAGGGGAGCCCCATGTAGAGAGCGTTACAATAGTCCAGACGAGAAGTGACGAGTGCTTGAGTGACCGTGCGTAGGGAGTCCCGGTCCAGAAAGGGGCGCAACTGGCGTATCAGGCGAACCTGACAAAAAGCCCCCCTGGCCACGGCTGTCATATGCCCTTCTAAAGACAGCCGCGCATCCAGGAGGACACCCAAGTTGCGGGCCCTCTCCGTGGGGGCCAATGATTCGCCCCCAATAACCAGCGATGGCGTCAGCTGGCTATACCGGGACGCCGGCAGCCACAGCCACTCGGTCTTGGAAGGGTTGAGTCGAAGCCTGTTTCT
The DNA here is from genome assembly GCF_029215685.1 of Pituophis catenifer annectens. Classification (NCBI taxonomy): domain Eukaryota; kingdom Metazoa; phylum Chordata; class Lepidosauria; order Squamata; family Colubridae; genus Pituophis; species Pituophis catenifer. The sequence goes on from NW_027256888.1 coordinate 31,356,480, forward strand.
CCCCATCCAGACCCGCACGGCCTCCAGGCACTGGGACATCACTTCCAAGGCATCATTGGGATGGTCTGGGGTGGAAATGTACAGCTGAGTATCATCAGCGTACTGATGGAACTCCACCCCAAAACCACGGATGATCTCACCCAGCGGCTTCACATAAATGTTGAACAGGAGGGGCGAGAGGACCGACCCTTGCGGCACCCCACAAACAAGGCGCCTTGGGGTCGACCGCTGCCCCCCTGTCAACATGGATTGCGACCGGTCGGAGAGATAGGAGGAGAACCACCGCAAAACGGTGCCCCCCACTCCCAATCCCTCCAGCCGGCGCAACATGATACCATGGTCGATGGTATCAAAAGCCGCTGAGAGGTCTAATAGGACCAGGATAGAGGAAGAACCCCTATCCCGGGCCCTCCAGAGATCATCCACCAATGCGACCAATGCCGTTTCCGTGCTGTACCCAGGTCTGAAGCCGGACTGGAGCGGATCCAGATAGACAGCTTCATCCAGGTACTGGGGAAGCTGTCGCGCCACCACACTCTCAACAACCTTCGCAATAAAGCGAAGGTTGGAGACTGGACGATAGTTAGCCAAAACAGCCGGATCCAGGGATGGCTTCTTGAGGAGAGGCCTCACCACCGCCTCTTTCAAGGCAGGCGGCAGGACACCCTCACTCAAAGAAGCGTTAATAATCCCCTGGAGCCAGCCTCGTGTAACCTCCCGGGAAGCCAGCACCAACCAGGAGGGACACGGGTCCAATAAACATGTGGTTGCGTTCAGCCGCCCCAAGATCCTGTCCATGTCCTCGGGAGCCACAGGATCGAACTCCTCCCAGATAACACTCTCAAGGCCTGCCTCAGTCATCTCGTCTGAACTAACCCAGTCGGCGGCCAAGTCTTCCCGAATCTGAGTTATTTTATCATCCAGATACTGTACAAAATCCTCAGCTCGGCCCTGCAAGGGGTCCTCCCGCGCTCCCAGATGGAGGAGGGAGCGGGTCACCCTAAACAGGGCGGCTGGGCGGTTATCTGATGACGCGATAAGAGCGGCAAAATAACTAGATTTCGCCGCTTTTATCGCCACTAGGTAGGTCTTAATATGACACCTTACCAGTGTCAAGTCAGACTCGGAACGACAGAGTAACATATTTTGTACTTTGTATAAAAATACAGAGAGATTAACATAGTTATAATTTCTCCTTCAGAATAAAAAGATGTCTAGTGGGATTTACTCAGAAAATTGTTCTTTATTTTTTTCTTCATTGCAAACTGCTGATAAAGAAGTCTCAGATTAACAGAACAAATAGTCCTGGAAAAAAGTTATATTTGGCAAAGATCCCCCCTCCTCTCTTTCTCACACAAACATACACAAGGTCAAGTCTGTGTTACTGACATAAATAGAAGATTTTTGATTTGAATGTTATCTTTAATAACGCTTAAGGAAAAATAATTGGCAAAACACATCTTGGAAATTTAGGAAAGTGAATAGTAGTGCTTGGAATAATATTAATTCAAAACAGCAAATGACAATTAGTATTTTCCAAATGTTAAATGAATATTTAAGTGAATAAGTGTGATAGTTCAACTAATATGGAAGCAATCTTCAGATACAGAAAGATATTTTATAGCTGTGGTCAAGATAGACAAGTTGCATTTGCCATTATAAATTAACTTGGAATTTTTTGTATTTTTATCCTGCTTTCTTCAGAAATCATGCATAACCATCCAGTCTTATGCTTGGATGGGTCAAATTCTTATTTCTGGAAATCCTGTAATCCTCTTAACCTAAAAATGATCAGACCCTGTTTTGACCCAAGTCACACTGACAAGGCAGAGGTTAAGTAGAATCTGTTTATTGCTTACTTATCGTAGTGTCAAACAACCCACAAATGGTATTGGCGAAGCTCCACCTCAGCCAGAGGTAGTATTCAGCCAGTTCGGACTGGTTCTCCCAAACCGGTAGTATCGATTATGCGCATTTTGGCGAACTGGCAACTGCCACCATTGGCTGGCCCCTCTCTGGCCCTCCCCTCTCACTCACTCCTTTTCACGTTTTGCCTACATAGTCATACCTGTGGCATAGCTGCTGCTGCTCTCTGGTTCCCTCGCTTGCCTCAACCATGCCATCCAGCTGATCTCTGCCTTGTGAGTCTTCCTTTGCTTCTTCCCAGCTAACTTCCCCATGGGCCAGCCATGCTTGCGTGCCTTCCCCGTGAACTTCCCGGCGGTCCCCATGACTAGGCCCACTTGCCTGCCTTCCCTGCTCCCTTCTACGTGGTCCTGCCATGCTTGCCTGCCTTCCGCAAAGCTGAATCCCACACAGTACTTCCCACGCAGCCCAGCTACTTATTTTCTTTGCCTGCCATTCATCTTTCTCTCATGCCGGAAGCTCCCTTTCTCATTTCCCTATTGAGCACAGTGCCCAGGATCTTCTTTAATGGGAGGGGAAACAGAGCAGCCAGCGTGAGGGAAGGAAGCAGCTTTCTTTCTTTGCCTGCCATTTGCCTTTCTCTCATGCCAGCAGCTCCCTTTCTCATTTCCCTATTGAGCACAGCACCTAAGATCCTCTTTGATAGCGCATGAGCCTAAGGTTTCCTCCCTTGCAGCCTGGTGTTTTTTTTTTTTTTTTTTTAATTTGATTTATATGCCGCCCTTCTCCGGAGACTCAGGGCGGCTTACAATGTGCTCAGCAATAGCCTTCATACTTTTGTATATTTTATACAAAGTCAGCTTATTGCCCCCACAAACTGGGTCCTCATTTAACCTACCTTAGAAAGGATGGAAGGCTGAGTCAACCTTGAGCCTTGGAGAGATTCGAACCAGCAGTAAATTGCAGGCAGCTGTGTTAATAACAGGGTGCTTTAAACCACTGTAGTACCAAGGCTCTTGTGTTGTGACAAAGGAGAGGAAATCATTGGGAGAGGCTTGGGGCTGAGAAAAACAAGCATTGCAAAAAGAGAGTTTTTGTTAGTTTGCACTTTGCAGCTTACCATCACAGAAGTTTGTTTGAGTGCATGCGTGCATGCATGTATGCATGCGTGTATGTGTCTTGGGTTGAATAAGCCAGATGGCAATGGATGGTTTCATCCAAAGGAGTTTTTGTTTTGGGTGGGTCTCCTAGCCTTAGAAAGAGAGAGGGAAGGAGGAAGGGAAGGGAGAGAAAGAGAGAGAGAGAGAGAAGAAAGAAAGAAAGAAAGAAAGAAAGAAAGAAAGAAAGAAAGAAAGAAAGAAAGAAAGAAAGAGAAAGAAAGAAAGAGGGAGGGAGGGAGGGGAAAGTGAATGACATATAGTTGCATGGATGGATGGATAGATACATGAAGGGAGGGACGGAAGGAGGAAGGAAGGGAGAGAGAGAGAAAAAAAAAGAGAGGAAGGATGGTAAACTCTGGCACTAGACTTGGTTTCAGAAGACGCTTTGAAACAGCACAGCAATCTAGGGCTGCAAAACAAGCAGGTGTTCCCGACAAACACACCTTCCCCTAGAAGAACACACCTTCTCTGCTTAAATCACTCTTCCCCAGATGTTCCTTGTGAGGAGGGACAGGGCTGCTTCCTTGCAAGGCCTGCCTCCACTCTTCCTCCACTGCCTCCACTCTTCTCTTCATGCCCATGGATTGAGCAGGGAAGGCAGCTGTTCCTCATCAGAATGGTCTGGAGCCTGTCATCTTTGCTGGTCCTCTGCAGCTGCTCTGCTCCTGCAAGTGGCTCTTTATCCAGTCGGCCATCCCCTTCCACTGCCAGATGTCCCTGAGACTGACTTGTCCTCAGCCCCTGGGCTTTTCACTTGTTCATAGGCAACCATCTTCTCCTCATAGGACAGTCCCGGTTCCAACTCCACCTCCAAACCAGGATCCAATGAAGCCACGGCAGACTCTTTTAATTATTCACTAAATATACCTACAGTATCTTCAGAAACTGAAAACAGGAAGGAAATTTAAATGACTGATTAAATTTAATCATATCTGAAATATATTCCTGAAAACAATGGTAAAGCGAGCTTAATTTAATGACTTAATTTTATAATTAAAATGGAAACAAAACAGAAAACAAGGCTATTTTAATTAAAGCTATAGGAAGATAACTACTTAATACTTGCAAAGGATTTCTATAACCAGATCAGTTGTATAAAAATAAGTGTATATTACAAAACAGCATAACATTTTGTTCATTGACATTAAAAATATGGTATTGAAGGATGAACTAAAGGCAAAACTCAAATTTGCATATTATTCACATTTTAGACACATTAATTAGAATGGAAAATCCTGTTACTTTAATCTATTATCAGAAAAAGTGCACAAATGATGTAAAAGACTCCAAATACAATAATATTTGAAGCATATTATATATAATATGCTTCATTAGCATATAATGTCTATAGAAGATGTAGATTTACCAATGGCATTTTCATGTTCTATGAAAGTTCGATTTGCCCATAAAAAATGGGCAAGCTGAATGACTAAAATGGGACAAAAACAAAAGTCTCTATTTTATTGTTTTCCTAAATTTATACAATGTGCTAAGTTATATATTGACTTTAGAACAGAGTTGGAGAACTGAGATGCCTTTGCAAATAAGGAAAGAACTTTGAAATCACAAGACATTTTGGTCTTAGAGGACTCACAAATGCTTCCTGCAGACCACAGATTTTTAAGGATTTAGAACTAACTCTTCAAAATGTAGTTTCCTCTCTTCTCATAGTATCCTCAAAAAGAGATTTCATTCCTAATAAAATTGTCTTATTAATTTCTCCTGAGATGACACCTGCTATTTATTATGCAAATAATAACCTTTTTATGATCCGATTTTTAAAATTAATGTAATATTTTATATTAATGTAATTAATAGCAAAATTTTAAACATGTTATTGGTTATTAGATGTGAAAGAAGCTGAACTTTGTTTTTTGAGCCCAAAGACCTTGAGTGATTTATTATCTGTTATTAATTAAAAAGGGTTTGTTCTTGAATGACTTTTAGAAAAATTATACACATAACTAATTCTTGGGTAATTGTTCAATTTTATCTGTAGTGCTCAAGGGATAGTTTCAAAATGTCTTATATGAATGTTGACTAGTGGAGTCTTGCTCCTCTTGAACTTGGTTGTTTGCTTGCAGACATTTGATTACCTATAACATAAGTGCTAGTGAATGTGGTATTTATTCCCAATTTATCTATAGTAACTTGCCTTGCCAGTGTTGGTAGGGGTACAATTGGGGGTGTAGTTTCTCCTTGGCAGTTCCTTGATTAGGTACTGTTTTTTGTCCTCCTGGTTTAATTAGTTTAATTAAAAACCTCTGTGAAAGGGATTGATCAAGTAAAATTTAACAGATCATAGAGTGATTTGGGGTGTAAATCTCAGTTATTATAGGAACCTCTAACACTGAGAAGAAAAACTCTAGATAATTTCTCATTCATTCTACAAAGCAAATAAGTTCAGAGACATATTTGTCTCTATTGCCAATTATGTTGATCAAAAGCGAGAGAAAGGCAAAAAAGAGTATATAATGAATATTTTTAAAGTAAGGTCACTTCATTTTCATTATAATTTACTCTTTGATTTTAAGTTGATTGCATCATATTTGAAGGTTTATTAGTGCTGATTGATGGAAAACACAGTATCTTAATTGACTGCCTTTCAGGAGACAGAATTTGATGCACCTATTCATTTACACTTTATTAGAGAGAACAAAAACGCTGATTTTACATTACCAATTTCTCTTAAAATACATTTACAAGCACTTTTTAAACTGTCTTATTATCTTATTGCATCTCCACTCTTTCAACTACATGGCAAAAAAGTGTTTATTTCATGTACTTCTTATTGCATGCATTCTGCATACAGGTAGTAAATCTCTTTTGATTAGTTTACTTGTTCAGTTGATGGGCAAACCATTTCAAAAGGAAACTGAAGCCAGTACATTATCCTGAAAAATAATTTTGTTGCTTTATTATACAACTTTGGAAGAGATTAATTTATCACATAGCTGCCAAAAGTTAATGTAATCATTGGTCTTTTTTGAAATGGCACTAATAAGAATATCTAGCATAAATTTAACGTCTACCTTACAAGGCAGACATCAAAACATTATATACAGACTCCATATATTTAATTTAAAAAACTTGAAAGAGAATATTTTTATTGTGGTGGTTCCATATATGTGTTTGTACTTTTAGCCCTATAATTTAATTCTGTAGGTTTTTTTGGAATCCAGACTCCATACTATGTGTTTCTCTAGGAATGAAAATTTCAGTGTGACTTTTGCTTCCTTTATGGACACGCAATTTGTTATGTCCTTATAAGGACATCCGCCCTGATTGGCTGCCAGCCATCGGGCGGGAGATTTGAATCCCTGTCTAGGGGCGGTGCGTCTGCCGGGAGCGAATATAAGGAGAGCTCCGGCAGCGCGCCAGCAGTCTTCTTTCACTTGTTACTGTGTAAATAAAGTTGTTACATGTATCGAGCTGGTCACGTCTTCTGTTCCTGCGCCTGATCTAACACTGGCGACGAAGGACTAGAGAAGAGAACCTGAGAAAGACTCACGGCACGATCGCCCAAGAGCTGAAGTCACTTCACCACAGCGACTTCCAGAATGGCTACCCCGCAAGCCCCGATGACCGCGCTGAACCCGTTCGACCCATCCCGGGAGAAGTGGAGGTCATACATGGTCCGATTCCGGCAGTTCCTGCGAGGCAATGGATACCAGAACCTCGATGATGAGAGGAAAAGAGCCCTCTTCCTGGCTCATTGCGGATCGGACGTCCTAGAGATGGCGATGGACCTCGTGGCACCTAGGGACATCGAGGAGATGTCCTGGAACGACCTGCAGGACGTCTTACAGGAGCACTATGCACCTACAGGCACCCCCATCGCAAACAGGTTCACCTTCCAGCAAAGAAACCAGCGGGAAGGTGAATCCATCAAAGAATTCGTGGCAGCGCTCCGCCAACTCGCTGCCAACTGTGAGTTCGATAATGTGGACAACGCCATCCGGGACCGCATTGTTTTTGGAATGCGAGATGTGGGGCTGCAAAAGAAATTCCTCAGCAGGAAGAGGATTCCGCTTAAAGACGTCCTCGACGAGGCAACAGCGGCGGAGACGTCCGAACAAGCAGCCGCCGCAATGGTAAAAGCAAGAGGGATCCATAAGATCCACAAGTCGGGCCCAACCTCATCAGACGAGGCAACCACTCAATCCGAGTCTGATGAGGAAATGGCCGTCCACAAGGTGTCCCGCCCTCCCAGGCGGGAAACACCACAGCATGGCGACCGTGGAGAGCGATGCGGCAGCTGCAGAGGCGACCACCCCAGAGCAACCTGCAGATGGAGGGACGCGACCTGCCGCCGATGCCTGAAGAGGGGCCACATCGCCGAGGCCTGCAGAGCCACAGACCCAGCCCCGGAGCCGCCCAGACCGCGATTCCGGGAAAATCGCAAAGATAATCAGAGGACATCCAAACGGTCCTCAAACCAGTCCCGGCGCGGGGAGGAGGAATATCCCCGAAACAGAACGGTGCACCAGACCACCACCATTGCTCACACAAGCGACGAGGGGACCACCAAGTTCCACGTGACGCTGCTAGCAGAGGGGTCTCCGTGCAAGATGGAGGTAGACTCCGGATCCGCCTTCTCCATCATGGACTGGCAGCACCTACAACAGCTGAAACCGGCATACAAAAGGACCCAGCTGAAAGCCCCGAAAGACAAACTTGTGGACTTTAACGGAAACCCCATTGAAATCCTAGGCAGAGCAACCATCCATGTGAAGTACAACGACTTCGATGGAAAGCTACCCATCACCATTGTGCAGCACAGCCGACCGAACCTGTTGGGCGTGGAGTGGTTCAAGCCTCTAGGACTTTCACTCCAGGGCATCCACGAGATCCGCAGGGACGAACTCGACTCCATCATCGAAGAGTTCAAAGAAGTCTTCGATGGTAAGCTGGGGAAATTTGTGGGGAGGCCAATCTCTTTTAATCTGGACAAGGGAATCACCCCAATCAGGCTCAAGCCCCGCCGAGTTCCATTTGCCCTGCGGCCTAAAGTAGATGAACAGCTGGATAAGCTGATCGCCCAGGGCGTACTGGAACCGATCGATCATGCCTCATGGGAGACCCCCATTGTGACCCCACTGAAGCATGATGGGTCTGTGCGCATCTGTGCTGACTACCGTTGCACCATCAACAAGGCGTTGGCACAGAGCGCATACCCAGTCCCAGTGGTGCAACATCTGCTGCATTCCCTGGGATCTGGATCAATTTTCGCGAAACTGGACCTGGCCCAGGCTTACCAGCAACTGCCAGTGGATGACAAAACGGCGGAGGCCCAAACGATTGTCACGCACAGAGGGGCATTTAAATGTAACCGCCTCCAATTTGGAGTCAGCGCTGCCCCTGGCATCTTCCAATCCATGATGGAACGCCTTCTCCAAGGCGTTCCAGGGGTGGTGCCTTACTTCGATGATGTACTCATCTCCGGTGACTCGAGACCCCAACTCCTTGAAAGGCTCAGGCTTGTCCTGCAGCGGTTCAAGGCCAAGGGTTTGAGGGTCAGGCGGGACAAGTGCATCATAGGAGTACAGGAAGTCGAGTTCCTGGGCTTCCTCATTGATAGCACAGGCATACACCCCACCAAATCAAAAGTGGAAGCAATCCATGAAGCTCCAAGCCCAAAAAACAAAACGGAGCTTCAGGCTTTCCTTGGGTTGCTCAACTTCTACGCCATTTTCTTAAAACAGAAAGCCACAGTTGCTGAGCCACTCCACCGCCTGCTGGGGAAATCGGCTTCCTGGAAGTGGGGCCAGGAAGAGGAAGCAGCATTCCGGGCCATCAAGGGACTATTGACGTCCAAAAGCGTCCTCATCCAATACAGCGAGACGCTCCCCATCAGACTGACCTGCGACGCGTCGCCCTACGGGGTGGGGGCAGTCCTCAGCCACGAACTGCCCAATGGCTCGGAAGCCCCAATCGCGTACTTCTCAAAGACTATGTCCGGCGCAGAACGGAACTATAGCCAGCTGGACAAAGAAGCCCTGGCCATCGTGGCCGGAGTGAAGCGCTTCCACGAATACCTCTACGGAAGACGCTTCACCATAGTCACAGACCACAAGCCTCTCCTGGGACTCCTCGCAGGCGACCAACCAACCCCGACCTTCATGTCCCCAAGAATGACGAGATGGGCCATCTTCCTAGCTGGCTACTCCTATAGGCTCGTGCACCAGCCAGGCACAGCCATAGGGAACGCTGACGCCCTCAGCAGATGCCCGTCGAAGAAGCCAGTCGAGGACCCAGCCCCCACGCTCCACCTACTTCACATTGATGACGACGCCAGCTGCCCGGTGTCATCCGCAGATGTGGCCGTCCACACCCAAAAGGACCCCACACTCCGCCAAGTGAAGTCATGGATCCTCAGAGGGTGGCCAGCGGAAAAGCCAGAGGAAAGGTTCAGCCCGTTCGCCAGGAAACAGGAGGAGCTGTCCACCATCAAAGGCTGTCTGCTATGGGGAGACAGGGTGCTGATTCCAAGCACTCTGCAACGGCGGACGCTAGAAACCTTACACAAGGGGCATCCGGGCATCGTCCGCATGAAGGCCCTGGCACGGAGTTATGTCTGGTGGCCCTCCATGGACAGAGACATTGAACAATGGGTCTCCAGATGTGACCCGTGCCAAGAAGTCCGCCCAGCGCCACCGCAATCCGAAGTCACGAAGTGGGAGACCCCCAGCAACCCCTGGTCGAGGATACACATTGACTTCGCGGGTCCGATGCAAGGGCGACACCTCCTCATCGTGGTAGATGCCTTCTCCAAATGGCTCGAGGTGGTGCCCATGGCATCTACCACAACAGACGCTACGATCCGAGCCCTGCGCCGCCTGTTTGCCACACATGGTCTACCGGATGTGCTGGTCTCAGACAATGGCCCCCAGCTCACATCCCTGGCCATGGAGTCCTTCCTGGCAGGACTGGGCATCCGCCACGCCCTGTCCGCCCCTTACAGGCCGGCCGGAAACGGACAAGCCGAACGCATGGTCCGACTGACCAAAGAGGCCCTCACCAAGATGGGCCCGGGGGACTGGCAAGAGCGCATAGACAATTTCCTCCTCACACAGCACATCACGCCACACGCCACCACCCACAAGAGCCCGGCCGAACTGTTGATGGGCAGAAGATTGAGGTCACCCTTGGACCGGCTGCACCCCCAATACAGCCCGGAAGTGACCGCAACCGCCAGCCGCCCGCTTCGCGCCTTCAGCAACGGAGATTCAATCTTCGCGCTAAACTTTAGCGGCTCTCCTAAATGGCTGAAAGGGAAAATTGCCAGCACAACCGGCCCCAAATCCTACATCGTCGAGTTGGAAGATGGACAGTTCACGAGACGCCACATCGACCAACTCCGAAAAAGGTGGGGGGGGGCACATGAAAACCAGCCTGACGAGGGAGGCCTACAACACCCCGACGAGGTAGGCCTCCAACACCCCGGCGAGGTAGGCCTGCCACACCCAGACCAGGTAGGCCTACAACACCCCGACGAGGTAGGCCTACAACACCCTGACGAGGCAGGCCTACCACACCCCTGCGAGGCAGAGCAGCACCACCCCGACAAGGTTGGCCCAGCCCACTACCAGATGCTGTCACATCGGCAGCCCAGCGAGGTAGACCGGGGCCAGCCCCACGGGGGATGGCAACACCAACCCAGCCAGGTGGGCACCGGGCACGGCAAGGCCAGGGACCACCAACCCAGCCCGCAGGTAGACCGGGACCTGCCCAGAGGAGGAGCAGCGCACCCCACCAGTTACAGCAGCCTATGCCAGCCCAGCCAGGGAGACTGCAGTTCCAGGCGAGTAGACCGGGACCCAGCCAAGATGGGCACCCCACGACCCACGGGCGAGGGTGGCACACGGCTCACCGACGTGGGGGACCCCCGCCCATCACGGAAGACAGCCAACAAACGACACCCTGACCCGGATGACCCCAGGCACCACCCGACGGTAGACCAGGGACTAGGGGGAAGGGAAAGCCGACAACAACCCGGCCAGGTAGACCTGCACCACCCCGGCAGGGGAGACCTCCGCCGCCCCGCAGAGGTAGTGCCGCAACAACAGCCCGACCAGGTCGACCACCACCGACCAGACGGGGTAGACCAACGCCAGCCCGACCTAGCAGACCAACGCCACCCCTGCGAGGTCGGACAACGCAACACAGGCCAGCACCACCCGCAGCCGGCGGGCCGGTCCAGAGGGCACCAAACAGAACCACCACCCACCCAGCACCAGGCCGAACCGCAACCGAACTGCAGCGCCCGGGAGACCAGGGAGGAGCAACCGATGGACTTACCGAGACTCAGACGCTCTTCCCGGGTCGGAACCGAGCCACCGAGGCGAGGCGACAGATCCACAGGCCAGGAAGAAGACCACCAGAACCAGCCATCCAAGGTCTGCGGTCCGGCCGGAGGCGCTGGGGGTGACCCCGCTCACTCGACAGCCGAACCAAGCCCGGTTCCGGAGAGGGAGCCGGGAGACGACAGAGCCCCGTCCATCCAGGTCGGAGACGGAGAACAAGTGAGACTGCGCAGGTCAGCTAGGGTGCCGAGGCGTCCTACGTACCTGCGGGACTACGTGACTTTTGTGAACGAGATTGACAGTTCAGACTAAGGGGGGAGGAGTGTTATGTCCTTATAAGGACATCCGCCCTGATTGGCTGCCAGCCATCGGGCGGGAGATTTGAATCCCTGTCTAGGGGCGGTGCGTCTGCCGGGAGCGAATATAAGGAGAGCTCCGGCAGCGCGCCAGCAGTCTTCTTTCACTTGTTACTGTGTAAATAAAGTTGTTACATGTATCGAGCTGGTCACGTCTTCTGTTCCTGCGCCTGATCTAACACAATTCTTGCCTGCAAGTATTCTTCAAAGTATTTCTTACCTGTTCTGGTCATGAGAAATCAGAAATCCAGGATTCTTTTTTTTTTCAAAAAAGTTTTTATTTTTATTTCTCATAAATATATTTACATGTAGTCATTTATCCACTATTTTTCATTCATCTTATCTTTTAACTTTCATTTTTAATTTTTACTTATTCGGAGTTGCTCTTTTACCATTTACCCTTCTTATTTTGCCACAACCTTTCTTCTTCTCCTCCCCTTCTCTTCCTTCCTCTATCTCCTCCTACTTTCTTCGTTCTTCCTCTCCTTCTCTTTCCTACTTTCCCTTCCCTTCCCCCCTTCCTCTCTTCTTCCCCCCTTCTAACCTTCTCTCCTACTCCTCTTTTCACTCCCTTTTCTTCCTCTCCTTTTCCCTTTCTTTTTTCTCTCCCTCTCCTCTCTTCTCCCTTCCTCTCTCTCTACTCCTTCCCCTCTCTCTTATTGTTTTCTTTTTCAGTTCAATCTAGAATGGTATTCGAGCAGCCCCAATTTTCTATTTTTCTCTATTCTCATTTCAGTTTCTTATTTGATTAATATTTATATCTGTTTCATCATTTGTGTACATTTTTATAATAATCTCACTTTTTCCCTTTTACTCTCCCCCTCCTTTCTCCTTTTACCAAGGCATCATCTGGTTTCTATTTTTCTGATTATTTTCTCCCTTTTTTCCTCTATTTTATCTTTATACCCTTATTCATATTTCCTTTCTAATCAATCGTAAAATTTATCCCATGTCTTGAAATACATCGACTCCTTTTTATCTTTTATTCTCAAAGTTAATTTATTCATTTCTGCACATTCTAAAATTTTCTTTATAATTTCTCCTTCCAATAGGATTTTATCTGCTTTCCAATTTTGTGCAAATAAAATTCTAGCCACTGTTATTATATGAATAATCAAATATGTATCTTCTTTACTATAATTCTCTGGTAAAATTCCCAAACCAGAATATCTCTGGTTTTAACTCTATATGTTGCTGCAACATTCCCTCTAACCATGCCTGTTTTTTTACCCAGTAAAGTTTTGCTTCTTTACACAACCACCACATATGATAATATGATCCCGGCAATTGGTGACATTTCCAACATTTAGCTGATTTATCTTTTTTTTTTTTTTTGCTTTAATTTATATGCCGCCCTTCTCCGGAGACTCAGGGCGGCTTACAATGTGTTAAGCAATAGCCTTCATACTTTTGTATATTTATACAAAGTCATCTTATTGCCCCCACAATCTGGGTCCTCATTTCACCTATCTTTGAAAGGATGGAAGGCTGAGTCAACCTTGAGCCTGGTGAGATTTGAACTTGCAGTAATCTTTAAACGTCTTAGCTAATCTTTCTGGTGGCATATGCCATCTATAAAACATTTTATACAAATTTTCTTTATAAGCTGTTGCCATTGTTAATTTATAGTTTCTTTCCCAAAGTTTTTGCCATTTCTCCAGTTCTATTGTATATCCAAAATTCTTTGCCCATGCTATCATTGTTTCTTTTACTTCTTCATCTTCTAGTCTAATCCACAATAGATAATTATATAATTTCTTAATCATTTTTTCATCTGTTTCTGTCAATATTTCATCCAGTTTTGATTTCCCCAAGTTAAAACTATATTGTCTACGATCTGCTTCATATCTTGATTGTATTTGCTGTCTTATATACCAATCTATCTCAATCCCTTGACTCTGTAGTTCTTGTTTTTGTTTCAGTTCTCCCCGATCTGTCAAGATGTCCTTATACCTAACAATATTCCCCATATTTACAATATTTGGAAATGTCACCGCTTCTATTGTAGAAAGCCACATTGGTATATTCAGATAATGTTTTTCTTTCACTCTTTCCCACACTGATAACAAGCCATTTCTTACATAATGTCTCTGGAAATATCCATGTATCCTTTGTTTCCCGTACCATAGAAAGGCATGCCAAAGAAATCCAGGATTCTTGTGGCATTGTCCAGCTGTAGTTCTGTATTCTTCATTAACTATCTTTTGTCTAAGTTCAAATCTTTCAACAATATATATGGTTCAGTAACTGCAAAAGAATAAGATAACTGAATGCAAATTTTATCTTTACAGAAAGGTTTTCTTCATGAACTGTTTAGGAAAATCCATAGTGTTAATATATTCTCATAATCTCTCTTAACTTCAGCTGACAATCCAACATAAACAATATATTTCAAATTACATCAAATGTATCCTGAAGTGCATATTAATTCCCTTTTCATTTTCTTTCTCTCTTTAAATAAACTTTTTAAAAGATATTTCTTCCTGAACACTGACTTATGTTTGTAGTAATTATAATACCACAAATTCTTCAGGAAAAACAAGATATATTCATTTGGAATATATCTATTATAAAAATAAGAAACAGAGCATGCAATTATGTAATTTTAAAAAAAAGTTTATTTCAGAAGAGTTGTAATAGATTTATGCCTACTTAATTTATCAAATTACTTTAGATAAATGATTTTATATATATTAATATAAAGCAGCTTGCATTCCCAAGCTCAAAGGGTGGGTTGTCTTGTATGTTGTCTATATGTTGTCTTCTATGTTGTCTCTATAAAGGATAAAACTAGATGTGTGAGTGAATCCATATTGGGTGAACTTTTGGCCATATAGACTGTACACCTGCAGTCTCTTGTGATCCATTTTTAGTCACATAAATACAAGTTATGTAGAACATTTTTTTCAAGCAGACTACCCACCTTCTCTCTGTCTCTGTCTCTGTCTCTCTCTCTCTCTGTGTGTGTGTCTCTCTCTCTCTTTCTCTCCTTCCCTCCCTCCAAATTGAATCAGATCAGTCATTTGATAAACAAGTATAATGTACACTATGATCCAGAAATTGCTATCATGTCCCTAAGTAATGAGAGATCAAAACTCCACTCTAGGGACTATTGGGCTGAGCTACTGCATCAGATGGGAGGGGAAAAGTTAACTAGCTCCTGCTGCCATTTATTTATTTATTAATTCAATTTGCATGCCGCCCCTTTCCGAAGACTCAGGGCGGCTCACAATGCATTTAAAATCATTATAAAAAACATTCAAGAATTAAAAACATTAAAAACATTAAAACTCATTCACACCATGGATCTCGCTGGATCACAAGAGTGAGATCAACAGCCCCAGGCCTGCCAGAAAAGCCAGGTCTTCACTGCTTTTTGGAAGGCCAATGGGGTGGGAATGGTCCGGATCTCAGGAGGTAACTGGTTCCAGAGAGCTGGGGCAGCCACAGAGAAGGCCCTCCCCCGCGGGCCTGCCAGCCGGCATTGTTTAGCTGACAGGACCCGGAGGAGACCAACTCTGTGGGATCTTACCAGTCATTGGGAGTTATGTGGTAGAAGGCGGTCTCGAAGATACCCTGGCCCTGAGCCATGTAGGGCTTTAAAGGTAATAACCAACACCTTGAATTGTGACCGGAGACCAATAGGGAGCCAGTGCAGCTCGCGGAGAATTGGTGTAATGTGGGTGAACCTAGGTGCACCCATGACAGCTCGCGCGGCTACGTTCTGGACCAACTGTAGTCTCCAAACACTTTTCAAGGGTAGCCCCATGTAGAGCGCGATGCAATAATCTAACCGTGAGGTGACAAGGGCATGAGTGACTGTGAGGAGAGCCTCCTGATCCTGTTGCCATGTCCAGACACACCTAGAACTGGAGGTATTTGGTCTGCAGATAGACTGAAACAAAGAGGGATTTATAAACCAAATCTTTATAAATGTAATCTCAATTTGTATCCTAACCGTCTGTAATCTTAAGATTGTGTCCTGTCTCTGCTATATGAGCCTTTCATAATATCTCATTGATTCTCTAAAGTAAATCTATATTATTAGCCATAAAACACAGTTGGATCCCAGAGATTTAACTGATGATGCCTTTTATAAGGTGTCTTATTAGCTTGTACTTGAAATTTGATGTAATTTTTCCATTTTCTAGTGCAAACATTTAATTCTGTGAAATGAAGCTAACCATGTTGCTTCTTTTAATTCCTAAGGTAGCATGTAAGGGTCCTGATCTAAAGTAAGGAAGTGTTATAAGAAGTCTTGGGAGGTTTAAAAATTCCACTCACTTCTAAAGTTCTCATTGGAGAGAAGAAAAAGAAGATGCTTAGAATAACTAATTGCTACCTTTTGCTCTGATTCAACTCTGCACAAAAATACAGAGATGGCTGCTAGAAAACTACAGGGTGTCATTCCATCTCTTAATTCTGACAATTATTTACATGCTTGGAAAGGGCAACTGATCGATGAGAAAAACAGTTAGTAGGCACTATACAAGGTGCCCATTCCATCATTGGTCTCAGCAGGTGCTGAACTATGCCTTTTAAGTTTTAAGGTTATCTTTTCTTAATGATAGTTTTTAGCTTTTCTTAAAATTCTTTAAAAACTGTTGATTATTTAATTTTGTGAAATTATAAATTAGATATCAGACAAGAAATGCTTTTAAATTGTAACTAGTGAATTAGCTAATAATCCAACATAGTAGGTGGTAAATGAGCTAATAAAATATGTAATATCCTTCCATGTTGGAGGCTAAAATCAAATGCTCAAAAAACATTTACCATTACAGTTTTTGTAATTTGTATAAGCCTCTTGGCAGGAGGTGAGTACATTGGACTGTTCTATCATCATTTCTATCAGCAATGAGAGAAATTCAGAGACTTTTTGTTTCCATAGCACTTTTTTAAATACAGGATAACTTAATTACTGGTATTTATAATAGGTGTTTAACTGACAGAGAAGCAAGAGAAAGCACTTTCTGAAAATTCACAGTGTAAATGTTTAATTAGAAAACTAATTCATTTTGTGTAAAAAATGTGAAGTACATCTACATGTTCCTTATGCTGAAATTGCAAAATATATAAAAAAATAGTTAAAATGACAAGGGAAACATTACTATAAAAATTACAAAAAATTACAATAATAATAATAATAATAATAATAATAATAATAATAATAATAATAATAATAAAAACAAAATAAAAAACAGTAGAAGCTGTTCTCTTTCTGTTATATTCAGTTCGGCTCCTATATATTAAATCTGCTTTTGGTGCAGACAGTAGGTGCAACTTTATTAGAGTAGGATCTTAGACAGTAATGAAAAAGCAAGCCTGGAGGCTTTCTGCCAAACAGTTCTCTTTTTCATACTTTTCATCTCAAGCTGGTTCTAATACAGGAGGCCAGCCTAAATTCTGCTGTTCAGTGCCAATAAAGACTTTAGTAAATTTTTCAGAAGGCAACTCATGCAGAATAATTCAGGGCATACTTAATATTCAGAAACTAAATCCAGGACCTGGTATTTTCATTCCCCTTCATCTGGCTAATCAGTGCATTAATTCCCGGGGTCTGATGGTTGTTCTCTTCCCTCTTTATATTCCTCCCAGGCTTTAAGGGCTGCAATCATGAATTCTTAATAATTTCAAGACATTTCCCAGGTCGTTCCAGTGTTCTGCTAAAAGCTCATGAAAAAAAGTAGTTAGTTGATACCTGCACTGGGCTCAGCAAATGAGAAGAAAGAAGCCAGTTAAAATGATAATTGCTATACAACCATTTTTTCCACTGAAGAAATTAATACAGGTTGTCCTCCACTTACAACAGTTCATTTAGTGACCGTTTGAAGTTACAACAGCACTGAAAAAAATGACTTATGACCATTTTTCAAACTTATGAACATTGCAGCATCCCCATGGTCACATGATCAAAATTCAGACGCTTGGAAACTGACTCACATTTGTGACCATTGCAGTGTCCAGGGGTCACGTGATCCCCTTTTGTGACCTTCTGGCAAGCATAGTCAATGGGGAAGCCAGATTCACTTCACAATTGTATTACTAACTTATCAACTGCAGTGATTCACTTAACAACTGTGGCAAGAAAGCTTGTAAAATGGGGCAAAACTCACTTATCAAATGTTTCACTTAACAGCAGAAATGTTGGGCTCAATTGCGGTCGAAGACTACCTGTATATTCAAATATTGTGCACAGATATACTGAGTTTCTAGTCCATTAAAACTCTATATGGAAAGTGAATACCAAAATGGTCCCAGTGGTAGTAATAGCACTTGGGGCTGTGACTTCTAAATTGGGAGAATGGCTCCAACAGATCCCAGGAAAGACATCAGAACTCTCTGTCCAGAAGAGTGCAGTGCTAGGAACAGCTAAGATATTGTAGAAAACCCTCAAACTCCCAGGCCTCCCATAGAGGGCCTAAGATTGAAGAAGACTTAGCCCACAGCAGTAAGAAGGTATTTTTAAAAAGACACACACACACACATTTTAATTAAATAAATGTAAACTGAGAAGCAGTTTTTTTATGGATTGCAGCATGGAATTAAGTATTTTATGAATGAAATAAAAAGTAGCCTGTAGTAACAAAGAAAGATTAGGACATTAGAAAACTGCTTTCCTGTGACTGAAACAACTTGATCAACATTTGATTAGTTCATAGATTGTAATTGAATCAAAGCTTTGAAGTGAAATGCAAAAGATATTGATTTTTTGTGTTGACTAATCAAGAAGCAGCAACTTAAATTCTGATATAGGGTGAGGGTGAGAAGTGATGAGAAAACATAATTGTTATTAAAGCATGACTAAAATCAATATATGACTATTATGGATGTCTGGATATATCACATTAGCTAACATTAGATATTCCTAACAGGAAATATCCCTGCCATCAATTTGGCCTGGCACTGGGCTAGAACTATATAATTCTATGTTTTTATTAAAATTGTTAATCTTTTAAAATTTAAATTAATAATTTCCCCCTTTCTAGTTCCTGCATTTCTGACACGAGACATGACCAGATGAGACATTAAATAGGCTATGTTGTAACTCAACTCCAGCTAAACTCACTATACAGTGTAAAATCTCACGGAATCCATCTATTTATGGGATAAGTACCTGACATTGTATGTTCTGCTATAATTGGAATAAATGACAAAACATCTGTTAGCTCTATAATTTACCAAGAAGCTCCTAATTTTTAACCATCTTATTAGCTCCTACATTAAAAATCTGGGCCTGCTTCAATTTTTATTCAAGCTATCTAGTTAAATTGCTTTCCACTTAAAAACATATTGCTACAATGGATCTAACTGATAGCCTATTTGCAGTAAGAGTTTTTGTCTGACCAGAGAAAAGCTACAACCTAGCAGGATTATTCTTAGGGCTTTTTTTTTTTTTTTTTTTTTTTTTTGCTAGCAAGTAGAGTAAAGCCACAGGCAGTCACAGCAGCCTCATTTATAACAATTTATGATGATTTTAAGCTGCCATGCGCTTTACAATGTCAACACACAAAGATGCATCATAGTACTTGAAACTTGATGTGTAATACAGATATCTAAATTACATAATTGATATCATATGTCAGGCCTGCTTCCATTCAAAACCCAAGAAAGAAACCCCCCGACTCTATTGAAATAGAGAAGAGGTACTTTTACTGAGTTTGAAATAATAGCAGCAAAAGAAAAGCAAGATCTGAGCCAAAAGGTGCAAAAATTACATATTGAAAGTTTCCCCAAATCCCTCCCCCCAGGGACTCAGGCTGAATGTCCAATCTCCATCCCACATAATGACATCTTCAGGTATTTTTGTCCATCTGGAGTTACAGGACGGTTGGCCTTGACTGGATGTAAACAACTCCATTCAGCAGCACAGTAATTTGTGAAAGCAAACCTCCCTTTTTATTCACATGAGCCTTCTTCACCCCAGCTCACTTCCCAAACCCCAATGCCATGCCCCCCCTCTCTGTTACTATGGCAGCTGATAGCAAGCAAGCATCAAAGAGAAAACCCATGCTCGAGATCCATCTGACATCATAACCTATCTGTTGTTATTTGTTGTTCCTTGACTTGCATCATGAGTACATATGACTGTCAGTCCTTCTAAATGTCTTAACTGAATGTTTGGTTTGGAACTGAACTGCAAAATTCATCCTAAACTTTATTTGCAGTAGTTTAACTAGTTTTTCCTTACTTGCAGATCAAGACAGTTCATCCTTTATATAAGGTTTTAGATAAAGAATTAGTAGATCAGTTCTGATTCTTTAACCTTTTGGGTTATCCTAGCAATATCCATAGATATACAGATGATTTTAAATCAACACAAGTGTCACGGCCATGATATGTTTTTTTTTTTTATTGAAAAAGTTTTCAAATACAAATTTTTTCCCCACATTTTTCTCCCCCCTCCTCCCTAACCCCCCCTCACCACCCATCCCCCCCATGACTTCCTCACAACAAAAGCCTAATTCATAACAGATTATATAATATTTTACCATCCCCTTACTCCCTCCTCTAAATACTGACCCTTATTTACTAATAATATTATTAATATTATTACTTCCCCCTTTTACCATACATTTCAAAATATCATTTTACTATAGCATTGCATAATAACTTCTAATTTAACATAATAATATTATTATAACTCCCAATTTAACAGTAATCTGCCCTATTTCTCCTCCCCATGCTTATATCTGTATATTAATACAACATTTCATAACAACCTTCCCTTTTAAAACTATGTAATAAATCCTGCTTTAACATTTAATCTTTTATATATATATTAATATAACATTTCAAAGCAGCCTTCCCCATAAATCCTAATTTAGCATTTATTCCCTTTTCTTAAACTAAACAATCAGTAAACTAACCTATCTCCACCCACTTTCCTACTAAGTTGCCATACACAACAATTCTTAATATCTTTAATCTACTACCCACCCTACTACAAAAAAATATTCCATTATATAGAATAAATCAATAACTTTAAGTTTATAATCCATATAATATCTTCTTTAGTATCTGTCCACTAGATTGTTGAGTACATCATCCATATTAGGGTAACATAGCATCCTAGGTGCAACAGATTGTTCCAAATCCTCAGTTGTCTTCTGCCCCCATCAGTAATAATTCTCCTCCTATATATATATAAAAAGAAAACAACCACCCGAGTGACATTATAATTATATTCCATACAATATCTGTAGTTGTGGTTTTCTTCAGGATTATTAATTCCCATCATCATAATGGGTAACAACCAGATCTTCTGCATGCCCCAGCGTAATTCTCTTGCCTTATAGCTCGACATAAGTATAATACATTTATCTGTAAAGAGAACTCCAAAATAGATAATTCCAATCCAACCAGTTTAAGGCTCTTTTCACATCCCAAAATTACGGCATTGCAGAGGTCTGTCACTCTCCTCAGGATATTGTTAACCAATATTTCGCCTCAACTGTCTTTTCATATATTCGTTCATTTTTTTAAAAAAAAAAAACTGGCGTCACTGTTGCTTAATTTAGAAATTTTTATTTTTGTGAGACCTATTTCTTTTTCTCTTTTCCTTTTGTGGGTTTGTTCTCCATCCTAATTTCCTTTCTGCAAGTTGTATATCGACTGGGCGATTTTCATTCTGCTTTATGACTTGATCTTGTTGGTTTTGCTTTAACTCATATTTCTTTTCTGACAATTGTATATCAACTAATTGATTTCCATGCTTGTCTGTGACTTGATGAGTCATAATCACATTAGAATCCGATGCCACTTCTCTTTTATTTATGAATAATCCAGCTGGGATGTCTAAAGAATCCAAAGGCAATTTGTCTACAAAAACCTCTATAATTCGATGTTTTCCCTTTATTTCCAATTCCTTCTGCTTATCCTGTATTGTGCATAAAGATGTTGAATTCATTTTCAAAAAATTTTGATAAAATTCTTCCGCTTTTTCAACAGTATTTAATTGATATCTTTCTCCTTGATATCTCAATATAATACCAACTGGGGCATCCCACCTGAATAGAATATTTCTTTTTTTAAGTTCAGTCACCAGAAAACCAAATTTCTTTCTTTCCAATAACATCTTGGGCGGGAGCTCTTTGTATATCCAAATCTTTCTTCCATACCATTGCAAAATAGAATTGTAAGAATTTTGCACAATATTATTTCTTATCTCCTTATCTGTAAAATAAATCACCACATCTCTAGGCAGTTGCCTTTGCTTTGCAGTCCAGGAGTTTATTCTATAAACTCTGTCAATCCTACAGAATACTTCCTCAGGTTGAACCTTTAAAATCCCAGCCAGAATTTCAGAAGATATTTTCCTTAAATCATCTCTGTTGTTTTCCTGCAGCCCTCTCAGTCTAATCGCATATTCAGTGAAATTATATTGCATCATTAAAACTTCTCTTTCAATCCTCTGTTGCAAATTTTCTACATTGCAAGTCTTTTGATCAGCCTCCATTTTAGGTTTTTCTTCTGAGCTATTATCTTGAGTATTTGTCAAATCATTTTCAATTTTTTGTATTCTATTATCCAAATTGTCCTCAGTTTCTTCCAGTTTAGACTCTAATAACTTAGTATTTGCATCCAACTGGATCATAAATTCTGAAAAACCATTAGCCACTTTTATAATCTTTCGTTCCAAAAAGTCAAACTTTGATTGCACCAATTCTTTAATTTCCTGCTTAAATTTTTCAAAGTGCTGATTCACAATCTCATCCCTTCTTACAATCTCCTCTAAGAGAAATTCTATTATGTTAAAATCAGGTTTCTGAAACTGGAGACTTAGAACTTGTTCATGTAATTTGTTAATGGGGGAATCCCCCCCCACTGCTTGTTTGTCTGACTTTATAAGTCTCAATGCCATGTTTCCGCCCAGACAAACTTTTTTAGAAAAGAAGAAAAGCAGGGAAAAAAAACTTCTTTCCAACCAAGATTAATATCAAATCTCCAGGAGGAAAAAAAAAAAAAACACAAAAGTGAAGTTTTGTCTTCAATTGTAGCCAAGAGTATTTATTCCGCTACTTTGTAGTAATAGAGAACGGAAGGACTTTCCCTTTCAACCCCTTCTCAAGCCGCGGCAGTCGCCATTTTAAAAAATCTTTTTTTTTCCTTCTTTCTTTCTTAAATAACTTTTGTAGAATAAATAAAATACTTGCGATTCAGGATCACAGGTCCAGCTTACATCTTCTTTAATTAATCTGTTAAGTTTGTAGGCTTGCTCTTGTCGCCTAGCTCTGCATAAGCAGAGGTCTCCCAAAGCCCGGAGCGGCGGCTAGGGATATGGAGAGTCTCATCTGCTCCGTCCCAAAAGTAAAAGAAAAACTTTTGGGGCTATGCAGAGAGCTCTACCCATCCCAGCCAGCTCTATCTCCATTTCCTCGTGGAAACGGAGTTTTTTTGAGCCGCCATTCCGTTGTGAAGGCGGCTCTTTACAGGCAGTGGGGCTGGCGATCCCGAAAGATCGTCTGGCAGCGACAGGCAGCAAACCGGCCATGATATGTTTTGAAGATAATATTTAGCCTTGTGTTCAGAAAGAATTCAATTTCTCATTTCAACATGGAATTGAATAACTCTGAGGAAGTTTTGCAAGTTTCTGTATTTATTATGATAGAAATATATATAAAGGTGTGTAGTTGCAATACATTTTGTGTGATGTTCCAAGGAGCTATATATAAACAAAAGAGTAAAAGTCAAAATTTATGATTTATCAAGATTTGAAGTAATTTTCCAATTTCTTTGGAGTGAAGAAAAACTACATTTTAAAATGATTATATAATATGTATTATATTAATATTAATTACTACCCGATCTTCTGAAGTAATAAACATAAAAGTCAACTGGTTTAAGATTATCCAGTGAATTTCACATCTGAATAGAGAAATGAAATTATCATTATTCAAAACATATCTTTACACTATTTTATTCTCACTCAGGTCCCACCATGTGTTAACCACCTTATCATCATGTTGAGACACGTGAAGCATCTTAGTTGACAAAATACCTTAAATTGTTTTCAGTTAGAACATGAATATAAAAAGGAAATGATTTAAGGACAATGAAAATGATCCATAAAATAGTATTCCTTGGTTTATCATCAATTATTATTTGCTTGATTTTTTTAAAAATGAAAGCAATCAGATAAAGATGCTGATTTCCATAAAGAATTTTATGTATGCAAAATATTTTAATATGCATTATGCATGCACACACAGAAGTCAGAGCAATTCTAAATTGAACCTTTATTTTTACCTAAATATTATTTATGTTATTATTAAAAGTCAAAGCAACTGCAAAGAAGAGCTAATGTGCTATCTATTTCCATATATATTGCACTATCGAACTTTTATTTTTTTTTTATTTTTTTTAAATTTTTTATTGATTTTTCCAAAACAATAAAGAGAATGTACAATCCATCTCTGCTTTCGGAGGTACAGTGTATTTACAATATAATAAAACAAAAATTAGGAAAAATAAGGCTTCAATCTTAACTATACATGATACTATACAATATGACTATAGTAGATGTGCCAAGTCAAAATTCTAAAGTCATGTTTTCGTCTTATTTTTAAGCCAGTGGTACCAAATACCCCATACATCATAATATCTTGAGTTGTCCTCGTTTTTTAACTCGCCTGTCAGTTTCGCCATTTCTGAGCACTCTAAGATCTTATTTATTAGAGTTTCTTCTGAGGGTATAAGTTTGTTTTTCCACCATTTTGCGAAAGCTAATCTAACCGCAGTTATAATCTGGATTATCAGTTGGGTTTTGTTGTTGTTTAAGCCCTCTTCAGTCATGCCTAGGAGGAAAAGTTCCGGAACTAGGGCTACCTCCTGTCCTGTTATTTCACAGAGCCTGTGTTGAATTTTGGACCAGTACTTTTTAGTCTCAGGGCAGGTCCACCATAGGTGATAAAAGGTGCCGACCGATTTTCCACATTTCCAACATATGGGAGAGAGATTTGGGAACATCTTAGCTAGCCTCGCTGGGGCTAGATACCACCTATGTAGCAATTTATAGTGATTTTCCCTAAACATTGTCGATTTGGTTATTTTGTAGTTTCTATTCCAAGCTATCTCCCAGTCATTGAAATTTAGTCTATGTCCTAGATTTTTTTCCCAGATGTTCAATTGTCTTTTTGCTATGGACTCTGCTTTATCTTCATCTAATAAAAAGTGATAAATTTTGGTTAACATTTTTTTTTCTGGTCCCCAAATAATTTTGTCAAAGTTTCCATGTTTCGCTGCTATTCCGAATTTATCTCTATCTTTTTGGAATCTTGAGTTGATCCGAATATAGTTCCACCAATCCAAACTAAAGCCCTGATCCCTCAATAGCTCCAGCGATTTAAGTTTCCCTTCTTCATCGAGGATGTCCTTATATGTACCCCATTTATAATCATCTCTCCTGTTTGGAGCCGCCAACGATTCCATAATAGAAAGCCAAATGGGTACCTTAGTATAGATCTTCTGTCTAATTTCGTCCCACGTACGAATGAGGGTCTCCCTGATTTTGTGCTTATGGAAATAGGATTTTTTCTTATTCTTTATATCCCAGAGATGGGAGTGCCATCCTTCTAGGAGGTCATGTCCTTCCAAGATCAGGGTTCTCCTATCCTGTAACTTGATCCACTCCTTGATCCAAATTAATTTTGCGGCCTTTTGATATAGTTCCCAGTCAGGGAGCCCAAAGCCTCCCAAATTCCTTTTCCCTTGGAGTATCTTAAAAGAAATCCTCGATTTCTTACCCTCCCACAAAAAGTTCCTGATGTATTTGTTCAGGTCCAAAAAGAATTTTTTGTCTAGTGATAGCGGAATATTTTGGAATAGGAACAGAATTTTTGGTAGGATGTTCATTTTGATCGCTGCAATTTTACCAATCAGGGACAATTTGAGCTTTTTCCATCTTTCTAGGTCTTGGTGTGTTTTCTGTAGAAGGGGAATATAATTATCCTCTTTTAGTGAGGAGAATCTCGCGGTAATCCATATTCCCAGGTATTTTATTTTCCTAACTGTCTGGAGGCCTAATGATTCTTCCAATTCTTCCTTTTGTAGATCTGTCATGTTTTTCACTATCATTTTGGTTTTGTTCTTATTAAGTTTTAGGCCCGCCACCCCTCCATACTCCTGGATTTCCTGCAATAGTTTTACACCGGATTCTAGTGGGTCTTCCATTATGAGGGCTACGTCGTCCGCGAAAGCTTGGGTTTTAAAGGTTTCGTTCCTAATCTTTAATCCTTTAATCTCTTTGTTGGCTCTTATCTTTCTAAGTAGCACCTCTAGCGCCAAGATATATAGTAAGGGAGATAAAGGGCATCCCTGCCTCACTCCTTTTTGGATCTGAAACAGCTGGGTTCTATCTCCATTCACTAGTATGTTTGCCCTCTGGTTTTTATATATGTTCTCAATCATCTTCCTAAAGTTGGTGCCGAATCCCATTAGATCAATTTGATTTATCATAAAGGTCCAATTCAAGTTGTCGAATGCCTTTTGGGCATCGACAAACATTAAAGCCAGCTGTTTTTCGGGATGTTGTTCGTAATATTCAAAGGTGTTTAAAACTATCCTCAAGTTGTCTCTGATCTGTCTCCCTGGGAGAAAGCCATTTTGGTCTTTGTGAATCCACTGATTTAAAATTTTTTTGAACCTCTCCGCAATTATATTCATGAACAGTTTATAATCTGCGTTCAGCAATGAGATGGGTCTGTAGTTGGATATCTGTTTCGGATCGGCACCTTCTTTCGGTATAAGCGTCAAATACGCTTCCCTCCACGAATCTGGGATTGTGATACCCGCCAGGGCCTCGTTTAATATTTCTAACAGCTCTAATTTTAAGGTATCATCAAATTTTTGGTATATTTCCCCGGGGAGACCATCTGGGCCTGGAGTTTTATTCTTCTTTATTTTAGAAAGGGCTGTTTTTAGTTCCTCTATAGTAATCTTTTCATTTAACATTTCCTTTTCTTCTTCAGAAATTAGCGGTAGTTTAGTTTCCCACAAATACTGTTCTACCTTGCTTGTCGCTATTCCTTCATTTTTGTATAGATCTTCATAAAACTTTCTTATACTCTCTAATTTATCTTCTTCCTTCATCAGCAAGTTGCCCTGAGAGTCTTCTAATACTAGTATTTGGTTTTTTTCCTTCTCTTTTTTTAGTTTATACGTCAGCCATCTCCCCGACTTGTTAGCGTTTTCAAAACAATAGTGCTTGGATCTTTTTATTTTCTGTGCCATTTCCTCCTGGTCCAATAAGTTCAATCTATGTCTCGTCATCAACCACTGTTGTTTGGACGCCTCATCTCCCGGGCATTGCTGGAGTTTATCTTCTGCTTGCAATAGCTTATTAGTGAGCACTTCTGTGGTCTTTCTTTTTTCCTTGTTTTTGAAGGCAGTATATGATATGGCTACCCCTCTCACGTAGGCCTTCATAGTATCCCACACGATTTCTTTGGCTGTCTCTCGATTTCCATTTTCTGTGAAGAAGCGTTTAACTTCTTCGTTCAATTTCCGTATAAACTCTTCTTCGTATAGCAACTTAGTCCTTAGACTCCATCTCTGTTGTATTTTCTTTGTATCGTGATGCCAGCTAATTTCGAGGAACTTATGGTCTGCCCAAACATTTGTGCACATGTTAACCTTTTTAATTTCTAGGCCCAGTTTTCTGGTAGCCCAGACCATATCTATTCTGGACCAGGAGTTATGTGGCATTGAATAGAAGGTAAATTGTCTATCATGAGGGTGTAAAGTGCGCCACATATCAATTAGGTTAATCTCGTCCACTAAATCAAAAAAAGTCTTTGGTAAGGGAGATCTTTTATTCTTTTTAGTTATATCACATTTATAATCATATTTAGGGTCTATAATTCCATTAAAATCCCCAACCATACAAATTTCATTGTTTGCCCATTTTGCCAGCTGTTCATGCAATTTCCGATAAAATTTCCCTTGTTTTTTATTCGGGGCATAAACCCCCACCACTAACACCTTAGAATTGCCTCTCGTTATCTCTACTATCCGTATTCTCCCTTTTTCATCTTTATATTTACATTCTGCCTCTATTCCTTTCTTAACATAGATAGCCACCCCCCTTTTTCTTTTCTCGGCTAATGAGAAGAATACTTTACCAAATTTAGTAAAATTTAAATAGTTGGCTTCATCCTTTTTTATATGGACCTCTTGAATACAGATTATATCAGGATTTTGTTTCGTCAGTTTCGACAATATTATCCTCCTTTTTTTGTAATCATTTAAGCCGTTCACATTGAGCGATAAGATCTTGGTATCGTTCATTCCTGTAGCTGTCCTCTAGTCTCTGGTTTTTATTTACCTTTTAGTGTAACTGCTCTCACTGGTCTAGATTTTTTCCCTCTTTCTTCTGTGTCTTCCTTTTTCTTCTCCTCTTCTATGTCTTCTCTTGTGATTTGTTCTTGCGATGTCTCTTCTTCCGTATTTAGTACTTCGTTTTCCTCCTTACTAGTTTGTTCCTCTTCACCTCCCCTTAGTTGTTCTAGGAAATCTTGGGCATCACTTACACAATCGATTCTGATTTTCCTCCCTTGCCACGATATTAACATTCCTTCTGGGAGGAGCCACCTAAATATTATACTTCTCCTGTTTAATTGGTTTGTCAAAAATCTATAGCTTTTCCTCCTCTCCCTCACTCTCCTTGGAATTTGTTTTAAGATGTTCACTTCTTTTCCCCCCGTATGTAATTTTTTTCTCCCTAGCTATGTTATACAAAATGTCTCTCACTTTTTTCCTAGCGAAGCGAATATGGACTTTTCTAGGGAGCCTGTTCCTTCTCACATAGTTGGTTTGGACTCTATAGACCTCGTCGATCTCTCGGATTATTTCTTGCTTATCCTGTTGGAGCGTCTCTGCAATCAACTCAGCCATCTTATCTCCTAGGTCCTCTTCTTTGTCTTCCGCAATGTTTTGGAATCGCAAGTAAAATGAGGCCTTGTCCATCTCAAGTTGTATTAAAGCATCTTCTGTTTCTTTATTCTGCGCCCACAGGGTTTGATCGACCATGTCCAGTTTCTTCTCGTTTTTTTCTATTCTTTGTTCCGCTTTTTGTATTCTATTCTCATTGCTGGCGATCGAAATTTGGATCTCGTTCATTTTAGCATCCAGTCCATGTATATCTAGTTTCAGTTCGGAATGGCTATTTAAAAGCTTTTCTTGCATCGCAAGCATGGTTTCTTGTATTGTTAATAGAGACAATTGTAATGTTTGCAGCGTTGGAGTTGCAGGAGGTTTGTCTGTTTTCTGAAGACCTTCTACTGCTTTCTGGGTGGCTGGGGATGACATTGCTAACGTGGGAATGGATGGTACTTTTTTATTAGTTTTTGCTATTGTGGATGTCAGACTTGCCATTTCTTTCAGAAGTGCTTTTTGATCTCTAATTATATTCTCAATCTTTCTCCATATAGTCATCCAATGAAGCTTGCCACCTTTTATTCCAAGACACTATCTTAAGTCCCTACCTCCTTAATTTATTCTCACTATTCTCTAAATGGGATTCAGATAGAGCTTGGTTTATAAATTACTATAGTATGAAAATTCTACGCAATATGTCCAAGTAAGGTTCTTATAGAACTAAGTACAATCTTAATATAATTGTTAAATATAGATATATTAATACATTAATAAGTTGAACAATTGATGGATTAAGTTAATCGATAAATTAATTAGTCAATAATCAATAAGTTAATAACTTAATAAATTCTCTCAATAGTTTTTAAATATCTAAATTGAACCCTTACTATAATATACAATATTACTATCAAGTAAATAAATATATAAAAAGCTATTACCAACAAGAATAGATATTTAAGATTTAAGATATTTAATATTTAAGATTAAGTAAGTTCAAGGAGTAAGATAAATATACCTAGATAAATATATATATATAATGTATCAATTCAATGAATGCAAATCTAAAACCTTATATAAAGCTATATCCAATCACTATTTAATAAGATCTATACTTAAATACTCAAATTTAAGGATTCAATATTTCCTAACACAAAGTAACTCTAGTTGAAAATATAATGGATATATATATATATATTTATTTATTTATTTTTATTTATTTATTTATTTATTTTTATTTTTTTTACTTATCAAAGGCAAAATCAGAGTTCTGAGTATTAAAATCGCAAATACTCAAAAGATCGGGGGGGGGGGAAAGAAATAGAAGCATATCTATGAGGTAATATGGTGATCTCCCAGCTTTAGTTCTTCACTTCTTAGCTCTACTAGGTTCCGACGCTTCTCAGTGGTAAAGCTCACCGCTAGAGCGTCTCTTTGTCAATCCTCTGCTGTTTCAATCTTGTGGCTCAATGGATGCACTTCCTGTTTCCCCAGAGCTCTCTAAAGCTTTCAAAGGCAGATCACAAATTTCTCCTTCTTCTTTTTCGCTTCGTTCGTAAAACACAACCCAACCACCCCAATTGACTTTTTCAAATCTTTTTCCTTCTCACCACACCGTCTGGAACTCTTTATAAAGGCTTAATCCTCCCTCCGTGGATCTCAACAGCTCGTCGGGTTGTCGGGTCTTCGTAGATGTAGTCTTCCTGTACCCTCACCGTCGCCGCCTGACTTCAGGTTAAGCACTCCTCTCCCGACTCCGCCGACCTCCTCTTTCAGCGCAAATCGCTCCAAGGTATAAAGATGAGGCTTTAGATCTAGCACCGCACCTCCGATCTCCTTTTAAGCTTCCCGTCTCTTGCCGGCTATTACAGCTTCAGGCCCGCCATTAGCGGCCGGCTCACCGCGTTGGACTGACAGGGCTGCCGGGTCCAGCAAGAAGTGGTTGCACCCCACTTTCCCACTTGCCTGGCTTCCCCTCTTGTCCGCAGGACTCTCCGGGTCCTACGCCCCTTAAGGGATCCCCAAAACGCGATGAAAAGAGGTGTAGAGGAGCAGCGAGCACTCACTCCACACCCTGTCGCTGCAAGTCACCAGCCGGAAGTCGCACTATCGAACTTTTAAAATTCACTCAAGTGATGTAGAGTTGAAATGTTTATTAATATCACATTTTAAAGAAAAATTAGCAGAATATATTTTATTTCAATGATTGAAACTCATTGACCACCATAATACATGAAGATACTCTAATTTGGTATG
Organism: Pituophis catenifer annectens; assembly: GCF_029215685.1. Classification (NCBI taxonomy): domain Eukaryota; kingdom Metazoa; phylum Chordata; class Lepidosauria; order Squamata; family Colubridae; genus Pituophis; species Pituophis catenifer. Next base: position 31,387,296 of record NW_027256888.1, read on the forward strand.
GTTGTTTCTTTTTAGAAACAGTATAGTATTATGATGGTACCCAGGAGCATCACTGGGCTTCTGGATATATTCTCTGGTACTCATGAGGACTTTATCTCTGATATAATGTAAAACATTAAAAATGCAAAGCTGGCATTTCTATAAAGCAATGACCTATCTTCTAGAAATCTGATTTACACCTTTCTAGGTCTTAAATGGTGCTCATAAGCTTTTATATATATAAAAAGAGTGTTGACCAACTGTAGCCCAGAGCTTGGCTGATAGTATCTGTCAGATTCCTATTGTGATGCTGCCATTCTTCAGGGGAAGGGGGGACCCTAGATATGTTATTTAGTTTATTACTTTCTTCCCTATATCATTCACAGCCTGTACTATTGACTTATAACCTTTATCCTGGAACCTGGGCACCCTGAGATTTTCTCACCTTTTGGGAAATGTAAAGGGAGGAAGGCCCATGTGAGCTGTATCCAGGGGTGGGTTCTAAATTGTTTTACTACCGGTTCTGTGGGCATGGCTTATTTTGTGGGCATGGCTTGATGGTCATGTGACAGTGGGCGTGGCTTGATGGTCATGTGAGTGGGTGGGCGTGGCCAACTCAATGTCACTCACATCAAGGGGTTCTTGCCTGGCCCCTGCCCTCCCAGCCATTCCTTGTCACACCCAGCCTCAACATATCTATAGTTCTGTAAAAATGTTCATCTTTTTTCACCTTTATTATCTACATACTATAGCTGTCCTTTCATGGACCACTGAAAGGAGGAAATGGCTCACATGCTTTGCCCAAGAGTGTGATAGGCAACAGGCTTTTAAGGGGCTGCCACAAAGAAGGGGGGGCAATGTATTTTCCAAAGCACCAGAAGGCAAAACAAAAAGCAATGGATTGAAACTGAACAAAGAAAGAAGCAACTTAAAACTAAGGAGAAACTTCCTGACAGTGAGAACCAATATAGGTGCAGAAATATTTCAGTCATAATTTCACATATAAAATAGCCAATCATGTAATATAACCTGCATCTGGTTCAAAACAGTCATTAGTATTATGGTTGATGTTTGACAGCAAGCCTAAAAGTCAAAGATCACAAGAGTGCTTCTTTCTCTGTATGCATAGAAAACATCACATACCAGGAATAGCATATTAAGATGGACCTATGCAATCTGATGTACAAAATAAACACACACATATTTATGCTCTGGACTATAGACATTGAATGCATGTAAATCCCTGAAAAATATGTGGTAGCCCTGGGCAGAAGAAAGGCAGTAAAAACACTCTAGGTGTAGGGACAGTGAAAAATATTAACACATGATAAATAATGGAACAATTAAAAATAATAGCACAGAGGGTTTTTTTCTCTCTCTCTCTCTCTCCCTTCCTTTCTCTTTCATTCTTGTTATGTATTGATACATTTCAGTGGGAGTTTCAAACCTGCCTTAGTTGCTGATTGGCTGACAGCCTCTCCGGGATTGTATATAAGGAGGGCTGCAGCCTCAGAGTTTTTGCTGAAGTCTCACTGTATATTAAAGAGCTGTTGTCACTTGCTTGCTTGTGCCTCTCGTTATTCCTGAACCACAACATTGGCGACGAAGGTGGGATAGAGGCCACAAGAAGCAAACCAGTGAGACCACGAGCTTCAGCTAGGTGACGAGGCGAACTACAGGAGACATACCGAACATGTCTGCCTACGTTCCGCCCAAGCCTTTTGATCCGGCCCGTGAAAAATGGGTCTCGTACCTAACGAGGTTTGAGTGTTCGCTAGAAGCCAGCAACATGCAAGGACTCTCCGCAAATCGGAAGAGAGCCCTCTTTCTAAGCCACTGTGGACCAGACGTGTTCAAGATGGTGGAGTCACTATGTGAACCAACGCCGGTCCAGACCGTTTCCTGGGACACCCTGATGGCAACTCTTCGGGCTCACTACGCTCCTGTGCCCTCCAAATTTGTGCAACAATACCAATTAAGACAACGCATGCAACGAGAAGGGGAACCGGTCAGCGCTTACATGGCGAGCCTGCATAAAGCCGCAACACATTGCGACTATAGGGACTTGGACGATGCGCTGCTTGAGCAGCTAATCTGTGGCGTTCGAGACATAAGACTACAAAGGCGACTACTCGCTAAGCCTGATCTAACGCTTGCCGGAGCCCTAGACGAGGCCAGGGCTCATGAAGCCTCCACAAAAGCCGCAGAAACACTGCAGCGTCTGTTGACCAGCAAGGACAATCCCAAGTCTACACCAGTGCACAGGGAAGACGCCGGATCCAGCTCGGAGTCCGAGTCTGATGAGGACGTCTTCCGCACAGAGCACCAAAGAAAAGATGCAGGCAGCCCCCTGCATAACTGCCCCAGCTGTGGCGGGAATCACGATAGACTGTCATGCAAATACAGAGAGGCTATTTGCAGGCGTTGCGAGAAAAAAGGGCACTTGGTGCGAGTCTGTAGAACCATACTGCCCAGAAAACATCAATCATGTGAACGCCGCAGCCAACCAGAACCAACGCGCCAGAAGCATCCAATGAGAGAGGGCGGCGTTAGAAAATGGCGCAAATTTGAAACGCGAGATGGCCGCAGCATACACGTCGACCAGGCCAGCGCGGCAATCGAAGACAAGGTCAGCACGGTGGTCAAAATCAACGGCAAACCATGCACGATGGAGATCGACACCGGCTCAGCTCTTTCCATAATGTCGTGGGCGACCCTGAAGACCATCCTGCCGTCATTCCGGAAGGACCAGCTATCCAAACAGAGACTGAGCATCCTAGACTACCAGGGGAACCGGGTCCCCGTCGAAGGAGTAGGCACGTTCCGAATCACCTACGGAGACTTTGAAAAAGACCTGTTGCTAACAGTCGTCACAAAGCAGCTACCCAGCCTTCTGGGCATGGGATGGTTCCGAGCCCTTGGCATGGGTTTCACCAGCGTCCACCGAATGTTCGAGCCGTCACTGAAGGACAGCCTCCTGACCGAGTTCCAGGACGTCTTCGGGGACACGTTAGGCAAGTATGTGGGGACCCCTATCTCCCTAAATTTAGACCCCAACGTAGCCCAAATAAGACTTAAAGCCAGACGGGTGCCTTTCGCATTGAAACCAAAGATCGATGCAGAACTGGACAAATTAATTAAACAAGGGGTGTTGGTCCCCGTTGACCATGCGAAATGGGAAACCCCCATAGTGACCCCAGTTAAATCTGACGGCTCAATCAGAATTTGCGCCGACTACAAGTGCACGATCAACAAGGCTTTGCAGCTGAGCGCCTATCCGGTGCCGATTGTGCATCATCTACTACACTCCCTGGGGCCAGGAAAATTTTTTGCCAAATTAGACCTAGCACAGGCCTATCAACAGTTACCCGTTGATGACGCCACGGCAGAGGCGCAAACGATCATGACTCACAGGGGTGCATTCAAGTGCACCAGGCTCCAGTTTGGGGTGAGCGTCGCACCCGGCCTATTCCAGAGCACCATGGAGCGCCTTTTGCAAGGGCTTCCGGGGGTGGTGCCCTATTTTGATGATGTTTTAATCAGCGCTCAAGATGAACGTCAACTAGGAGACAGAGTGAGGAACGTCCTAACCAGATTTAGGGAAGCGGGACTCAAACTTAAAAAGAACAAGTGCATTATCGCTGTTCCCTCTGTCGAATTTTTGGGGTACAAGGTTGATGGCACAGGCATCCACCCCACCGAAAGTAAAGTTAGGGCCATCAAGAACACACCTGCCCCCAAATCCAAATCGGAGCTCCAAGCCTTCCTTGGACTCCTCAACTTTTACTCAATGTTTTTAAAAGACAAGGCTACTGTCGCAGATCCCCTGCACAAACTGTTAGGGAAGAATGTTCCGTGGTTTTGGGGCAAGGCAGAGGCAGTCACATTTGAGGCTGTAAAGAAACTTTTGTCTGAGGACAGCTTCCTCATTCAATACAACTCGGCGCTACCGCTTGTATTGGTTTGTGACGCCTCCCCTTTCGGAGTTGGTGCCGTCCTAGGCCATAGACTGCCAAATGGCCTAGAGGCGCCCATTGCGTTTTACTCTCGCACTCTGTCCAGCGCCGAGCGTAACTATAGTCAGTTGGACAGAAAGGCTCTGGCTGCAATTGCGGGGGTTAAGAAGTTTCGTGAATATCTCTATGGCCAATTCTCTATGGCCAATTCTCTATCAATTCGAACTTGTGACAGACCACTGGCCCTTGCTGGGACTTTTGGCTGGTGACAAGCCCACCCCCACTGCCCTGTCCCCACGCTTAACCAGGTGGGCCATCTTCCTGTCGGCCTATTCGTACCAGCTTGTCCATCGACCCGGATGGACCTTGGGTCACGCAGACGCCCTCAGCTGCCGTCCCCTCCCCGAACTGCTTGTCAACCCCACGCCGGAAGCCCCCGTCCTTATGATCGACGCTATGACTTTGGGACCTATCTCCTCTTGCGAGGTGGCTAAAGCCTCTGCTAGGGACCCTGTGATTCGCACTGTGATGGGGTGGGTCCTTAAGGGGTGGCCTGTCAAGGTGGACGGTGGGGAATACCAGGGTTATGTTAACAAATGTAACAAATTGTTTATGCAAGGGGGTTGCTTGTTGTGGGGTGATAGGTGGTGGTACCAACAAAACTGAGAACGAGGGTCTTGGAGTTACTGCACGAGGGGCACCCAGGAATAGTTCGGATGAAAAGCCTAGCCCGCAGTTACGTTTGGTGGCCCAACATGGACCAAGTCATCTCCGAGTGGGTGGGGAAGTGCAGGCCCTGCCAGGAATCTCGCCCCAATCCCCCGATAGCGCCTATCCGAGAGTGGGAGAAACCAAAGGGGCCATGGGGGAGGATCCATATTGATTTTGCCGGGCCATTCCACGGGCAAACATTTTTAATCATAGTCGATGCCTTTTCAAAATGGCTCAAAATCATACTCATGTCTTCAACCACAGCCGAAGCAGTCATTAAGGCTCTTCGGAAATTATTTGCCACCCACGGGCTACCGGATACCCTTGTATCTGATAACTGGCCTCAATTTACAGCGACTCTGTTTGAGAGCTACCTGGCCGGACTGGGCATCCGCCATGCCCTGTCGGCCCCTTTCCATCCGGCTTCTAATGGCCTTGTTGAACATTTCGTAAGAACGGCCAAAGAGGCTTTGTCCAGGCTAGACGACGGGGACTGGCAGGCCAGGATAGACCAATTTTTAGCAGTCCAGCATGCCACACCATGCACGGCCACAGGGAGAAGCCCAGCCGAACTCCTCATGGGCAGGAAGCTTCGGTGCGTGTCAGACAAGCTTCACCCTAACTACTCAAATGAGAACTTTAAGGGAGAGACCACTGGACTAAGGCAGTTCCAGGTTAGGTCCCCGGTATTCGCTCGCAATTATGCTAGCGGACCTCTATGGGTTGCAGGAACCATAGTGGGCATAACGGGCCCAAAATCTTACACGGTAGACATAGTGGTAGACAGAATCTGGAAACGCCACATAGACCAACTAAGGAAGAGAATAGTCAGCGAGGCAAACATCAACTTAGAAATCTCCGAACCTAACTACAACAACTTTCCCAAAACAGCTAACTCAAGCCCGGGTTCGAGGGAATACTTAGCTGATAAGCCCTGGTTCCAGCGCTGCCCCAGCGAGCCGCCACTCCCAGCCGGGGATAACCTCGCCCCGGACAAAATCCAGGAGGTTCCATTGGCGGAGCCGGGAGAGACAGAGAGTCCCTCTGACCAGCTCGACTCCCCACCAAACACTGAACTGCGCAAGTCGACCAGAACGAGAACTCGCCCAGGTCACCTGCGAGATTTTGTGTGTACTTATGTAAATATTTGAATGTTAGTGCCTTCTGGGAAGGGAGGGGTGTTATGTATTGATACATTTCAGCGGGAGTTTCAAACCTGCCTTAGTTGCTGATTGGCTGACAGCCTCTCCGGGATTGTATATAAGGAGGGCTGCAGCCTCAGAGTTTTTGCTGAAGTCTCACTGTATATTAAAGAGCTGTTGTCACTTGCTTGCTTGTGCCTCTCGTTATTCCCGAACCACAACAATTCTCTTTTATCTTACACACACACACACACACATGGTCTGGGCACAAAGTATCTGTTGTTAGAGAAGTTCTCATTTCTCTCTATAATACATCTGATACTAATCAATACACTATCTCTCAACTATGTAAAGCCTATGCATGTTTACTGGCAGTAAGGCTACTCTTTTTTAGTGCGATTTACTTCTAATAAACATAAACATGATTGCAGGCAGATAGCTAGCTCCCTTGTTTAATAGGCTGTAAATAAAATTTCTACATTAACAAAATTTATACCTAAACAACAGAATATAGGAGCAAAAAAACATAGCAATAGTCTGAGCTTTGCTTTTCTTCTTTAAATGGAAGTACTACCCATTTTAACCAGACATTAAGACTCATTAGTTTGGAATACTGGTATGGCTTGCACTGAACCTTGACAGTACTTGTTTTCCTTAGAAACCAGCTCAACTTTGTTTCCTTTAAATCTTGCTTTCGTTACACACTGGCTGCTTCGGACCAAGAGCTCCGTTTTTAGGGAAAGAGCGCGGACTGGGGGGGGAGCTTTGGAAATAAAAGTGCCACAAGAGAAAAGGGGAAAGTCATGCTCTGGATTCCGGACTCCGAGCCTTCCCTGACCCGGGAAGCCCTCCTCATTCTCATTCTTCCCAATCCTTTCCCTTCCTACTCTCGGATCCTTCTTCCCCCCTTGCCCCCCCCTCATTTCCTTTTGCATGAAACTCCTTTCAGGGTGGAAGGGAAAACCAAATAAAAACGGAAGGAGTCAAGGACAGAAAATGGTGCATGGAGGAGGGCATTTTTCAGCTGCTTTCTGGGACTGAAAAGTTGAGGGGATCCAAGGAAGCAGCAACCGGCCAGGACTAAGATGACCCCCGCTCCACCCCCCTCCACCTTCTTTTTCTCTCGCCACCCCCACTCTTCTCTCTCCCGTGAAGAAGGGGACTAACCTTTAAAAGAAAAAAGCTCTGCTGCTGAGAGAGAAAGCAGTAGCTGGGAAGGATGTTGCTACAGAGTTAAAACAACGAAAAAATTACCCTTTCCCTGTTCTTACCCTCCCTCTTTTTCTCCTCACCAGTTTCTTTTATTTGGCTCCAGTGCCAAAAGAGAGATTTCTTTTTTGTTTGTGAAGTCCCCCTCCTTTTTTTCCCGCCCAGCTGGAGAAAGACAGGAGAGGGATGCTGCTGCCCCTATCAGACCCAGTGCAGCGGCTGCATGCAATTCCAGTGGCTTTGGGAGGCGCTAGCCAGCAGGGAGAAGGGAGCCGGCACAGCAACCTTTGTAGCCACACAGCTGCAAAGCTTACCAAGCTCCCCCAATCCCCTGTCCCACCTGCCACCCCAAATTGCACCCCACTGCGAGACGCGCATTTTACTGGAAAGTGGCAGCTCCAGGTCGTCTCTCAGCCATTGCATGCAGGGAGTGTGAGGCAATTAACTTATTGTACTCAGGAAAAGTTTTTCTTTACTTTGCAAGTTTTTTCCCTGCACACAATGGCTGAGAGATGACCTGGAGCTGCCAGTCTGTGCTCTGCCAGGTGAGCAGCAGAGCGAGTAAGCCAGCGATCTGTCGGTTTCCTGTAATCTGCAGTTTACTCGTGAGCACCATGCTCACCAGTATACTTGCTCACGAGTAAACTGCAGATTAGAGGCAGCCAGCAGATTGCAGGCAGCGAAAGAAACCACTGCCTCCCGCCTCTGTACATAGAGGAGGCAGAGCAGCAGTGGGAAGAGCACAGGACTGGAGGTGCAGGAAGTGGCTGCCAGCGATGCCCTCAGGTGAAGATGTTGTGGGCGGGGAGACTCGACCCTCCTTAGGACCCTCAGTTTACTCGTGAGCACCATTGGCCTTTCTCCCTGTCTGTCCCGGCCAATGTTGCTCATGAGTAAACTGCAGCTAGGATCTCCTGCGTGCTTCCCTCACAGGCCAAGCCAGCTGGAGAAACACACAGGAAGAGCTCCGGTGCCATGATCTCCTGCGCAGTCCCCTCCCTCCTCGCGCGCATTGATCTACCACTCGCTGCTGGTATCACCCCTCCACCAGCTCTCCCTTACCCGCCCACCCATGCCCTTTGGCCTTACCTTTGCCAGCAGGGGTGAGCAGAAGTACAGGGCTACATTCTGTAAGTAGTGGTAGGGTGGTCAAGCATCGGGCGAGCAGGGTGAGCAAGCGGGGACCAGTTCGGGGGCATGGCCAGCCAAAGGTCACTAACAGTTTGGGAAACCATGTCAAATTTCTGCTAACGGTTGTCCCGAACCAGTCTGAACCGGTAGAAACCCACCTCTGGGTTTGTATCACTCAAAAGCCGGAAAAGGATGACCCTGAGAAAGTTCCCTTATCAAGTTCTCAGGACGGCTGTTACAATAACATCTCCACACTTGCAGATTGGCTGAATCCACATTGTGGGCTGAACCCACATTGAAGGGAGGGGTTTCTAATTCCTTTATCCTAACTGTATTGCCTGAGGGAATTCAGAGTCTGCTTTTCTTTCATCTTGCTATCACTCCAGTTCAATAAAATGTTCCTTCTGAAATGCCAAACTTTCAAGAATCTTTACTTTCTTGAACGAGGAGGAGAGGCCGGACCTTACATAAAGCAGAATCTGCAAAAGTGGTCAACCTGGAGAGAAATTTTCTTGCTCTACCGAGGGGACCCTACGAACCATGTCTGAACAGAGCAGCGAGCAAGGGGAGGCAGAATACTGGGGAGAAACCTCCACTACCATCCAGCTGGACGCCAGTCCCCTACGTCCCATCGAAGCTGTCAAAGCTGTCCTGGAAGCCCCCACGAAACCACAATGGTTGATTGGAGTGGGGAAGAAAGACAGCTGGGATGAGAGAACCAAGGGAGTCACCCTCACTCATGGTAGCAGGAAGATAGGATGGAAGCTGGAGTTGGAAGCCCTGTTCAACCAGGAAGAATTGGTTGAGGAACCGCTGAGGGAGGACCTGCTTAAGAGGCATGTTACCCAACTCGTGATGGATGCCCTGGAGAACCTGAACATCTGGGGAAAACCAGATAGAATCTGGGGGGAAGAGATAGAACCGGTTACCTCCTGAGGTCCGGACTACCCCCACCCTATTGGCCTTCCAGAAAGCGCTGTTCAATCTGCGAGATCCGCCATGGATGGTGTGCATGTGTTTTTAATGTTTTTACAATGCTTTTATAATGTTTTTTTTTTTAAAAAAAATTATGTTCACTGTTTGTATTATTTCTGTTATAAGCCGCCCAGAGTCTCTTGGGAGTTGGGTGGCATAGAAATATGATTAATTAAATTAAATTAAATTAGAACCAGCCACTGACGAAGCCAGGGCCACCACTTCAGACCCAGCCATAGCTGACCAAGCCACCACTGCTGCAGGAGCAGCAGCAGTGCCAGGGAACCTGCCCCTTGCAGCACCAGCCGAGGCGAACATCCCTGGTTAGTCCAGGGATTCCCAGCTGGAAAGAAAGAAAGAAAGAAAGGTGAAAAAAGAAAAATGATAAAGAGCTGTTTTACTGAATTTTTCTAGCCACCTTCTATGAATTGAAGAAATTCATGTTATGTTTCACTAGCATCTATACAATAAAACAATATATACATAAGTACAAATAAACCTAATTGCAAAATATTGAATAAATATGTCATCTGAGGTATTGTGTAGAAAAAACAAAGATCAATTGGCCTGATTATACACTTTTTTAAGAAGTTGCTAAGAAAGTAATGACTATAAACATGAAACATCCAGTTTTTGAATTGAGTGTGCCTTTTTAATACTCTGCCATGTTTGGTATAATGTGTGTCTGATTGTATGTCTCTGAAAATATTCATGCCTTTTGTCTGTACCCTCCCATAAGAAGGCATGCCATCCTTGCTGGAGATCAAATCCTTCCAAATTCAATAGTCTATGGTTTTTGAGTTCCATCCACTCCTTGATCCAAATTAATGCTGATGCTTTGTAATATATTTCCCAATCGGGCAATGCCAATCTTCCTCTCTCTCTTGAGTCCTGTAGGTGTTTTAGTTTAATTCTTGCCTTCTTCCCTTGCCATATGTAGTCTGCAATTAGTTTATTAAAGTCCTTGAAGAAGTTCTTCCCCGGTTTTATTGGAATCACTTGAAACAAGAATAGTATTCGAGGCAACACATTCATTTTAATGGAGGCGATCCTTCCCAAAAGAGATAGCTGTAACTTTTTCCAAATTTCTAAGTCTTTCTTAATTTGTTTTGTTAATTTATCATAAATTTATCTTAACATAAATTTCAATTATACTGAAGAATTGAAATTAACTTCATTTTCTGCATAAATTATATTTTGCAAGTGATTTGGCTTCTCTAAATTTTATTCTCAGAATGACATCCAGAAATATGGAGAAGATCTCACTTGGTACACCTATAATACTATTTCCCATGAGTTTTACTACAAAATCTCTCTCTCTCTTTCTCTCCCTCCCTCCCTCCCGTCCCCCTCTTTTTTTTTTCCAGTTTAGCCATCTAATGGTTGAGAGAATTTAAGGACTGAATTATAATTGTTTCCATATCTCTTTTTAGGTCAATACATTTCCTTTACAGTAAAACTTACACAAATTTTCTTTCTTCATTCCAAAATAGTTCATATTTATCTGTATTGTCAGCCATGAGCCAGGTTAATTAGTTAAGTTTGCATTACTTTGCTAGCTGCTATTCACATTGGTCTTTCCCAAAACAATATATACAATAGTATAACACCTCACGGATTCCTTAATCTTTTAAAAAAATAATCTTGCATCTTTCATTATAATGTTATTGCATAATTATGGTTTGATAATCACTTACTCTTTTCAAAAATGGGTAGAGTGAAAGTATTCTAATGTTCTAACACTATAAGTAAGCATTTCTATTTCAGGAATGATTTATGTTATAGTCTCATTGTATTGTCTGCGTGCTTTGTAACATTGTTAGATGCTTCAATGCAATTGTACTATATTTGCCATATTGCCCATCCTCATTCAGAATCATCTAAATTATCTATTTGTCAAGAAAGATGTAACAGGTATGACAACAAGTCCATATTCATTAACTGCTGTTAACTCATTATTTCATTTTGTTCTAGAATATGAAATAGAGGAAATGGTAAACCTGGGCTCTAGGGTTCAGATGGAATACTGTTAATGTACCAGCCTTTTACTTTTTTACAGCTAGATGTTGTTCAGGAGTTGGTGGTGGTGGATTTCTCCAAACTTACTGTATGGTATTACTGGCTACAGAGTTGGAAGTAACCAAGGAGTTCCTAGCTAGCTTGGCAATCATGAATCTGACCCAGAATACTGAGAGCCCAGTAATACATGTTACATCTGATTGTTTACCTAGGGTGGGACAATCAGTCATGTGTCCTAGTCAAATCATTCTCTGTGAACATTCCAGTTTTCTGCACTGCTTCCCATTTTAGGGAAGAAGGACCTATTTGATCTATCCACTCCAGGTACCTGATGGATCCTACTATATTTCAGTCTCTTAAAACATTAGTTTTCAATTGAACCATGGATGATTATGATTTGGAGCAGATTATGCCTGTGTGAACCAGTGGTAGAATTCATTTTTTTTTTTACTACTGGTTCTGTGGGTGTGGCTTGGTGAGCGTGGCAGGGGAAGGATACTGCAAAATCCCCATTCCCTCCCAACTCTGGGGCCAGCCAGAGGTGGTATTTGCTGGTTCTCCAAACTACTCAAAATTTCTCCTATTGGTTCTCCAGAACCTGTCAGAGCCTGCTGAATAGCACCCCTGGTGTGCACTGTTCTGTTTGTGGATTCTTGAAACCTGTTCTTGATTGTCAGTAGAATTGACAATCAGGAACAGGTTCCTGATTGTCAGGGAGATGACAATCTGGGAAATGAAATTCTTAAAGTGCCTAGAACCTTGTTGGAGAAAAACAAGCCCAAATGAGCAAGATTAAGAGCCCTGCTGTACCATGCTTATCTATAGTGTTAGAACATTTACTCTACCCATTTTTTAAAAGAGCTAGTGATTATCCCACAATAATTATGACAATAGCATGTCACAGGATCAAACCAAACAAGACATGTCTCTACTACCTCTTCTGAATCTACCAATCAGAGTTCCATTCCACGAGAATCCAAGCAACTTCATCTGCTAGATGCCTGCAGTATTTTCATAGTGGTCATAATGTTTTTGTCACAAGTAAATGCCTTATTCTCCAATATGTAAATAGTATATGAACGGGATATCAGGGGTTAATTTATTCTTCACTTCTTAATGTATTCATATTTCACCACTCCCATATCTAGCTCCACCCATTGTATATATAAGGAGCTGCACGCACTCATTCCTTGCTTCTATCTGTGAATATTCAGTGAATATAGAATGCCTCATGTAAATAAAGAGAGATATATTTGAACTCTTAATTCTTAAATGATTTATTGAGTCTGATCCTGAAAATATTGCAACAAGCTGGTAGCAGAGGATGGTTGAATTGACTCAATAAAAACTTAAATATGTCTAAGAGAGATAGGCCCAACACCAGGGCATACAGCAAAGAAATGGAAATGGATCAAGAAATAATCGATGAATCCGCAAATGCGATTTCGAGAGAATCTGAAGAATACACCACTGAAGACGAAGAAATAATAAATGAAAATGATGACCGAGAGGAAAACAAAATAGAAAACAACGAACTCAGGTCAGAGATATTAAAACTGTTAAAAAGCCAGAAGAACGATGAAAGCCTCATCGCGAACCTCCAAGATATGCTGAAAAACAGCGGAGCAGCGAGAGAGAAGCACATCGCTACTGAAAAGCCAAAAGATTCAAAAATAGTGAGTGATACGATTACAGAAAAAAACGCTGTGAAGAAGAAAAACGGTGATCCCGCACAAAATTTCGAATGGCAGCCATCTTGGTTTCAACAGACCTCCAGGGTGAGCGAAGCAGAGCCAATCAGAAAACTTGATTCAAAATTTCTGGCGCGAAAGACATTACTAGATAATGAAAATGAAAAAGAAAAGTCAAACACCTCAGAAGGATCAGAATCGGAAAGTGAAGGTGATTCAACAGACACACAAATAAAGTCAGCAATGAAAACGCTTTTTGCTGCATTTGGACCGAAACTAAAGATTACCAAAAAATCAACTAGAAAGCAAGCGAGCAAGCCAACGCCTCAAAATCTACCCGCTCCCATCCTGACGACGAGAGAACCGACGCCTGAACCCAGAGAGCCCTGCAGATACCGCCCCACACCGCAGATCGATGCAAGCACCAACGCTCTCAAGAGAAGAAAAAGAACAACTGCCATCGTCAGGACTCCCAAGATCGAGCCGGAGACCGATTCATCTGAGGAGGAGCAGAGCGAGCGAGCCGCAATGACGAGAACCTCTCACGACGACTCCAGGAATGAAATGAGCAACGCGCATGCGCAAGACCACGCAGACGGCCCAGGAAGACATGAGTTGCTGAAAGGATCGTGCAGACTCGTCGCGAGCATTCCCACGCCGTTTTGTAATTTCCAGCATTTACGAGACCACGGACTACCCCTGGTTGTAAGTAATGGACCCAATAATGTCGGAAACTTGCCCAGTGACTTCCCAAAGCTGAGAATAGATGGCATTAATTTACAAGAATGGTATCAGCAGCTCCAGGTTGTCTTTATGAAAGAAAACTTACTATTTTTTATCACTAATCCCCCAAAAAGACCTTGGACTCTAAAGTTAGACTGCTTACACCATAGAGCATTTTTCTTATTAATTTCTAGTGTATCTCCTGCAATGTATCACAGCATTAAGCAAAATCTGACTGTCTCAGAAATTATTCAATGCATGTTCAATTTGTTTCACAGTGATAGTGTAGCTACTACCACAAGAATGTCTAAAGATTTCTTTTCTTCTAGGATAAAACCAGGGGTTTCCATAAGTGAACATTTAATATCTTTAAACAAAATTAGAGCTGAACTGCATTTAAGGGGGGAGGTGATTTCAGACCAAACAATGAAAAGTGTTATCATCAACTCACTTGACCCATCATGGGATAATTATATGTCACATTTAGACACAATCAATCTAGGATACTTATCCATAGAAAGTCTATCCAATAAGTTAATAGCTGAAGACAATTCAAGGAGGAGTCGCTCTAACAACCACATAGAACACAAACCATATAGAAAGGTAGCTTTTCAAGAAAGATATCATGAAACATTTAGATGCCACAACTGTGGATCCAAGGAACACAATAGGAGAGATTGCCCCAAAATTTCAAAAGAAAGACATAGGTCAGAACACAGAAATAAATACAACTATAGACAGTCTTCCATTGATAGACATAGATATAGAAGCCCACCAAATTATAAAGAGCATAGAGGGGGCAGAGATAATTCAAAGGATAGAAAATCTGGTTCACTGAATGGACTAAACAAACAAGACAACACTAACATACAACAAACTGAGAACAATAATTGGCTTATTGATTCTGGAGCAACTAATCATACCACTAATAATAAAAGTATATTATCTTCATTTGTAGAAGATAAATTTGTAATAAAGGTAGCTAACCAAGAAAAAGTCCAAGTAATAGGTAGAGGGAATGTAACCTTACCTGGCCTAGGAAAAATAGAGGGGGTATTACTAATACCTGAAATACCTCATAACATACTAAGTGCCATAAAACTAAGCAGAGATTCTGATATTAATATTGTGTTTTCAAAAGGAAAAGCGACTTTGGAGAAAAATAAAATAGATATAGGTACAGTAATGATTAAAGGAGGCCTACCTTATTTAATAACAAAGGAGAAATGGTTACACAACATTGATTCAAATATGGAAGATTGTATTGAACTAGATAATGGAAACATTAGTAACAGTGACAATGATGAATGTAAAGTAGCTCATAATCACAAGGATACACATAATGAGAAAAAACCAAAAATAGGTAAGCCAATTCATGATGAGTGTGCTCATGTTTTACATAGGAAGTTAGGACATGCCAGTTTTCCTGTAGTACAAAAGATGACTGAACACGCAGAAGGTGTTAAAATAAAAAATTGTGAAAACTATTTGGAATGCTCAGTATGTAAATCTACAAAACTAAAAACTAGTCCCAGGCCTAGAAAATCAACAAGGTCAACCAACAAAATTTTTGATTTAGTACACATGGACCTGGTTGGTCCACTAACTCCATCAATCACTTATAAAAAACGTTACTTCTTAACCATTGTGGACGATTATAGTCGTTATGGATTTGTTTACACATTAAAACATAAAGATGAAACTTTTCAGAAATTTAAAGAATTTTACAAACGCGTAGAAACACAACACAATATCAAAATAAAACAAATCATGACAGATAGGGGATGTGAATTCATGTCTAAGGAATTCTCCCAATGGCTGAAGGACAAAGGAATGTTACATTACACATCTAGCCCATTTTCTGCATTCCAGAACGGAGTTGTAGAGAGAAAGAACTCAACATTACAAACCATGATTAGATGCACATTGGAAGATGCTGGCTTAAGCAAACAATTCTGGTCAGAAGCCCTACAATATTCCAATTACACACAAAATAGAACTTGGTCCAGCATTGTAAATAAGACACCATATGAAGTGATGTATAATAGGAAACCAAAATTAGCACACATGCACATATTTGGAGTCACTGCAGACGTACACATACCTAAACAATTAAGAAGAAAAGGAGAAAATGTGTCTAGAAGACTTAGATTTATGGGATATGAGACAGGTACAAAAGGATACAGATTCATTGATAATAATAACAAATTTATAGTTTCCAGAACAGCTGTGTTCCATGAACAGGCCAACTGGTCTAAAATACATCTTAATGAAATATTCCCAAGCAACAACACAGGTACTAAACCCCAAGAGAAAAGAACTATAGAAAAGCAAAATGACAACAAACATAGAAACAAAACCAAAACATGGACAAACAGTCAACACAAAATAAAGACAGATACATTAACAAAAAAGGAAGCAAGATATTTGCATGATAATAATAGTAAACCTGAAAAAACAATTAGAAATACCAGAAATCAAATGCCAAATAAGTACAAGGATTATATAATGCATATGAATGGAGAATCAACGACACCTAATACATATGAGGAAGTGTTAAAACTTCCTCCTAAAGAAAAAGAAAAATGGGAATCAGCAATGACAAAAGAGATGGAAAGTTTACAAGGATTAGATGTATTTACACCTGCAATTGCACCAAAGGACAAAACTATTATTGGCACTAGGTGGATATATAAAATTAAAAATTTAGAGGGAGGCAATACTCTATACAAGGCTAGATTAGTTGCACAAGGTTATGCACAGAAATATCCTGAGGATTATACTGACACATACTCCCCCACAGTAAGAACTGAGAGTGTCAAAACAGCTCTAGTTGTAGCATCAGCACTCAATCTCGATGTATTCCAATATGACATACAGACTGCGTATTTACACGCAAAATTAGATAAGGAAATATATGTAAGAGCACCTCACAGTCAATACACAAACAAGAATGAGACTTGGTTATTAAACAAAAGTTTATACGGGTTAAAACAATCTGGTAAACGATGGTATGATTGTTTAGTAAAAGTACTTAAAACTATGGATTTCAGTGCTACTACTGCTGATAACTGTTTCTTTGTTAAAAAGGGTGATGATTCCATAGAATTTGTATTGATCTATGTGGATGACATTTTGTACATAGGTAAACATAAAGAAAGAAGAGAAACATTTGTAACAAAGCTAAATGAACATTTTTCACTGAAATCTTTAGGCAAAGTAAATAAGTATCTTGGTGTTCAAATTAGTAAAACTAGAAAAGGATTCAAGCTTTCTCAGAGAGATAAGATCATAGAGCTCTTGAACAAATGTAATCTAAGCGATGCTAAACCCTGTGATACTCCTATGCAGACTGATTTTCTAAGGAATGCAGATGAATCATCCCCTGAGTTCAAAGATAACACATTCTATAGATCAATCATAGGTTCCCTTCTTTACATTTCCAATTGGACCAGACCTGATATCGCTTTACCCCTCAATTTATTGTCCAGACATGTCAGCAAACCAACAATGTACCATTGGGAAGCTGTCAAAAGGATATTAAGATATTTAAAGAATACCTTAGATTTTTGTTTGATATTAGAGCCTAATAATGTCAAGGAGCCAAACCTAACATGTTACGCAGATGCGGATTGGGCTGGAGACACTTCATGCAGAAAAAGTACATCTGGTTATATATTCCTCCTTAACGGTTGTCCAGTTTACTGGTACACTGGCAAACAAGATTTAGTGGCCACTTCAACAACAGAAGCAGAATATGTCTGTCTATCTAAAGCAGCAAATAACCTTGTATGGTTTAATGACTTAATTTCTGACATTTGGAAAAAACCCACCTTGCCTTTTATCATGCATGAAGATAATAAAGCGGCTATCGAAATATCTAGATCTGACGCCATTGGACAAAGGTCCAGACATATAGATATAAAATTTAAACATGTGAGACAGTTATCTCAGGATGGATTTATTAAAGTGGTGCATTGTGAGACATCAGAACAATTAGCTGACATATTAACAAAACCTTTGCCATCTAAACAACATAAATACCTGACCTCTAAGTTATATGTTTTGTATTGTTCTGAATCTGAATGTAATTGGTGTAGCATATCGAATCGGCATTTAGAGGGGGATTTGTCACAAGTAAATGCCTTATTCTCCAATATGTAAATAGTATATGAACGGGATATCAGGGGTTAATTTATTCTTCACTTCTTAATGTATTCATATTTCACCACTCCCATATCTAGCTCCACCCATTGTATATATAAGGAGCTGCACGCACTCATTCCTTGCTTCTATCTGTGAATATTCAGCGAATATAGAATGCCTCATGTAAATAAAGAGAGATATATTTGAACTCTTAATTCTTAAATGATTTATTGAGTCTGATCCTGAAAATATTGCAACAGTTTTTGTAGGGGTCCTTAGGGGAATCTTCTCCACATTCCTATTTAATAAAAAGCTACCGACTGATGCAATGTATGAGTATATATCCTAAAGAATGTACTGTCCTGATGATATGGAATAAGAGAAGCAGTCTCTCAAATAGTATATGCTCAAGTTGTTATTGCCACATATTAGAACCAAATCACACAACATTATTTTAAACAGAGAAATTATGTTCTTACTAAAATCTGTGACTTGAAATTCATGGAAGCAGAGAAAATTATCTGTCTGATAGTTTCTATAAGTAAGGCTTATGGGTTATTCATGCCCAATTTTCCACCCGTTATTTTTATTTTTTCCCCAATAGTGGCACAATTAGGAATGTCCACAGTTCCCTTTAAAGTGCTTCCTGTGATGTGTTTACATCTCATCCTTCCTTGGTACATTTCAAGCCATCTTTAGTATGTATAATAATAACAACCATAATTTTCACTTGCAAAGCATAATTAGATAAATATTTTCTCTGAGAAAAAAGTAAAATTATACATGTTTAAGCATGGTTCTGTAAGCATGCTTTTTAAATGAGTAATATATTTGAGCTAGAAGTCAATTAAAATTCAGAATGTTTTCTAACATCAACTATAACGTGATATTGATTTGTTCTTTGCTCTAAACTGAATGGATAGTGCTCATTTTCTTATTCTGTGGATTGTAAAAAGACAAGGACTCAGGCAAGTGCTTCACACAATGTCTATGGCATGAGATAATAAAAAAACTTCAGTGAAAGTGAAAAATTAATTTAAAATGGTCCCATTAACTTTAGTGCAAATAGTTGAGTAGCCATAGTTAAATACTTGGTATTTTTTCTAATTCTCTCTAAATGCAACCATCACTTCTCACATGCAAAATTATTTATTCCAAAGCAAAGGCAGAAAAGCAGAGTCTGGTGGAAATCCCAAACAGCATTTCTTAAGGAAATGAGCAGAAAGGTTATTTCACATGAGAGACCATTTAACAAAAAAACCCAAACAAATTCAGGCCACTGCAGCAACAGTTGGTAGAAGTTTCAGACTTACTTTTCAATTATATAAGTGTCATTTACCATCTGTCAGTCTCCATATCTGGCTATTTATCTGTATGATGAGACACTGCAGGGAGCTATCTGTATTGCCATTACTTTTATTTAATGAGAGCCTAGTTGCACCCAATTTGACAGCTTGTGTCTGTACCATTCATTCTCTGCTAGCCAGCCATCAGCATAGCACGGGAAGCAACATACTCAGTCATTATAAGCCTGTTGCTATTTCATTTCATTAGCACAGTTCTTGAGTAAATGTCCTCTTCAAGTCCATCCAGTCTTTGAATATTAGGTGCCCGATCTAGACATGTTTATTTTCAAGGGCATCCTGCTTAGCTCAAAGAAATGTGTTGTTGTTATTTTTTGGAATTCAGTCCTTCAAAAACAAACAAGGAATCTAGAATCTAATAATGTCATTAGAAATAGCTGAAAAAGCACATTCAAATAGAAGGAAGATAAGATATTAAGAGAATAACTGCACAACTATCTTTTAATTTTTGATTTTTTTTTTTTCTGGCCTTGAGAAATGAAAACATATGCTCATCTGAAAGTACTCATCCTTTGAATGATGTATTTATTCAGACTTCCCCATCACTATATCCAAATGAGTAAATTCTTAGGGACACCAAAATCCCTTAATAGGAATGGAGAGATGATTTAATTGTGATTATACTTAACAGGATGCAGTTTTAATATCTGCCACTTTTAAAGATCTTCAGTATTTAACTGAAAATATGATGTATTACATTATTTGAAATTTACCAGCTGAACCAGAAAAACAAGGGCTAAGGCACAATGCAGTTTATAACTGGTGAAAGAAGAACTGATTATATCTTGAATGTGAGAAACCCTTCTTATATCATTGTGGAAGCAATTAATACATATGCCAATGGAACACAGTCTTATTCATTATGATGCCCCATGAAAATACATGTATGTGAGCCATGTATACAATAAGCAGAATTCAAAATCAGTTTCCACTTCAAGAGGAGTTATTTTGACTCTTCCTCTATTTAATTTGTTCATCAATTTTTTAGTTTAAGCTTTAAGAAAAAAATTAATTTCATTCCTTAATGCAAAATTGACCAATATTCATTTTAGTTTATGCAGATATTAGGCCATAATCCTCTTCATAATACAATGGATAATTGTATTACATAATATAATTATTATTTATAATAAATAATAAAATAAAAATATTTTCATATATTAGGCATAAATAACACTTTGGGAAATATCTTACAAAGTCAATGTTGGGCTTAGGTCACTCCTGAATCAAACCAGCTAGAGATGATTTCATGCTATGTTATTCACTAACCATGCAGCAAATATGTGCCAAAGAAAATGTCTAAAATTGGAACTTTTGGCGGTGACATCATCGTGAGCGGGGCGAGGAAACGGAGCTGCCGTTTCTGGAACCCCAAAAACTCTCTATTAGAAGCTCTTTATGAGCATTCCCAGCCCTGTAGAGATCGGGAAATAAAAGGCGAAGTCTTGAAGCCTCTGGATGTGGCGCTAACGCCAGAGGGGATACAGGACGAATGCCTTAAAACTGGTGGAGAGAAAGCCAGCCTTTAAGGCAGACAGGAGTGATGGCAGCCGCTTAGAATGAAGCTAAGAGTGGATTGCAGTTTCGAGCAGTCGAGCGGAAGATTCCCAATTGATGAGCGGTTCAGAAGATCGCAAAAGGAGGTGGGCGCAAAACTAAGGGACTAATCAGCGGCAATAATTTAAAATAAAAGCGCAAACAAACAGAAGGAGTAATAGCATGGAGAAGAAGAATCCCACGGAGTGACTTGGCAATATTGGAGGATTGTAACCCTTAAGATCCCGAGGCAGAGGGAGAGAAGCAAAGTTGGAGAAGGAAATACCTAAGGCGAAGTGGAACTGTGAAACTGCCTGGAGGACTTAAATAAAAGACTGGTGATTGCAATAATTGCAGAGACAAAGACCAAGACAAGGACTGTGGGGAAGAAAGATGGACATGAATGGACAGTAGTTATAGCTACGCTTAAAACCACTTGAAACCACTTACGGGACCGGACTGGAAACACTAAGTATTATAAAGGAAACTTTTTTAAAAAAATTCCCTTTTCTTGTCTCTATTGTTAACAACTTTTATATACTGTATATACTGTGCATAGTTATAATTTATAAGTTATAATTTATAATTTATAATTTACATATTTATAATCTATATATAATATATACTGAATCCATATAAATTGAAAAAATAGGAAGGTGAAAAGTGAATGAATTATAATAGAGATTGATTGTTTGAAAACATTGTAAAGTGAGGAAGAAAACTGTTAGAATAACAACTAAGCATTGTTGAATGACCGATAATTAATGATAGTGTGTTCAAAGTGTGGATAAATTATTGTATAGAAGTGGAAAAGGCTGAAAAGTTTGAAGGAATAGGGGAAAGAAAACTAGGGATTGATAATTATATGTTAGTCTGGGAATGCCTCTCACAAGCATTTAAAATGTCAACAACAACTACCATAATGAAAACAGGCAAAAAGCCACTTGTAAACCCCATGATAATGGTGGCACCACCACTACAACAAAAAACATTAGACAGTATGGTTGGAAAAGAAAGGGAGAAAGAAAAATCGGATTTGTCCTTAAGTACCATGCAAAGTATGTTCTCAATGATTCAGGAAACATTACTAAAAACACAGGAAAAAATAGCAGAGAACCATGAAGAAATGAGAACATTCCATGCGGAGATTAAAAATGAAATTGGAGAAGTTAGGAAGGACATTAAAAACATGAATGATAAAATTGGAGATATTCAACAATCCATAACAGAAAATGAACAAAGGATTAGAAAAGCAGAAATAAAAATAGACCAAGTAGAGACAAAAGTAGAGGCAATAGAACTGAAAACTTCTCAACTAAATAAGGAACTGTCTGATTCACTAGCAATGCTTGAGATGGAGAAAACTTCATACTTCCTCCGTTTTCAAAACATACCAGAAGAAAAAGATGAAGATTTGGGTGAAAAAATGACTGAGATAATGGCGGAAATAATACAAAAAAATAAATTGGAAATAAAAGGACAATTGGATGAAATTTACCATGTACATACAAATTATATAAGAAGACACAGATTGGCAAGAGAAGTACATGTCAGATTTTCCAAACGATCAATTAGAGACGAAGTTTATAGGAAAGCTAGTGAAGGGAAGTTGACATACAAAGGAAAAGAAATCATAGTACTAAAACAAATACCCCAAAGAATCAGGAACCAGTGTCAACAATATCAATTCCTAACAAACCAGTTGAACAAATACAAAATAACCTTTAGATGGTTAACCCCGGAAGAGATTTTGGCTACTTGGGAGGACAAAAAGTACAAAATAGATACACTAGAAAAAGCACAGGAATTTTACAATGTGCATTTCAATCAGGAAGACGAACAGGAAAGCAAAGAAGAATTGGAAAGTAGAAGTCAGGAAGAAGAGCAAACGGAAGTGGTGCAAGGAAAGGAAGTAAGGACAAGCCAAGAGAAAGAGAGGGAGGAAAGAGAGGGCGCAAGAACGAAATCACGGATGGAAACAAGACACACTAAAAAACAATTACACTAGGCAATGGATGAGGCAATGAAACTTCTCTCTGTAAATATAAATAGCTTGAATGCACCGAAGAAAAGATCTCAAATTTTTACAAAATTACGGAAAATAGGAGCAGATGTGACGTGTCTACAGGAAGTACACATTAAAAAAGGATACCAAAAAATTTTAGGAAATTCAAAACTAGGGAAATTATATGTATCCCTGAATCAAAAAAAGAAAAGAGGAATAGCGGTTTATGTTAAAGATAGGATTCAATCGAAATTAATATATGCAGATGAAGAGGGTAGAACAGTGATGGTCGAATTAGTACTGGAAAATAAGAAAATGTTATTGGTAGTAATATATGCCCCCAATCAAAATCAACAGGAATTCTTCAAGGGATTATTTATTTATTTATTTATTTATTTATTTATTTATTTATTTATTTCCATTTCTATACCGCCCTTCTCCAAATAGGACTCAGGGTGGTGAACAGCCAAAGTAAAAAAAAGAGCATACAAAATTTAAAAAACAGTATTAAAATAATTAAATATTTTGGCTGTAAATTAAAACAACCCAATTTAAAATCAATTTAAAATTTAACTCAAGCCAGCCCAGCTAGTTGAAATAAATAGGTTTTCAGGGCCCCGACGAAAAATCCCGAGGTCTGTTATTGTACGTAACTCTGGGGGAAGGTTGTTCCAGAGGGTGGGCGCTGTCACAGAGAAGGCTCTCCCCCTGGGGGTCGCCAGCCGACATTGTCTGGTGGATGGCACCCTGAGGAGGCCCACTCTGTGTGAGCGTACTGGCCGGTGGGAGGCTATTGGTGGCAGAAGGCGGTCTCGTAAGTACCCCGGCCCTAAGCCATGGAGCGCTTTAAAGGTGGTCACCAACACCTTGAAGCGCACCCGGAAGACCACCGGGAGCCAGTGCAGCTCGCGCAGGAGAGGTGTCACATGGGAGCATCTCGTCACCCTCATAATCCCCCGCGCGGCCGCGTTCTGGACCAGCTGGAGCCTCCGGGTGCACCCCAGGGGGAGCCCCATGTAGAGAGCGTTACAGTAGTCCAGGCGGGAAGTGACTAGTGCCTGAGTGACTGTGCGTAGAGAGTCCTGATCTAGAAAGGGGCACAACTGGCGTATCAGGCGAACCTGATAAAAAGCCCCCCTGGCCACGGCCGTCAAATGATCTTCTAAAGACAGCCGTGCGTCCAGGAGGATGCCCAAGTTACGAGCCCTCTCCGTGGGGGCGAGTGATTCGTCCCCAATAGCCAGCGATGGCGTCAGCTGGCTATATCGGGACGCTGGAAGCCACAGCCACTCGGTCTTGGAGGGGTTGAGTCGGAGCCTGTTTCTCCCCATCCAGGCCCGCACGGCCTCCAGGCACTGGGACATCACTTCAAGGGTATTACACAATAAAATGGTAGAATTGGAGTATGAAGATATTTGTCTAATTGGAGATTATAATGTGATAACAGATGTGAAAAAAGATTACAAAACGAGTAAAAAGAATAAGAAAAAAAAAAGAAATACTCCCAAAAGAATTCTTTGATATGGCCAGGGAAATAAATCTGAGATATGTTTGGAGGGAAACCCATGAGGATCAGAAGCAATTTACCTTTTACTCCCATCCCCATCAATCCTGGTCTAGGATTGACATGGCATGGATGACTGCGAACATCAGAAATGGGGTTGAAAAGATAGAGATAGAGGTAAATCAATGGGCAGACTATAACCCAATTCTGGTAAACTGGAAAGGAGAAAAAAGATTTAGGAGGTGGTCAATGAACCAAAGAATCTGTAAACAAAAAGAATTTAAACAGATGCTAGAAAAGGAACTAGAATTATTTTTTAAAATAAATAAAAAAGAGGATACTTCCTTACAGAACACTTGGGATACAGCAAAAGCATATATAAGAGGCCTACCATAGCATATATAGGGAAAAAGAATAAGGAAAGGAAACAACAGGTAGACAATCTGCACCAAGAATTTAAAAATATAGAACATAAATTGCAACAATATCCTCATAGTAAAAAAATAAAAGAAGAATGGAAAGCAATCAAACATAATTTAAATCTGATAAATCAAAAAGAACTAGCTTGGAAAAAAAAATGGCCAAACAGAATTATTTTGAATTCGCGAATAAAACCGGGAGATGGCTGGCCTACAGATTGAAAAGAGATAAAGACAAAAGGATGATACACCAATTTAGAGATGCAAATGGAGAAATCTAATACAGTAGGAAAGCAAAAAAAGAAATTATCCAAACATTCTATGCAAACTTATATAAACAGGAAGAAGTAGACGAAGAAAAGATAAAACAATACATAAAAAGATCAGATATTCCAGTAAATACAGATGAACAGAGAGAAATGTTAAATAGGCCAATAACAAAGACGGAATTGGAAGCTGCTCTGAAAAAACAAAAAAAATAACAAAACTCCGGGACCAGACGGCATACCGGTGGAATTATACAAAAATACACAAGAAACATTAGGAGAGATCATGTTGGATTTATACAATGAGGCCTTAGAGAAGACAAAAATCCCAGTAACTTGGATGGAAGCTATAATTACAATCATACCTAAAGACGATACTGATCACCAATTAATCCAAAACTACAGACCAATATCTCTATTGAATACAGATTATAAACTATTTGCAATAATCATAGCGGAAAGAATTAAAAAAGTACTGAATAACTTTATTCATATGGACCAAAATGGATTTCTGCCGGGTCGCCAAATTAAAAACAATATGAGCGTAATAATAAATACATTGGAATATTACGAGGCACATCCGGAAAAACAAGCTTCGCTGGTTTTCCTTGATGCCCAAAAAGCATTTGACAACTTAAACTGGAAATTTTTAAAAGGACAATTAGAGAGTATGCAATTTGGAACAAAATTTGAAAAAATTATTGGAGAAATATATACCAAACAAACAGCAAAAATTATTTTGCGATATGACTGACCAATTTGATATAACAAAAGGGGTTAGACAAGGTTGCCTACTTTCTCCGCTATTATATATCTTAACACTGGAAATTTTGCTAAAAAAAAATTAGGGAAGACCAGGAAATTAAAGGGTTAATAATTAGACAAGAGGAGTACAAGGTTCAGGCTTTTGCTGATGACCTTGTATTCATAATAGAAGAGCCATTAGAAGTAGTGCCAAAGCTGTTTAAGAAAATTGAAGAATTTGGAGAGGTGGCCGGCCTAAAAATAAATAGGAATAAATCGAAACTATTATTAAAAAACCTTACGAAGTCCCAAGAGATAGAACTGGAGAATAAGATACAAATCCAAGCAACAACAACAAAAAAAAAATACCTAGGGATCTGGCTCTCACCAAAAACTTTATCTATAAGAGAAAATAATTATGATAAACTAGTGATACAGATAAAAAAAGATTTGGATAATTGGAAAAACCTACAGATCTCCTTAATGGGAAGAATCTCCACTATTAAAATGAACACTTTACCAAAGCTGTTATATTTGTTCCAGGTCGCACCAATAAAGTTAGAGAAAAAATTCTTTGAAACCTTAAATAAGATGATTTCCAAATTCATATGGCAGGGGAAACAACCACGAATAAAATTGAAGTTACTTCAAGACACCAAGGACAGAGGGGGAACAGCACTCCCAGATTGGGAACTTTATTATCAAGCGGCAGTGTTAGCATGGGTTAAAGACTGGATGGATCTGAAAAATAGTAGAATATTAACAATAGAAGGCCATGATTTATAAGTAGGTTGGCACTCCTTTTTATGGGACGAAAAATATAAAACACACACTTACTTCAAAAGACACGCACTTAGGAATACACTAATATTAATTTGGCTCAAAATCAAAAAACAACAGTATACAAAAATCCCGACTTGGCTCTCACCATCAGAAGCATTAAGGCATCCAAACCTAATAGAACCCAAAGATATAATTAGATACAAAGATTTAATTGATCACCAAGGGAAATTGAAAACTAAACAACAATTGGAAATAGACTTAAATAGAGAAATAGATTCAATTGAAACATAAAGAATATATAAAGTCATATGAAATTGACAAAGAAAAACAAGAGTTAGATAAAATCATACTAGATTCAGAAGAGAAACTAATTAGTAAAATTTATAAATTCCTATTGCGATATAAATTGGAGGAGGAAACAGTTAAGAATACGAAGATTAAATGGATGCAAAATTTTAAATATACAATAGACTTGGAGAAATGGGAAGAACTTTGGCAACTGAACACAAAAATAACGTTAGCGGTGGCATACAAGGAAAACCAGCTGAAGATGTTTTATAGGTGGCATATGTCGCCTACAAGACTAGCCAAAATAGACCCGAAGAATAGTGCACTATGCTGGAAATGTAAAAAATCACAAGGCACCTTTTACCATCTATGGTGGACATGCCCGGCAGCAAAGAAATTTTGGTCAAACATCAAGAAATGGCTAGAACAAATCACCAAGCTACAAATAGAGAAGAAGCCAGAAACTTTCCTGTTAGGAATTTTCACCAAAACATACCCTAAAGAAAGAAAATATTTGCTGATACACATTCTAACGGCAGCATGGATAACGTATGCCAAGAACTGGAAACAGGAAAGAATCCCAACGAAAGAAGAAGTAATGGACAAAATTACACAATGTGCTGAAATGGACATGCTAACAAAAGAATTAAAGGAAAAGGAAGAGAAGGAGTATTACAAAATATGGGATAAGTAGTATCAATGGCATAACTCCACTAATAAAGGAATACACCTAGAAGAAGGATAGGATAAAAGTGTAAATATGTATATAAATACCTTCCTACAGGAACTAAATCTGTAGAGGGAAACATAAAATGAAAGGGATAATCCAAACATATAGTACATAGACTAATAAGGGAGAATTCTTAGGGGAGGAAGAGAATGGGGAGGGCGAAATAGAAAAAGAAAACTATTAGCTTAAGACCAAGGGAAATAAGTACAACTGTATTAACTGAAGGACAAATACGAAACAAATGCTTCAAAAGATTAATTTATTTACGTGTTGTTTGTTGTGTAAATGTTCTTATATGTTTTTATATGTGTTTTAATAAAGTTTATAAATTTAATAAAAAAAAAGAAAAGAAAATGTCTAAAATTATCTGTTGTACCAATGCTTTTTTATATGGACAGATTTCTCATTTTAACTTAAAAAAGTTAAAACTATGCCGTTTTCCAACTTTTATTAAGCTCTTTGATGCATTGCTTATAATAATATTTATTCAAGATTTTGTGTTCTTGTGAGTCCATTTATTTACAGAATTTTCTGACTAAAAATAGATTTCGGTTTTAGATCTTCATTTTTTAAGCTCCGACAAATGAATAAGTCATATGTTTCCATCTAGAAGAAATCAGTTTGCCTCATCAAAAAGGGCATCTTAAGTTCAAAGGGAAAGCTGAGACATAATCTTTTAATCATAGACATAGACATGTTCAGCCTTCAGAGCCTTGGTGCAGAGTCAATGGCAGGGGGTGTCAAAATGGGAAGCCCCCACCAACTTCTTCCTCCCTGTCCCATCTCTCTGCATGTAGACATCGGCCATTCATGGAGCACTCCAATTAGTTAACATACTCTATTGTCTTTGTGGTCATGTGAGAACATACATCCCACTTGCAACAAGTGTGAGAACTAATCGGAGGGCTCCATGAATGGCTGGTGTCTACGTGGCAGTAGTAGCACTCAATGCCTTCCTATTTTTACACCTCATACCATTCCTTCCACAGCTTGGGTTGGACTGGATGGGAAGTGAGTGAGTAGGTTGTCAGAAGGCAGAGTGATAGCAGCACGCTGCCCCCCCCCCAGTCCTCACAATCTCCCTGTCCATAGTGCTAATAGTCTAATAGTGTGCTGCCCTCACATACCTCCCTCCCACAACCACCACGATTGCTCCATCCACCATCAATCATGCACTACCCCCGCCCCCGTGCCATTGCTGCTTACCACCACCCAATTGGCTGATGGCTCTTTGTCCCATGGAGTGAAACCCCTGAGTCAAACCATGCCTCGGGGA
Organism: Pituophis catenifer annectens; assembly: GCF_029215685.1. Lineage (NCBI taxonomy): Eukaryota > Metazoa > Chordata > Lepidosauria > Squamata > Colubridae > Pituophis > Pituophis catenifer. The sequence goes on from NW_027256888.1 coordinate 31,415,893, forward strand.
ATGGGTGGGATGAAGGGTGGAGGGCCAGGCGGCCATTGGTTGTGTACAATCACTGGCAGTGGACTGGCAGAGGTTAGCTGTGGTTCGGTGGTGGTGGTTGGCTGGGAGCAAAGTGGGCACAGCCAAGGGTCAGCATCTAAACGTCCCATTCCATACAGGCAATATCATTTGAATTTTGATTTACTAATATAACCTTCTGCACTTCTGCCAGCTGTACTTGTTCCACAAATTCATATTCTTGCCCTTTTTTCTTTGTATTGATAAATCTAAGTGTCTACATAACAATATTCCTCTTGTGTAACATTGGACTTTTTAAAATCCCTTTACAAACTGGACAACCAAACTCATTTCATTTTAGACAGCAGACTTACTAAAGTGAAGGCTAAACTCTTAATTAAATTTCTGAAATTTCATTGTTTAAATAAGTCACAAACAAGGAAAAGATAGATGCCAAAAATCATTAACTTGTTTATTGAGGAGTGGGGGAATTTTCTTTGTCATCTCCATTTTGTTGAAGAATTTAATGGAAGGAGGAGGAGGAGGAGGAGGAGGAGGAGGAGGAGGAGGAGGAGAGAGAGAGAGAGAGAGAGAGAGAGAGAGAGAGAGAGAGAGAGAGAGAGAGAGAGAGAGAAGGTATTAGACTCTTAATGTTGGTTGTGTAAAATCTCATCAGTAGCAATATCTTTGTAGTAAATGTATTGGGTGAGAATATTAATGCAAAAATTAACAAGGGCATAAGTGATTAAGAAATTAAAGAGAAGTACCAAGGCACTAAACTATAGCAGCATAAAAGGTCATTGAGTTGTAGTTATTCTGTTCTCAAGAAAATTCCAGTTAATATTTATCTTTTCCTATTACCAACAAAATAAAATGAAGATCGATCTAGTAATTGCATACTTAGGGAAAACAATAGTATAAATATAGGAAATTTGTATTTATAAAGTAGCAGGAAATGCATGTGCCAGAGAGAGTTAAAGCAATATACTTTGATTTGTTTCTTTAAAAAAAACTATAAAAACAAAAGGTGGTTGAGTTATTTTATGTTAAGAATGATACTGTTCTGTCTGGCAAGGGTTAAATGAGTTGATGTTAATGTTACTGTTGCCTCTTCCGCATTACGTCACACGCGCGGGAGATTCCTCACCACTGATTGGCTTGAGCAGCCGGGCTCTCCCTATATAAGAGCTGTCAAACACCGGCTGAGCCGATCTGCTTTACAGTTGTGTATTCTGAAGTTACAAACAGTTCCTGTTGTTTCATCTAGTCACCTCATGCTGAGTTTGTTCAGATTTAACACTGGCGACGAAGGTGGGATGTTTCTGAGGCACCCATCGAGCATATAAACGGTCAGCCGATTGTTGCAGTCGCCACACACATGCACAAGCTGCTGAAGTAAGGATGGCTCCTCCAATTTTCGCCCCATACAATGCTGCTGCCGAAACTTGGGACGCATATGAAGAGTGGTTTGAATGCTTTTTAGAGGCTAACAATTTTACCGACCTCTCTAGCAGTAAGAAAAGGGCTCATTTCTTGAATGCTTGTGGCCCTGAGGTGTTTGCCACCGCCAGAGCGTTAGTCGCTCCACAGCCCGTACATACTACACCCTGAGACGTTCTAAGGGAAAAGCTGAGGGGCCATTATGCCCCGACCCCTTCACGAATAGCCCGTAGGTTTAACTTGAGGCAAATCCTGCCAGAGGAAGGTGAGCCTATTAACCGGTATGTTGCCCGGTTGCGAACAGCTGCCCTGGACTGCGAATTTCGGGATCTAGACGACACCTTGGTTGAGCAGTTGGTTTGTGGGGTGTGTGACATAGAGTTACAGAGGTGTTTATTAGCGAAGAAAACCGTAGATCTTCAAACTGCTATCGAGGAGGCTCAGGCGGCAGAAATGTCAGACAAATCCGCTGTGGACATTTGAAAGTTTCAAGCCCCTGTTAGCCAAGCTGGGGCTGTCCATTCTGAGGAGGTAGTTTCTGAGGACGAGGCAGAGGAGTCAGAGGTCAGTCACCTCAAGGTGTTTGCTGGAAAGGGGAAGCGGCCAACAGAGAATAAAAACCCTCTGTCCTCCTGTTTAAGTTGTGGCGAGAAACACCCCCAGGGCGACTTGCCGATTCCGTTCAGTGACGTGCTGATGTTGCGGCAAACTGGGCCACCTTGCAAAGGTTTGCCGCTCAGGATATCAGAGGCCACCCACTTTTCGACCCAAAGGTGCAATGGTCAACAGCAGTGAGGACTGTTATGCAATTTTCCGAGGCCGGCAGGTCACGGAAGTGACCACCCACCATAGCTCCACTGCACGATTGAGCAAGCTGTTTCTAACTTCGAAGATCGAAGGCATTCCATGTCAGATGGAAGTCGACACCGGCTCATCTAAATCTATCATTTCCTGGACCACCCTCAAAGAGATGTTGCCTAGTCTGCAGAAGAACCAGATACACCCCTGCCTAGTTAAACTTCGAGATAATCAGGGCAATAGGATTCCAATTATCGGGCAGGGTCATTTCCTAGTGGAAAAAGATAATTTTACTGGCCGCCTCCCTTTAATTGTGGTAGACGGTTCTCTCCCCAGTTTGTTAAGGTTAGACTGGTTTAGTTCCCTTGGGCTTGCCATTTCAGGTATCCATTCAACAACGTCAGAGAGCGAGTTTGATGTGTTAACCCGTGAATTCGGAGATGTTTTCAACAATACCCTGGGTAAATATGTGGGCTCCCCAATTTCGCTAAATTTAGATCCCAATGTTGCCCCCATTAGGCTCAAACCCCGGAGAGTTCCTCTAGCCCTCCGTCCAAAAGTTGAGGCGGAGCTGGATAAGCTTATCGCCCAAGGAGTGTTAGAACCCACTGACCATTCCAGGTGGGAAACACCAATTGTCATTCCTATCAAGCCAGATGGCTCGGTCCGAATCTGTGCTGATTTTAAGAGTACATTAAATAGGGTGTTACAAGCCAACCCCTATCCGGTTCCAGTAGTTCAACACCTGCTCCACTCCCTGGAATCTGGCTTCATTTTTGCTAAGTTAGATTTAGCCCAAGCTTATCAGCAGTTCCCGGTGAATGATGCCTCAGCTGAGGCTCAAACAATTGTAACCCACCGGGAAGCGTTTAGATGCAAGCGCTTAGAATTCGGTATCAGTGTTGCCCCGGGGTTGTTTCAAAACTTAATGGAACGGCTCCTGCATGGACTCCCTGGGGTTGTGCCCTATTTTGATGACGTGCTCATCTCCGCTTCTTCGCAGAGTGAGCTCGTCAGCCAGGTTAGGGCTGTCCTTCTCCGGTTTAAGAAGGCTAGCCTCAAATTGAAAAAAACTAAATGCCAAATTGGAGTGCCACAAGTGGAATTTTTAGGTTACTTAATTGATGCCACGGGTATTCACCCCACTCCTTCCAAGGTGGCAGCTATATTCCCTCGTGCAAGGCTGACCTACAAGCCTTTCTGGGGCTCCTCAATTTTTATAGTGTATTTCTGCCCCATAAGGCTACTGTTGCTGAACCCCTTCACCATCTACTAGGAAAAAACACACCCTGGTCTTGGGGGGAGGCTGAATCCCGCTCTTTCCGAGCTGTCCAAGAATTACTAACATCCTCTGCTGTCCTTGTACAGTACAGCTCCAATTTGCCCTTAGTTCTAACGGCTGACGCATCCCCTTTTGGCATTGGTGCTGTCCTTAGGCATCGTTTTCCAAATGGTTTGGAAGCACCTATTGCCTACTATTCACGCACCCTCTCTTCTGTGGAATGTAGGTATAGCCAATTGGACAGGGAGGCACTGGCCGCTGTGGCCTCTGTCAAGAAATTCCATGATTATATTTATGGCCACCATTTCGAATTGGTAACCGACCATAAACCCCTTTTAGGACTCTTAGTGGGGTACCACCAAACACCTTTGATACTCTCCCCTAGAATGTCTCATTGGGCTGAATTTTTAGCAGCTTATAACTATACCCTGGTCTACAGGCCGGGTAAAAACATTGCACACGCTGATGCACTAAGTCGTTGTCCCCTACCCGTGTCCATCATGGATCCTGCGCCAGCATCCTCGGTACTCCTTGTGGAGGACCTGCCCCTTCTGTTGACCATGACCGACGTTGCGGCCCACTCAGCTGACGACCCAGTCCTAGCTCAGGTGCTTGATTGGGTGGGTAGGGGGTGGCCCTTGGGATGTGTACCTGAGCAGTTCAAGCCATTCAGGCTCTGGAAACATGAACTTTCTGTCCACTGTGGTTGACTTTTGTGGGGGCATAGGGTGGTCATTTCCCCTAGATTAGGTACGTCTATATTAGAGTGTCTACATGAAGCCCATCCTGGGATTGTTAGGATTAAGGGACTGGGCAGAAGTTATGTGTGGTGGCCTGGAATTGATCAAGATATAACAGAGTGGGTTGATAAATGCCATACTTGCCAGCTCTCCAGGCCAGTGGCACCATCCGCCCCGCCCCAGGGAGTGGGAATTTCCAAAGACTCCATGGTCGCGGGTCCATTTAGATTTTGCAGGTCCTTTCATGGGTCGCTAATTTCTTATTGTGGTGGATGCCTACTCGTGATGGGTTGAGGTGGAAATAATGCCATCCACTAACTCGGAGGCTGTTATATGAGTATTGAATAAGTTGTTTGCTACACATGGCCTTCCGGATGTCTTGGTGTCCGATAACGGCCCACAACTGACGTCTGCCCCATTCCAGGCATTCTTGGCCGGCCTAGGTATCCGCCATGCCCAGGTTGCCCCTTATTGTCCATCCAGTAATGGTTTAGCAGAAAGGGCCGTGTGGTCAGCTAAAGAGGCGCTGGCCAGGCTTGGGCCACGGGGGTGGGAGGAAAGGGTGTCTACCTATCTACTGTCTCAACATACGACTCCTTGCCCAAGTACTAACCGAAGTCCAACTGAGATGTTGATGAGCCGCCGATTACGTACTATGCTAGACCATCTGCACCCCTCGTATGCACCGGAACGGCCCATGACAGGCTGTTTGCCACCCAGGGTGTTTACAGAGGGGGACCTGGTTTTTGCTCGGAACTATGGGGGCGACCGTCGGTGGTTACCAGGACAGATCTTACAAGTAACAGGCCCCTGCTCTTACAGGGTCCTGCTCATTGACGGTAGAACGTGGCGGCGCCATGTGGACCAGTTACGGAGATGCACATTAGTCCAGGTCCCGGCGGGGGTGGAGAGGCCATCACCAGGTGGGCAACCAACCCCCATGCTTCATCCAACTCCAAGCCCACATACGACTGAGAGATTACAGCGGAGCCCCGAAGAAATACAGCAGTCGCCCAACTTACCTGTGCCAGATGCCCGGGGGTCCGTTCCAGAACACTCTCCACCTGTTGAGCCAGCCACGCCTCCAACAATACCGGAACCCAGCCTGCCAGTGGCCGGTCCAGTATTAAGGCGATCCGAGCGCGAGTGAAGGTGCCCAGCGTACCTAAATGATTACGCTTGTGCGATCCAAGGGGGGAGGGGTGTTCTGTCTGGCAAGGGTTAAATGAGTTGATGTTAGTGTTACTGTTGCCTCTTCCGCGTTACGTCACACGCGCGGGAGATTCCTCACCACTGATTGGCTTGAACAGCCGGGCTCTCCCTATATAAGAGCTGTCAAACACCGGCTGAGCTGATCTGCTTTACAGTTGTGTATTCTGAAGTAATAAACAGTTCCTGTTGTTTCATCTAGTTGCCTCATGCTGAGTTTGTTCGGATTTAACAGATACAATTTAGATGCTACATTGAAAACTTTCTCTGTATTGCAAACTTACATTTTCAATAGCTTTATAAATTATAGGAAAATTTCTGAGATCTGATATTATTCGAACATATACAGTATAATGTAGAGGATTTTAAGAAAAGACCATGTTGATATCTATATTTTTGTCTGAAAATTCTAGTATCTCAGTTCTAAATATCCTATGAACATATTTGTAGATTAACATTAGTTAATTCTGTAGAACTTAGTTCTGAATAGACATTTATTGGCTAATACATCTTCTGGATCAATGTCAGAGTGGCTTGCATTGTTTGCGTGTTTGGGGTCGCGTTAATTTTTTCCACCTTTGATAAGCCCTCTGTTGACCATTGATTTAATGGGGAAGCCATCGTTATCTTTGGATTTGATGCAGTTTTTTTCCCTGCCTTTAAAGTCGTTGTTGTAAGACTAGTCATCTCTTTCAATATCCTACTTTGTTTTCCCAGTATTCTATGCATGTTTTTCCACACTGTCATCAACCATTTATTATCTGACTTTTATTTTATTTTATAAAATATTTTATTTTATTTCCCGTCCCTCTTTTTACCGTCATTATGATATTAAGTATTAGGTGTTAAATAATCAATTCCACTAATGATAGCTATCTCTATTCTTAATCAATATCAATAGTCTATGTAAATTAATCAAAATATATCAACAAGAGTTTTAAAATAAATCAATAAGCAGATCTATATAGGTATAAGAGTGAGTATCAATAATCAAATAGTTAGCATATATCTAAAGTTAATTCTAATTGTAATTATCAATTTGTACAAAAATGTAGTTACAATTATCAATATATAAGCAATTCAGAGTATCTATAGAATTAATTTTAAATACCAGGTTATAAACATGTAAATATATCCAAATTTATAAGCAGCTAGATACATATATAAATATATTATACTTTATCTCTCTATAAAATGTGTATTTTATAAATGTTACTGATTCATAAGTACTTACATTACCACTAATATTTATGTATAAAATATATAGGTATATTTAATCCTTTGAATCTTCTTAGTTAGCTTAGAATTAGTCAATAGAGGGTGATAAATAATAATAAATATGCCTTAAGTGCAAAGTTCAGGCATTTAATTCTAAAAGAGTGTGAATCCTTGTATCTTCTTCTGGTTATAGCTCTCTTTACTCCTCCTAAGTCTTTAATGCCTCAATTAAATTATTATATATTTTCTATAGTCTATTAAGTTATTATTGTCTTTCTTCACTTTTATTCAGCCTCGGGTTCTTCTGGTCCCTCTGTTTAAAAGTTCTATTGAAGCAGTGAGTTCTTTCTCTACTTTCTGGCTCAGGTGCTCGTCCGCTCAAGCCTCTCTTGCAGTAATGGCATGCCGTTGTCTGCTCTCACTGCTTCTCTTCCTCTCCTTTCTTTTCCTGTCGCACTAGCATGCCATATTTCTCTCCTTCTTCACTTTCTCCTTTCCTTCAGTTTCTCACCAGAATGTCCACCCGTCTCATTGCAACACCACTGTCTCTCCAAAGGGATAAGCAAGAAATTATGAACGAATTAGATGAAGTGTATCGAATCCAAATGAATTTTGCTAGACGTCACAAATTGTCCAGAGAGATCCATATTAAATTTTCCCGAAAGAAAATCTGGGATATAGTTTATAATATCACCCGAGAGGAACCAATGACTACAAGGAGAAGGAAATTATTACATTGAAGCAAATCCCTAGAAGGGTTTGAGAACAACGTAAGGACTATTGTTTCTTGGCCTTACAATTGAACAAATGAAACATCTTGTTTAGGTGAATACTCCTGGAAAGAATGCTTGTTTCATGGTTAAAATCGATAGCTTAGTGACGGCAGAGGACTTTTTTGACCAACTGATGGGAAATGAAGAGGATCAGAGTAGTAAGGAGGAGATGGAGACCGTAAGTCAAGAAGAGGCACCAATACAACATCAGGAAGCCAAAGGAGGAGTCCTGGAAGAAAGAAGCAAAGAAGGGGAGAAAAAGCCAAGAAATAAGAGGTATTAAAACAAGAACTCAAAGAGTTACAAGGGCTAACAGACAGACAGACGGAATGGAAAATTTGAAATTAATATCAATAAATGTTAATGGACTAAGCGCAGTGGCAAAAAGGATACAAATATTCACAAAGCTAATTAAACAAAAACAGACATAGTGTGCTTCCAGGAGGTACACATCCAAAAGCAAGATGAAAAATATTTAGAGTACAATAAGTTAGGGAAACTTTATACAGCATTGGCAGAGAAGAAGAAGAAAGGGGTAGTGGTATATATTAAGGAAGGAATAAAGGATAATCAAATCTATGCAGACCCAAAAGGAAGAATCCTAATGATGGAAATAAAAAGAGGACATATACTAATCTTGTTGGTAGTTAATTATGCCCCTAATAAAAACCAGGGGGAGTTTTATAAGAAATTGCATGAAAAGATAATTGTGACAGGCCACAGGAAGATATGCATTGTGGGTGATTATAATGGGATAGTCGATACTAAAAAAAAGATTATGTTAGCGATAAAAATAACAAGAAAAAGAGAAACATATTACCAAAAACCTTTTTTAGAATGATAGATGAACTAAATTTGATAGATATGTGGAGGACTCTACATCCAAAAGAAAATAAATATACATTTTATTCCAACCCCCAAGCATCCTGGTCTAGAATGGATATGATGTGGATGAATAAAGAATTAGGTATAGAAATAGAAAAGATTGAGATCTCCCCAAACACGTGGGCAGATCATAACCCCCTTGAGATAATATGGAGAGGCCAAAGGGGAAAAAAATCAAAAGATGGATGCTAAACCCCCAAATCTTAAAGGAAAAGGAACATTGAAAGGATAACGAAGGAATTGACATTATTTTTTAAAGAAAATAAAAAACAACATACCTCATTAACAAACTTATGGGACACTATGAAAGCTTATATAAGGGGGATAACAATAGCTTACATGGCAAAGAAAAGTAAGGAAAAACGGAAGCAACATAAACACTCTAATGGAAGAAATTGGAAAATTGGACAATCAACTCCAAACAAAACCAGGAGATGAACTTGTTAAAGAAACTTTGACCCTTGTTAGACATAAATTAAACATATTAGAGCACGCGGAAAATTTTAAAATTTTCTAAACAATTCTTTTTTGAACATGGTAATAAGACTGGAAGGTGGCTGGCTTACAAACTGAAGAAGGAGAAAGAAGGATGGATTATCCAACAATTATATGATGAGATGGGGACCCCACAAAATAATGAAGAAGAGAAAAAGAAAATTGTACAAAATTATTATGTGAATCTTTATAAACAAAAGGAAATAGCAAAGAATAAAATTGATAATTATTTGTTGGAAGAAGGGATTACACCACTAGAGGAGGAAAAAAGGACAATGCTAAATAGAGAAATAATGCCAGAAGAATTGAGAGGGGCAATCCTAAGACTTAAGAACAATAAGACACCAGGACCGGATGGCTTCCCAGGGGAAGTCTACAAAAAATGAATGAGATTATAGAACCAGTATTGTTGGAAATATGTAATGAAGCACTATACGAAGTGAAAATACTGGAATCGTAGAGGGAGGCATACATCACCTTACTCTTGAAAGAAGGTACAGATAAAAATCAAATCAAAAATTACAGACCAATATCCCTCTTAAATGCAGATTACAAAATATTAATGAATATAATAGCAGAAAAGCTGAAAAGAGTATTGAATGAGATTATACACCCGGATCAAAGTGGCTTCCTTACAAACAGACAAATAAGAGATAACACAAGAATAATAGTAAACATACTGGAATATTATGAAGCCCACCCAGAGAAACAAGTGGCTCTTGTTTTTCTGGATGCCCAAAAGGCTTTCGATAATCTAAACTGGCAATTCATGATGAGGCAAATTAGACACATGAAACTGGGAAGTAAATTCAAAAATATGATAGCATCAATATATACAATGCAGAAGGCAAGGGTAATAGTAAACGGGGACACCACCAACACATTTCAGATAACCAAGGGTGTATGTCAGGGATGCCCACTGTAGCCACTTCTCTTTATTTTAACATTAGAAATTTTACTAAATAGAATCAGAGCAAACCGAGAAATAAAGGGAACGAAAATTAAAAGAGAAGAGTACAAAGCACAGGCCTTCGCGGATGACATGGTATTCATTATTGAGGAACCTCTGGAATCTGGTCCTATTCTAATACAAGAAATAGAAAAATATGGGAAAATATCTGGACTTAAAATTAACAAAGGGAAAACCAAAATGATAGTTAAAAACTTAACAATTCAGAAAAAAGAATTAGAAAAGGAAATGGATTTACAAATTGTTAAAAAAAAAATACTTAGGGATATGGTTAATGGTGAGATGTACATCCCTAAAGGAGGATAATTACATGATATTAGTCCAACAAATAAAGAAGGATTTGGAAAAATGGGGGACGCTACAACTATCGCTTTTAGGTAGGATAGCGACCATCAAGATGAATATCTTACCCAAATTATTATACTTATTTCAGACAATTCCCATATCATTAGATAAGAAGTTTTTCAGAGAACTTAACAAAATTACTACAAAATTTGTTTGGTCAGGAAACTACTCTCTCTCCAAGATAGCAGAAGTAAGAGGGGCTTTGGACTCCCGGCGTGGGAATTTTACCACAAGGCAGCAACTCTGGTTTGGATAAGGGATTGGGTGAACTTAAACAACAGAAGAATCTTAACACTGGAAGGACATGATCTGCAAAAGGGGTGGCATGCCTTTATGTGGGATAAAGGGAATAGGACACACTCGTATTTCTATAGACACAAAATAAGAGATGCATTGTTACGAATTTGGGAGGATATAAGGAAAAAACATTACATGAAAATCCCTGGTTGGTTATCCACCATGGAAGCAATGATCCACCCCATTAGATATAAGCAAAATGCCCAGATATTCAGAAATTTTACATAAACAGGGGAAGCTTAAAAACAATCAGATACTAAAGGAACAGGGAATTTTTATCGATCGGTGGCCATATTTACAACTGCAATCTAGGTACAAGAAAGACGTGGAAGAATACGGAATTGACACGGAACCAAAACAACTAGATAAATTGTTGATAGGTCCCGAAGGAAAATTAATATCCAAAATATCCAATTATCTATTAGAATTTGATAGAGTAGAGGAGGTGGTGAAAGAACTGATGATTGCATGGGCTAAAAACATAGGGCATAATATAGATTTAGAGGATTGGGAAAGAATTTGGAACAAAAATTACCCAATACAAAATCCACTGCTTATAAGGAAAATCAATACAAAATGCTTTACCGTTGGCACCTAGCCCCAGCAAGGCTGGCTAAAATGCACTCGAATTTAAGTCCAAAATTTTGGAAATGTAACCAACGTCAAGGTACCTTCTTTCATGCTTGGTGGCTATCTCCTGAAGTGAAAATGTACTGGACTAAGTACAAGAATGGTTACAAGAGATAATAAAATGTCAAATAGAACTAAACCCGGAAACATTTCTCCTGGGAATACTTAAAACAAAATTTGATAGAAAGATAAGATATTTGATTCTACACATATTAACAGCGGCAAGAATTGCATTCGCACAATATTGGAAGGAACGCAATACATCACCAGAGGGACTGATCATTCAGAAGATATATGAATGTGCTGAAATGGATAAACTTACCCTAGAACTAAAAGAAAAAGATGATTCAGAATTTTATGCGGTTTGGGAAAAATGGTATACTTGGATAGATAATAGAAATAAAAATTGGAAATATACATAAGGCTATTGAGGACTAGATATTGAATGTATGTAATGTATATATTGTATGGAATGTTGATCCGAAGTATACAAAAATGACACAGTCTGTTGATTATGTACTAGAGTTGTATAAAGGAAAATTATTTTTTTTAAAAAAATGCTTAGATATAAATATAAATGCACTGCATGACCACGTCCCTTCTCTTCTGATTCAAACTGAGATGTTTCTATAAATGAAAGTGATATGCAAGACTGAAAAACATGAGAAAAGCAGCCATAATTTCATTTCAAAGAACTTTTTTCAAATCAAATATGACTGTCCCATAAATAGACCTTTCAAACAGAATCTGTGTTAGATATTAGCCAGTGTTGGGTATTATATGATTATAATATCTTTTAATAAATACAATTAATGTGCATTATAATATGGAAATGAACATAATATTTCAACTTTAAAACCCCAAGACTGCAAGTCTTTATAATGTTAATATAATAGTCTTATAAATCATTTCTTCATATATCCATGAGAAAAAATACTGTATAAACTCATGAATAATCCAAGAATTGTAGGTCCAAAATATATCTGAAGAATTATGTTCAGTTATCAATAGGTGAGCTTATCCATGAGTATATAAGGTAATACTTTTTAAAACTACTGATATGTCCTTTATATAATTGATATACCCATTATATCAATCTATAGATAAGCTGACCCTCAAATTTTTAATCAAAATATCATTTTTCATACTAAAAAATGATCCAAGGATTTCTCCATTTAGCCAATTGTGAAAATTAAAACATACAAATGTTTCAAGGGTCGGTTTATGTACAGCTGGCACATTTTTCATGGTATCAGGGCTGGCTTATCAGCAAATGGGCTTATCCATAAATATATATGGTATTATTGATATTTTTTTGGTTTCACAAATATGATGGTTTGGACTTTAGAAACAGGATAGGATTTTTGTAATTACTAGAGATTACATTATCATTCATCTGTGCAGTTATCTGTACATTATCATTCATCTGTATTTTTTTAAATGAATGCTTAAAAAGAAGTAGGATTTTCTTGTCAATCTTTGAAGCTGGACTTAGAAATATTACCTAGTAATTAACATTAGTTCAGTTTTCAAATAGGACAAGATGTTAAAGATATTATGATTGTTCAGAATAACAAACATTTATCAGTGACTCAAGATGGATAAATTGTATAGAAATAGTACTACCATATTTCACCATTTCTGTAAAATCAATAATTTACTAATATTGTGGAATTTGGATGTTTCAATAAAACTAGGATACTACAAAATTTTTAGAGAAGTAGTTTTCATTTATGTAAAATGTAATGTATGTTTACATATGGACTTTTCAATAAAGCAGCTGGGGAATAAGGCAAATGACAAATGTGTGAACATAAATTCAGTTCTGTTAAATTGAAATATTTCCACTACATTTTGAAGTTATGCTTTGGAAATATTTGACTTTCAGATGGCAGATACATCCTTGTTATATTCTATTATATGCCAACTAAAAGAAAATTTAATAAACTGAGAACTGGATGAAATAGAATCACCACTTTGTTTAGCACCAATAAGAATAAAATGGCATGCTATGCAGGTGGGAGCTTCTAACTGGGTACAACCCATTCATTTTCATCCAATTGAGCAAGATTGAACTGGATCTCAACTGTTGAAGGATTTTTTCTCTGCCTCCTGGTTCTACAACTCATACAAAAATGTATTCACTGTAAAGGTGTTTTGGAATGCTTACCAGTGGCATTTATTACCTTATTTTGCTATTATATTTAGCCTATTTATCAAGGAAGCCAATTATTTTCATCTCCAAAGTTTTCTCTCAGGTCAATGTCAGTGTAGACAAAACAGACTTTTGCTAATGTTGAATGTGTAGAGATAATAATTCTGCTTGATTCAAAATTTAATTATCTTCAATTTAAAAAAAGAAATCTGACAAGCAGAAAAACAGAGTGTAAGCCTCAAGCCTAATCTTTATTGTCAAGAATGCTTCTAAGCAATGGATAGAAAATGGATGGATGCTTAGAAAATAAAAATAATAGGGATTGCAGCTCACTGCTTTGATTGGGAAGGTGACAAAAGAAATAAATGCATAAGTAGTGAAGTAGATTTGGGAAGTTAAGAAGCACTGTTTGGAAATTCTGTGATAAATAACAGAAAAACAGAGTTGTAAGGGACCTAGGAGGTTTTCTTTCCAACCCTCTACTCAAGCAGGAGACCTTATACTATTTCAGACAAATGGCTATCCAGTCTCTTTCTAAAAGCCTCCAGAGATGGATCACCCACAACTTCTAAAGCAAGCTGTTCCACTGGTTAATTATTCTGTCAGGAAATTTTTTCTTAGTTCTAGGTTGCTCTCCTTGAATAGTTTCCAACCTTTGCTTCTTGTCTTGCCTTCTGCTGCTTTGGAAAATAGATTGACCCCCTCTTCTTTGTGGTAGCCCCTCAAATATTGGAACACTGCTATCATGTTGCCCCAAGTCCTTCTTTTCACTTGACGAGACATACTCAATTCCTGTAACCATTCTTCATATGTTTTAGCTTCTAGCCCCTAACCATCTTTGTTGCTCTTTTCTGTACTCTTTTCTGAGTCTCAACATCCTTTGTATATTGTAGTGACCACAACTGGATGCAGTATTCCAAGAGTGGTCTTACCAAGGCATTATAGAGTAATATTAACACTTCGTGTGATCTTGATTCTCTCTCTGTTAATGCAGCCTAGGATTGCATTGGCTTTTTTGGTGGCTGCTGCACAATGCTGGCTGATGATAATCCACTAGGATTCCAAGATCCGTCTTGACAACTTACCATGCCTACTAAGACAACCATATTATGAAAATGCCTCCAACATGCTCTCAAAAGTCTAAGTTCATTCACTGCCCCAAAACCCAGATGACAGTGATGATATATTAATAATATATATTAGAGATACACTTTATTTTCCACATAATACTATTCACTCACAGAGGTAAATACTATTTAGATCAAGCCCCACTGATTTCAGTCTATTACAAGATGACTAAGCATGGACTCTAATTATTATTTTCTTCTTGATCCTTTATATTTAGAATTGCTGTACCAGTCCAATAGAATTTGGTTAGTACAAATGAATGATTTCATTTATTCAATGCAATTTTACTAAGTAAAAACATTCATGAGAAATGAATTTAAAAACAGTGGGTTTTTTTACCTATAAATGATTGCAGATAAATTGTCCTTTTGCAGAGATTTCTTTCTTCGTTTTTTTGGCATTTCCATAATGAATCCACAAAGGTAGCCCAGCTATTGTATTGTATTTGAGTGTGGTTTGCTAATTTAATTCACTGGAAACTCTGGAGGTTTGCTGCTTTAATTGTTACTTAAACCCCTTCTAACATTTTTAGTAAGGCTACCAGAATGGATCACTTAAGCACAATTGTGTCAGAAGTAAAGGTGAAGAAAAGTATTTCTAGTGTGCACAAAATTGAGGTCTCTATAGGTTAAATGAATCTTATTTCTTCAAGAGATGAAGACCTTTCGCATCATGACAGATCATTCTGACAATCCAAACTTAAACAGGTAAGAAAAGCACATAGAACACACCTTCTGAAATTCTTTCCAACCCCCCTAGGAATTCTGCCCTGCATCATGGAGGAGGGAGGAGGGAGGAAATGGGTTAAGATGGAACAGTCAGCAATATTTTGAACCACTGCCCAATTATCTATCCCAAAGATATGTCCCCTTCCACCACAGATGGATTTTTTTCCTCCCAAGTCTCTGAAAGTGAATCTAGTCTATTTTCAAATGCAACCTTGTACTGGCTTATCCACTTAACATCAAACTTGATCCTCTTCTGTTTTAAGAGTGTTATACTGTAAATGAACCAGTGAGTCCCTTTACATAATTTCCTTACAATATTTCACTCATTTAAAAATAATCAAAAGAAAGTAAATACTGTAAAGAACTTTTCACCTTCACCCTCTTGAAAACATGCATAGATATAACTATGTAGAAAGTTCTGACATAAGACTTTACAGACTGCTACACTATATCCCATGGAAGATAATCAGTCACATTTAAGCCTAGCATATTTAGTGTAGAACAGTGCAGCGAAACTGAATTTTCATATGAAAAAAGACATATTTGAGGCATTTCGGTATAATAGAAATTATGCTAGGAAAAGAGTTAAATACAATTTTCCTTGTACACCATTTCATGTATTACTGTTCTGATCAAACTTGGAAGTCCACAGTGGCAAAGCAGTTCCTACATCCTTTTTAAAATATTCAGATAGTGTCCATATGCCACCAGCAGCAGCATACAGTAGCTATTTTGGCCCAGAGTTTCTGTTTGCATAATATACATATGTTTCTTTTAAAATAATTTAAGCACTAAAGCCCATAGGCAATTTCCCCAATAGCACCATTTTAGCCACCATGAATGTTGAAGCAAAATCTGCCATAGACATGGATTTCAGGCATCACTGATTCCAAATCATATGCCTTGAAACCAATCTGTAAGATTATGTATTCACAAATAACTATTTCAACTGTGACAAACTTGAAAATCATTTACATAGTCATGGGCACAAACATTGTTTCACAATTTCCCAACGTCTTCATGGCTGACCTGGAACAATCTCTTACTACCTGAACTCCTCCTTTACTTGATATTCACTGATGATATGTTCATCAACTGAACCCTAAGGTCTCTCTACAGCCATCCTGGCCCTCCTTGATATCTCAGTGGCTTTTGATAGCAACAATCATGATATCGGTCTGGTCTGGCTGTGAGTTTATTGGCTGGAAGCACAGGTCTTCAGTGGTTCTCCTCCCCCTTCAAAGGATGTTTCCAATAAGTGTTGGTAGAAGAAAGGGTTCATTACTCTTCCCACTCCTTTTAACATTCACATGAAACTGCTGGGTGTGGTCACCTATTAATATGGAATCAATTATAATATCTAAACACAATTGTACATATCTGCCTTGCTTTCCTAGTGCCTGGAGGCTGTGTGGGTTTGAATGGGACAGAACTGGCTTCAACTCAACTTTGACAAGACCAGGTCTATAAGTTTCAGCCACTTGATTTGCTACTATTGACTTTGATTGGGGTTATACCTCCAGCCAGAAGAATGCACAATCTGGGGCTTCTCCTGAACTTTCTGCTCAAAGAGCAGATGGTAGTCATGGCCAATTTTTTTTTTTGCAGAAATTCATCTTGTGAGCCAATTGCATCTCTTCTTAGATTGGGACACATTGTTCACTGCAACTCATGCCTTATTCTACATGGGGCTGAATTTCCAGAACATTTTGAAATTGCAGATAGTCTAAACTGCAGTGGCCTTGACAGTAGTGGGGCATCACAGAAAGGCCACATAACACCATTGCAGCATAAACTTCCCTGACTCTTAATTGGCTTCTGGCCAATTCAAGGTGCTGGTTGTCAGTTGTCCTACATAACATTGAGCCAGGTTACTTGCAGCACTGCATATCCCTGATGGTTTCTATCTACCCTACCGGATCTGGCAGGGTGGGCATGCTCCAAGTAAATGCTCCACATGCTCTGGCTTCTTATGTGCTAGCATGACACTATTGTCCTGAAATGATCATTATAGACACTCAATTCTAACACTATTTAGGAGAATCTCTGCCTTCAATATAATCAGGAACTTCAAATCTCTTGAATTCCTATTTATTTATTTGTTAAACAAATATATATAACCACCCAACTCACACAGTTACTCCGGATAGCATACATTTAAAAAAAAACAGTTTAACAATCCATAATTTAACACCTTCCCATTTATTATAATATCTGAATAATTAACATAACATTTAATAAAAAGCACATTCAGTTGTAAGTCTGTGCACATTTACATTACAGCAAACTTTATTGACCATACTTGGTCTTAGATCTAAACTGGGTTACAGCAAACTTTATTGATCATACTTGGATTTATATCTAAAATGGTAGTGTTGTAGAAATAATCAGATTTGGATTCTAGAGCTAATAACCTGATGTTTCCTCCTTTTTCTTTTCCATTCTATTTGAAATCCAAATCTGCTAGGAACAACCAAATACATTAGTCATCTGGAGTAATTAATGATGCAGCAATCTTCATTCTGCCTTTGGCATCCTCTAGGCTCTATGGTATTGGTGAATGGATGGGCCTGCTTCTTGTCCAGGAGGCTGAACAGATGGCTTTCATCTGATTCAGGAAAATGAGGACATGATCCAATTTATATTACAAATTCCTATGAGACAATTTCATTGACAAGTGTCTGAATGTGGTTGATTGTAGATTTTTTATAAACGAGTACTGTAAGGAAAAAAAAGAACCTCCATGAATATTCATTGCTCCTAAATTGAATGAGAGCAGTCATTGGCATAAAGCACTACTTGCAGCCCAATTCATTTTGTAGCTTGGCAAAATATGGCACTTTTCATTATTATTTGCTGCCCTCTTTTGCTTTTTGTCACTCTAAAGAATAGAGTGTCACGTATTATGAATAATCTAATTGTTTTCAGAACTTGCCAATAAAAAGTAGTGTATAGATATCGCAAACAACAGATACATAAAATGTTGAAGTGGAAGATACATTTGGTATTTTGTATCCAAGTTTTGAGAAGAGGCCATTTGAATTTCATGTAGCTATACCCCAGTGAAATGCTACTGGTTCGGACCGGTTTGGGTGAACCAGTAGTAAAAAAAATGCTATCAGTTCAGATGAACCAGTATTTCCGACGATCAGCTGTGCCGCTGGATTTATATTCACTAGAAAGCAGGAAATCTAAATCACGCATCACAGCTGTTCCCCCCCTTGCTGTTCTACTTAGCTTAGAAAAGGCTTCTTAAGCCTTTTTTTTTCAGTGCTGCGCAGTAGTGCCTGTGGTGCACATGCGCACGAAGTGTGCATTTGGCATGCACTGCACATGCGTGCACACAGCAAACTGGTAGCAGACCTCGGACGATTTCACCACTGCTATACTCCTTCTTTATGGGTAAACTGCTATATACTTATGTGTTGCATGGAAAGATAAAGAAATACATCACAATGATTATAAAAGACATAAAATCTCACATCAGGAGTTAGTAACATTTTCTGCAATCAAGTTTGGAATGGTTTACCTTGAGTTTGTATCTATTATTTGCTCATATATTGTTGTGATTGAAGCTGAAATAGTCATTGACAGGAAGAACATTGTGGCAGATAATTTTATGTACTATGCTTAAGTCAGACTGAAGTCGGTGTAGTTCTAAGTTGTCTAAGCTCAAAATTTGAAGTCTGGTGGCATAAGGACAATTTCATGTGGTAGCTAATCTAAAAACTAGTGAATAGTGCTTAGTAATTTTATAAACATTATTTTTTTTATTTTATTTTTTTTATTTTCAATTTATATACCGCCCTTCTCCCTGAGGACTCAGGGCGGTGCACAGCCAGAATTAAAAACATGAAATACAAATATTAAAAACAATTAAAATCTATATAAATTTGGCCCAAAATTTAAAATCACAAACCAATTAAACATTTAAAAATTTTAAAAAATTTCTTCCTAAGCCAGCCCGGCTTGCTGGAAAAAGTGGGTTTTAAGGGCACGGCGGAAGGCACTGAGGTCTTGGATTCTCCTTATCTCTGGGGGCAGCTGATTCCAGAGGGTAGGTGCCCCCACAGAGAAGGCTCTCCCCCTGGGGGTCACCAGCCTACATTGTTTGGCTGATGGCACCCTGAGGAGACCCTCTCTGTGGGAGCGCACGGGTCGCTGGGAGGTCGTCGGTAGCAGCAGGCGGTCTCAAAGATATGGCCCTATGCCATGGAGCGCTTTAAAGGTGATAACCAACACCTTGAAGCGCACCCGGAAGACCACCAGGAGCCAGTGCAGCTCGCGCAGGAGCGGTGTTACATGGGAGCGCCATGCTGCTCCCGTCACTACCCGTGCTGCTGCGTTCTGGACCAGCTGGAGCCTCCGGGTGCCCCTCAAGCTGAGCCCCATGTAGAGAGCATTGCAGTAGTCAAGGCGAGAGGTGACGAGGGCGTGAGTAACTGTGCACAGGGAATCCCGATCAAGAAAGGGCCGCAACTGGCGAATCAGGCGAACCTGATAAAAGGTCCCCCTGGTTACAGCCATCAGATGTTCCTCCAAGGACAGCTGCATATCCAGGAGGACTCCCAGATTGCGAGCCCTTTCTGTGGGGGCCAAAGACTCGCCTAGACTATGGCTAGGTAGGGATTGAAACTGGTTTTCCCAAGTCCTGGTACAACATTCTACTTCTATGTCACACTGGCTCTCAAACATAGCAGAAACACATTAAAAATCTATGGATTTTATTTATTTATTTATTATTAGTCATATTTCTATGCCACCCACTCTCCGAGGATTCTGGGCGGCTTACACCAAAGACAGTATACTAAATAGCATATTGCCCCCAACAATCTGGGTCCTCATTTTACCCACCTCGGAAGGATGGAAGGATGAGTCAACCTTGAGCAGGTGAGGTTTGATCCGCTGATCTGCTGAACTAGCAGTCAGCTGAAGTAGTTGCAGTACTGCACTCTAACCACTGCACCACCTCGGCTCTTAAATTACACTAAATGGCTTGAGAATCAAGTTCTTTGACATCTGTTAAGATTCAATAAAGAAGCATATGCTAAAGTTTTTTCTTTTCACAACAATAATTATCATGTAGCTTTGTTCAGTTTCAAATATTGAAAAATTCAAATTGCCAGAAATAAGGCTTTATTGTATATACAGTATTCTATATACCATTAAGTTTTCTGCCTTTTTTGTCTTTATGATACCCAGAATATTAATATTCCACAGGGTAATATTATTTAAAAATCTTTTCCATAATTCAAAATATTGCATGTGAATTCAACATTAATGCTTTCCATTTTAATCATCTTATTCACTAGAGGAAAAGAAAAGTTTCATTTTGACATTCATATGGCTTCAAGGTTTCCTGATAAATGCATCCCAGTCTAGGGAATTGCAGATGCTAACTTTCTAGGATCATATTGCTTCTCTGAATGGCTGAGTGTTTTCACTGATCAGCTATGCTGAATTAAGGTTCTATTTAAAGTAATATGATATGTTGAGATTCAGGAATGCTGAAAGTTCATTTACCTTACTTTTAAAACTATGCATTTACGGTTGATATGATAAAAAGGGAAATTATATGATATCTTGCACAGTGCTTTCCAGAGGAACACACTTACAAAAGGGAAATTAAGAGTATAAACCTAATAACTTCTTTGGTACTGAAGCTATTCCTGCCAATTTTCCCCAAAATCGTATCTGATTCCATGCAATATTTATCCATATCTCTGATTCTCTTTTCTCTTTGTCTTTCATTTATCAGAGGTTGGGTTCCAAAATAGAAATCAGTTCTTCAGCATCATAGAGGGCAAGGTTATGAAGCAAAGAAATAAGCAACTTCTTCTGAAAACAGAATATAAGGCAAAAGGGTTATCAGCTGCCAAAAATTCACGGAGTCTTTTTGATCCTCTTATTTGTTCCATCAACCTAAAGGTCAATCAGTTAAATTCTCATAAATGTTACTGTAAACTAATTTCCCCCAAATAAATTAGTCTTGTATTACTTATTTTCTAAAATGAACTGCCCATCTACATAATCTTAATTTATCTTCTCTACTTTATCTACCAGAAAAATATAATTTCTCTTTTTTTCTCTATTTTTTGTTATAGTTTATCTATTCAGTCTTTTCAACTCAGAGTATGTTAGACAATAATAGAAGCCTAAGAATATATATGCTGCAGTTTAAAATATATAGCTGTTTAATCATTAAAGATAAACCACAGAGATCTATTTCTCATTTTCTGATTAAACAAAATTTGGGGACAAAGTTAATCATACCGTTTGTGATTTGTAGGAGTGAAATATTGTCACTACTTGAAACTAATCTAATACTGAATTTTTGTATAGTTTTACACTACAGCTGACCTCAGGATGACAAAAAGCTGTAATAAAAAAAGCTTGAACTAATTCTTATTTGCTTCTAAAACTCTATGCTGACACCTTGCCATCTGCTTCAAGGCATGCATGAGTAACTCCAAAAATAGTTTCCGCTTCCCAAGGTCAGTTCTGATGTTACACACCTAATATCATGGTTATGATTCAGACCTTGATTCAGGAAAAAACACTCCCTTATCTCATCATTAAATATTTTTAAAAGAAAATTATCCATTCTGATATGTTGTTACATATGAAAGTAACTGGTTGCAGTTTCTGCAATGCAATTTAGCCATTTCCTACTTGTCTGCAAGCTACACATAATTTTCCTGGAGGATATCTGTTTAGAGAGTCTTAAAGAAAAAAATTGCTCATGCTGTCACCTGTGGAATCTGTAGCAAGTATGGAGATTTCATCAAAATCACAAAACATATGTTGTGACATCAGAAAGCATGCTTTGCCCCATGTATTTGTGTATGATTTCACCATGCAATACAAAAGGAGAAGAATCTGTGTTGAGACAGGTAACATACATTTAATAATATGCCTTCTTGCTCCGACCTTGTTCCTCTATAAATGTTTGTGCTGCCAGCATCATATGAGCATATAGGTTCAACCAAATTTTTAGAATCTATAAAAAGTTTGAATAGGCTGATACTTGGAAAGAGACACGGAGAGGTGATATTTATCTCTCAATCCCTATCTTGATACTTAATTTGAGTTGGCACATCAGAAGCCGCTTAGACTCTATTTTTGGTGTTGTTTATTAAATAGGATGCCGGCTTGCTAAAACAGTATACACTGTATTTCTTTTGCTACCAATTCTGATGTGAAGCACTGTCTCTGTAACATTTCTATATGTCCATAAGGCTGTGATGGGTACAATCATGATAGTCTGATTAGGCTCATTCTGGATTGAGGACAGACCTGTTAATCACTGAATCCAATATTAGTCTTCTTCTTGTGCATACAAGCTCCATAAAAATATTAATATTTTCTTCTGTTCAGTGGCTATGCATTTGTACAGTTGTTACAATGCTATCATTTGCAATAAATATTACTTCCAAAACAACAACAAAAAAAATACTTATGCTTAAAAATATTCTTGGATTACTCTAATTTGTTCCAAATTTGTTGTTTTCCTACTTAACTGTATTTCCAAAGTTGAAAAGATGTCATGGCACAATACACAGACTAAACCAGATGGTCCTTCCTGTTTTCCAGCACTATCACTCTAACTACATTTGGGGAAATTATTTTTGCTTACTAGAGACTGAATAGTACTTATTTTAAATCCAATATTTGTACTTGCTATTAAGAAATATATGAAAAAAAATCTCCCAAGATGCCTTTTTTTCTATTATTTAATACACTCATTTTAATTTGGGCTCAGTTATTTTCTACTAATCTGCCATTTCAAATGTCATATTTCTATGACAAATAAACTAAAAGATAGCAGCCTAAAAGTAACTATTTTTCAAAATCTCAAAAATTGTCTAAACATGAGTGTCTGACCTTAAACTTTAATAAAATTGCAGAGTTTATTAAATGGGTAGAGTTTGATTCAAGAACACCAATTATTAATAAATCTTGTAATGTCAAGGGATATTTTAATATGCTACCAATAGCTTTCATCATTTTTAAAAAAATAGGTATACTAGTTTTATAAAATATATAATTTAAATTTTATTGCTGCATATTCAGGAACTATTTGGGTTCTTCCAACATTGTGCTCTTTGCTCTAGAAATCTGTCCACATAATTTATACTCATCTGTCTTTCAAATAGTTGATGGCTATTGTGTCTCTATATGGGTGAATCTAGCAATTCAATTTTTCTAGTATTTAATATTTCTCTAGTATTAAATTTTCCCTTTGTTCTATTTCTGGATATATTTAGTAGATTGATGTGGAAAATAAGCAAATAACCTGGATGAATGAATTAAATCCTATCTCATAAATTCTTTTTACACCAGTAAAGTTAATAGATATGTTTCCAGCAGTTAGAATCAGTACAAGAACCATCCTAGACCTGCCAAAATTTTGACTGTTAAAGATGTATGGTTGAACCATTGATTCATGAGAGCTCAGGACTCAAAGCTCATTTGATGGGTGAAATTGTCAATTACATGTTCTCTCCATTGGATATATATATTTGGTTAGTATCTTGAAATGATATGTGAAAAAAATGGAAATTATTGCATGTCTCTATGTGACACCTGCAAATAATATAGTCCATTTTTTAAATCTTCTGAATTGGGCAATGAATCTGGTCCCAATATTTCTTTGCCTTGTCACATGTCCGCCACACTTGCTTTTCCAACAAACATTCTAAATACCCTTATACATTTTTGATAGTTTACATAGTATTAAATACCACAGCTACATTCTTTTATAGAAATTCTCTTTAAGGTTATAATTCAGTCCTTTAATCCATGTATTTTCTCATTGCTCTAACATTATATTATAACCAAAATTTCTTGCCATTTGAATCATATCTTTCTAGGTTTAATTATAACAACCTAGATTATAACAGAATTTTATAAACCTTAGTTATAAGATTTCATCATTAGTACATAGTATTATTTCAAATTCAGTTTTATCGATTTCAAAACCACATTTTTTAACCAAAGTAATCCTTTCTTTCAATTGTAGATAGGTATCATGTATGAACTTTCAGTTCCAACTCTTGTTTGATTTAAGAATGGGTTCACCTTGAACGATGAATATTATTTTACTATACATCCACCAAATGGAACTGTCTTTCTTTTCTAAAAATGGCTTATTGGGAGAATGGTGGCACAGTGGTTAGAATGCAGTACTGCAGGCTACGTCTGCTAATTGCTGGCTGCCAGCAGCTTGGCAGTTCAAGTCTCACCAGTTCAAGGTTGACTCACCATTCCATCATTCCGAGGTCGGTAAAAGGAGGACCCAGATTGTTGGCAATAATATGCTGGTACTCACAAAGTAACCACTTTGAGAGGATTGTAAAGCTCTGTGAAGTGGTATATAAGTCTAAGTGCTATTGCTATTTCAGAAAAAAAGGTCTTTGTATTTAGGCTGTTGGTTTGAGCTCCGAGCTTGGCAATTTGGTTGCAAACATTTCATCACCATTTGAGGAGACATTGTCAGTGAGTTTTGAGTTCTCAAAATACAAAACAAATGGTGACGAAACATTTTCAACCAAATTGCCAAGCTCAGAGCTCAAACCAACAGCCTAACTACCAAGCCAAGCTACTAAATGGTTCTGCCCCAGGTGCCTGATGGACCCTGAGAGGTTCCGGACAGAGCTTGGGACTTTTCCCACATACCTATCCCACGATTCGCCAGAGACCCTGGTGGAAGCCTGGGAACGGGCAACTGCCGGGGCACTGGATCGAATCGCCCCTTTGCGGCCTCTTATCCGACAGGGATCCCGTGCGGCTCCTTGGTTCTCCGAGGAGCTCAGGGAGATGAAGCATCGGAAGAGATGCCTAGAGGGCTGTTGGAGATCTTCTCGTTCCAAATCTGACCGAACACAGTTAAGAGCCTACATTAAGTCTTATCTTGTGGCAATGGAAGCGGTGAAACGTGATTATTTCACCGCTCTCATTGCATCTGCAGAAAACCGCCCAGCGGCCTTGTTTAGAGTGATCCACTCTCTTCTTAATCAGGGAGCGAGGGAGGACCCCTTGCAGGGCAACACTGAGGATTTTGTGCAATTTCTGCAAGATAAAATCGGTCAGATCCGGTTAGGTCTAGACTCCGACTGGGCAGGACCGAGCGAGGAAACAAGAGCGAGTCTTGAAGGTAATATCTGGGTTAACTTTGACCCTGTGTCCTCAGAGGAAGTGGACAGGATTGTGGGTAGATTGGGAACTTCCACATGTTTGTTGGACCCATGTCCCTCCTAGCTCGTTGTGGCAACCAGGGAGGTGACCAGTGACTGGATCCAGGCCATTGTCAACACTTCTTTGAGGGATGGGGGTCTTCCCGACCATCCTTAAGGAGGTGATGGTTTGACCCCTCCTCAAGAAGCCAGCCCTGGATCCGGCCGTTTTGAACAACTTTCATCCTGTCTCCAACCTTCGCTTTATAGCGAAGGTTGTTGAGCCTGTGGTCGCTCACCAACTTCCACAATTCCTGGAGGAAATGGACTATCTAGACTTGTCCTAATTGGGCTTCAGGCACGGACACAGCACAGAAACGGCATTGGTCGCCCGAGTGAACGGCCACTCCTCTATCCTGGTCCTACTTGACCTCTGGCGGCTTTTGATACCATCGACCATGGTATCCTATTGCAACAGCTTGGGGAGTTGGGGTGGGGGGCACTGTGCTACAGTGGTTCTCCTCCTACCTCTCGGGTCGTATACAATTTGTTTGGGCAGGGGGACAGAGATCCTCCCCAAGGCCCCTCACTTGTGGGGTACCTCAGGGATCGATTCTCTCCCCCCTGCTCTTCAACATCTATATGAAGCCACTGGGAGAGATCATTCATGGTTTTGGGGTGAGATATCAGCAATATGCTGATGATACCCAGTTGTACATCTCCACCCCTGACCAACTAGGGATGCTCTTTCTGTGATGTCGAAGTGCCTGGAGGTGGTGCAGGTCTGGATGGGTAGGAACAGGCTCAGACTCAACCCCTCCAAGATAGAGTGGCTGTGGATGCTGGCATCCTCTGATCTTGTGGCCCCATCACTTGTGATGGGAGGGGAGTTGCTTACTCCCTCAGAAAGGGTTCACAATCTTGGTGTCCTCCTGGATTCACAACTGTCACTAGCTGACCATCTGACGGCCTTGACCAGGGGGGCCTTTGCGCAGGTTCACCTTGTGCACCAATTGTGCCCTTTCCTACACAGAGATGCCCTTCGTACAGTCCCCCATGCTCTTGTCATCTCTCGCCTGGATTCCTGCAATGCCCTCTACATGGGGCTGCCCTTGGAGTGCACCCAGAGGCTCCAGCTGGTCCAAATGCAGCCGCACGGGTTGTTATGGGAGCTTCCCATTACTCCCATGTTACACCTCTCCTGCGCGATCTGCACTGGTTACCAGTGATCCTCCAGATCTGCTTTAAGGTGCTGGTGCTTACCTATAAAGCCCTTCATGGCATGGGCCCGGGGTACTTGAAGGAGCACCTTGATCTGTCCCCGTCCACACACACACACAAATACAGCCAGCCAAGGGTTAAGGAAGCACTTGGAACACACCCAGCTCTTTATCTCCAACTTGGCAGCGATATACACGCCGTCTGCCAAGTGCTTTTATTTCCACAGAAAACAGAAAGATAAATACTCAGCTTCCAAACGTCCCACAACAATAAATATTCCTCCCAGCAGTTCCGAATGAGGCTTTAGTGACTATCCAAGGTTAGTTTTGTTCATCACAGGGATCACTGGCCACCACCCTCTATTATATAGTCTCTGGGGTGTGGTCCAGTGACTCAGTTCTAATCCCTAGCACGCCTCCTGAGCTGCTGCAATCGTTTATCACGCCTTCGGAGGCGTGCGTCCAGGAATGATGTTTCTCCTCCGCTCTCATCCGAGCCACCTGTCTCCCTGCTAATCTCCTCTCCCTCGGCCGGCACCTGAGACAGTGCCAGAGGGGAGGGGCCTGGAGAGGGAGGCCTGGCTGACTCCTCTTCCTCATGCTTGGAGCTTTCTTCCTCCGATGGGACAGGCTCAGAGGGCGGGGCCACAACACACCTACTACCTGCCTCTCACCGACCAGTGCGCTCACATAGGGCAGTCCTCCTCGGGGTGCCGTCAACCAAGCAATGTCGGCTGATGGCGCCCAGGATGAGGGCGTTCTCGGTGGGCACGCCGACCCTCTGGAATGCCTTACCCACCGAGTTCCGAACGGCTCCTGACCTCTGCTCCTTCTGCAAGGACCTAAAGATATGGCTTTATGGATATGGATTTTGGCGCAGGAAGCTCAGGTTTACCCGACATTGTATAAAGGGGAGAAAACCTTGATGTATGAAGGTTTCTTGGATGTTCAGGGTAATCCAAAGTCACGAGAATTATTAACTCTTCAAGGATATAAGATAGACTGGTGGTCTTATTCGCAAGTGTACTCCAGGTATAAAAAAGATTTACATAGTGAAGGAATCTACCGTAAAAGACAAGAATTGGATAAGATCTTATTAGAAGGAGGGAAAGGGATATTATCTAAATGTTATGCATATTTATTGTGTCTGCAGATAGGACAGGATGTAGTGAAGGATTGTATGGTAGCATGGGGGCGAAATTTTGGATATCCCCTTGACTTCCAGCAATGGGAACAGATTTGGTTAAAAAATATGAAATTAACCATGGCCTCCTCATATAAAGAAAACATATATAAAATGATCTACCGGTGGCATCTACCCCCGGCGAGATTAGCTAAAATGTTTCCCGGGACATCTGCCTGCTGTTGGAAGTGTGGTTACAGCAATGGAACCTATTTTCACCAATGGTGGACCTGCCCGCAGGCGGTTAAATATTGGAAAAAAATACGGCAATGGATTTTGGAAATTACACAGATTAATTTGGAATTAAGACCTGAGATTTTCCTATTGGGGGCAAAACCTTTGAATGTTAAGTCAGATATATGGTTCTTGTTGATTCACATTATCACTGCAGCAAGATTAGCGTATGCGCAGGAGTGGAAAAATCAATACTTACCGATAGATTTGAAAATAATATATAAAATTAATGAGTGTGCGGAATCAGATAGACTAACTAGATTGATCAATGGTAAAAAAGATTCAGAATTTTATAACAGTTGGAAAGTATGGTACGATTGGGTCCAGAAAAGGTGGGATAGAATAGACATATGATGATGTATATATATGATGGCAAATATGTATGTATAAAGGAATGATTTTATACTTATGGACAATGTAATCATATTATACCATGGTGGCAGGATTGTATATTTTATTTGTGTATTAGTGTATAGAATATATTAATAAAAATTATATATAAATAAGATATGGCTTTTTAAACAACTCATCTGATCTGCGGGGTGTTTTTAGTTGGTTTTAATATGGGTTTTAAATTGTGGGATTTTAATTATGCTAAATTAATTATATTTTTTATTGTTCTTCGGTTTTTAATCTTTTGTGAGCTGCCCCGAGTCCTTTGGGAGAAGGGCAGCATATAAATTTAACCAAATAAATAAATTTGTATTTATTCCAAACTCTAAATGGCATGCCTGACAAAGTGATACTTGAAATCCGCATTCATTTTAATTTTAGATAGATAGGTGGGCCATCCAAATTTTAGTTCATGACCTCTGAAATCCAGTAACATCTTATTCTATACAGTCATCTATTCCTTCATCCAAACCAAAGAACATGCAATTTTAAATCTGTACCTCATTTTTTGGTATCCTGTAACAATTTATACTTAATTCTTGGATTTTTTCCCCCTTGAGATGCTACCAAGAATATCTTTGATGCTGAACCAAAGTAGTGCTGGGCTCTGTCTCTTCAAAGTATTAGTCAGTACTAAGTGTGCCTTTCCTTTAAATCTAAAGAAACCGTCCTTGAATTGGGATGAGGACATTTCTCTGACTTTGACAAGTGGGGCACCCATTTCCCTATATTTATAAGAAGCAGGTTATTTCATTTAATGCCTTTAAGGAATGCTTTGCTCAATTCTCGGTCAGAATTTTCTGAAATCTTTCCAGCCCTATTGTGAAACTTTTCATGGAGAAAATGAATCATGGCTTGGAAATTAAAACTTGTTAATAATCCTTTTTCTCATGTGCTCTAGCAATAATGAAATACGTTTTATTCATATATCTTCATGGTTTGCATTGCCACAAGGTAATGAAGGGTATGAAGGAGTAGAGCTTGGAGGTTCCACATATCAATATAAGGAATATCATTTTGACACTCTCCAACTTTACATTGTCAAGAATATCCTTGCACATTGACCTTGCCACAGATGGATATGAGTACTCAGAGAAATACCAAAAGAACAAAAGGGTCTGGAAGCAGGAGACAGGTATTTTTAAACTGTGTCATTCCAAGGAACTGGCAGGCTTTATAAACAGTTGCACAAAAGAAAGCAATCTTGTCTGCTTGAGATCGTTTAATAGATTTGTTATACATTTTTGACAATAACTATGGCTGTGCCAAGCATTCAAAAGGGTATTCACAATGTATGTTAGAATGATCCATGCTTCCTTAGAAAGGCATGCTGCTTCAGAGGCCATTCTAGTTGTCTGAGAGTGCATGTGCGTGTATAGACAACATTTCTGTTAGAACAATCAATGAAAAAAAATATTTGTGCATGCATAAGTATAAGTGACAGCCAGAAATAGCTTTTGAAGTAACTGCAGAAGCTGTTCAGAGAAGTGCTACTTTGCTCACAACAATATGCTTTATAAATTGCTCTGTGGCACAGCTCTAGTAATAACCCTTTTGAAACATTACATTTAAGGAAACAAGAGTATTTTGTGTGAGTATGTGTTGTGGCAAAAAATAACTCACCAAGAAAACCAATAAACCAGAGATGGTCCACCTGAAAATTTTATCAGTCCAAAGCAAGCAGTTTATTGTGAGTGACTATATTTTTCCCATGAAGAAGGAAAAAGTAGAAGAATTTTCTGAGAAGCATGGTAGAAAAAAGATCTTTAAATATAAACATGGACAATGGATTCTAGATTCTTTTATCAATATCCAACTATTTTCTTTGTGTCGTAAGTGGGTCTATACACATTGCAGATAAAGGCTGTAATCATTTAAAAAAACAGCAAAGGAAAAAAAGCTTTGATAACTATGAAGTAATCATAGAAAAAGATGGTTTTCTGTTATTATCCCAATTTGCTGGGCAGGAACATTAGCATGGGAAAACAAGTCAGGTGGACTCAATATTTCAACTAGTTCAATTTCACCCTCCGCTACCTCCCAGGGGAAAAAAATTCCTGGTGGGTGCCTTGTCCCAGATGTCCAAGTACAACAGTGCCAAAGAAGAAGTTGTCAATTCCATCATCCCTTTGAAACAAATAGCTGCATCAGTCCTCACAAGGCAACAAAAAATCCCAAAAGAACAGGTAGCTGGGGATACAGCCCAAGCATTGAAAGAGGTCTGTCAAAAGACAAATGGTTCCAATTACATAAGGAAGAACTTTCACTAAGGGATGGCCTGGAGTGGATTGGGAGTAGATTGTATGTGCCCATGAGCCAGCAAACCCTGGTGCTGCTATGTAGCCACGACACTAAGACCATGGGACATTTTAGATTTGTTAAAACTCTCTACTTTGTGAAATGCCAGTTCTGGTGGCTGCACATGAAAAGAGACATTGAAAGTTATGTGGCCAGTTGCCCAGTCTGTACCTCAACCAAGAGATGCCTTGGCATGATCCCAGAGTTGCTGCAATCCATCTCCAGTCCCATGGAGAGAAATATCAATGGATTTTATTGTGGAATTGCCAGAAAGCTCAGAAAACACAATGATTTGGGTTATTACAGACCTTTTCTCCAACTTTGTGGCTTGCCCCAAGATCCTGTCTGCATGGACTCTAGTGAAGTCATTCGTGCAACACGTCTATCGAGTGCACAAAGTGCCTAAGCACATAATCTCAGATTGTGGCATCCATTTAAAAATAAAATAAGGAAAAACTGGAACCCTATAAAGTAACTCAAGGTAGATTCATATTGTTAACAGATTTTCTATATGATTTAGTGATTCCAACGTTGGCTAAACTAGATTTCAATTGTGAAACAAAACATTATCCTTCAATTTCATTTTTAATGAAATACTAAGATAGTAATAAAGGGGGGAAAGGTACAATTGAATGCCAAACAGGTGAAATCCTGTTATCAGAGCAGAATAGTAAAAAATAGGAGCCTGATTTAAAGTTTATGCATGTTTTGGCCTGATTTGTTATTCACTAAGTCAAACTTGAGGCCCGCAGGCCAGATCTGGCCCACAATGTGGTTAGATCTGGCCCATAGAGCCACCCTGGTGAGGGGCCAGCCCTTGCCGCCTCAGCCCCAGCCCACCCCAGCCTGGCCGGGCGTGCACACAGAGGTAATGAGCATGTGGGGGCTGACATGCAGCTGACATGTAATGAGCACCATTGCCATGAAGTTGTTGTAGACCAGTACATAGAGCCCCAGCAGCAGTGCTACACCTGCAACCAGTGCTTCTGCCACCCATTTGTTGGCCCTGCAGCCCATGAGCACTTCCCTTTTACTGGGTGGCCCCCACTCCCACCCTACCTCCTGCCATGGCCACCAGCAGAGCTGCTGCTCTCACACCCTCCCCTTGTCCCTTCCTGGCATGGAGGGAG
This sequence comes from Pituophis catenifer annectens, assembly GCF_029215685.1. Classification (NCBI taxonomy): domain Eukaryota; kingdom Metazoa; phylum Chordata; class Lepidosauria; order Squamata; family Colubridae; genus Pituophis; species Pituophis catenifer. The sequence continues at coordinate 31,447,616 of NW_027256888.1, forward strand.
GAAGGGAGGGAGGGAGGGAGGGAGGCGACAGAAATGAGAAGGAGGGAGGGAGAGAAGAGAGGGAGGGAGAAAGATAGGGAGGGAGGGAGGGAGGGAGGAAGGAAAGAAGGAAGGAAGGAGATGGGAATGACAAGGAGGGAGGTAGGGAAGGGAGGAAGGGGAAGGGAGGAAGGAAGGAATGAGGGGAAGGGAGGAAGGAAGGAAGGAAGGAAGGAAGGAAGGAAGGAAGGAGGGAGGGAGGGAGGGAGGGAGGGAGGAAGGGAAGGAGGGAGGGAGGATTTGAGGGAGTCTTACCTTAGCACTTGGCCACCAGCACCCCTGCTGCCCTCTCACCATCACCTTGCTCCCTCCTCCTGGCCTCTCCTGGTGGTCTCCCATCCTATCGCTAAGGATGCTTTGTTTACAAAGCTGGGTCTCCTTGCATGGAGATGAAGTGAGCCTCCCTCTGACTCACACACTTCACTTTCTGCTGCCATACGTCCTTTGGCTCTGCGCCCAGCTCCTAAGGCCAAGGATGGGCAGGAGGCCAGCATTGTGTCAGGACTGATGTGGGCACTTCCAGGCACCCACATAAGCAACCTGGCCAAGGAGAGCAAGCATAGCAGCAACAGCCTCAAGGAAAAGGTAAGTGTGGCCAGTCACCCCTTCGGGGAAGCAGGGCTGGGCTGGGCTGCAGGCTCCTGGTGCCATGGAAGCTTGAGGGCTGGGCATTTGCTCACTATTACTTGCCCATGCCATCTGGACTGAGAGAGACAGCAAGGCTCCTTTGGTGGACGAGGCTTTGGTGCTCGTCCTGGTCTCACTTTCCTCCACTGGAGACCTCCAGATCCCCTTTCCTAGCCTTGGCTGGCCCCCCACAGGAGGTGGAGGATGATATTGCTGCATGTGGAAGCATGGAGGAGAAAGTTTTCAGGAAGCAGTTTCCTCCAAGTCCATCTTCTGCCTTGACAAATCTCTGGAGAGGAGGAGGGGGTGGTGGGAGAGCTGCATGAGGGAAGGCTGTCCCAACAAGCCAGCATATTTACCACACATGATTGGAAATGGAGATTTCCTTTTGAGAAGGGCCAGCCTCCCTTGGGCAGAACCAGGAAGTGCTGCTCTCCTGCCTTCTTCTCTGGCTCTCCAGACATCTGTCAAGGCAGAAGTTGGATTTGGAGGAAACTGCTTCCTGCAAATTTTCTTCTCTGAAGTTCCACATGCAGCAGCATCGTCCTCCACCTTCTGCTTTGCTGGGAGGGAGCACTGAACAGGGAATGATGTCTGCAAATGGGAGAAGAATGTCTCCTTTGGCATTTTGTACACACGAATGCACGCATCCCCTACCTTTCCAAGCTTGGAGACTTTTATCCACATCTGAGCTTACAAACTGCCAATCATGCCTGGGCTTGGGGAGAAGGCCATCTCCTTCTTCTGTGGATGAAAGTCCTCAAACTTGGAATGTGGTGTGTGCGCGCCCGTGTGTTCACATGCACTTAGCTGCCAGCAGTTTGGAGAGGCAAGGAGCTTGTGGGACACCAAATAGTCTCCATGTCAAATTAACTGGTGCGACTTGTTTTGTCCCGAACCAACCATCCTGAATCAGCCACACCCAGTGAGTGGCATCAAGATGGCTATGCCCACCCAGGCATGTCCACCCAGGCATACCCATCTGGCTGCTGTGAGTTGTCATAGTCTTATATACAACTGGCGCTCTGAGGGCAACCAAATTGCTGATGCGGCCCTCAATGAATTTGAGTTTGACACAGGAGTGAAATGCTCCTGGTTCAGACTGGATCACCCAATCTAGTAGCGATCGCAGCGGATAATTCGGAGAACTGGTAGCAAAAATCTCTGCCCCCCCCCCATGCCCAGCTGAGCCACGTGATCATCAGAGGCTTTTTTTTTCTTTTAAAAGCATTTTTTCTACAACCTCTTTGGCCAAAGAGGTTGTAGAAAAGGTGCTTTTAAAAGTAAAAAAAAAGAGCCTTTGACGATCAGGCAACTCAGCTGGGATTGTCAGAGCCTTTTAAAAGCATTTTTTAAACAACCTCTTTGGCTGAAGAGGTTGTAGGAAAAAATGCTTTTAAAAGGTTAAAAAAAAGCTTCTGACAATCACAGCTGAGCAGTGCGATCGTCAGAGGCTTTTTTTTACTTTTAAAAGCAATGCTTTAAAAAAAAAAAGATTGCATGCCACAGCTGATCACACCCCCTCGTGCACTGTTCTACTTACTGCATGCCTCCTTTTGGCATGCACTGTGCACATGCACCCCACATTTGGTATGTGGTGAGCACTGCGCATGCGCAGCCAGCGAACCGGTAGTAAACCGGTTCAGATTTCACCACTAGTTTGACACCCTAGTATAAATAATGTATGCTCCATTCTTCTTTCCACCAATAGGATAATACAATTATTTACAGCATTGTATGGAGAGACAAATATCTAAGTTTATTGAAACGTCTGTAACCTTCAGTAGAATTGGTAGTCATAATTTATTTTAGCAGCTTACTCAATATGTTGAAGCACTGGAAAGAGAAAACAATGATATATTCTTTTGACAATTTTAAAAGTTGCCTAGCTTTTCTAAATATTGGTTTAAAGAAAATAATTTTCAGCGTGCAGTAAGAAGAGTTTAATAAAAAGTCTTATTCAACATGTAACAGTGTTTGTATTAATTGGTACTTCTTTAGCATAAGAGAGTATGGTTATTTTTTCTTGTGGGAGAAAAAACAACAAATCCTCAGAGATAATGGGATGTAATTACATTACTACCAGTGCTACTATTTTGATTTCTAAGGTGTCTAATTGTAAAGCAATTCTCAAGGTGACAATCAGAAATTTCTTATCAATAAATTACAGTGTTTAAATATATAATGTAATGTGATTATAGAATAAAAATATAGTTACTCCATTAAAAAGCCATGTTTTTTACTTGTAACATTATATTACTATATGCACAATTGTTTATTTTTAATGTCATTCTGACTTTGAAGTGATATTTTAGCTTGATCTGTAGGTATATAGTAAATATTTAATGAACCAATTAAGAAACAGAAACCCCAAAATCAAAATTATCCCATGATCCATTCTTACTATTTGAAAATATGAGCCCATTTCAATTTGAATCCAAATCCAACAATTTATCTATTTAAAAAAAATGTAGGGCATTATAAAACAAAAATATAGTGATACCATAAAAGAACTTCAAATAGTTCCTCCCCCACTGTATTCTTGCAAACATCATTTTAATTAAAAGAATATTAAAGCCCATATTCTCAATCCCTATGAAAACATGCGCTCACAAACTTGTTCAACTTGATATAAATTGTATTTTTTTCCAATTATTTATTTATTGTTCAAAATTATTTCTCAGCCACAATGGAATGGAGAAGAAGAGAAACATAATTTGTTGACGAAACTAAGGAAACTAAGAAACTAAGGAGCACCAAAGTAATTTTGTTTTAAAACAGTTTCATGAAAAGCAAATTATTGATGTTTTAAAAATGTCTACATGCAATTGAGAAAAAAATCCACTAGTAAATAACACACCAGGATAAATATACCAATTAAGATGAAAGTTAGGGAAGGATACTTGACAAACACCATTGGCAATGTCTATAGAAACCATATTTTTTATTACTCTTTGTGTATAAAGTTGTGTGACACATAAACTGAATTATAACAATTATAACAATATTATGACAGTATTTTAGGATTATTAAATAATGAAATCATTATTAAGTATAATAAAACAGGAAAGTTTGATCCATCTTGGTTGGATAATGAAGAATAATTGTCACATATTGAAATTTATGGCAGACTTTCAGTATCTACTTTAGTATTTGGACATATTGAATATCTGGACAAGATTTTTCAAGCAAATTGAAAAAAAAGAAAAGGGTCAGTGGCCAAGATGATACATAAAAATGTGCCAAAATGTGGATATATTTTATCTTTTTACAATCTGAAAATAGCAATGTTCAAAGTGAACATTAAATCTTTTAAAAACACAACATAGCATTACCTTCAATGCTGACTCCTAGTGTTGTCACAAGGGGATGATATTGTTCTATATTTTGGTACTACAATTCCACTCTTTATTTTCTTCCCCAATAATTGCAATGTAAAATTCCATTTAAATACTTATAAAATTAATTCTATTTTTGAAAGAAATAAAATAAAACCCTCACAGGTCTTTAAATTTGAAATTGATATTAAAATCTAATTAAGAGCCTACTGGTAAGTACACATCATTGGAATATTATTTGAAAAGGAACTTTTAATAAGATCTTAGATTTTTAAATAGGAAATTTTATGCAAAAGCACTTCAAATTAAATCAATGTTTTAGTAGAAAGGTAACAGAATTTTAGTTCATTTAGTTTATTTCATTTTCCTGAAATACTTCTTACCAATTTATTCCTAAACACCAAGAAAACTGATACAGAAGATAATATTTTATTGTCATTGTTATACTACAATAAAAATACTTGCTTGTCATTATCATCATGTTGGTGGTAATGATGGAATGCAAGGTTTTCTTCAACAAGCAATTGCAGTTATGCCAATGTAAATCCATCCTTGTTTTCTAGTAGGTCACTCCTTCAAATGTTCCTGCCAAAATCCATACTTTGACACTCAGCAGTGTCAAACTCGTGTTGTCACTGCGTTGTCACATGACGTATCGTGACTTTTCCCCCTTTCACTAAACCGGGCATGGACATGGCCAGCAGCTAATGCATCTGGCTTGCAGGCCATGAGTTTGACACCCCTGTTCTAATTTCTCCTCTGTATGTCTCAGCCCATGGTGAATTAAGCAATGCTGTGACCTCCCTCTTGCAGTGTCTGTAGCAGGGGTCGGCAACCTTAAACACTCAAAGAGCCACTTGGACTCGTTTCCCACAGAAAAAAAACACACCGGAGCCACAAAACCTGGGTGGGAGTGGCCAACTCAATGTCACTCACTCCCATCCAGTCACATGACCCCATAGTCACACCTACCCAGCCATAAAACCATTCTGTCTCCCCCTCTCCCTATCTCCCCCCGTGTCTCTCTCCCTCTGTATCTCTCTCTCTCTCCCTCTCTTCTCCCTCTCTATGTATCACTTTATGTGTCTCTATGTCTCTCTCTCTGCCCCCCTCTCTCTGTGTATATATGTATGTATATATATCTCTCTCCCCCTCCCTTCGGGCGACCATCCTCCTCCTCCTCCCCCCTCCTCTTGTAATGCTCTGGCTGAGCCCGGAGCGTGCACACACACAGGGAGACCCTCCCCAAGTGAGCGCCTTCGCCGTGGTGGCTCCCTCTGTCTGGAACATCATTCCCCCAGACATCAGACTGGCCCCCACTCTAACACTCTTTCGGAAGGTGTTGAAGACGTAGTTCTGACAGTGGGCCTGGGGAACCCAGAGTGGGATGGAGCCATTAGATGGTTTGTATGAAAGTGTGTTGTCTCAGGAGTAGAGTGGGTGTGGGGAGGGGGGTTATTATTTTACTAATTTATTATTTTATTCTTCTTCTTTTTATTCTTTTTATTTCTTTTACATGGTTTTTATATCTGTGTAAGCTACCTTAGTTGCCATATGCAAGTAGGCAGCAATATAAATTTTCTAAAATAAATAAGTAAATAACTTGTCAGGGTAAATGTCTAATTCTCCCAGGCAGGGGCTGGCACCTCCCCATATCCCATCATACCCCCTTATCTCAGACTCCTCCCCTGGTGTATATAAAGGTCCTACACGTGGGCTCCCAGCAGTTCCAGATGTGTACCTGCAAAGACAAGACAGAGGTCAGTGACCTTTACCCTGAATTGGGCCTAGGAGGACTCCAGGCCTAGAATAAAGATTCAATGAAGAGATTCCATTGTCTCCTGTGAGTTATTGGATTAGATCCATCCAGCATTAACAAGTTGGTAGCAGAGGATGGTTACCCATAACTCTAGAGAATGACTGAACAGGCCGCTTACTCTGATAAGAAGAGCAGAGTAAACACCAGAGCATTCACCAAGAAGATGGCTGCTCAACTGACACCCAAAGGTGCCATGCCAAGAGCCACCCCAGCTGAAAGTGGACAGGACATTGAGCCGGACCCATTCCTCTGTAAAGAGAGACCACGGGGGGAAGCAGATGATCACAAAAGAGAAGAGCCACAAGAAGAAGACGAACTGAGAATGGACCTGCTGAAAATGATGAAAGTGCCCATCAGCAATGGAGAGCTCATCGCGAAACTCCAAGGCCTCCTAGAAACCCATGGAGCAGTGATGAGCACCCAAGAACAGACCCAAGAAGACGCCAGCCCGGTAAGGGAAAGGGATTCCCTCGCAAAGGCCCCGGACATAGAGGGGCTCAGTTTCGCGCCAATTTCCTGGTGGCCATCTTGGAATGGCCAGCAACCAATAGGAGGCTGGGATTTAAATCCAATGGCAGGAACCAGCCAAGGCCCTGAAACGAACGAGGGGCACCCCAAAAGTAGCTATGGGGAACAGACTCAATGCAACAGGAGCTCGCCTACCGAGCTCGAAATAGAAAAGGCCATGGAGACCCTAGCGGCAGCATTCAGCCCCACTTTCAGGCCTCCCGCACCAGCCACAGGCCGCAGGGAGGCCTCCAGCAACCAGGGAGATCCCAGGCCTGCCGCCGAAGCCACAACACTGACCCTGCCACTCACCAAAAGAGGGACGCACCTGCACGATGGACACGGGGCATCGACCGCCTATGGACAGACCTCGCGGCAGGATTCAAACCCGCCACCCTTCCTACCACTGGAATGGGACCCGAGAGAAGAAAATCAACCCATCTACTCACCGATGCTGCGACACCCGCCGGGCTTCCCTGCACCTCCAAGGACCACCGCTCACTGATCCGGACCAGCCACCATCGCCACCGAGCCGCCAATCTTCGGGAGTCCTCGCTTAATGACCACGAGGCCTCCGCAGCCTCCATCGATGTCCGCCAGGGATCCAGCCACCCAGCAGCGATCCACGATGCTCAGCGAGGGACCCAGGCAGACCAGGGGTGAGTCCAGCACCCACCTGGCCAGCCTAGGCCTGGACCTAGGAGCCACGACTGTGAGCTCCTCACCAGATGACTTCCAGAGACAAATGAGCCTCGCGCATGCCCAGTTTCCACCTACAGAGAGAGAGAGGAAAGAAACAGACACATCAGTACAGAGTGGGAAGAAACATAGAGACACATCAATACAGAGTAACAACTTGCATACCCATGCCTTATTGTGAGTTCCCTCACTTACAAAACCATGGACAGCTACCCTCTGTAAGTAACCATTCTAACAATTCTGGGGCTTTACCTGTCAACTTTCCCAAACTACAAGTAGAAGGAAAAAAATCTTCTAGAGTGGTGTCAGCAGCTGCAGATAGTTTTTATGAAAGAAAACTTACTTTTCCTAATATCAGATCCACCCCAGAAACCCTTTTGAACTTTTGAAATTGACTCAGGGCTTTTTGCATTTTGTTAACCAGTATTTCTCCAACTATGTACCCAAGCATAGGGAATCACATGACAGTGCATGAAGTGATACAAAAACTTTATAACCTTTTTTACAGCAGGAGTAGAGCAACTACAACTAGGATTTCCAAAGAATTCCATTCTGCCAGACTTAGACCAGGGGTCCCCATGAGTGAACACCTGTTAAAACTTAACACAACCAGGACTGAATTAATGCATAGGGGTGAAGCAATCACTGAGGAGAGTATGATGAGTATAGTCATAAACTCTTTAGACAATAGCTGGGACAACTTTGTGATGCAATTGGACAGCCTCAGTCTAGAACACTTAACATTAGACACACTCACTAACCGCCTTATTGCAGAGGATAATTTAAGGAGGGACCGTCACATGTCAAGAAGGGACCCCAGACCCACCAAAAGGGTTGAATTCCAGGACAGGGGAAAGGTTGCCCCAGAGTGTTTTTCCTGTGGGTCCAGGAATCATTTAAGGAGGGATTGCCCCAGAGGTGATAGGGACAGGGGATATAGAAAGAGACGGTCACCAGACTGCAGACACTTCAGGGAACGGGGACGTGGGTGGTCACCCAACCCTAGAAAAAACAGTGAACGCAGGGATGCTTCCAGAGATAGCAACCCAGGGACCATGTACGGCTTCAGGCATGGTAAAGCAGACTCCAAGCAGGGGACAGATGAGAACATGTGGCTTCTGGATTCAGGAGCCACTAACCATACCACACACAACCCCAATCTATTCACCTCCCTCGTAGAGACAGACTTCAAGATCAGAATGGCTAACCAGAGCACAGCCAAGGTCATAGGGAGAGGGAATGTACATATACCAGGGGTTGGGAAAATAGAGGGGGTACTGTACATACCAGAGATACCCCACAATGTCTTAGCCATCGCAAAGCTCACAACAGACACAGACACAGAGATAACATTCAAGGAAGGCAGGGTACAGATACTCAACCAAGGAAAAAGGGTTGGCAAGGTAACCACACATGATGGACTACCATACTTTACACCCAGTGAAAGTGGCGAGGGAAGTATAAACACAAGCATCACCCATGAGCAGGGGGGAGACACTGAAACTAGAGGGGGACCCCAGGGCGAAACGAACACTGTGTCACCAGGCAAAAACAAGGTATCCATGGGAAAACCCATCCACGACAATTGTGCCCACCTCCTTCACAGAAGGCTGGGACATATCAGTTTCCCAGTTGTAGAAAAAATGCTAGGATGTACAGAGGGTTTGAAAGTAAAGGACTGCAAAAATTATTTGGCATGTTCAGTGTGTAAATCTTCAAAAATTAAGATCAAAGAGAGGCCCAAAAGGTCAGAGCGCACAACTGACCACCCATTTCAGCTAGTACACATGGATTTAGTGGGACCACTGAGACCTTCCATTGGACACAGGAAAAGGTTTTTCCTAACCATAGTAGACGACTACAGCAGGTATGGCTATGTGTACTCTCTCAAGCATAAAAATGAGACATTCCAAAGGTTCAAAGACTTTTATAAAAGGGTGGAACTGCAACATGGGGCAAGAATCAAACAGATAATGACTGACCAGGGTACAGAATTCATGGCCAAAGACTTTGCAAAATGGTTAAGGGAGAGGGGCATATTGTATTTTAGCTCCACCCCTTTTTCCCCATTTCAGAATGAGGTCTTAGAATGAAAAAACAGCCTACTCCAAACAATGATGAGGTGTGTTCTGGAGGACGCTGGAATGAACCAATCATTCTGGTCAGAGGCATTATACTATTCAAATTGCACACTAAACAGGTTGTGGTCAAGCTCAATCAATAAAACCCCATACGAACTAATGTACAATAGAAAACCCAACCTAGCCCACCTACACGTATTTGGTGCCCCAGCTGACGTCCACACTCCCCGACAGCTAAGGAAGGAGGAAGAAAAGGTGTCAAAAAGACTAAGTTTCGTGGGCTATGAGCCTGGGACAAAGGGATTCAGATTTGTGGACTGCAATAACAAATTCATTGTATCCAGGTCTGCAGAATTCCATGAATTGGTCAAAGCTCCACTGCAATGACATTTTCCTTGACAGAGACATGCAACCACATAACCAAAGTGACAAGGAACTGACCACCAGGGGGCCAGAGGAAACTGAAACAGACAGACCCAAACACCAAGAACTGAAAGCCGAGGGATGGAAAGAAGGACACCCCACACTGAACCTAGATAGCCTCACCGAAAAAGAAGCCAAATGCCTGCATGTAGCAGATACGCCTCCAGACAGACCAACTAGATCCAGTAGGAACAAGTTACCAAAGAGAGTAGAGGACTACGTCATGTCCATACACACAGAGAATTTCACACCCAGTTCCTACGAAGAGATACTCGGCCTCCCCCAGGAAGAGAGGGAAAGGTGGAAACAAGCCATGGAAAAGGAGATGGAGAGCCTCCGAGACCTACAGGTATACTCGCCAGCTCAAGTACCTGAGAACAAAAAGCCAATTGGGACCAAGTGGGTGTTTAAAGTCAAAACACTCGAAGATAACAAAGCACTCTACAAAGCGAGGTTGGTCGCACAAGGCTTCGCCCAAAGGTACCCGGAAGACTATACGGACACCTACTCCCCCACAATCAGGGCTGAGAGTGTCAAGAGCGCCCTAGTAATTGCCACCATCCTAGGGCTGGAATTGGAAGCATTCCAATTCTACGTGGAAACTGCATATCTACATGCAGAATTGGATAATGAAATCTATGTTAAGGCCCCACCAGGATACAATGATGGGAAGGACAACACATGGCTTCTGAACAAAAGTTTATATGGACTCAAACAGTCTGGCAAGAGGTGGTACGACTGTCTAGCCAAAGCTCACAACACCATGGGCTTCAAAGCCACCTCTGTAGACAAATGTTTTTTCACAAAGAGAGAGGGAGGAGCATTAGAGGGCGTTCTTGTGTATGTGGATGATATATTGTACGTAGGGAAGCAAAGGACCAAATGCGATAAATTTGCCACCGAGTTAGGAAATCATTTCTCCCTGAAGTCACTAGGGAAGATAGACAAGTACCTAGGAGTACAAGTAATTAAAACTGACAAGGGCTTCCGGATCTCACAAAGAGAGAAAATCATGGAACTGTTATCCAAATGCAACATGTCAGGGGCAAAACCCTGTGAAACACCTATGCAACCGGACTTCATAAGGAGCATGTACAATGAAGCTGAACCCTTTGTTGACAACAAGCTGTACAGGTCAACGATAGGCTCGCTACTCTACATCGCCAACTGGACGAGGCCTGACATCGCTCTGGCTGTCAATCTACTGTCCAGGCACATGAGAAAACCCACTGTCCTGCACTGGGATGCCATAAAAAGACTGCTGAGGTACTGGAAACACAGTGCCAACGCCCAGCTGTGCCTTGAACCAGACCTGTCTGAGAAACCCAAGTTAACCTGCTATGCAGACGCTGACTGGGCCGGGGATGCCAAAAGCAGAAAAAGCACTTCCAGGTACGTAGTCTTCTTAAACAATTGCCCTATACATTGGTATACAGGAAAACAGAAGCTGGTGGCCATTTCTACCACCGAAGCCGAATTCATCTGTTTATCAAAAGCCGCAAATAACCTAGTGTGATTTGATGATTTACTTGCTGACATCTGGGCCGAACCAACATATCCTATAGTCATACATGAAGACAACAAGGCAGCTATAGAAATATCAAAAGCAGATGCCGTGGGACAGAGATCAAGGCACATAGACATAAAATATAAACACATTAGGCAATTCTCAGAAATGGAGTTCATTAAAGCCATATACTGTGACACTGAACAACAAACAGCAGACATACTTACAAAGCCACTACCTCAAAAACAACACACATATCTCACATCAAAAATATGTGTATATATGTAGATCATGTGTTTTATGTACCTAACATGTATGTTCACAGATGTCATATGTCTGCCGTTAATTAGACATTTAGAGGGGGATTTGTCAGGGTAAATGTCTAATTCTCCCAGGCAGGGGCTGGCACCTCCCCATATCCCATCATACCCCCTTACCTCAGACTCCTCCCCTGGTGTATATAAGGGTCCTACACGTGGGCTCCCAGCAGTTCCAGATGTGTACCTGCAAAGACAAGACAGAGGTCAGTGACCTTACCCTGAACTGGGCCTAGGAGGACTCCAGGCCTAGAATAAAGATTCAATGAAGAGATTCCATTGTCTCCTGTGAGTTATTGGGTTAGATCCATCCAGCATTAACATAACTAACTAACTAACTAACTAAATAAATAAATAAACAAGCAAACAAACAAACTCAGGGAAAAATGGAATGGCACAAAAGACATTTTAATATGTTGGATGTAGTAAGGAAGTCCACATTGCATATTTTATTTTTTCATGCATCCTGAATCTTAGAACACATTAAAAAATACCATTGCACAGATAGTCAATTCTTTGGACAGTATCTAATCCAACTGTCTTTGAATGCAAAGCTTGTTACTTCTCTGTGGTAACCAACATAATATTTCTATGTAACCTGTTACCTCCTGCTTCATTCACTTATGGGCTATGACTTAAGAGCAGCAGCTGGATCATCCCAACTCTTACATACAACTTTCTTAGATCCTGCCCATTCAATGTACATTCCTACATCAAGGCATATAATACCTTCTCCATCTGCCATCTCAATTATATTCATCCCTCCATGTGCAATTTGATTGGGGAAGATTTAGTGCATGAAAATTATCCCCCCCCCATGTCATTTCTGGTAATTTAATTTATAATCCTATCAAATAACATGTTTGTGGTGCAGAAGTGTGGCCAAAGTCATTGTTAAAAGCAAAAACTGGTAAAATGACAATTTAGACTATTTTGCTAATGTAGAAACAATTTTAAACTTTCTCTGTTTCTATAAAATGTGAATAGGCCAAAATAATTTTATTTTATCTTTATGATAATTAGAAAAAAAGGATCAGCAAAACCCAAGAGAATTTTTAATATTATTATTCTATTTATTGTTAATAGAAATTTATTTAAGCTAAATTCTTTTTTAATCTGTTCCACAAGTTTGAAAACTACTAATTCCTTGGAACTAGTATTTTCCTGAGATTGAAAACCAAATATCCCAAACACTTCAAGTCTGGGACAAAATTATTGACTATTTTGTTATATTTTAAATGTATTATAGTATCACAAGCATTTTGTTAATGGACAATTTACAAATCTTTTTTAAATAAATAATAATGTAATATTTATTTATTTATTTTATTTATTTATTGCTTCGATTTATATGCCGCCCTTCTCCGGAGACTCAGGGTGGTTTACAATGCGTTAAGCAATAGCCTTCATATTTTTGTATATACCTGCTTAGTAGGGCTTTCGGCCCCCCCTAAGCAGTGTTCTTTTTTATACAAAGTCAGCTTATACACAATGTTATAATTTTCAGGATAATCCAAACAATTTAATCCTGAAAAGTGTTCAAATGAAAAACATCTCAATTAGGTTTTCAAGTTGGACTTGTGTGTGCTATTCTGAAAATGTCACCTAAGCAAGTCCGTTGGACACAGTACTTTAATAGTTTTAATTTTGTGCTGCATTATATCCCGGGAGGGGGGGTAGGACTTCATATCTGATGTTTTATCCAGATTACCACTATATAATAGTATTAGAGCTGAAGTAATCTGGTCAGTTATCATGTCTAAGCAGTTAGCTGCTCCAGTGACTACTGGGGCTCAGAGAAAATCAGAGCCTGAGCTCCCTACTGAATTATGCATGAATTGAAGGGGACGTTTATTTATTTATTTATTTATTTATTATTGAATTTCTATACCGCCCTTCTCCCTGAGGACTCAGGGCGGTGTACAGCCAGAATTAAAAAAACATGCAGGACAAATATTAAAAAACAATTAAAAGATATATAAATTTGGCCCAATTAAAACTCACTACCAATTAAAACATTTAAAACATTTAAAAACATTTAAAAATTTCTTCTTAAGCCAGCCCAGCTTGCTTGAAAAAAATGGGTTTTAAGGGCACGACGGAAGGCACTGAGGTCCTGGATTCTCCTTATCTCTGGGGGGAGGTGATTCCAGAGGGTAGGTGCCCCCACAGAGAAGGCCCTCCCCCTGGGGGTCACCAGCCTACACTGTTTGGCTGATGGCACCCCGAGGAGGCCCTCTCTGTGGGAGCGCACGGGTCGCTGGGAGGTCGTCGGTAGCAGCAGGCGGTCTCGAAGATAGCTAGGCCCTATGCCATGGAGCGCTTTGAAGGTGATAACCAACACCTTGAAGCGCACCTGGAAGACCACCGGGAGCCAGTGCAGCTCGTGCAGGAGCGGTGTTACATGGGAGCGCCATGCTGCTCCCGTCACTACCCGCGCTGCTGCGTTCTGGACCAGCTGGAGCCTCCGGGTGCTCCTCAAGGGGAGCCCCATGTAGAGAGCGTTGCAGTAGTCAAGGCAAGAGGTGACGAGGGCATGAGTGACTGTGCACAGGGAATCCCGATCAAGAAAGGGCCGCAACTGGCGGATCAGGCGAACCTGACAAAAGGTCCCCCTGGTTACAGCCGTCAGATGTTCCTCCAAAGACAGCTGCATATCCAGGAGGACTCCCAGATTGCGAGCCCTCTCTGTGGGGGCCAACGACTCGCCCCCCATAGTCAGTGATGGAGTCAACTGACTATATCGGGATGCCGGGAGCCACAGCCACTCAGTCTTGGAAGGGTTGAGCTTGAGCTTGTTCCTCCCCATCCAGACCCGCACAGCCTCCGCACGTTAAAGAATGGTGAGTGGTTTCTGTCCCACACAAATGACTGCACCATACGAGATGGCTTGGCATGGCTTAGTGCCAAATTGTATGTGCCTACTAGCCTAAATGAGCTGCAGTGGTGCAATGGTTAGAGTGCAGTACTGCAGGCTACTTCTGCTGACTGCCAGCTGCCTGCAATTTGGCAGTTCAAATCTCACCAGTCTTCCATTCTTCCGAGGTGGGTAAAATGATGACCCAGATTGTTAGAGGCATTATGCTGACTCTGTAAAACCTCTTAGAGAGGGCTGTAAAGCACTGTAAAGTGGTATATAAGTCTAAGTCCTATTGCTATTGCTAAGGGGCCCTCTCCTACATCAGGTTCATGATTCTAAAACTGCTGGTCACTTTGGTTTTGTAAAGATTTGCGCCTGATTAAGTGACCATGTTGGTGTCCGTTGTTGAAAAAGGACATTAAGGCTTATGTTGCTAGCTGTCCCATCTGTGCAACTGCTAAATGGCCCCCAGGGAAGTCCTCAGTACTCTTACAGAACGTGGCTAGCCCTAGAGCCCCATGGAAGGAAATATATATTTTTTTTATTGAAAAGTTTTAAAATGTTTTACAAACAAATTTTGTAAATTTGTAAAGTTTGAATTTTCCTTTCTTCCTTTAATACCTCTAAAGACTTTAATTGCAATATGCCTCTTTCCAAGATAAGAAGCTCTTTATAAGTAATCACATCTTGTTTCTGTTCCACACTTACATTCTCTATCATATGTCTAGGTATTGTCCATATAGGTAGTTTATTATTTAATTTATATTGATACTTTTTCCATACACATAATAATGCATTTCTTAATATATGACTTTTAAAATTCTTATTCACCTTTTTATCATATACTAAATATGCATGCCATCCATATAACAAATCATACCCTTCAATATTCAATATTCTCTCTTCTGTTGAATTAATCCAATCACTAATTACTGAGCGCACGGCTGCCTCGTAATACAATCTTAAATTAGGCATTTTGAGACCTCCTCTTTCACGTGTATCTTGCATTATTTTTCGTTTTATTCTTGGTCTCTTTCCTACCCACACAAAATTAGTAATACCCTTCTGCCATTCATTCAAATTTCCATCTTTTTTCAGTATTGGTATCATTTGGAAAAGAAATAAGAACTTTGGCAAAATATTCATCTTCACTGCAGCTATCCTTCCCAGCAGTGATAATTGCAATTTTTTCCAATTTTCCATCTCTTTCTGAATTTTTTGCCACAACAATTCATAGTTATACTTATAGTTTCGCATTTGATGTCGTAATATAAACCCCTAAATACTTAACCTTCTTAACTGATTCAAATCCTGTTATTCTTTCTATTTCTTCTTTTTGACTTGTAACCATATTTTTAATTATTATCTTCGTTTTCCTTGCATTAATTTTAAATCCAGATACTTGTCCATATTGATTAATTATATCCATTAAACCTATAACCGATTTTATTGGTTGAGTCAAGGTCACAACCAAGTCATCTGTGAATGCTTGTACCCTATAATCCTGATGCCTAATTTTGATTCCCCTTATTTTATCTGAGCCACGTATTTTATTCAACAAAAATTCCAGAGTCAAAATAAACAATAATGGAGATAAAGGACATCCTTGTCTTGTTCCCTTTTCTATATTGAAAGTTTCCATTAAACTACTATTAATTATTACTTATGCCGTTTGTTGCTGATATATTGCCTTAATAGATTGTATAAAGTACTCTCCAAACTGCATATTTTCAATAAAAAATTCCAGTTCAATCGATCAAATGCTTTCTCTGCATCTAAGAACATAAGCACCGCAGGGACCTTGTTGTTTTTTCCCAAATACTCCAATATATTAACTATTTGTCTTACATTACTCTTCATATATCGCCTATTAATGAAACCGGTTTGGTCATTGTGAATCATTTGTTGCATAACTGGCATCAACCTATTTGCCAATATTTTAGTAAAGATCTTATAATCTGTATTTAACAGTGATATAGGCCTATAGTTTTTGGGCTGAGTATGATCTTGATCCTCCTTTGGGATCAGGGAAATAAATGCTGTTCTCCAGGAAGGAGGCACTTGTCCTCCAGTTTGTATTTTATTAAATAGTTCTTTAAGTGGTTCCACCATTTCTGCCTGCAAATTTTTATAATAAACCGCTGTCAGTCCATCCGTCCCAGGGGCTTTTCCCACCTTCAGTTGCTTAATTGCTAAAACAATTTCTTCAACAGTTATCAATTGATTCAAACTTTCCCTTTGCTCTTCTGAAACTATAGAAATATTCTCCCTCTGTAAATATTTATCTATATCTGTACCTTGAATCTTATCACTAGTATACAACTTTGTATAGAATTCTGAAAATGCTTTTTTAATCATATTTTGCTGATACACCTCTTTACCCTTATATTCTATTTTCTCTATAGTACGTAGCTTTTGTTTTTTCCTAAGCAAATATGCCAACCATCTGCCTGGTTTGTTTGCATTACAAAAAGAGTTATGTTTGGCATATTGCAAATAAGTTGCCACCTGATCTGCCATCAACATATTAAATTGCCCTCGTAATAAATTAATTGCTTCTTTTGTTTTCTTATCAGTTGGGTTTAAAATTAATACTTGCTCTTTATTTTTTATTTCTTCTTCTAGCTCCTACTGTTTTCTTTCCTATTTACGTCTATATTTATTATTCAAATATATTAAAATACCTCTCATATATGCTTTACTTGCATCCCAAACCGTTTCCATACATGTACCTTTATGCATATTCATAACAAAAAATTCTTTCATAAATGGTTTACATTCTTTCACATTTCCCTCATATCTAAACAAGTTTTCATTCAGCCTCCAGGACTTCCTGGGTCCCTTTTCATATTCTAATTCCATCCAAACAGACTATGATCTGTTAATGTTCTTGGACATATTTTCGTTTTCTTCACCCTAGAAAGAAAATCATTAGAAATTAGTATAAAGTCAATCCTAGAAAATGACTGATGTCTATCAGAAAAAAAGGTAAAATCTTTCTCTTCTCCATTCGTCTCAAGCCAAATATCTCTCAGCTCCATATCCTCCATCATATCAAAAAAAGATTTAGGCAATCTGGCACGTGTTTGGATATTTTGCAGAGATCCTTTTTTGTCCTTTTTAATATCCAAAACTCCATTCCAATCTCCCATCATTATATGTTTTGTAATCCCATTGTGTTAACTTAGCATGTAAAATCTTATAAAAACTTTCTTGTTGCTGATTTGGTGCATATATTCCAATAAATAATGTTTTTTTTCCCTTCTATTAAGATTTCAATTGCAATATATCTTCCTTGCGCATCTGCTTCAATTAATTTAGCTATTAAACCTTTTTTTAGGTATATAACTATAGCATTTTTCTTTTCTGGTGCAGGTGCTACAAAATGTGTCCCCAACCTTGCATTTATTAAATATTTTTGATCTTGCATTCTAATATGTGTCTCTTGTAAGCATATAATGTCATTTTTATACTGTTTCAGGTAATGAAATATTTTCCTCCTCTTTTGCGGTGAATTTAATCCATTAACATTCCAGGTTAAAAATTTACTTGCCATCTTTGGCAATTTGAAGCTTTTGAAGCATTAGCTGAAGGTCATCTTTCACTTTGATCTTCGGCCTTGCCCCTCCCACTGCTTCTGATTTTGTAGTTTCTTGTGCTTTCATCTGGGCTTGCTGCACCTTTAATTCCTCTTGGCGTTTCGTTGCTGCTCGAGTCTGTCTTTGGTCCTTTGGTTCCTCTATTTTGCCAAATAATTCCATGTCTTGGACAGAACTTGTAAATTGTAATAAATCTTCTTCAACAATCGAGGCCCCTCCTTGAGCCTGTATCTGAGCCTGCGTAATTTCTTTCACTCCCTTTCTTGCTCCCTCTGTTTCCTTTCTTCTTCTGATTTCTGGAGAAAGTGAACCTCCAGCCTTTAATACATTAAAGTGAAAATCTCTTGTCTTCCATACTGTATTAAGACGAAATCTCTGTCCTGAATAATCCACCACCAATCCAGTTGGAACCTCCCATCTGTACTGTATCTGACACTTTCTAAGTTCATCCACCAAAACAGCATAGTTCTTCCTTGCTCTCAACATTTTGGGAGGGATTTCTTTCAATGTTAAAACCTCCTGCCCTGCCACTTGAAGTTTATTTTTGTAAGAAGCCTGTAAAATCACATTTCTTAGCCTCCTTGTTGTAAAGTAAATTACAATGTCTCTTGGTAAATTTCTCTGCCTGGCCACACATGAATTAACATGATAAATTTTATCAATTTGCCAATCCAGATCCTTCTTTCTTTCTTCAGTTATCTGTACAAAGGTTTCTGCAAAGATCTCTCTCAAATTCTCTTGGGTATTTTCTTTCAGACCTCTTACTCTTATGGCAAATTCCATCAATCTATATTGTATCATCATCACCTCTGAGTCTGCTTTTTCTATCTGTGTCTGAACCTCTCCCATTTTATTCTCCAAATTCACGTTTGATTGATTAATTTCCTCTAATCTTTCATCTAACCCTTCAATGTGGCTTGCCAAACCTTGAAATGCAAAAATAATGTCTTCTCTAATTTCCTTATTTCGAGCTTGAATTACATCTTTTATTTCTGTCATTTCTCCAGTTACTTCATTCATTTTATCAGTCACCTCTTTCATTTTTTCATCAAAAGCAGAAGTAATTTTTTCTTCTAAAGTAAAGGCTTGCAGCTTTAAAGCTTGCTGCAAGGCTTCCAGAGTTAAAACTTGTGGTTCTACTGCAACTGTCAGAGATTGCGGTTTGGGTGGTGGAACAGGAGAACTCACAGTAATTTTGGCCCCAGCAGTTTTTATTTGCTTGAAAGCCATTTTCCAATTTTCAGTTCCAAATTAAAACTTTTACAACAGCCAGAACAAAGTCCCGGAAATTAGCTCAATTTCCAATTAGTTTCCAGTCTTCAGTAAGTTTGAATTTATCTACAGTCCAATTTAATTCTTCTTTCTTTTAAAGCAAATTCCGTTTATTGTCAGCAAAGACTGTCAGCGCAGAGGAGTACTTTAGAGTTAACTTTTGTTACCACACCCAATTAAGACTCAGAGCCATTTCCTTTCACTTTCTTCCCACAGCAATCAAGAAGGAAGTATTCAATACACAGGAGTTAAAGTTTAATACTTGCAGTTAGAGTCCCTCCTGACATCACTCTGCCTGCTTTTGTATCCAAAATGTTATTAAATTCTTGCAGGGATGGTCGCGGCATCTTGTTCTGCTAAGAGCAGAAGTGTCCCGGGTCCGGAGCTTGTGTCAGGCTTCCAGGGAGCTCTCACCCTTCAAGCCCCAAGAGTTATTCCTGGGACTCTTGGGGAGCTCTACCCAAGCCTGGCTGCTCTCTTTCCCCTCTTTTCCCGAGGGGAAAATTTCCAAGTTGCTAGACAGCTGATTTTTGCTGTTCTAGTGGCTTTGATGAGATCGTGGGGCTAGCGCCCCAAAAGGAGCTGCCATCGATGCCTGCGGTGCCACCGGAAGTCCGGAAGGAAATATTCATGGACATTATAGTGGAGCTGCCTGACAGTGGGAGGAACACAATCATTTGGGTCATTAGAGATATTTTTTCCAAACAAGTGCATTTTGCACCCTGCATTAATATACCATTGGCTTAGACACTTGCTAAACTTTTTATTCAACATGTATATAGGTTACATGGAGTTCCTCACTGCATCATCTTGGATAGGGGGTGCAATTCACTTCCCAGTTTTGGTGGGAAGTTGTTAGGCTTTACCCAGGGGCTAAGTTCCGTCCATCATCCACATGCTATGTAAAATTATCAGCAAGATGATTGGGCTGACCTACTGCCTTTCGCAGAAGTTGCTTATAATAACTCAGTGCATAATAATACCAGTTTCATTCCTTTCAAGGTAGCTTCTGGCCAGGATTTTGTTCCCTACCAGAACTATCCCAACAGAAGCCTCTGACCACCTGGTTGAATGAATTCAACTTGAAAGCTGGTCTGGAAAGCTTTTCAAGTTGACATGAACGTAAGGCATTGGAAGATGCGCATCAGGCTCATAAGAAACAGGCTGATAAAAAGAGGGCGAAACTAAAAGAGTTCCAAGTGGGTGATAAAGTATATCTTTCCACTAAATACTTACAGACTACCCAAAAATCAAAGAAAGTGGGATCTAAATATGTGGGACCATTTAAACCCGATTACTGTGCAGTTGGACCTGCCAAAGAATCTTAAGCAAATCCACCCTGTGTTTCATTGTAATCTGCTCGAGCCTGAAAAGGTGTCTCCCCTTTGCCCTGCTCAATCAGCCTCTCTGGTGCCCATTTTTATAGAGAGGGAACAGCATTTTGAAGTCAAGGAAATTTTAGACTCCAGAAAGCAAAAAGGGAAAGTACAATACTTAGTGGCCTGGAACCATTTCCCACCTTCACAATCGTAATGGGTTGATGCTCAAAATATTTGGGCCCCTATACTCCTTCAAGTGTTTCAGAGGAAATACCTTGATAAACCTGGGCTAAGCAATGTTCCTTAATTGACCTATTTCATTTTGTGGCTCCTAGTTTAGTTTTATATTATGTCTTTTATTCTTTTCTAAAGCCAACGCCTCTGTTGAAAGGGTGGGGGGGTGAATGTTAGCTGGATCTCCAGCATGTGGTTTGCTGTTGGTTTGCTCTCAGTTGCTAAAGAAACAGGGAAGGGGGTTTTGCCATTTGGATTGGGGAAGAGAGTTGGTGTGAGAAAGGAGGTTTGCACCCATAAACTGCAGACAATTGTTTGGACTTTTCCCAGACCAACCGTCCTGGGACTACGGAGGCACACAACATCTGCTGAAGTTCTCATAACATCACATTGGACACTGATTGGTCTTTCTGGGCTGGACCCTGGGAGGAGGGATTTGGGGTGACTTTCAAGGTGTAACTTTTGTGTAGATTTTTCCCAGATCTTGCCTTACTTTTGCTGCTGTCAGTTCATTCTTAGTAAAAATACCTCTTCTCTAAATCGATGGAGTTGTGGGTTTTCTTTCTTAGGATTTGAAAGGAGGCAGACCTGATAGAAAGGTTCTTCTTAGCCCACTTCCTATATCTCATCTTTCAAGCAGAACATCCTATTTATCAAAATACTTTTGATAAAATAAAGTTGTTTAGTTCCTGGATAATGTCACTGCATGCTGTATGTATTTCTTCTTTAATTTAGAGTTTTTGTTTCTTTGTTTAAGTGAAGGTGTTTCTAAATGAAAATCATTTAGAAACACCCAATAGAAGAGAGTATATACAATTCAGGGTTGGTGCTCTCTGATATTGGTTGCTTGCTTGCAGACATTTCATTACCTGCCTAGGTAACATGATCAGAGCCAATGAGTGTGAGGTTTGTTTCCTGTTTAAATACCATAGTTTGTCCTTCTGGTTGGCATGTTTTTTTCCTTGGTAGTTCTTTGATTAAAATATTATTTTCTGCTTGATTGTCTGGTATCTCTGTTTATCTGGGTGTTGGCTGTTGGAGAGGATATGTTCTAATCTTTTTGTTTGTTTCTTAGGTTATCTCTTAAGAATGGTGTATAAATATAGTTTATTTCTTATGTCTGTTGATAGTTGATTATTCTGAATACCAAGTTTCAAAGAATTCCCTAGCACTTTTGGATATTATTTCATCTAGGATGCTCACAGTTTTCCAATTAAAACTATGGTTGAATCTGTCCATATGTTGTGAAATTGTGTTTTCATCATGTCTTCTGACTGCTAGTTGATGTTCATGAACGCATTCTACTAGTCTTCTGCCTGTATATCCTATATGGTGGCTGTTATAGTCCTTATACTATATGTTGCAGATGACTCCTTTTTTTTCTTATTCCTTATTCAATATGATGAAGGTATCATCTACATATCAGATCCATATCTTTGGTTGTTTATGTGTAAGTGCTATATTTTTAGATGCTGTATTACAGTCTCTGATATGAGTCCTGAGAATACTAATCCCAAGGGTGCTCCTCTCAATTTTGATATATTTGTCCACAAAACTGAATGTGATCAGTGAGGCAGAGGTTGATAAGGTCCATGATTCTGAGTATTTTTATCTGGCTAGGTCAGGTGTGTTGCATACTACAGATGGTCCTTGACTTACAACAATTAATTTAGTGACGCATTTAAAGTTACAATGGCACTGAAAAAAGTGACTTATGACTGTTTTTCACACTTAAAACAAATGCAGCATCCCCATAGTCACATCATCAAAATTGAAAAGCTAGGTGACTGATTCGTATTTATGATGGTTCCAATGTTTCTGGGTCATATGATCACTTTTTGCAACCATCTAATTTTGCAACTTACAATAATCAACCTGAACCTACAGTATAATTTTTATTAGATGCTGACAATAATAAATGAATGTTGTGAAATCTCTTGTAAATTATGCTTCTAAAGTCTGGAATTTGATTAAAGAAAAGGAATTTCAATTCAAAGAACTTTGCTGGAATGAATTATTCATTCTTCCTGCTTATTAAACTCTTGTTTATTATCAATTCTGTTCTTGCATTTTGGATAACTCTTATGAATGTGAATGTACCAAACATCTAAGCTGAAGTATTTTACTGCCTTCTCCAATGCTGCACTTTTAAGCATGTTTACTGAAGACACAGTCACACTGAACTCAGTGGTGTTGTTCCCTAGTTTGTGTTTTAGGAGTGCAGTTTGAACCTGGTACAGATGGTTGATACTACATCACTCCCAAAGAGTAAAATATGGTCAAACCAGATTGTGTCCATTTTGTATTTTTTACTAGATAAACAACCTGAAAAAAGCAGTACGATTGAGTTAAGTTTACCTTAGCAATACAAAAAGCCAAGAAAATATCTCTGAAAATATTCTGCATGTAAAAAATGTGTGTTGTTATTTGTAAGTTTGAATCTTTATGATTTATCTGATTATCTTTTATTTAATAATTTCTTTGTCTCAGAATGTTAAGTTCTCTTTTTCTCTATCTCTGCCTTATGTACTGAGCTCTAACAATGAGTTGGCATGAATAATAGAGCTAGTTTGCAGGATCCAATCATGGTTGCTCACTGAGACCAAAGGTTTAGTCTTCTGAGTTTTTGAAAGCTTGGAACTTCTCTCTCCTATTCCGTGGAGACAGAAGTTCCCTGAGGATGGGCTCCAGCATGAGTCCAAACTAAATCTCTGGTCCTGGTGATCAGTCTTGATTGGATCCTGCAACATTATCCTGGACACATATATTTGCCTTCATTCATGAGAGCTAGTTTGTTCTAGTATTGATGGCACCAGTCCAAAAAAACATTATATATAAATTCTAGTCTCCTTTTGGCATGAAAGCCAGATGGATAACTTTGGTCCAGTCACTCACTATCAGCCCAATTCACTCACAGGGTTGTTGTTGTGGGTACTAGTTTATCAATTAATTATCAATTAATTTATATTTTATATTCATGTAGTTCTATTGGTAAATATTGAAATGGTTTACTATTATATTATCCTGCAAAGTATAAAATTATTCCTTTTCCATTTTCATTAAGGTAATCACCAACCCTTAGCATCTTCCCAAATTTCTCCTGTGTTGAATTCATACTGGCGGGCTTCTCATGTGAGTTTCAGTTTAGGAAAACACAGGACAAGCATTTTCTCGGGATGAGAGAGCAGCAAACAAAGAGCTACAATCTCTTTTATTAGTTATCCAGATACAGCGTCATCAGAAGGCGTTATTATGGCTACACATCTCATATTACATACGAGAGATAGGAAAGCAATGGTGAAGATGTAAAGCGAAACCTTGGTACCAGATACTACCAGGCGAGAGGCCCATCTCCCTTATCTGATTCTCAGGAATGTGTTTACAAAGAGATAAGAGATTTGTCTGCTTTGTTTCTCAATGTTTATACAAGGAGATATCTTTGCTTTTGCAGGCACATCCTATGTTATAAACAAAGAGAGAATGAATAGGGCCCTTCAGAGAGTATCCATATGAACCCGCTTTTCATAGTTTGATTATTTCGATGCTAAGCTCCATACAAGTGTCCAACCAGTTAAACTGGTCTATACATGTACTATGGCTACTGCATTCCCACACTCCTGTTCAATATAGCTAGGTCTCTGGGATCATCTTCATGTCTTGAGTGATCCTGCTGAGAGTATATACATTTGATGTACCTTCCAGGTGTTCTCCCATCTTTTTCAGGACACTCCCACCTCCCCAGGTTGAGGCAGCATTTTAAAATTTCAGGGATATTATCTACTTACTGCTTACTTTTATTATTTTCTAATGTTTATGATGTATCATTAAGGTAAAGTTTCAGTTGCACATCTCCATATATAAAATAACACTTTCTCTTGGCTTGGCTTGTCCCGGTCCATGCTATAGTACAAAACACAGCAGGTGAGCAAGATTTCTCAAAGTGAATAAGCAGTTTAATCACCAGCACAGCCAGACACACAGCACAAGTCGAAATACAGGGTCAAGGTCAGCGCTGCACACAGTCGCCATGCAGCGCTATTTATTATCCTTCATAAGCCATCATCTGGCACACCCATCACCAAGACCCCCTCCCACCGTAGTTTCATATTTCCTGCCGTGTTTGTGCTGCTGATGACATCATTGAACGGCACCATGCAGGGAGCTGGAATCCTCGCTGATGGGATAATGTCTGCTGGTTGCCGTGCGTGGTCTTGCAACAGGCTAGTTGCTGCCCAGATCTCTCCCCCCCACATCGTAAGCGTCCAGGTATGGCGAGTCCTGGCCAGGGCTTGACACTTTCCTGCAAAAATTATTATAATTATTTTACATCTTGGGCTAAATGAATAATTATATAATTGTCAATATGCAGTTTGAGTACCCAAGTACCCAAGTAAAAAGATCATGTCTTTTCCAAAAAGCTTACAGTTTATTGAATACATAGCATGGTAATGGTGACTCTGATTTTCTTAGGCAACAGTTCATAGTATTAAAAATTAAGTTCCCAGCCCAACCCCCCGGAATCCACATAGACTATATAAACAAGTTCTCTTTGTTATGGGAACCATCTGCCTTCTTCTTCACATCTTCTTGAAAAGTTTCAGACTCTCATGAGTTTCGGTGAACTGCAGAAGTTTCATTTCTCCAACTAACCCATTCATAATCAACACTTCTCTGCCTCTATTCTAATGACAAATTGAAACAAAGAGACACGTAGCCGCCAATGTTTCACTCTTGACATGCTGCTCCCTTGAAAGAAGAATGGATCTGGAAAGGTAAAAAATAAAATCAATATTCCATCTACAATATCCCCCTTCTCAGTGGGGTCAGTTAGGGTATTTAGAATGGAATTTCTTTATTAGCTTAGCTGCTCCAACATTTGTAGCTGCCTCCCACTGTGCATCCACCAGGGGGTACTCTTTCCATTTTACTTGATATTGCAACTTTCCCCAATGATATCTAGAATCTAATATTTCTTCAATTTCATATTGCCTTTCTTCCTTAACTAAAATTGGAAGTGGATTTTTTGAGGTTCAAACATTTTGTGGACAAATATACCTTATCATCTACTTTAAATACCTTCTGAGTAGCTTGTTTCTTGTCTGCTTGTTTGTTTGTTTGTTTATTTGTTTTTGTTTTTTTTTACTTTTTTATGCTTGTTCTAGAGCTTTGCCTACCTTTGGCCATGTGCTTTTTCTATTACCCATCCAATCAGCTAAGGTTGTGGATGATGGTATATCTTGAGAGATTTCAGGCATAGCCATATTGTGATGACTGTGGCATGGCACAGAGATAACGCAGGCAACTGGAAGTTCAAACCGTCCCTTTATTGCTCCAAATTTCCCCAAACGCTCCCACATTTCAGGCAAGTCCCAGAACAAAGTGATCACACACACACACCTCAAGCAATCTCTGGCTGCAAATAGTCCAGCCAATGCTGTGAGCACCATGGCTGAAAAGCAAGAAATCCGGAAAGAATGCAAGGAATCCAGGAAAGTTCAAACTTCGGCACTCAACACTCCAGGAATTCAGCATTTGTTCCTGACAAATGCCCCTTCCCACAGCATCTCCTTAAGGCTCAGTCCCCAAGTATACCTTGTGAAGAGGGGCGGGGAGCTTTCCTCCCAAGTAGTTGGAAGTCTGTCTGCGCTGTTCTCGCCTTATCTCCACTCTCTATGCTCAAGGACCAGGACGGGGTGGTCCTTGTTCATCGCCTGACCTTTGTCTCTCATGTTCACTGCTTAGCCTCTCCTGGTCATCCTGTCCCCTTTCCTCCCTAACTATAAACTGTTCCAATCCTGAAAGGCTCTGGCCTGACTGAGCCTGCTCCTCCCCATTTTCCTCCCAAGCCAATAAAGCTGTCTCCTCGAGCTCTTCTCTGCTCCAGTTCTGGCTTATCTTTATCTGCCGATTCAGGCTCCAACAGGGGCATGACACATATGTTTGATCCCAGAGTTCACTTTGAAAGGTGTAAAACCAGTGCTGCTGTGTGCCACATTATTGTATGGTACTTCAGCAAACAGTATTAAATCAGCCCAATCATTTTGTTCATAATTTATATAAAATCTTATATATTGTTCTATCATTGCATTTGCTCGTTCATCTGTGCCATTGGTGCTTGGATTAAAACTGGAACTGAGTCCTTGTGATGATCCTATTTACTTAATGAACACTCTCCAACATTTTGCTGTCAATTGCACCCCTCTGTGTGAAATTATCCTTTTTGGGATTCCATGCAGCCTGTAAATATGTTGCACAAACATCTTGACTAACCTCTTAGCTGAGGGAAGCTTTGGACAAACTGCAAAGTGTGCTAGTTTTGAGAATAAATCAACTACTGTCCATATTACCGTGTTCTCAGCACTTTCTGGTAATTCCATTATGAAATCCATGGCTATTTCTTCCCATGGTCTTTTAAGGTCAGCCATTGGTTGCAACAAACATGGAGTTTTCCCAGGCAACTTCTTCATGGAAGCACAAACTGACAGCAATAAAGCTGTCTCTTCCATCTGGATTACAGTCGCCGATATTGAGAGGGGAGCTTTTCTCTGCAATATCCCTTTATCTGTCTTCTTTTCCATAGCAGTTCTTACAATATTCAGCACTCCTGGCAGGGAAAGCCAGGTATGCTACAAAGTAGAGAGTTAGTTTAATGACAACATCCAGCTTGAGTATTCTAATTAAAAGTCCAGGATCATGTCTTCTCTGAAAGGCTTACTATTTATTGAATGCAGAGCAAGGTAATGGCAAGGTAAAACTAACTTTGATTTTCTAAGGCAACAGTTCATAGTATTAAACAATTAAGTTCCCAGCCCAACCCCCAGGAATCAACAAAGACTATGTAAACAAGTTTTCTTTGTTATGGGAACCATCTGCCTTCTTCTTCACACCTGTTGGTACATCATTGAAAAGTTTCCAGACTCTCATGAGTTTCAGAACTTCAGAAGTTTCATTTGTCCAACTAACCCAGGGCTGTCAAAGTCCTGGCCCGAGGGCCGGATGCATCATGTGTTGGCCATGACCATGCCTGGTTTAGCAAAGGGGAAAAAAGTCCCGATATATCACGTGATGCCACCATGATGATGTAAATTTGACACCACTGAACTAACCCATTCATAATCAACACCTCCCTCCTTCGACTCTAATGACAAGTTTAAATGAAGAGGCACATAGCTGCCTATGTCACTCTTGACAATAATATCCTCAGAGCAACATACTCCTATGTGATTTAGAAAACCACTTTTTAAATCTCAAATATGTGCATTTGTATGGGAAAGAGAAAGTAATGTTTAAAAAGTAGCCACTGCCAACAACTCTCTTAATTTTTTTCTACAGTTAAAACATTCTTTTTACAGTGTTCAATATTATTTTATAACATTCTGTATTATCTTACCTGCTTCTCAGTATCATTTCCTAAAGAACATGAGTGGGAAGGTGATATTGCACTTGTATTGTGACATTTTAGTGTTATTTTATTGAATATTATGAGACCTAAATGCTGGACGTGATGAGTTTTGGTGTGATCTAATTTGCTTTTGTTCTATTCTTATTATAAACCATGCATTAAATAGTTATGCTTCTAAAAATCTATTGTTATGAAAGAGCAAGAAAACAAAAAAGCAGGAAAATGGAAAAAAGGAATAAAATAGAAAAGTGGAACCTGTATCCTTACATTTTGATTTCTCTAACTCTTAACATTCCTTTCATTTATCATGATGGGCTTGATTAGTAGACGGCAACAGAGCAGCAGTCCGCACCTTTTTGGCATCAAGGACTGGTTTCATAGAAGTCAATTTTTCAGTGGATTGAGGGGGGTGAGTGGGAGATCGTTTTGGTTTCACTCAATCAGCTGCTGCTCACATCCAGCTGTGTGGCCTGGTTTCTAACAGGCCACTGACTGGTACAGGTCTGTGGCCTAGAGATTGGGGTCCCTGCAATAGAACACAATTCCTTGAATATAAGGAGAATAATTCCAGTTTACAAAGTGTCTTTGATGCATCCAAGGTTGCAACAACAAACACATAGTGCAGGGGTGTCAAACTCGTGTCGTCATGGCAGCATCATGTGATGTATCATGACTTTTTCACCTTCATTAAACCGGGCATGGGCATGGCTGGTTTAACACATCTGGCCCACAGGCCACAAGTTTGACAGCCCTGACATAGTATAAAGATCAGAAAAAGTAGCAATTTTCCTCACTTTGGCATTAGTTAATGCAAGGACTCAGACTGCATACAGAATATTATGTCACATTTTGGCAGTTTTAGGAGGACATTGACAAAAAGGCACCTAGAAACAAGAAGTACAAAGAATGGTTGGATGTATTGATGGGAATGTTTAAAAAACTGTAGAAACCTGTCATGTAGATGACAGGTCATAATCGTTCAAATTTGCTTCTGAAGATAGGCCAAGGATGGATCTAATTATAAGGAGCATGATTCAGCTGGACCAAGAAAAAAATCTTGACAATAAGAACTGCTCAACGGCAGAATAGTCTAATTTGGAAGATGGTAACTGAAGCTGTCAGGGACACTGTTTTTACAGGAACTTCAACTGAGTGGAGGGATTGGACTAAATGACCTGCAAAGTCCCTTCCAGTCCTTACAATCTATTATTCTGATAGTTATAATAATAGCCTGCAAGCAAGAACTGCTGGGACCAAAAAATAGTAGTTGAAAGTAATTGAAAATGAAGAAGCTAAAATGCTCTGAGACTTTAGAATTCAAGCAAACAGGCATCTGCCACATAACACTCCAGACTTAACAATTGTCAATAAGAAAGACAAAAAAGTCTGGATAATAGATGTGGCACTACCTGGAGACAGAAGAACAGAAGAAAAAGAACTTCTGAAGATAGCAAAATACAAAGACCTGCAAATAGAACTACTGTGGCAAAAGCAACGCCAATAGTAATAAGCACCTTGGATGCAATCCAAAAACAATTGGAGCACCATTTGAACACTATCAACATTGAAAAATTAACCACCAGTCAATTACAAAAGTCAGCTTTTCTCGGAACAGCTTACATCTTGTGATAATATATGTAACACCATCAAACATACACATCTATTTATCCCAGGTACTTGGGAAGGGCTCAATAGATGCACAAAAATGTAATAGTAATTACATTTAGTAGTAGTATAGTAATAATAATAGCAGTTGCAATCACATCATCACCAAGATCCCAAACAATGAGTATATATATAAAAAGGAAACCTCCATGCAAATTATATTCATCAACATTTTGTCATTAGCAATCATATGATTGTTGTTATCACATGATTGTTGGTATATTTAAATATTCATGCTTAGAAGTGGAATGCACGTCAAAGCTTAATAAAATTTGGCATGGTATTATGCTACCTCTGTTTGAATTCCTCTGATACAGGGGTGAAATCCAACAGATTCTGACAGATTCGGACAGATACCGGAGAACCGGTAGCGGAAATTTTGAGCAGTTCGGAGAACCGGTAATGGAAATTTTGAGTAGTTCAGAGAACCAGCAAATATCACCTCTGGCTGGCCCCAGAGTGGGGTGGGAATGGAGATTTTGCAATATCCTTTCCCCAGGAGTGGGGAGGGAATGGGGATTTTGCAGTATCTTCCCCCAGGAGTGGGGAGGGAATGGGGATTTTGCAGTATCTTCCTCCAGGAGTGGGGAGGGAATGGGGATTTTGCAGTATCCTTTCCCCTGCCACGCCCACCAAGCCATGCCCACAGAACCGGTAGTAAAAAAAAATTGGATTTCACCACTGTTCTGATATATTTTTAAAAACTATTAAATTGTGCTTCTTGGATAAATTATCCAGCTAAGAGATACAATTGACAAGATTGGTAGAGGTGCAGTCTGAACTACAAATGTTAAATATTCTCATTTATTGTTTCCATGACAGAAGTTATTAATGGGAAATATTACTTTCTTCTTCTTTTTATATGCTTTGAAGTTTCAGGACTTGAGTTCTATTGTTTTTTCTGCCAGTTATTTCTCATTTGGATTTCACCATTACCCTCTTGCAATGGTTTATTTCTATTATTTCCT
Organism: Pituophis catenifer annectens; assembly: GCF_029215685.1. Taxonomy (NCBI): domain Eukaryota; kingdom Metazoa; phylum Chordata; class Lepidosauria; order Squamata; family Colubridae; genus Pituophis; species Pituophis catenifer. The sequence goes on from NW_027256888.1 coordinate 31,478,292, forward strand.
ATTAATGCTCCTTTATAGACTCTAATACTGGACATAGAATCTCATAGGAAAATAAATTTTAAAAACCCTCATTTTTAAAAAAACAATGAACTTGAAATATCAAACTAGCTAGACTAGTAGTGAAATAAAATAGTAGTTGAAATCTGGGTCAGATGTAGGAAGAAAATGCCTATCTGCCTCCTTGGCCATTCATTTTACCCCTTGGCATCTATTCCACACAGTGTAGACATGGGTTTCTCTCCTGATTCCAATCAACAACACAAAGAACCACTTAAGCCTTTCTGCACATATTGATAAATAGATTGGAATCAGCTAAATGTGTCAGGAAATGAGCAAATACCGACAGTACTCCTCCACATATGGAAATCTGTTACTCACACAATACAGCTGTCCCACTACCCACCATATTAACATTTACTAGCCATATATGAAAAAGAACAAAAGATCATCATTCCCCTCTCCCACACCGGAGGTGAGAAATAGGCATTTCCTTCCAGAACACCATGCTCATCTTCCAGGGCAAAACATACAACAAGCACATTCACAAAGGTCTTCTAAGAAAGGATCTGCCACCTTTGTCCATTAAAGTGTAGCCACCTTCAAATTGCTGACCCTCCATTTTACTGTCTAGCTTTTTGAATAAACTCTACCTCTATTTCAAGCAATTGTCTTGCATCTTTCATTGGGTCATCTGGCTTGGAATCAGACTAAAAATTCTTCTAACACACATTATCAAACGTTCTAAGCTTAAAGTTCTTTGATTCTTTGATCCTTCAAGAAATGAATTAATAAGAGTTATTATCCTTTCTAGAAATCAACTTTTCTTTTTTCTTTGGGTCAAAAATAAATTTGGGAACAAAGCCATCCTCTTCCTACTTATATGGTTAAAAATAAATTAATCATAAATTTCACATTATCCAGCATTATAGTCATTGGATGACATGAGAAATTATTAAACCTAGAAAGGAATTAGAGAACTTGATATTATTTCTTTAAAAAATTAATAGATTTTACATAAATAATGAGAAAGAAATTTAAAGAAAGAAAAAGATATAGGAAAGTAAGTGTAAAAAAAGAAAACAGAAAAACAGAAAAAATAATAGAAAGCATTAAGAATTATAGTGTACATTTAAAGACTGGCTTTATATGACTTATGATATCCCTCTTGGCAGTTATACATATAGTTCTAATCAAACCAGTCTCTTCAATTTCATCATAATTCTCTTCTTTCTTTAACCTATTCTTTCTAATTATCAAAACCATAAATTACAAAATAATTTCCTTTCTCACACACAAAAAATCCATAAGGGGTTTTCAGTCTTTGGTGAGTGTTACTAATGATCTTTTTTTAATCATCTCCACAAATTCTGTCAATTTCCCAGCCATTCCTCCATAGTGAGTAATTTTTCCATCTTTTTTTTCCAAACATAGACATTAAAAAAAAAAAAATCTTTCAAGAACGAAGTCTTGTTCCGGTCACAAATAGGTAGACTAATTTTACAAATAAAAACAAATATTTTTAACATAAATTCCAAATCCTAATTTAAATCTTTCTATTATATTGCCATAAATCTTAATTTCCTACTAAACATTGCTCATTTTTATATTCAATTATAAATCAAAATTCAATACAGCTCTTTCTAAATTTTTCTCCATTGCTCCTTTTAACATCAACATTAAAACACAAAAATGATCTAATCTCTTAATCTATGTATTTAACTTACAATTTTATCACCACAAATCTTAATTTCCAAATATATACAATTCAATTTTTATTTCAATTTATTAATAAAAATTCTTTCTAATTCTTCTTGGTTTCTAGACCCATTTCATCCAATCTTTGAATCTTGAACTTTTACACAGACATCTCAAAATTTTTCATTTCATTTTAGTTGTCATCCAACAATTTCTTTTTCACCCCTTATTAATAATTGTTCTCCAATGTATTCTCCTCTATACCTCCAACTGTTGTTTTGCTGATTTCCAGCATAATTTATTTTGGCTGATTTTCAGCATTCTCCTCCCTAACTCCACCTATTATTTGGCTGATTTCCAGCATGACATATTTTGGCTGAGTTTTCAGCATATTCTCCTCTGTAACTCCAACTATTATTTGGCTGATTTCCAGCATTTTTCATTATTTTGGCTGATTTCCAGCATGCTTTATTTTGGCTGATTTTCAGCATTTTCCTCCCTAACTCTACCTATTATTTGGCTGATTTCCAGCATTACTTATTTTGGCTGAGTTTTCAGCATATTCTCCTCCATCACTCCAACTATTATTTGGTTGATTTTCAGCATGCTTTATTTTGGTTGATATCCAGCATATACTCCTCCTTACTCCCATCAATTATTAAGCTGATTTACCAGCATCATTTGATTTCCAACTTATTCTTCTTCACATCTCCATCTTTTATTTAGCTGATAACCAACATATCTTGTTTTAAGTATTTCTTTTTCAATATGTTTATCTATTAATCCACTATTTCCAAATATACTCTTCTAGGGTGTTTCCCCATCTGTTTCTTGTTACTAGTTATTTCCAACATATGTTAAATTCAATCTCAATTGTTACTTCAATCTGTGCACCTGATTATATCTTATATAATCATTAATCATTAATCATATATAATCATTATATAATCATAGTTATCCTTCACCACTTTGTTGACAAATTAAAACTAAAATATATTACATCTAATTATGCTTTTTAAAAATATCACTTTTAGTCACCTTAACTTCCAACTTCTATTTTAATTATCTTCTTTTATTTTCTATCTTTATTACACCATAGGCACCTCTTGTTTTTATTTAAAAGTCATTTAACCATTTAACCATTTAGACAATTAAACATTGCCTTTTAATTTTATCTATTTTATTTCTTCATTTCCTTATCTGTCCATAAGTATTTCAGTTCATAGTCAATACTTCCGTGCTTAAAACTCTGTATATCATTTTTAATTCTGACGTAAAGTCTGTTTCCTGTAAAGTCCATCAATTCCACTTTTGTTCCTGCACCAGTCCTTTTGTTGCTACGCCAATTAGCTAAAAGTTTATTAGTTCTGTTGTATTTCTTCTTTCTTTGTAAAACCATCAGTAGACGGAATAGGAATCTCCAAAATTCAAAAGTCCATAGTTATTTTCAAAGTAATCCAAAATAAATAGCGAGTTGAAATGGTTCTTTTTCAGGAGAGGGCTAATTTCTACAGTCCACACTTTCACTTAGTCACAGATTCAATCGCCATTTTGAAGCAATTATGTAGCTATCCATTTGATCTCTTTGTCTGGCTTTTAAAGGTCCCAAGTCCTTTATTGTCGCTTTTCTCGTTTCCAAAAATCAGATCTGTTTCAATTTAACAAAAGAAATTCAAATATCCAGTTCTAATTAGTTAATATTCAGTTCATTCCAATCAATCAGTGCTGATATAGATTTCTTAAAGGGTCTTTAACTCCTTTCGTTACTTTACAAAATCTTCAAGCCCCACAGATCTTCAGCCACTAATTAAAGCTGGGGGTCTTATTTGTAAACGTCAATACACAATCGTTGTTTCTCGCCTGGGTTGGTGTCACTCACCCGGCTTCAAAGTACATTGTCCTTTCTTCCTTCCTCCTGCACATTTCTTGTCCTGGGTTGTCCCGGCTTCGTGGCAGCCGCCAAGGGGACCCTCTCTTTCTCCTGTCCTACAGGACAGGATCGGTCCACAGACCTGTCAGCGGCGGTTTGCCAGTCGGGGTTTTCGCGGGGCTCATCAGAGCCTGCTATTTCCCTGACTGCACCGCTGCGACGCCAAACCGGAAGTCCATGAGTAATTTTTCCATCTTTTGATGTTATTTTCAAAAGCTGGTATCTCAACTGAAATAACTGTTTAAATAACTGAAATCTCCTGCTCAATATTTTAAGTGGATTGAAAAATGATGACTTCCTTCTTACACTTATTATCTCATTATTGAGAGGCTGTAATATTGGGCAACATATAGACCAATTTTTGCATTTGCATAAGTGGTTAAGAAAGTTGAAGATTCCTTGTTATTAAAGTTCAAAAATTCTATCATAAGAATTGTTTATTGTTGAACACAATTTCAAACTTAATCGTGTCTTGGGACATTGAGCATTGACATTGAATTAATGTTATCTGATTCCAACAGTTTTCAAGAAAGAGCTAATCAGAAAGACAAAGAAATCTCCTTTTCAAGGCAAAGTGTGATTCATCGGAGCAGTTACTTCACTTGTTGAAGCTTTTGTATGGATGGAATCATTCTCTAAACCCATTTTAATAGGAATCCATTAGCATATGTGCAAGCATTCTCTATATGTATATGCATATATGTATATGTATGTATTTTCACAGTATTTTACAATTATTTTTAAAAAGTTGTAAAAGATTGAATCTATTCCCTAGGTAACTGAGCACTATTTTGGCTTACCAAATAACTATTAAACTACATTTCTAAAAGATTGAAATATAGTTTAATACTTGCCTATTTTAATAGTTGCCTATGTTAAAGTTGCCTAGCAGGTGCCTATTTTGTTCAGATAGTCAAAGGGATTTTGTCTTCCAAAATGATTTTCTTATTGTTAATTAAGGCATAGAATATATGTGTTGCAGTATTTGTGTGCTGCGGTTTGGTTAGAAAAACTCCTGAACATAAACCTTTTGATATAAAACCAGGTCTAAGCATTTTATTTCAGCCACTTGGGACTCAGTTCCAGCATTTAATGTTTTCATTTGTTGAAATATCTTCAATTTTGTGCAACTAAAGAGGGGCAGCAGGCAACTCGCTAGAGAGGACAAAACTCTCCAGTAATTTGGCAAGACAAAGTAAGCATCAGAAAATTTTTTTTTGAAGGAAATAAGAAATCTGATTGAAAAAGTAGATTTATTTTTAAATGGATGATTCTTTATTAAAATTATAAATCTTATAGATTTAAGTATGTATATTAAACACACAATCTTTTCAGATTAAATTTTGCTGCTTTGAAAACATGTTGCTTTGCCTCAAGATTACTTCAAGGATAGGGTACTTATTCAGTCACTCACTCAGTCAATTAAAGACCAATACAAGCAATGTGTCCTTGCGTGCTCTGTGAGCTTACTTGCAAATCTATCTTAAAAGATAGTATATAAAATTGAATTCAAAGTTAAAATAAAAAAAGAATCTGACTAGAATCCATGAGTGAAGTCCAAAAAGAGCAATCAATGTCTAGATTATAAAGTAATATTTAAAATTATATAAAATATTATAACATCTAATTTACAAAAATGTGACAGTATCTAAAATTTAAATAAAATGTGATAATATGTAAAATTACAAACCAAAAAATAAGATAATATCTAAGATTACATAGAATGCATCAGTATAGCAGGAATTTGGCCCAGTGTTTGGCAACTCTTACATACTACTATGTAAAACCTAATCACATGTGTTGTAATAAAAGACAGTTGCAGCATTTGGGCACAGACCAAGTTTGGAGGCCACGATAACTGCTAATCAAAACAAGGATAAATCCAATCTGAAAGTTTCTATAAAAGGAGCACTGAAGAAGAACATATTTTCTTTCTACTCTCAGAACAAACAAACAAACTCTATCAACCAATGCTATTTTTTAATATTTGCCATCCAATGCTGCAGAAAGGAAAGCATGAAATTGATCAAGAGAGAAAGTTTTCTGATAGCTGAGTTTTCCTAAACATGTGAGATAGCTGGCAACACTGGCAATATAACTTGTTGTGCACCAATGACAGGAAGACTAAGTCCTTCTCTACATCTACAAGAGCTGCAGTGGTGCAGTGGTTAGAGTGCAGTACTGCAGCCTACTTCTATTGACTGCCAGCTGCCTGTAATTTGGCAGATCGAATCTCACCAGGCTCAAGATTGACTCAGCCTTCCATCTTTCTGAGGTCAGTAAAATGAGGACCCAGATTGTTGAGGGCAATATGCTGACTCTGTAAACCGCTTAGAGAGGGCCATAAAAGCAGTGTAAAGCGGTATATAAGTCTAAGTGCTATTGCTATTGCTACCTGATACTCAGTATCCTTTATCCTTTGCTTTAGGTTTTGTTTCACCTGAACAGATTCCAATATTATTGAGCGTCAAGCAACCCTCGACACCAAGCCGTCCAAACTGGATGATACCCTGGATGAAGGGTGGAGGGGAACAGATGGCACAGGTGATGGTGGTGGGTTTAGGAACCACAGATAGGAGTTACTGCTCACTGGTGACAGGTATAGCAGGGTCATGTGGAGATATTGTGGATCAGATGAGAAACGACCAAAGGATGACAATGATGCCGAAAGGAAGAGCAACGTCATACTCCCGCGACCAGGCTGCTTTCTGTGGCAGTAGATACAAACCAGAACACCTTTTTGCTGTAATTGCAGAGACACGCCCAATCCGGAAGGAGAGAGCAGCCCCAATAAAAGGGCGCTGGATAGCAGCCGTTCTCAGCGCTGACTTTATTTGCCTTAGCATTCCGGCATTGAGTAGTAGCTGTTGCTTCGTGGATATTAAATCAGGTTTGTTTCACCACATTCCGGCTCTTGTGTATTCCTGCGTTTCCGCACCCGCAGCCTAGTGAGGAGAGGAAGTCAGCACTCAGCCTTTTTTTTCTCCCTGTTTGTTCCAACGATGGCACAGTAGGACAGCGGAACATGGCTGAGGGTGTTTCAAACGGGGCGCAGCCTGCAGAGCCAACGGTAGTGGAGGAATGAGAGGATACAGTTGCTGAGATGCCAGATGTTAGTGAACAGCTGGTAGTCCATCCGAAATGATGGGAAATGCGGAAGGAGGTGGGGGCTGAAGACCAGGACTCCCAAGGTGTGGGAATATCCCAGGCTGTGGCCGGACATTGGTGGCATAGTTAGGCGTTGACGGGGACAGCGGGCACGCAGGTACAGACACCACTCCACTCAGGAGCCCAGTTCCAAGGATGGAGGGAACGGCAATAGGGCGAAGATGAGAACGGAGAATGGAGTTACTCCACAGGGCTTGAGACGACCACCTTGGACAGTGGTCGAGAGCAGTTTGGGGAAGCAAGCTTTCGCGATGCGCCCTCATGGCAGCCATGATCACCCAGCCTGGATCCTTCTGGTACCTGGCAGGGAGGGACTGTGATAGGGGGTGGATCCAAAAGTAGACTCCGTCTCACAAGTCTTAAATTCAGACCCGAGGTGAGGCCAAGCTGGTTGCGGGGGGAGGATCATCCCATCCCTGCAGCTTCCACCCCATCCTTAGGGGGGACCATATGTGATCCAGGATGGCCCCTTCTGCAGCTAACCAGGAAGAGGGAAATGGGTCCTGGAACGGGCGGCAGCAAGATCAAGATGGGGCTAGTGATAGGCCAGCCATGTCCCATAGTATGGACCCCCTGCCCATGTGGGGCCCTGGGTTGTGGAGCCAGGAGTGCCAGAGAAAATGGCTCTATTCCTAAATCAGGTGATTAGCCATATGGACCTTTATGGCCACCTGTATCCTTCTCAGTGGCCTATGGCTTTGCAGCTACGGCCGTTCTCACGGGCGAGGCAGCAGATTGGGTAGCTGACCTACATAGTGACCATGCTTGGCTTATTTTTGGAGGCTTTGCGCGGCCGTTTTGACGATGAAACCTAAACTCAAATAACCGAGGGGGAACTAGTAGCCCTGAAACAACGCGGAAGGCCGGCTAAAGACTATGTGAAGGAATTCCAGAAACTAGCCGGGAGGCTACGTTCGTGGCCAGAGAGACTTCTTATACACCAGTTCCAAATGGGCCTTGATAAAGACATTAGACAGGCGTGTGTATACTGGGCATTAGTGCCTCATTTAGCAGAGTAGTATAAGGCGGCGGTGGAATTAGACATTGGGTTACAAGTTTAGGACATGCACTGTGAGTCAGAGCCATCCAAAACGAGCGGGGTTGCGACAGTTCACCGACCGAAACACAGTAAGACCATTCCTGGCCCCTGGGCCTAGGAGCATTGACCAGGCTAAAAAGCCATTCCACTATTACCGTTGCAACCAGGAGGGACACAGGGCGGCTGAGTACCCCCTGCCACCACTTCGTATTTCTACTCCAAGTGCACAGGGCTCTAGCAGTATGCCAAAGGACTGATCCTCGAGAACCCCAGAACATTCCAGAGTTGCAACCCAGACCTCCATGATAGACACAATTATATGCACCGATGTTGGAGGCACTTCTGGGACAGCCCGTGTTCCTGAGACCACAGGGATCAGTGATGAAGAAGAGGAGGTCCAAGATCCCATGGTAAGTGACCCTATACATCCGTTCCTAATCCCGATAACCCTTAAACACCCATGTACGGGAAAAGAAAGTAATCAAGGAGTGTTAATAGACCCTGGTTGCACTCGGTGTCTTATCAGTCATTCGATAGTGGAGGAGTTGGGGCTACGCATCGTCAAGTTACGAAAACCCATAACTTTTGAACAAATGGATGGGTCGACCTTGGGGGGTAAACCAGCCACCCATGTGACTGAGCCAGTTGTTCTAAAAGTAGGAGAAGACTGGGAACGTATCCGGTTCGTGGTAATAACTCAGATGATCGAACTGGTAATTCTCGGTCTTGTGTGCCTTGACAAGTGGGAGCCAACCATCTGGTGGGAAGGCAGCTTTCGTAGATTGAGACTGCTGGTGGGACTAGAACCATGTGTTGGGCTCCAACATAGTGATTGTGTCAGCTTCCTCTGGAACCACCTGTGCTCCGCCGAACAAACACCACACGCACACACTCAAAAGGTGAAGCTATCCGGTTTAATCGTAGCTTACACGGTGGTCATACAGTAAGCGCTGAAGTTCTTTGATGACAAACAAAGTCAGAGACGCCTGATTCCTCCACTTATCCGGCTTTATAGAATGCCCCCAAGCGCCCCGCCCATGCTCACTTGTACATTTAAAGTAACCGCGCTATTTACTCATTCGGGTTTGCTGTGGATCGCCAGTTACTTCCGGATCTTGCTGTCCCTCATATTGAATGGCGTTTGCTTCCTTTAACATCATTTTATTGACCCTGTCCCCAGATTCCCATACCGTCCACCACCTGATATCACTGTGCCTTGCTAAACACTACAACACCCCCCTTCACCGTGTCTCTGTTCTTCTGGCTTGTCACAGTCCCCGGGATCATGTGTCGAGGGAATGGCTGACACTTGACATGCGCCCCCCCCACCAGGTTTCTTCCTGTAGGAACATAAAAACATTCGGTTATTCTTATTAAGTGGGAAAGTGTCCACCTGGTTTGTTTGGATATGTTTCATGAAATTGTTTTAGTAATCGTGGAGCATCTATATCTTTCGTTTTCACCCATGTTGCTTCTGATATAGGATATCCCTTCCAATGTACTAAATACCTGAGCTTCCCATGATATATCTTAGAATTGAGGATCTTTTTAATTTCGTATGAGCTTCCTACCACGGGTCGTGGACGTGTTCCTGTCTTTCTTATTTTTGCTGCTGGCTTTAGGAGACTACTGTGGAATACTGGGTGTATTCTTTTCAGTAAGGGGAGTAGTTGTAAGAATACCATTACGGGATTTATTATTTTGGTGATGGTAAAGGGACCTATATACTTCGGACCTAATTTTTTACTGGGCATACGCAGATTGATATATTTTGTGGACAAATATACCTTTTCTCCTATTTTGAAGGGTAGGTTATCTCGTCTCCATTTGTTTACTTGGGTTTTGTACGTTTCAGAAGCTTTTTCTAATGCATTTTCTTTTTAATTGAAAAAGTTTTTCAAATACAAATTTTTCCCCCTTCCCCCCCCAATCCCCCCTCCCCCTCCCCTCCCCCCATGGCTTCTCCAAGATGAAATCCAGATTAATATCACATTATATAATACTTTACCACCCTTATACACCACCCCCTATGTGCTATACATTTCTTCCTAGCATTATTATTATATCCCCTGTATACTATACATTTAACAGCATTAGGCTAAAAACTATATAATAGATCCTAATTTGGCATTTATTCTACTCATAATCTACCCATTTCCTCCACCTGGATACTTATATTTCTTTTAAATATATTAATATCTAAACATAACATCACTTTTCCTAAACTAAGCAATCAGTAACCTAACCTATCCCCTTGTACCATATCAATTTTATATCACCCACTTTCCTACAGGTCTACCATACATAATATATTTAATATCTTTATTCTTCTGCCCATATCACTAAAAGATATTTCCATAAAACCCTCAAATGACTTTAAATTTGTATTCCATATAGTATCTTCTGTAATGTCTTTCAACTAGATTGTTAATTCCATCGGCCATGTTAGGGTAACATTAAGTCCTGCTTCCAACAGTGTATTCAGTATCTTCAATTACCATCTGCCCCCATCATTAATAAGTATTTCTGTATATATAAAAAAAACCCTGACTGACTTTATATTTATATTCCATATGGTATCTTCTGTAATGTCTTTTGTCTAGATTATTAATTCCAACAACCACGTTAGGGTAACAGCCAGATCATCTGCATGCCCTAATTCCATAGTTCTCTTGCCTTATAGCTCAACATATACATAATCCATTTTTCAGAGACTCCAAAATAGAAAGTTCCAGTCTGCTCAATCACAGGCCATCTTCCACATCCCAAAAACACCAGCACTGCAGAGATCTGTTATTCTTCTCAAAATAGTATACGTCTGTAATTTGCCTCAGTTATATTTTCATGTATCAGCTTTCTATAAATCCCGCTTATTATATTTAATCATCTCTTAAATAACTGGCATTAATCTGTTGGCTAAAAAAGAATTGTTTAGTTTAAAATTTTTTAGTTTTGTAGAACCTGCTTCTTCTTTTCTTAACTTGTTGTGGTTTAGATCTCCACCCTGGTTGCCTTTCTAGGACTTGTATATCAGCTGATTGAATTACATGCTGGTCTTTAACTTGATAAGACATCAAATCGAGATCCAAAGCCGCCTCTTTTATATTTATAGGTGATCCAGCTATAGCCTCTGAAGGAGAATCCAAAAGCGGCTCATCCAAAAAGCCCTCTATAACTTGTTGTTTTTCCATTACCTCCATCTCCATCTGCTTAGCCTGAGTTTCAATCTCTTGTTCATTTTGCTTTTCTTTATCCACCTCCTGTATTCCTGACACTGATGACATACGTGGAGATGTTGGGCCCATTTTAAAAACCTTGTAGTAAAATTCTTCCGCTTTTTCAACAGTGTTTAATTGATATCTTTCTCCTTGATATCTCAATATTATACCAACTGGAGCATCCCACCTAAATGGGATGTTTTGTTTCTTTAGCTCAGTCATCAAAAATCCAAAGTCCTTTCTATCTTTTAACATCTTGGACAGCAGCTCTTTATATATCCAGATCTTCATTCCATTCATTTCTAGAGTGGAGTTAAAAGACTTTTGCACAATATCATTTCTTATTCCTTTATCAGTAAAATAAATCACCACATCTCTAGGCAATTGTCTTTGCTTTGCCACCCAAGAATTAGCTCTGTAGACCTTATCAATCTTACAGAATACCTCTTCAAAACTAACCTTTAAAATCACAGCCAGAACTTCAGCAGACATCTTTCTCAAGTCCTCTCTGTTATTTTCCTGTATTCCCCTCATTCTGATCGCAAATTCCATGGATCTGAATTGCATCATTGTAACTTCATTTTCAATCCTTTGCTTTATATTATCTACATTGTAAGTCTTGTGATCAGCTTCCTTCATTTTAGACTCTACTTCTGAGCTATTTTCTTGAATCATTGTCAAATCATTTTCAATTCTTTGTATTTTATTATCCAGATTATAAATCTTATAATCAGCTTCCTTCATTTTAGACTCTGTTTCTAAATTGATATCTTTATCCATCTTTAGAATTACTTCTGAAAAGCTTTTCAAAGCTGTTACAATATAGCGCTTCAGGTTATCATACTTTTGTTGAACCAACTCTTTAATTTCCTGTCTAAATTTTTCAAGATTCTGGTTCATAATCTCATCATGTCTTGCCAACTCCTCCACAACAAATTCCTTTAAATCTTTAAAACCATTCTTCTGCATCTGCGAGCTCAAAAATTGCTCTTCTGATTTATAAATGGGGGAGCCCCCCCCCCCACATCTTGGTTGTCTGGCTTTGTCAGTTTTAACGCCATCCTGCCACGCAAACAGACTCTTTTTAAAGAAAAAGTCTTCTCTCCACACAATATCAATATCAAGTCTCTAAGAAGGAAGAAGCATAAAACAGAAATTTTTCTCTTCTCTTCTAGCCAGCGCTATTGCTTCAAATACTTTGTAGCATATTAAACCATTCAAACGGAAAGACTTTCGCTTTCAGCTTTCTTCTCAAGCCTCAGCCAGCCGCCATTTTAAACTTTTTTTTCCCCTTTCACTCTTTCTTCATTCTTAAAATCAATCATAGGGTTGTTACAAATACTTGCAATTTAGAGTCCCAAATCCAGATTTCATCCTGCTTATTCAAGCAATCTGTTAGTTTTCACTGATTAGGTTGGTCACATCGTCTAGCTCTGCAAAGCTCAGAGTTCCCCCAAAGCCCAGAGCAGCAGCGAGCTGGATAGGGAGCCTCATCCTGCTTCCTCCCCAAGAGTAAAAAAAAACCTCTGGGGACTTTGCAGAGGGCTCTACCTGTTCTCGCCGGCTCTCCTCACATTTCCTTAAAGAAACGGAGTTTTTCGAGCCGCCTCTCAACTGTAAAGGCGGCTCTTTACGGGCGGTGGGGGTGGCAGTCCAAAAGACCGTCTAGCGACGACGGAAGCCAAACCGGAAGCCTTTCTAATGCATTTTTGATGTGTGGCCAACTCTGTTTAACCTTCTCTGTCCATTCCTTTGGACTATGGAACTAGTCATTTGTACATCTAGATCGGGGATGGCCGGGAATTCTTTTCCAGAAACTACTAGGAAAGGTGTATAACCTGTACTGCTGTGCACGGTGTTATTATATGCTGATTCTGCGAAAGATAAGAGTTCGTACCAATCTGTTTGTTGGTATGACACATAAGAACGTAGATACCTTTCTACCATGGCATTGGCTCTTTCAACGGCTCCGTTGGTATTTGGGTGGAATGCAGAACTCAGTCCCTGTTCTGTTCCTAGTTGTCCTAAGAAATGTCTCCAGAACCGGGCGGTAAATTGGGGACCTCTGTCTGAGATTATACGTTTGGGTGTGCCAGGAAGTCGATATATGTGTTGGACAAATAGTTTCGCTAGACACCGTGCAGACAGTAGCCCTTTACAGGGGACAAAATGTGCCTGTTTGGAAAACAGGTCAATAATAGTCCATATTACATTGTATCCTTTGCTGGGAGGCAACTCGACTATGAAATCCATGGCTATATCTTCCCAAGGCCTCTGTGGTTCAGCCACGGACTGTAATAAACCAGACAGTTTCCCTGCAAGGGTTTAGCTCTTATACATACGGGACAGACTTGTACATATGTCTCTACCTGTTTTCGCATACGTGGCCACCAGAACTGTCTCCTCACTAGATGCAACGTTTTCACGAAACCGAAATGCCCTGCTATTTTTACATCGTGGCATTGTCGTAACATCTTATCTCTCAACCCTTCGGGGATATATAATTTATCTCCTTTCCACATTAGTCCTCCTTTCTGTGTCACTATCTGGGGATTAGTCTTCAACCAATTGTCTGTCACTAATTTTCTCCTCAACTCCACTACCCAGGTTGTGGAGAGCGGGAATACGTACCTTCCTTGCTTTCCTGACTGTTTATAAGGTATTAAAGCTTGTGTTATCTCCTCTTTTTGGCTCTCAAATTGCGGCATGCGCGATAGGGCATCAGCTAAATAGTTCTTTCCCCCTGGTATCGCTTTCAGCTTGATGGTAAATCTGCAGAAATATTGCGCCCAACGTGCCTGTTTCGGGGACAGTTTACAAGGCGATTGAAGTGCCTCTAAATTCTTGTGGTCCGTCCATACCTTGGATTCTACCTTAGTCCCTTCTAACAAATGCCTCCACGTTTGCAAGGCCCGATGTCAGCGTTCCAATTTATGATCTCCTCCAGCGCTGATATGAATGAGAGAGGGAGAAGCTTTGCTTTAGTGCTGAGATGAACTTTTACCTAGTTTCTTGCTCTTTAGTAGATAGCGTTACCTGGGTGATAGAGGGAGGGAGGAATTCCTGTGAACAGAAAGTGCTTGGGACGGAGAGATGGATCTGCACGATGGCCAATGAGACATTGGGGTTGAAGAACGGAAAGGGAGGGTTTTGGAAGGAGGTGCCAGTTTTGGCTGCACAAAGAGTTCAGGGATGTCGTTGTCTCTATTCTTAAATAAAGAAAAGATTCATCAGAGACCTTGCGTTTGAGAATGAAGTTTATTTAAGATAGCAACGAAACCTGATACCCATTTTATGGCATATGCCTCTTTTTCACAAATCGTCCAATTTCGTTCCGTATCGGTTAGTTTTCGGGAGGTGTAGGTGCATGGTTAAAGAACCCCACGTTCATTTCTTTGTAGGAGAACACCCCCCACTGCCACATCACTTGCATCTGCCTGTATTACAAAGGGTTTCGATGTGTTAGGATGTCTTAGTATGGGTTCATTAGCGAATAGGGTTTTCAACGTGTCAAATACACGTTCAGATGATATTGTCCAATTGATCTTTTGTTGTTGGTTGCCTTTCCCAACTGCAGTTTTTCTCGTCTTTAAGAGATCAGTCAACAGTAAGGCCACCTTAGCAAATGAGGGGATAAATCTCCTATAAAAATTTGCAAAGCCCAGAAAGCTTTGTAACTGTTTTCGGGTCTTTGGAGCCTGCCATTCCAACACTTTCTTAACCTTATTCGGGTCCATTTCAATCCCTTTTCCTGAAATCCTAAACCCCAAGTAATCTATCTCTGTCTTGTGAAATTCGCATTTCAATAGCTTTACATACAACTGAGCCTTCAACAACTTCACTAATATCTGCCGTACCAGACGAACGTGTTCTTCTAGGGTATTGGAGTATATCAGAATATCGTCTAAATATACCAGGATTCCCTGATACAGGTGGTCATAGAGTATACTATTGATAAAAACTGCATAAAAACTGCAGGGGCCCCCTATAGACCAAACGGCATGACCTGGAACTTATAACTGCCCAAAGGACAGTTAAATGTGGTCTTCCATTCATCACCCGCTTTTACCCGGACCCTGTAATACGCTTCTCGGAGGTCCAACTTAGTAAAGATCTTCCCTGTTGTGAGGGTGGAAAGCAAATCCGTCATAAGGGGTAAGGGGTAGAGGGGTTCCATACAGACAGCGTTTAATCCCCGAAAGTCAACACACAATCTTAACCCTCCGTCTTTCTTCTCCTTAAACAGAACTGGCGCTGCCATATGTGCATGACTGGGGAAGATAAAACCCCTGGCTAGGTTCTGGTTTATATAACGTCATAATTCCTCTAATTCAAGGGGAGTCATGGAATACATGCGGGGTTTAGGTAGACTAACACCTGGTTTCAACTCTATCACACAGTCTCTAGGACGGTGGGGTGGAAGGGCCTCACATTCCTTCTCGCTAAACACATGCCATAGATCTCTGTATATGTGTGGGACTTTTTCTAGACAGGGCATCTCCCTTCCAGTCACTCCTACATCTCTACTGTCTTCAGGTGGATCAGGGCCTACTGCCAAGCGTAATTTGCGAAAAAACCCTTCCCACCAAATGTTAGGTTTCCACTTATCTAACCATGATAGGCCTAGAATGATGGGTTCAATCATTTTTTCTACAACCATGAATCGTACTACTTCCCGATGATTTCCGATTTCAAGTGTCACTGGCTCTGTTACATGGGTAGCCGGTTGTCCTCCTAGCATTGAGCCATCCATTTGCTCAAAGTAAATAGGTTTCTGTAACTTCACTACATGAAGACCAAGACTGTCCGCTATCGACTTTCGTAAAAGACAACGGGTGCAACCGGTATCTACTAAGGCCCCTTGCCATTCCAGTCTACCTGACCCAGGGTGTTTTAGTATTACCTGGATAACGAAAGGTCGGACAGGATCACATACCATAGGATCCATGTGTTCCGTTTCTTCCTCAACGATCCCCTCCTCCGTCGGCGTTTGGATAACGTCAGGAGAGCCACCATTGCCATCACGACCATTGGCCTCGCCACCTCTTGTTTGAGCTGCGAAACGAGAGCGCTCCGATAGTCTGGAATGGAAACTCGCCCGCCTACCGGAACCTGATGCCTGGACATCTGGAGTCCGGAGAGGCGGGAGTGGGCAATCAAGTGCCCTGTGGCCCTCCTGGTCACAACGGTAACATCAGAATGGTCTTTGTGAGTTGATACCACCTCTTACTCCTATAGGCATATATGTTCGAATGCCTCCCCGCCCTGTTGGCGGCTTCTCCAACACCTTCCGTGGTGGGGCCACAGTGTCACTTCGCATCCAGAACTCCTTCAGGCCTACGTCCAATTTGACAGCTGCTTTATACCAGGCTGTTATGTAAGGACCAAGGCCCCTATAAACGCAGGCCTGACGTAGGTCTCTATCCAGCCCCTTATGGAAATGGTGCACTAATAAACGTTCGGGTCAGCCCCTCAACCGATTAGCCAAGGTACGTAATTCCTTTACATAGTCTTTAGCCGCTTGTCCATTTTGTTTTAATGAAACTAGATTGCTCTTGACAACAGCCTGGGTGCTGGCATTGTCCTCAAACCGACTCCGTAATGCTTCCAGGAACAGTCCCAAATCTGCCAGTTCTCGAGTGTGCATGATGTGTAAACTGGCCACCCAATCAGCTGCCTCACCCGTCAAAACCATCATAACCACTACTACCCTGGCCCACTGAGAGGAATAATAATGTCCGTAGGCATCCATGTAGCTGATCACCTGGCTTAGAAAGAGGGCTACACAGTCTGGATTCCCATCGAACGTGGCTTGTAAGGGAGAGAGGCCCCATGGTATTTGCTGTACCCAAGGCCCTGGGATCCATGCAGGCGCTGGATCCCGTTCACGCCTGGACCGCTCTCCACCCCAAGGGGTTCTTCGTTCCCGTGAGCGGGACCGTCCAGCAGCAGGCTCACCTCCTGGTCCTCACGATGCCCCTAACTGTGTGGCTGTCATCGTGTACCATGTAACCCCTCGCTTGATGAGGAACCCCCCCTGGGGAGCAGGGTCTTCATCCCTTCTGCCCCTGTATCTACTACAGTCTACTTGCAGCTTTGGACTGGCCAAACGCACTCTGGATTCGGACATTCCGCCCATTGACGCTCCCACCCCACTCTGCCATGTATTCGACTGGTCTGCCCCGGGCGCCCAGGGCTGCCAAGAGGGGGCATCCCAGAAGCTAGCTTCCCCAAACCTCTCCCTCAACATATCCATGGTGGTTACACCAGGGCCGGAGGAATAACTCCAGTCCCCCTCTTCCTCCTCCTCTGTCCATCGCCTTTCCTGCCACCCTTGGAATTGAGGGGCTGGGGGGGGGGTAGCTGACGTCTGAAACCCCAACTTCCCTAGTATAGCGGTACTTTGCCACCAATTCCCAGACGGTTTTCGAGCAGCTTCAGTCCCCAATGAATCCTGTCTTTCCTGCTTGTCTTCTGGTGGGGGCGGCGACACCACTCGCTGTTTGGGGCGTACCACTGGCTGTTCGCAATGCTCCTCTGTCTCCACATTCTCCTCCACCTCTGCCTCCAGTTCTGTCCCCAAGTCCAACACCACGGCATCATCCGTCACGCCCTCTGCCATCGCAGCTGCTCGCAGTCCTCAGTACAAAAGAATAAAGCATCTCTGACTTTCTGTCAGCTTCCTCTGGAACCACCTGTACTCCGCCGAACAAACACCACACGCACACACTCAAAAGGTGAAGCTATCCAGTTTAATCGTAGCTTACACACTGGTCATATAGTAAGTGCTGAAGTTCTTTGATGACAAACAAAGTCAGAGACACTTGATTCCTCCGCTTATCTGGCTTTATGGAACACCCCCAAGCGCCCCGCCCATGCTCACTTGTACATTTAAAGTAACTGCGCTATTTACTCATTCGGCTTTGCTGTGGATCGCCAGTTACTTCCGGATCTCACTGTCCCTCATATTGAATAGCGTTTGCTTCCTTTAACACCGTTTTATTGACCCTGTCCCCAGATTCCCATACCGTCCATCACCTGATATCACCGTGCCTTGCTAAATGCTACAACACCCCCCTTCACAGTGTCTCTGTTCTTCTGGCTTGTCACAGTCCCCGGAATCATGTGTTGAGGGAATGGCTGACACTTGACAGATTGGGGAGTAGAAAGAACATTACCAGCAGCCAAATGCCATTATCCTGATGTATACAAGAATCTAGTGCAAGGGACTTCCGGGTTGGCTCCGCAGCACCATTGACGGTCTTTTTAGACCGCCGCCCCCGTGATTCCGTTGAGCCGTTCTGACAGCGTTAATCAGCTGTCAAACGGCTTGAAAATCTCCCCTTCGGGAAAAGAAGGGGAGGAGAGCAGGTGGGTGAGGGTAGAGCTCCCTGAAAACCCCTGGATTAATTCCAGGGGTTAGGAGGGTGAGAGCTCCCCGTTCAGCCCACTGAAGCTCCGGATCCGGGGGGACTCTGTTTTTTTTTTACAGAGCTAGGTGTTGCGTCCAATTTCTGCTGTCAAACAGAAGATTAAATGATTTCAAAAAAGCAGGCGGAACAGAAGCAGGAGGACAAGCTTTTTGCAAGTATAACACTTAACTCCGGGGATACAATGTTTCTAATTGGATTTTCTGAGCTGGAAGTTAAGATGGCATTTCTTTGTTGCGATTTTAAAAGGGAAAGTTAGAAAAAGTTTTTGCTAATAGACTCGTGCTCAGAGACTGGCTTTAAGTTGCTGGAATAGATTTTGAAGAGCTGTTTGGGAAAAGATTGTTTATAAAGAAATTGCTGAATGCTGCTCAAAAGGATGGCTCTGACTTTATGATTTTATGGTTGTGGGAAGAAAGAAAATTTCTTTAAAATAAAATGGCTTCTAAGAAAGGAGATCTTGAAAGTGCTGGATGCTATTTGGAGGTGTCAGAAACGAAACAGTTGTCTGATTTACAGAGTTGTAAGGATTTTGATGCAGAATTTACAGAATTTATAAAAGAAGCCATGAATAATCATACTGCAGCTATAAGTAACCAAATAGCAATTCTTAAAGGGATAACAACAGAAATGACTGAGGAAATCAAAACAACTACGGAGCATGATGACAACTCAGGAGATATTGCAGCAGAGAGGGTGGAAGAATTTTCTCAAGAATTTTCGAGCTTACTCTCTGCTCTTTTTGGAAAAATTGATAGAATCCTTCAAAATTATGACTTGGTTTGGAAAAAAGTAGTAAATGACCAGACTTTCGAAGTTTCAGAAGATGAAGGAGACTTGTCAGTGGCATCTATACATTTAATAGAAAAGAAACAATTGAACTTTTCTTCACAAACTCTTGACAAACTTTGGTTTTACAGACGAAGGAATGAACTGATTTATATAAGCATGAAGAGGCGATTTGGGGGCTCTAAATCAGAGGAAACTTTTTTAAAAAGGGGACAATTTTTGCAGTTATATCAACCTCAAATTAAAATGAAAAACCTCCTCAAAATAGAAGTAGGAGGGATGCAGAAAGATTGGAAAAAATATAAAAAGAAAGCAAGAATGGAAGATTAATCTTTTCTTTTGGCTTTGTAGTTGTTCTACTCATGGTTAAAAATGATTATGTTGTAGGTATTATAACTACTGAGGGGGGAAAAAGTATAAAGTTAAATATTGATTTTTAAATATGATGTACTAATGGTTGATTAATCCTTTTTGGTTTTTTAGTTTATGTATTAATGGTTAATTATGTTGTTGATTATCTTTTAAATTTTAAAAATTGGAGGGAGGAATAATGAAGGGGGGAAATTTAGAAACTTAAAAAATGTAGAAATTTAATTAGTGAATATCTAAGGTTTATTTTTTGTTATGAGATTTTAAAATAAGAAACCAAGAATGGAAGATTAATTTTTTTTTTTTGGCTTTGCAGTTGTTCTATTCATGGTTTAAATTGATTATGTTTTAGGTGTTATAACTACTGAGGGGGAAAAAGTATAAAGTTGAATATTGATTTTTAAATATGATGTATTAATGGTTGATTAATCTTTTTTGGTTTTCTAGTTAATGTACTAATGGTTAATTATAAAAATGTAGAAATTTAATTAGTGAATATCTAAGGTTTATTTTTTGTTATGAGATTTCAAAATATCTGAACTTTGAGAAAAGTAGGAGGGGGAAAAATGTTTTTAGGTTTGAATGTTTAAGATTTGTTAATGGTTTTAAAATTCTTAGAGTTATTGGATTACATGTTACTTTGTGTTTATATAAAGGGAGGTTGATGAAATTGTAAAAGGGGAGTTAAGGGGTCTTGGGAGTTATTAAATCTTGCAGTTAGCTAGTTTATTTTAGCGAATGTTTGGTGAAATCTATGCCCTGTTTTTGTTCTGGGAAGTCGGGGGTGGGGGGTGGTGAGGAGGGGTTGAAGATTGAGTTTACCAAATTGATTTTTTTTTCTTTTTTTCTGATGATAGTATGAATGATTGTTTATATTGTATACTTGTTTGATCAGAAAATAAAAACTTTTTTATTAAAAAAAAAAAAGAAAAAAAAAAGAATCTAGCGCAAGTATTCAGTGAAGACGAATGTGAGGTCTTACCACCGCACCGTGACACTGATTGCGCCATTGCATTGGTACCAGGAGCTAAATTACCGAAACCCCGTATGTACTCTATGACCCCAAGAGAACTTATGGAGTAGAGGAACTACATTGATAAAAACCTAGCCAGGGGATTTATCCAACCAAGTAGGTCACATATGGCGGCTCCAGTGCTTTTCCAAGAGAAGAAAGATGGAGGTCTATGTTTGTGTGTCGATTACCGGGGCCTTAATGCTGTGTGTATTGAACCCTTATATCCCCTGTCTCTGATAACTGATCTGTTAACAACCCTAGCAACTGGTAAGATCTTCATGAAGCTGGATCTATGTGAGGCTTACTACCGGGTGCATATCTGCCCAGGGGATGAATGGAAGACCACATTCAACTGTCCCCTGGGGAGTTATCAATTTCAGGTGATGCCATTTGGACTGCAAGGTGCCCCGGCCGTCTTCATGCAACTTATCAATGTGGTTTTGCATGAACATTTATATAGAGGGGTTTTTGTACACCTCGACGATATCCTGATTTACACAAACACTCTAGAAGAACACACCCGATTGGTCAGGCAGGTGCTGACCAAACTGTTAGAGGCACGTCTCTTTGTAAAGATCTCAAAATGCGAATTTCATCGCACGGAAATAGATTATCTCGGGTTCCGGATAACCGGAGAAGGGATACAAATGGATCCAAAAAAGGTCAAGGCAGTCCTGGAATGGCAAGCACCAAAGACTAGGAAACAATTGCAAAGTTTCCTTGGTTTCACCAATTTTTACAGGCATTTCATCCCTTCGTTTGCTAAAACGGCCTTGCCATTGACAGATCTGTTACGCACGAAAACTCTGTCCATCACTAAGCCTAATCCAGGACAAGTACTGAATTGGACCCGTGTATGCCAAAAGGCTTTCAAACACCACAAAGAGCTATTTGCTAGAAAGCCTGTTCTCAAACACCCAGATGTGTCAAAGCCTTTTGTCATACAGGCTGATGCTAGTGATGTAGCTATCAGAGCAGTGTTATTGCAACAGGATACAAACAACAACCTACGGCCGTGTGCGTATACATCATGCAAATTCACGTCGACCGAAAGAAACTGGGCTGTTTGGGAAAAGGAGGCATTTGCTGTAAAATGGGCGCTACAGACCTGGTGACATCTCTTAGAGGGCAGTGAAAACCCTTTTGAGGTCTGGACAGACCATAAGAATTTGGAAGCACTCCAAACACCCCGTAAACTGTCTCCCAATCAGGTTAGGTGGGCACAATATTTCCAGCGCTTTTGTTTCCTTCTCAAATATGTGCTGACAGGGAAAATGTTCTTGGCTGATGCCCTGTCCCGTATGCCTCAATACAACAGTAGACGGGATGAGGTGCTGCAGGCCTTAATGCCACTCACACAAACGGGAACATGAGCTGTAGAGAGACAACCAAAACAGGAATGGATAACGACCTTAAAGAAGGAATTGGCGTCTGATGCAGGGTTGATAACCAATCAATCATCGGTGACCCACCGGGCGGGACTGGCATGGCGGGGGGATAGGCTGTACATTCCTGCATCATTAAGATCCAAAATACTAAAACAATGCCATGATGTTAAGACAGCAGGACATTTTGGGTTCTTGAAGACATTACACCTTACCAGATGGCAATTCTGATGGCCCAAAATGCGTACATAAATCGAAGAATACGTTCGTAGGTGTCATGTCTGTGCAACCTCCAAACCCAGACCAGGAAAACCACTAGGGCTGTTACAATCGGTGGCTGAGCCCAGTAGGCCATGGGACGAGGTTGCCATGGATTTTATAGTAGACTTACCAGACAGTAGACGACATACAGTGATATGGACCTGTTTTCTAAGCAGGCCCATTTCATTCCATGCAAGAGGTTACCTTGAGCATAATGCCTAGCAAAACTCTTTATTTACCATATCTACAGATTACATGGAGTGCCCAAACGGATTATATCAGATAGAGAGGTACAATTTATGGCCAAATTCTGGAGGGGGTTCCTCTGCTGCATCGGGTCAACACAGGGGTTAAGTTCTGCTTACCATCCTAGCACAAATAGAGCCGTTGAATGGGCCAACACAATGGTAGAATGCTATCTGCGCTCCTACATATCATATCAACAAAAGGACTGGTCTGACCTCTTACCGTTTGCAGAAACAGCATACAATAATTCAGTCCACCATAGTACAGGGTATATCCCATTTAAAATAGTGACTGGCCATCTCCGACCTGGAAGTCCAGAAACCAGAAACTACCACACCCTCCGATTGGTCAGATAGCATACAGAAGGTCTGGCCCCATGTGAAAAAGGTGTTAGAAAAGGCATCAGATGAATATAAACATCAAGCAAATAAAAAGAGGGAAGAATGCCCACCATTCCAGATAGGGGATCAGGTATATTTATCTACGAAATACCTCCGGTTACGGGTGCCTAGTAGAAAACTGGGTCCCAAATATACTGGCCCTTTTACCATAACGAAAATAATAAATCCAGTGACAGTGATGTTGAAACTACCTCCTTTACTGGGTAAAGTACATCCAATATTCCATTCTAGCCTACTAAAACCAGCCACAATACCATGAGACCCACATATCTATCCAGGATCTATAGCAGGTACACATTATGAAATAAAGGACATTATTGATTCTAGATATCATAGAGGAAAACTCCAATACCTAGTCCGGTGGGCAGGGTATCCAGACGCAGATGCGTCCTGGGTATAAGTAGGAGATATCAAGACACCGAAACTGTTACAAAAATTCCACAAAGTCTATCCTCAAAAAACACGACGTGTAACTACACGCTAACCTCTTCCTTTTCTTCTTCATAGGCAGACACCTGGTGGGGGGGGCGCCTGTCGACCATCAAGCAACCCTCAACACCAAGCCATCCAAATCAGATGATACCCTGGATGAGGGGTGGAGGGGAACGGATGGCACGGGTGACGGTGGTGGGGTTAGGAACCATGGATAGGAGTTACTGATCACTGGTGACGGGTATAGCAGGGTCATGTGGAGATATTGTGGATCGGATGAGAAACGATCAAAGGATGATAGTGACACCGAAAGGAAAGGCAACATCATACTCCCGCAACCAGGCTGCTTTCTGTGGCGGTAGATACAAACCAGAACACCTTTTTGCTGTAATTGCAGAGACACACCCAATCCGGAAGGAGAGAGCAGCCCCAATAAAAGGGCGCTAGATAGCAGCCGCTCTCAGCGCTGACTTTATTTGCCTTAGCATTCCGGCGTCGAGTAATAGCTGTTGCGTTGCGGATATTAAACCAGGATTGATTCACCACACTCCGGCTCTTGTGTATTCCCTGCGTTTCCACACCCACAGCCTAGCGAGGCCGAGAATTATAAAAACCAAGGAGAGAAAGAAACTCAAATTTAAGATTTAGATTCAATACCTTAATCCAGGCAGATTGGAAGTTTTCTTGGAAAATTAATAGTATTAGGCCTGCAGGATAAAAGTTAAGCTTTAACCAGAGGTTTAGAGAAGCAAGACACATTCTTGCCTTAAGTTTTATCATACCCATCTCCAGTCATAGATTCCAGTGGATTATCTGCAGATCAGCTGTGATGAATTTGGATAGTACTATCTCCAAGGCAGCAAAACCAAAAGTTTGAGGGACAACCAAAATTACACAGAGGAGCTGGCTAGTGTCATAGTCTGAAAAAAGTTTAAATATGGCTGGGACACAACATCCTCCCTTGGACCAAAATAATTAAGAATGGCATTGGCAGATTTTTTGCCAGTGGCAGTGGCATATCCACAGTGAGCTCCATGGAAGGAACTTGGCCTTTTGGCAAATGCCATAATCTTGGTTTTTTTGATAGTTTTTCAAAAAATATTATTGTTGAAGTACTGCTCCCAGTGCTTTTTTATGGTCTATTGGTGTTCTGGAAAGAACTACAACATCATGGACGCTTAATTTTGCACCAAGTGAGAAATTGAATAGGTTCCTGATCAACCTAGCTGACAACTTTGTTGTCCAAAAGGCAGAGAAGGGAACTAGAAGGATATCCATACTGGACTTAATTCTTACAAACAGAGAAGTGATAGAGGGATTTGAAACTGCAGAAACCTTGGTGAGAGTGACCATGTCATACTGGAATTCAATATAATGCAAACACAAGCAATAGAACATAGTGATACCAAAGTCTTAGATCTTAAACTACCTGATTTTAACAAACTCAAAGAGAGCTTGGGAAAGATTCCTTGGATGAAAATCCTAAAAGGAAAAACCACAAAGAGAGACAAGAGTGATGAAATTAAAAACTAATAACAAGTAAAATAAAATATGGAAGAAGAAATCAAAGTAATATCAATAAACAGAAATGGACTGAATTCGGCGACAAAATGGAATAGAATTTTTAACAAATTAAATAGGCTAAAGATGGATATCACATGTCTACAAGAAGTACACATTAGAAAACAACACATAAAATTATTAGAGTATCCAAAACTAGGAGTGGTATTCACTTCATTGATACAACAAAGCAAAAGGGGAGTAGTTTTATATGTTAAAGAAAAATTAGAGCCTAAATTAATATTTGAGGATGAAGAAGGTAGAATTCTAATGGTAGAAATAAAAATGAATCTTAAACAAATACTTTTGATAGCGCTCTATGCTCCAAATGATAAACAAGAAGAATTTTATAAGAAATTACACAGGACAATTATAGAATTGGATTATGAAAATATATGTATAATGGGTGACTTTAATGCTGTAATGGATGTTGACTTGGATTATAAAACAACAAAGACAAATAAGAAACCCAGAAAAACTCTCCCAAAATCTTTTTTCACAATGATTGAAGAATTAAGTATTCAAGGTATTTGGAGACAAAGACACTTGAAAGTAAAACAATTTACTTTTTATTCAAATAGACATTTGTCATGGTCAAGGATAGATATGATCTGGATGTCAACAGACCTTATAGACAATATACAGGAAGTAAATATTGAAACAAGCATTTGGGGTGACCACAATCCAATAACAATAACTTGGAAAGGACAGAAGAAAAAAACACTGAATCAAATAATATTAAATGAAAAAGAATTCCAACAGATTATGGAAAAGGAACGAGGTTTTTTTTAAAAAAATAAATAAAAAGGAGGATACATCACTTCAGAATGTATGGGACACAATGAAAGCATATATAAGGGGATTGGCAATTCTTGGGGGAAAAAATAAAAAGAAAAGACAATTACAGAAGAAATTGGAAGAGGAGTATAAGAAATTAGAGAAAGGACACTTCCAGTGGCTCCGCCGATGCCGAAAGACGCTCCCTTGGGAGCGCCAGCCCTAGGACTCCGTTAGAGCCGCTAGAACAGCAAAAATCAGCTGTTCAGTGGCTTGAAAACTTTCCCCCTGGGAGAAGGGGGGAAAGAGAGCCGACGGGTGTGGGTAGAGCTCCCCAAAAGCCCCAGGTTTCTTTTTAAATCTGGGGCTTAAAGTGTGAGAGCTCCCCGGGAAGCCCGTCATTGCTCCGGACCTGGGACATTTCTGCTTCAAGCAGAACTAGGCGTCGCGACCACCCCAGCAACTCAACTTTAAAGAAAAAATTTTTGGACTTGAAAGCTGGCAGAGCAAATACAGGAGAAACTAAATTGGCAAGTACTGAACTTTAACTCCAAAGAGTCTATCACTTCCCTCTGATTTTCTATGGGAGAAAGGGATAGTAAGATGGCATTTGATTCTAACGAGGGCATGAAGAAGTGAAAGTTACTTACAAAGTATCATGTGGTGCTGAAAGCCTCTGTTTAAAAGAAGAGGATTTTATTTTAAAAGGACTTTTATTGAAAAAGACTGGTACCATTTAAGGACTGGAATAATTGATTTAGTTGTTAAAAAGTAAAAAGTGAAAGTCTTATTAGGGAAAAAAATGGCTGGTTTTTTTGAAAGTGATGAAGACTCACCATTACATACATCAGTAAATACACAAATACTGACTGTGGATCTCTTTGAAGAAATTTTAGAATCATTTACCTCCACGTTTGTGGAAAGAATGGAAGGGTTTTTCAGGAAGGACTTTACACAAATTTAAAACAAAGATACAAGTGAAGATACTATATTGTTCCAGTTGCCAAACAACAAGGAGTTGCTGAAGGAGGAGGTGGACGAAATAACCCAGTTTAATGTACCTTTGGAAAATGAAATGGAGGTTTTTTCAAATTAAGAAGGAAAGGCAGAGAGGCTTGAAGGAGTGCAACCAGGAAACAATGAGAGACATTTCTTCAGAGGCTTTGATACAGACAACTGGAAAATTGTCAGGAGGCGTTGGGATTTCTTATATAAGAAGGAAGATTCGAAATGGAACTTTACAACCTTTTTACAAAAATGGATTCCCAATCGCAGTTAAAGAGGTGTTTTTACTGAAAGAAATTACTTTGCAAAGAGAACAGGATTGTAAGGTTCAGCAACTTCAATTAAAAATCCAAGAACTTATAAAAATAAAAGAAGGCAGAGGAAAAAGACTGAAGCAAAAGGTTCGCAAAAAAGTCAGGAAAAAATGGAGAAGGAAAAATTACAATCCTCTTTTTGGGGAGGATAGTAATAGTGAAAAAGAATGGTTATACCTGTATAAGTTATATTATAGGGAAAATGAATGATTTACCTATATTTAGGGACATGATTTGTTTTGAAAAGTTACATTAAATAATGTTATGGTTGAATTGTTATGAATTGGTGAAGAATTTATATAAGTTTATGGGTTAAAAGAAAAATATTGTGGATGTAAAAATTATGGACCGTGTAGATAATTCAATATAAATTTATGGGTTAGAAGGATATTACTTAAACTTTTATATGTTGTTTTAAATTACATTAATACCATATTAAATGCTTTGTTGAAGAATAAATATAAACTTGTGGAGTATAAGGAAAATATAAATTGTGCAAGGGTTGAGGGAAGGTTTTTGACAATATTTTATATGGATATTAAACAGTGAAGATGTTATTTGATTATACGTAGAGGATTTGTAGAGAATAAGATGAATACGTTTATGTAAAGCTACTAAGCAAGGAATGTTTTCAAGGAGAATTAATGTAAGTTTATGGGGTAAAAAGTAAAAATAAGGTTTCTACAATATATTTTATTTGAGATTGGTTAAAATATTTTGTTAAGGTGTTAATGTATGTAAGGGTTGGAGATCTGATGTTTAACTGTAGAAGAAAGAAGACTTGCTTATTATTGAAGAATGGACAAGAACGAAGTTGGATTGATTACTTTCAAGCAATAATTGGTTTAAATAGTTATATTTAGATATGAACAAGGGGAGTTAAAATGCAAGAAGCAGATAAATCTATAGATAGTTAGCTTATGTTTTTTTTTTATGTTTGTTAAATGCTATACCCTGTATTTGCTCTGGGAAGTCAAGGGGGGGTGGGAGGGTTGGGGCAGAAGGGGGGAGGAGAAGGGGGAAAATACGTGTAAACTTTTTAAAAAAACTTTTTAATTAAAAAAAAGAAATTAGAGAAAGAGTTACAAAAAGATATACAAAACAACAAAATTAAGAAACAAATGGAAATAAAAAAGCATGAAATAAATTTAAATGAGCAAAAAATTTTGGCAAATAAATTAAGAGCATCCAAACAGAATTATTTTGAAAATGTGAATAAACTGGGAAGATGGCTAGCATATAAAATAAAAAAGAGAAAGTGAAGAAAGGAATAAAATATTTACAAGATGAAAGAGGGAAAATACATTATAGAAATGAAGAAAAAAAGAAAATAACTCAAAATTATTATGAAAAACTTTATTATCAAGAGAAGATATCTGAAGAGAAGGTAACAAAATTTTTAGAAAAATCAGATCTACCTAAAATACCTGAAAAATATGGTGGAGCTAACAGAAGCGATTAAAAAACAAAAAATGGGAAAGCACCAGGTCCGGATGGATTTCCAGTGGAACTATATAAGACATTTCAAGAGGTGTTAAGCAATGTAATGCTGGAACTATTTAATGAACTTTTATTGAAAGCTAAAATGCAGGATTCATGGCTAGAAGCCTATGTTATACTTATACCTAAAAAGATTCAGATTTGCAATTAATAAAAAATTATAGGCCGATTTCATTATTAAATGTGATTATAAGATTTTTGCTTCAATAATAGTGAACAGACTGAAGAAACTATTAAATGAATTTATTCATATGGACCAAAATGGGTTTTTACCTAAAAGGCAAATTAGAGACAATATGAGGATAATTTTGAACACTTTGGAGTATTATGAGATACATTCAGAAAAACAAATGGTGATGATATTCCTAGATGCACAGAAAGCTTTTGACAATGTGAACTGGCAGTTTATGATAAAGCAATTACAGATAATAGACTTTGGGGGAAAGCTTAATGAACATTATAAAAACAATATATAATAAACAATTAGCCAAGATAATGATGAATGGAGATATGACAGAAAAAGTTAATATAACAAAAGGAACAAGACAAGGATACCCATTATCCCCACTGTTATTTGTATTGACTTTAGAAGTGCTAAACAGAAATATAAGAAGGAATGAAGAAATAAAACGGATGAAAATTAAAAAAGAGGAATACAAACTACAAGCTTTTGCAAATGATTTAGTATTTATTCTTGAGGAACATCAAAAGACAGGACCGAAATTATTAGAACAAATAGAGGAATATGACGAAGTGGCAAGTTTAAGAATAAACAAAGAAAAAACAAAAATATTGGTGAAAAATATTACAGAAAAACAAAAAAGAGAAGTAAAGGAGAAATTAGATATACAAATTGTGAAAAAAGTGAGATATCTAGGAATACAACTAACTTCAAGATGTGCAATGATAAAAGAGGTCAATTATTATAACATAAAACAAATTGAGAAAGATCTGGAAAAATTGAAAACTTTGCAACAATCACTTATGGGAAAGATTGCAATAATCAAGATGAATATACTACTGAGACTAATGTTTTTATTCCAGACAATTCCAATAAGAATTGAAAAGACCTATTTTCAACACCTTAATAAAATAATGAGGAAGTTTACTGTATATGGCAGGGGGAAAAGGCAAGAATTAATATAAAGATGTTACAAGATGTAACATGGGAATTATACTATCAGGCAGCAACACTGACTTGGATGAAAGAATGGATAGAATTAAGAAATTAACTTTGGAAGGACATGGTTTACAACTGAGATGGCATGCTTTTTTATGGTATGGTAGAAGTAAGATACATATGTATTTTCATAGACATTATGTAAGAAATGCATTGTTATTAGTATGGGAGAAGATCAGGGATAAATGGCAACAGTTATGGGAAAGGAACTATAAACTAACAATGTCGACTGCATATAAAGAGAATCAATATAAAATGTTTTACAGATGGCATGTGTCTACTGAAAAATTGGCAAAAATGTTTAAAGATAAATCAGCTAAATGTTGGAAATGACACCAAATACCAGGATCTTATTATCATATGTGGTAGATTTGCCCAGAAGCTAAAGATTATTGGAGCAGAATTAAGACATGGATAGAAGAAATGACTCAACAACATATTGATTTAAAACCTGAGTTGTTCCTACTGGGTATCCTACCAGAGAAAATTAGTAAAGAAAATATATATTTGATTATACATATAATAACTGCAGCAAGAATAGTATTTGCACAAAGATGGAAAGCAGAGAAAATCCTTTTAGAAGGGGAAGTAATTAGAAAAATTTTGGACTGTGCAGAAATGAACAGATTAATCTTAATGATTAAAAAGAAAGAGGATATAGAATATTTTAAGATATGGGGGAAATTTTATGATTAGATAGAAAAGAGATATAGATAAAGAATTTGATAAGCAAATAGGAGAAAGCTACATTAAATATATCTTTGGGGGAAATAGAGAAATGGGATGTATTAAGGAAGAAATAAGAAGAGGAGGAGTAACAAAAAGAATAAGAAGTCACCGAAGAAACAGCGAGATGACACATGGAAGGACTGATGTATTATATGTTTGTTTGCTTTAAAAATAAATAAATAACTTTTTATTAAAAAAAATGGTGAGAGAACACCTGTCTGATTTTGATGAATATAAATCACCAGGACATGATGGATTACATCCCAGAGTTCTAAAGGAGTTGGCAAAGTCAACCCAGAGCCACTGTACCATATCTTTCAAAAATCCTGGAGTACTGGGGAACTACCAGAGGACTGGAAAAGAGATGATATGATTCCCATCTTCAAAAAAAAGGGGGGGAAACAGATCCAGGAAATGACAGAACAATCAGCCTAACATTAATACCTGGGAAGATACTTGAAAATATAATAACAAAACAGATCTGTGAATATCTAAAAATAAATACGTTTATAACAAGTAGCCAGCTTGCGTTTGTTAAAAACAGATCATGCCAAACCAATTTATTTCATTATTTGACATAGTGACTAAATTAGTAGATCAGAAAAATGCTGTGGACTTAGACTTCAGCAAAGCACTCAACAAAGTAGACCACAACCGACTTGGTAAGCTAGAAAAAAGTGGAATAGATAGCATCACCACCAGATGGATTTGTAACTGGCTGACAAACTGTATTCAACGAATAGTCCTTAATGGTACTACATCTACATGGAGGGAAGTAAGCAATGGGATTCCACAAGGTTCCATCTTAGGCCCAGTACTCTTCAATATCTTGATGAAGTAATAGAAGGAGAACTCATCAAATTTGCAGATGATACTAAACTGGAAGGAATAGCCAAAACCCTAGATGAAAAGCTCAAGATCCATATGGATCTTGACAGACATGAACACTGGGCCCTATCTAACAAAATGAAATTCAATATAGAGAAAAGTAAAATCTTACACCTAGGCAAGAAAAATTAAAAGTACACATATAGATTGGGTGAAACCAGGCTTAATAGCAGTAACTGTGAGAGGGATTTTGAAGTCTAAGTGGACAATCAATTCAATATGAGCCAGCACTCTGTAGCGGAAGCAAAAAATGCCAATGCACTCCTAATTTGCATTAACAGAGGGATTCAATCAAGATCACATGAGGTACTAATACCACCGTATAAAACCTTAGTAAGATAAATACTTACTAAGATACTGCATCTTGTTTTGATTACCACACTATACAAAAAGATGTTGAGACTAGAAAGAGTGCAGAGAAGAGCAACAAAGATGATTAGGAAACTGGAGACTAAAACTTATGAAGAATGGTTGCAAGGAACTAGGAATGGCTAGTCTAGTGAAGAGAATAACCAGGGTTCACATGATAGCAGTATTCCAATATTTGAGGGACTATCACAGAGAGGAGACGGTCAACCTGTTTCCCAAAGCACCTGGAGGCCAGACAAGGAATAATGGATGGAAACTGACCAAGGAGAAATTCAACCTAGAAACAAGGAGAAATTTTCTGACATTGAGAACAATCAACCAATGGAAGAGCTTGCCTTCAGAAGTTGTGAGAGCTTCATCACTGAAG
Organism: Pituophis catenifer annectens; assembly: GCF_029215685.1. Classification (NCBI taxonomy): domain Eukaryota; kingdom Metazoa; phylum Chordata; class Lepidosauria; order Squamata; family Colubridae; genus Pituophis; species Pituophis catenifer. The sequence continues at coordinate 31,510,359 of NW_027256888.1, forward strand.
GCTTTCAAGAAGAGATTAAACTGCCATTTGTCAGAAATGGTGTAGGGTCTCCTGCTTGAGCAAGGGGTTGGACTAGATGACCTACAAGGTCGCTCTGCTCTGCTCTGCTCTGCTATACTCTATTCTATTCTATTGCATCTTATCTTAAGTGTTGTATTAATGTGTAAGGGATCTGATTAAATAGAGAAACCTACAATTGATTGATGAGACTTCCAGCTTCTCCCATAATTTGGTCCTGGATATAGAAAGCTGTTTTAAGATTTATGTAGATAGCATATAGTAATGCTATATTGTTGGTTGAATGTTTTTTAAATCAAATTTAAGCATTAATTGATGGTGCCTTTACCTTCTCTGAAACTGGCCTGCTCTTCTGCTCTCATATTTTCTGGATCCAGACAGTCCTTAAGTTTATTATGGAGATGTTTAGCATAAAGTTTGCTGATTATGTTGAGTAGGTTAATTGGCCTGTAATTAGAAGGATTCTTTTTCCCATTTTGAAGATTGGAATTATAATTGCCAGGCACCATTCCTCAGGGACAAAATTGGTGGTATCAATATAATTTAAAAGTGATGCCAGGATTGGTGCCTATCACACTACATTTTTATGAGTTCAGGGGAATAACATCAGTTCGAGGGGCCTTTGCCCTCATGAGTTTATCAATAGGAAATTTAATCTTAGTCTCAGATAGTAAGGACACTATCTGAAGGGCTTTTCATATATCTTCTGAAAGCATAATTCGCTCTCCCTCTCTCCCTCCCTCCCCCCTCCCTCCCCCCTCTCTCTCATCAAATTTTAAGCACTCCAATCTTACTCACAATAAAATATTTGTACAATAATGTACATAAAATATTAAAAACAGTTTATAAAATTTAAAAGTGGCAAGTGAATCAAACAGAATGAGATCTCTGGAGACCTGGTGAAATATTAGGTGCCAGAAGACAATGGAGCTTTTTTCCTTCACTGCTTGAGTAGCTTGCTCCCAAGTTTTCCTTGTACTTTTTTCTTCTTGAAGGTCACCAGATGTTTACAGTTTGTTAAAGGCAAGAAGATATTCAAGTGTCATTATGTTATTATTCATGTCTCATATTTACAAAGGTTATAATTTGAAGTTTTTAGCTTCAACACAATCCTTATCAAACTACGGCTTTAATGAGATTGTAAAATGCTCAACCAAGAAATTAGGATTGCAAGCCACAAAGGGTTCTAGCTTTTGCACTAGCGTTTTATATAGATTCAAAGGATCATGAGTTAGGTTGACAAGCACAATCAACAATTCTTGAGGCTGTCCTGTGACAGTATCCAATTTGTCTTTTGGTCAAGCTGCAAGATCTATTTCACGTGACATCTTCCTTGACCTAATAGAGAGACTAAATGAATAAAAAAAACTTCCAGGTGCACCTGCTGAGTGGAAGACAACAGATATAGGCAGAGTAGGAGATGATCATTATCTAGATGGGATAGCATTTTGAAATTCTCCGCATGGAGTAGCAAATTTGTAATAATTTACATGCAGTCAGATTTCTGCCATAAATGTGAATTAATCTGGATAATCTATTTTGAGAGACCCAGCTAGTGTAAAAAAACTGAGCCTATGTCAAGGCTGAACTGTTTTTGAATGTTTAGGTCTTATTGCTATTCAATTTGCCAAAGAACTGAGGAGAGGGAAAGGGAGAAAGAATGCAGACACTCCAGAGATGGACTGTGAGAGCCAAGATCCCACCAAGGCCACTGATGTAGGTGTCCAACAGAAAAATAAACTGTTCTCAAAGCAAAAGGATGATTCATTATTGGACTAGGTGATCAACCAAGGGTGACAGAAAGAGAGGCTACTGTTTAACCATACAAGCATTGCACAGGAAAAAACCAGAGTTGGTTTTGATTCTTCAGTATTAAAATGGTGTCTCCAATAAAGTTTTGCTTTTGGGATTTGAAGTTCCTGAGAGTGTTTACTTTCCTTGGGTTCAGTAGTCAGACTATTGACCATTTATCATTTCTTTAATGCAGAATCCAGCAGAGCTTGATCTCTTATCTTTGGAGAGATTCAAAAAAATGATGCAAGCTGAGTTGAAGTCCTGAGTACTGGTGAAATTTAGTGTAGAGTATATGATCATTAGAGCCCAACTCAGCATTAAGTCATATTTCAGTTGCAGTTAGCATTTGGGTATTCCAGAAAAAGGTTGCCAACGTGTTCTAGCTCCCAATAAAGGAAAATGTTTGTATCTCAGGGCTAAAATGACAGGTACTTGGTGCTCTCTGAACTTGGATGTTTTCATTATCCAAACATCATCAATGCTAGTAATTGATCAAATACTCTCTGCGCATGCCCCAACATGGCGGTGCCGGCCTGAGTCGCTGTCAGGATGGGCAGCATTTTTGGTGTTTCGGGGTCTCCTAGGGCTGTCAGGACCATTGGCAGCCCCACCCCCGCCTAGGAGAGTTTCCCCTCAACCTGTTGAGGGCTTCTTCACCCTCCGAAATGCCTGAGGAGAGGGGAAGGCAAAGAAGAACGCCGCGGGAGGCTGCAGGACGCCGCGAGGCGCCGCGCGAGGAGGATTAGGGAAACTGGCCTGTAGCGATGCCGGCTTCTTTCCCACTCGCTGGTCGGCGGCTGTCAGAACAGTGGCGACAACATGGCGGTACCAATGGTGCCGACGGTGGACTGAGGGTGGTCTGGCACTGGCGGTAGAGTTGCAGAGTTGCGGTGGCAATGGCGGCCGCTGCACAGCGATTGGGAGGGGATGATAGCTGGATGAAGATGGCTGTGAAAATGGGTGAGGTGGATGTTGCTGGACGTTGGACGCTGGCGGAGAGGCAAAATGGAGGTTGCCAACGGAGGCATGACATGGCTGAAACGATGAGAGGGGATGGATGGAAAGATCTGGGGTTGGAGAGTCTGGTGGATGGCTCTGGGATGGGGCCTCCATGGGTGGCCTCTCCTACCCCCACTCCCCCTCTTTCTGGCCCTGTTATTGGCCTGGGGGTCAGCCTTCCTCCCCCCCTCACCCTCTCCTCTCCCTTTTGTGTACATCTATCCTACTACGGAACTACGGAACTACTGGGCAGCTTTATTTGTACCCTGCTTCAAATCATATTAAATCAAACTGAATTATTTCCATCGAAACTCCCGGCAGATGGGGACTTGGACAGTATTTTGTGGACCCTGAGGGAAGTCGGCTGTTTGAACCATCTTTTACCAGAGGGGATGATAATGAAAATTTTAAGGGGACCCGGGAGGAAGGGAGGGGGTTGTAAAAGTTGACCCGGAGGGGTTCAGATAGCGACTGAGCAGGGTGATGGGTCGATTGGCTGCAACAGAGGGGTCGTGAAAGGAAATTTAACTGGGGAGCAGGGGGACGATAGGAAAGGCAGGGTAATTGAAACAATGAGTGGGAGGGGCAGGTATGATGGGCGCAGGAGGCCATATCATGTGTTGGGGGTGCACACACACTGTTTATGAGCAATTATGCACTCCGGCCCCCAATGTGCGACTCGTGTCCTGGGTTGTCCAGAGTCTCAGGCCCAGGGTCCGCGGCTGATGTTGTGTAATGCTAGGTCAGTTGTTAATAAAGCCCCCTTCATTTGTGATCTTATTTTGGAGGGGGTGTGGACCTGGCAGGTATTACAGAGACCTGGTTGGGCCAAGGGGGGGGTCCCCCTCATTGAAATGTGCCCACCAGGTTTCCGTGCATTTCATCAGCCAAGGGCCCAGGGGAGGGGTGGGGGAGTGGTGGTGATTATTAGGGAAAGTCTTTGTCCGAGGGAGACTACTGTTCTTCAGATAGCAGATGTGAGTCCTTCTTTGTGAAGTGGGGCCGTGGGGTGCAGATGGGTTTGCTGACTATGTACCTGGCTCCCTGCCACATGGCAGCGACCCTGCCCGAGCTACTCGACGTCATTGCCAGGGTGGTGGTTGATACCCCAGACTTATTGTCATGGGGGATTTCAACCTTCCATCTGCGGGTGAGGCGTCAGAGGTGGCTCGGGAGTTCATGGCTTCCATGACAGCCATGGACCTGACCCAGTTAGTTCAAGGCCCAACTCACATAGGAGGACACACTCTGGATCTGATTTCTTGGTAGAGGGGACCTAGTCATCAAACCCTTGTCATGGACAGATCATTCGCTCCTCCACTTGTACTTTCCTACTGCTTTCCCCCACCGCAGGGAGACAGAACTGACCAAATGGTTCCATCCCAGGCGCCTGATGGACCCTGAAGGTTCCTGACGGAGCTTGGGCCGTTTCCTGAGACTCTGGCACATGACTCGACTGAAGAGCTGGTGGCCGCCTGGGAGAGTGCGGCCGCCGGAGCTTTGGACCGCGTCGTGCCTTTGTGGCCTCTGACCCGATGCCGATCTCAATTGGCTCCTTGGTTCTCTGAGGAGCTGAGAGAGATGAAGTGTAGGAAAAGATGCCTAGAGAGCATTTGGAGGACTAGTTAGTCCGATTCTGACCGGACACAGGTGAGGTCTTATATCAAGACCTACCTAGTGGCAATAAAAGCGGCAAAATCTAACCATTTTTCCGCTCTTATCGCATCTGCAGAGAACTGCCCAGCCGCCCTGTTTAGGGTGACCCACTCCCTTCTTCGGGGGGAGTGCGGGAAGATCCCTTGCAGGGTCGTGCTGAGGATTTTGTGCAATTCCTGCATGATAAAGTCGCTCAGATTCGGGATGGCTTGGACTCCGATTGGATGTGTCCAGGGGAGGAGACGAGGGTAGGTCTTGAGAATATTATCTGGGAGGAGTTTGATCCTGTGGCTCCCGAGGATGTGGACAGGGTTCTGGGTAAAATTAGTGCCGCCACATGTTTATTGGACCTGTGTCCCTCCTGGTTGGTACTGGCCTCCTGGGAGGTTACACGAGGCTGGCTCCAGAGAATTATAAGTGCTTCTCTGAGTGAGGGTGCCTTTCCTGCTGCCTTGAAAGAGGCGGTAGTGAGGCCCCTCCTCAAGAAGCCTTCTCTGGACCCGGCTGAATTAGCCAACTACCGTCTGGTCTCCAACCTTCATTTTGTGGCGAAGGATGTTGAGAGCGTGGTGGCATGACAACTTCCCCGGCACCTGGATGAAGCTATCTATCTGGACCTGTACCAGTCGGGCTTCAGGCAGGGGTACAGCACAGAAACAGCATTGGTCGCGTTGGTGGATGATCTCTGGAGGGCTCGGGACAAGGGTTGCTCCTCTGTCCTAGTCCTATTAGATCTCTCAGCAGCTTTTGATACCATCGACCATGGTATCATGCTGCAGTGGTTGAGAGTGTTAGGAATAGGGGGCACCATTCTGCGGTGGTTCTCCTCCTTCCTCTCTGACTGCTCACAGTTTGTGTTGGCAGGGGGGCAGAGGTCGACCTCGAGCTGCCTCTCATGAGGAGTGCCGCAAGGTTCGGTCCTCTCGCCCCTTCTGTTCAACATTTATGTGAAGCTGCTGGGTGAGATCATCCGTGGTTTTGGGGTGAAGTGTCATCTGTATGCTGATGATACTCAGCTGTACATCTCCACCCCAGACCACCCCAACGATGCCCTTGATGTGATGTCTCGCTGCCTGGAGGCTGTGCGGGTCTGGATGGGGAGGAACAGGCTCAGACTCAATCCTTCCAAGACTGAGTGGCTGTGGCTTCCGGCATCCCGATATAGTCAGCAGGTGCCATCGCTGACTATTGGGGTGAATCCTTGCCCCCCACAGAGAGGACTCACAATCTGGGTGTCCTCCTGGACGCACGGCTGTCTTTAGAAGAGCATATGACAGCCGTGGCCAGGGGGGCCTTTTATCAGGTTCACCTGATTCGCCAGTTGCAGCCCTTTCTGGACCGGGACACCTTGCGCACGGTCACTCATGCCCTTGTCACCTCCCGGCTGGACTATTGTAATGCTCTCTACATGGGGCTCCCCTTGAAGAGCACTCAGAGGCTCCAGCTGGTCCAGAATGCGGCCGCGTGGGTGGTTATGGGCGCAACTCATTGTGCCCATGTAACACCCCTCCTGCGTGAGCTGCTCTGGCTCCCAGTGGTCTTCCAGGTGCAATTCAAGGTGTTGATCACCACCTTTAAAGCGCTCCATGGCATGGGACCCGGGTACCTTCGAGACTGACTTCTGCCACCAATAGCCTCCCACCGGCCAGTTCGCTCCCACAGAGAGGGTCTCCTCAGGGTGCCATCGGCCAAGTTATGTCGGCTGGCGACACCCAGGGGGAGGGCCTTCTCTGTGGGAGCCCCAGCCCTGTGGAATGAACTGCCCCTGGAAATGCGTAAGATCTCCGACCTTCGGGTATTTGTTTGTGCACTCAAGACCCGGTTGTTCCACCAGGCTGGGCTATCAACCCCAATTCCTGGGGTTTTAAATTGAGCCGAATTCATTTAATAATTTTAAACTATTTTAACTGATGTTGTCTTGTGTTTTTAATAGGCTGTATACCGCCCTGAGTCCTTCGGGAGAAGGGCGGTATAGAAATAAAATTATTCTATTTTATTCTAGTAAGGAGTGAAGTTTGGTTTCAGTTTATATTCTAGTGGCTTGCCTTATCAGTATTGGTGGGGTGGTCTTAGATGTTCTTTGGTTGGGCTGTTTATTTTGGCTTGTTTCTTGATTGGGTATCAGTTCCTTGATTGGGGTATTGTTTACTTGATTGTTGGTCTGATATTAATCTTGGAATTAAACTGTGCTCATCTGGGTCCTGATTGTTGTTGGAAGGTGCTTTGGTGCTTTTGTTCCATTTTTGGTTTGTTGGTTGTCTCTTTTGCATATGTAGATATTGTTTAAGTGTATGTGTCTATTGATGGCTAATTTGTCAGAGTGCCATGCTTCTACAAGTGTTTTATATGAATGGTAACCATGACTGTCCATGTTTCTTGCATCCCAGTTATATACTTGCTATGCAGGAGTTGAAGAAATTGGAACTTCTGTTGCAATAACAGCCAGCTAGATTCTATATTAGGATTTTTATCGTGTTTGTCTTATACTGCCCAGCATGCTGTCATGCTTTTTGTACTATACGCTGTAACCTGTGAGTACCCATTTCATGGACCTGCAGGCATAGCTTGTGAGATTCAGAATTGAAGTTCTCAGAAGCCCGCTCATCAAATTGAACAACTGTGGAAGTTTTGAATTTTAAGAATCCTGATCATTTTAGAGGGCTATTAGAATATGAATTAGAAGTCTTCCACAGCAAACATTGCATTGGAGTTTTAAAGATCTGAATTCTTCATGGCAGCTGTGAAGTTGCAGATAGGTTGCTCACTTTTAACTGCACAATCAGTTTTTTTCTAAGTTGGTGTTTTTGTCTTGGGTAGTAAATTTAGTAAAGCTAAATTTATTAATGGATTTGATGTTTTACTGTTGACATTAAAGATTTTCTCAAGTCATCTAAAATTTAATAATGTCAGCTTGGTGTGAGCCCTACACAGCACTAAAAACAGTTAATCAAGCTTCCTTTTAGAAATACTTTAATGGCTGCATTGCTGTGAATTATGCAAGGTATTTGCTTGGATTTCTCTCTCACAAAGACTTGGTAAGAAGTTGTCTTAGTGAGAAACATAATATTTGTATATTAAAGTGCCAGTACCTGCTTGGCCAAACTGGATTGGAGATAGATGGATTTCTTCAAAGTGGAAAACATTACTTGGGAAGATCAAAAAGGTATTTGGGAATTATTTAATTTTAAAAATGAAAACAATGGTGCCCAAAAGTTAGCAGGGTTCTCTTGGTGGGAATCATTCGACCTTTTGGAAATCCATCAGTTGCCTTTCATAGCATAATTGGCTTAACATCTGAATAATGACCTTTTTAAGAGTCCTCATCTGTTCCTGTGTACTCTAATATTTAAGTTCTGAAAAATTATCTTACTAGTTTGTATTTGTGGAAGTTTTTCACCGTGCTCACCTTTTTCTGTGGGATTGCTTAACTTTCTTTTTAATTCTCCATCATTTTCCCTCATTAGGCTGAATTCAGGCACGAGGTCTTCCTTTCCTCTGCCAACATTAACAGGACCCAATTTAAGAACCTATAGTTTGTCTTGAATTCTGTGTGACTGAATAAATTTTGCAAACAAAATTCTTCTAGAGAATCTACTGTATTTTTAACTAGAGTCAATTTTTCTGAATACAATTGAAAATTAAGTGTGGTAAAATCTGAAGAAAAAGGTTTTGAATATGAAATGGTTTTGATTATGAAAATGAGAAGTCAAGAGCTTCTATTGTGGTTATACTTTGGAGGCAAAGAAATAGAAACTATCAAACTCCAATGAAAAAATAGACTTCAAATACAAATTGTTACATCTGGAAGATTAATTTAACTCCATTTTTTTCTGATCTGATCACTGACCTATCCATCTTGATTTGGACACTGTGGCTTATCATACTGGACCTGGACTCTTTCATTTTGGCAAAAGATGTGGTAGAGAAACTGGATTGAAGAAGTAAAGATAATTCAACCTGAAAACATTCACAAGATATTAATGGGAATATGGGACATTTTAAAAGATTTCTAAATGAAATTTCCACAGAGGACAATGTGGAAAACTGTACCGTGGACTAATAGTCAGGAGAAAATTTATAACCACCAGAGCTGTAATTCTACATGTACTCACCTAGCACAAGCACTACTGAATTCTATGTGATTTACTCTTAAACAGACATGCAAAAAGTTTGCATTGTTGAGGTTTGTAAGTAAAAACATCATCCATTTTGCTTTTAGATGCAACTATGTAGTTTTTTTAATCTCACCTTTTCATTACAAAATTATATAACTGAACCCATTCCTCTTCCCTTATGAGCTAGGTTTCTCTTACAGCATTATCTGGCTTTATGAAAAAGCTATGGTCAAAATATTGGATTCAAATAGTCTGACAGCTGAAGATAGAATACACCAGTGCTTCTCTAATTGGAAATTTAAAATTAGACAATGATGAAATATTTGATGCTATATAATATAGTGGAAGTGAATTAGTCAATATAAAGTTTTGATAACATTTAGGAGGAAAGAAAGAGCAACAAATAGTAGAAGATAAACAAGTGAGAAATATTGGCCTTCATAACATTCATAGGATTTTAATATCAATTTATATATTACTTTTAATTTGGTAATCACATCTACAAAGTAATCCTATGGAGAAATTATACCTGCAACATTAGATTCTCCAGTTGTTCTGAAGTCCTGCAGGTGCAGGATTGAAATGACAATGGAAGGATGTTTATGGTTCTCATCTCTATCCTGAGCATACATGAGAAAAATAATAGTCTGAGGGCCCAGGGCCTTATAAAACCCTCAAAAGCCTTGGCAGGAGTTTTTTAACGTGGCAAATGGGAAATTGTTAAACACTTGCTTGGAAGATAATATTGGTGATATTTAATTTTAATCAAAGTTAGTGTTTCCTTTTCAAACAGGGATGAGAGAGATCCCCCCCCACACCCGTACTCCATTTTTGAGAGTTTCCAATATCGACTTTCAAAGTTTCAGCAATAAAGTTTAGCAGGAAAGCAGGAGGAGAAGTTAGAATGTTGTAGCAAGTCCATCTGATTAAAATTTAGAATTTGATTTATGACATGAAACAATATCAAAAGTATGTGGAGGAGAGTCTTTAGTCTTACAGTATTTCTGCAGTGATAGGACACATATAATTGACAGTAATATATTAGTATGTATATATTAAGTAGTAGCAACACAAAAACATGATGAAAAAATAATCCTTGTTTTCACGTCAGTTTGGGAAACTGAATGAACTTATTAGCTTTGAAAGTATAAATGTTACAAATTTGTTAACCTATTTACACAGTTGCCTTGGTGCAACTGAAATTAATGTCAGGATTTTAGTTAATCACATGTAATTTGTCTCCTGATTTTAAGCATTAATTGCATAGATAGAATATTTTTATATAGAAAACAGGAGAAACTGTTTGGTTTTAAATTTTTTATATAACATTCTGCACAGCCAGATGCAGTATAATGTTTAGTTATCTCAAAATGTTAATAACAACTCATACAATCAACAATTAGCCACTTCATGCCACAATTGCCTGCATTTCCTGCATTTATAGCTTCTCAGAAATGTAATAGACAAGATCAACCCAATTCATAAATGAAACTGTTGCTTTGATAAAAAAAATGGCAGTGCTCATGATTTTTCTTAATCATTTCACACTATCTTGCAAACACTCTAGAAGGAGCTGAGAACAATGAATAGAGTTTCAATCAGTTGCATACTTCAATTTTCATAAGGTCTACCCTAATCTGCCCAAAATGTGCTCCTGCAATACTTCCTTTGTCCCATTATCATTGGTGATACCCTCTTGATCTAATTTCACTGGCTTCTTATGAAATAAAAGGATGCTTTGAGGTTCAAGGTGCAAGGTTTGAGCAAAACACAAAGATGTTTCATGAAGCAATGGTGATCCCAGAATTTAAGGTGTCACTGCCTTGTTGTTTTTCACTCTGAGCTTCTTATCCAGCAGTTTCACTACCTGAAAGATGCTTCTGTGAGTTTGTTGCACAATCACTTTTCACATTTTTTCTTTTTACTATTGGAAAAAAAATGCTTACATTGATGAGCAACTAATATTAAAAACCCTGGGTACTGTAGACATCAGCTAAGAGGTTCTATCCAGGCCTATATAAAAACTAATATATAAAACTGATATAAAATAGATATCTTAAGAAATTTTAAAATGTATTTGAAACAAAAGCTTATATAATTTGTTTTTATGGTGCCTTTGTTTATTGTAGTGGATTCTTTTAGTTCTATACAAGAAGGACTAGAGGAGTTCACTTAGACTTTTCTTAGAAACTAGGAAAGGAAAAAGCAAGACAGAATCAGTTCTCGGCATCATCTAGGCTGACAAGACAGCATGAACAAAGCAGAATTCAGTAGATCTATACCATGGAAATAATGAGAGGGTGGCTGAAACTTGCTGTGGTAGTCCTTTCAAAACAATTGTGTTCTGGGAAAATTGAAAAGATAAATGAATTCATAAAAATTCAAGTTCAATAGATGTAGGTTTGTTGGTCTAACTATAGCAAAAACATGCAACTGTTTTTAGATAAATGTTCCCATGGTGCTTTCCTTCATTTTACCCAAACTTAAAACGGAGGCAGCTGAAAGCTATCTTTATTAGCTGTTCCAGTTCTGAAGTAGTCACCTTATAAGGGGCATGGGTAGCATAAAAAATTAATAAATAAATAAAAAGTAACATTTTCCAATTTTTTTCCAGCACAATTTTTTAATGGAATCAGTCTAGAATGATTTATCAGTGATGCAGTTAATGTCCTGGTCTGGGTTGAGAAATGTATACCATGCTTCCCCCAAAATAAGACTTATCCAAAAAATAAGCCCTAGCCTGATTTTTAAGCATATGCCTAATATAAGCCCTACCCCCAAAATAAGCCTTAGTGAAGCGGGGTTGGTCTGGCCAGCACAGGAGGCACTGCAGCCCGTGAAGTGCAGGTGAGTTGATTACGTGTCCAAGCAGCAGGTGGAGGGAAAAGCAGGGGGTGGCATGCGATCTGGATGGGCCGCAGGAAAAACCAAGAGTTGGTGGGCCAGAGCCAAGAGTTGGTGGGCTGGAGCAGTTGGGCGGCTGTCGGAGGCTTGTCTTCACATCTCTCAATTTGCCTGCAGCCTGCATGGTGCATCGGGATCACCTGCCTTCCACCCCATGCCCCTCTGTCTCTGTCTGCTGTCGGTGCCTTCAACTTCAACATGTTAACCTGCAAAGAAAGCAAAGCAATCTGAAAAAATACGTTTCTAAAAAGGGGTGCAGTATAGATGAAAACACCACTTTGCTCCTAATTCTTTAACTTTCTTCCCTAGCTGTTTGTAATCTCTTGTTATTGTTTTCAGATTCATTGTTGTGTCATTGGTTCCCATGAGTAGTAGAAGAGAGGGGTAGTAATCCGTGGGGTTGATTATCTTAGTAAGGTACTCAGTTACATCTTTGATTTTTGCTCCATGGAGACAATATACCTCCCTAGATTGACTGCCCAGTCTTCAGACCTTAGTTTCAGTTCCCCTAAGAATTGAATCTCTTATCATGAATATTTGCCTTTTTTTCCTTATGGAAGTCTGTGATAGTTTTCTTCCTGTTGCAGGAATGATGGGTTGAGCCTCTTTTTTAGAAACTTGTTTAGAAACTATTGATGAATGCTCTTTTATGGGTGTCTGCATATTTTCTTCCATGGGGAGGCTATGAAACCAATTGTTCAGTTCCAGAGGGGCTTCATTGGAGTTGACCAGGGTAGATAGTAGGGGCTTTGCTCTTGGCTGTTGTTTTCTTCTAAAAGTGACATGTTTCCCTTGATCTTGCTCTTTAGGTTCATATTATTGGGTAGTTTCTTTTATATATATAGAAGCTGTTTATTCCCTATTGTGTTCAGTTTGGGTGTATTGGTTTTCTTCTATGTTCATATCTGTGGTCATTTTTTAAAGAAACTGTTTGCTCCTATTGTGTTTTATTTTGATGTAGAATTCTTATTTAGGTTGGGATTTCTTGGTTTGTTTATTGAGTTTCAGAATGGTTAGAATTTCCTCTAGACCTTTTACTTTTTCTTCTAGTAATTCATGTAGTTTACATTTGATACATACATAGTTTGGGTCTTCTGTGGGCATAAACTGAAAAATGTGACACATTTTGCAAGTCACTGTAGTGATTTGCCATAGTTGGCATATAGTGACAACCATACAAAGTTCAATTGTGCTGAAAAATTATGAACTTTATTACCAGTTCTTTTTTTAATGACTATCACAGCATCCCTATGGCACTTCACAACTATTTATTATTATTATTATTATTATTATTATTATTATTATTATTATTATTTTATTTATATGCCGCCCTTCTCCGGAGACTCAGGGCGGCTTACAATGTGTTAAGCAATAGCCTTCATATTTTTGTATATTTATACAAAGTCAGCTTATTGCCCCCACAAATTGGGTCCTCAATTTACCTACGTTAGAAAGGATGGAAGGCTGAGTCAACCTTGAGCCTGGGGAGATTCGAACTTGCAGTAATTGCAGGCAGCTGAATGTTTTTTTTTTTATTGAAAAGTTTTATAAGAAATACAAACAATTTCCCCCCCTTTCCCCCTCCCCACATAATAGAAAATATACATTTTCTTATACATAGTAAATCCTACATATACATGTTTCCCTTAAAGAAAGCATTAAAATAAGGCATTTTAATTACATTCGGAGTTGCTCTTCTTCTCTTTCTTCCCTCATTCCACAGCAAACCTTCTTCTTCTCCTCCTTTTTTCCCTTCCCTCCCTCCTCTTCTCTCCTACTTTCTCCTTCCTCCTCTCCTACCTCATCCTACTTCCTTTTCCTTTCCCCCACTTCTCTCTTCTTTCCCCCCTTCTCACCTTCTCTCCTACTCCTATCCCCTTCCTTTCCTCCTCTCCTTTCTTCCATTCCTCTCCCTCCCTTTCCTCTTCCTACCCTCTCCTCCTCTCTCCTTAATTCTTTGCTGTGGAATATTCTTCTCCTTTAGTATCTGAGCAACTCCTGTATTCTAATCCTGTATTCTACTTTCTTTCAGTTTCTTTTCAGATTTATTCTATCCATCTGCATTATCATCCTAATTGTACATTTATTCTTATAATCTTCTAACTATCGCAACTTAATATTATCATTTCATTTATTATTACATTTCCCCCACATTTGCTTTTCTATTAAAACATTACATCTTACTCCTCCAATAACTATCATTCTTAATATTCTTAATATTGTCATTTCATTATTTATACATTTCTGTTATGAAATGGGGTTGAGAGGTACCCCGGACCGTGAACCAGCTCATGAGCAAACACACTGAGACTGAAATAAATCTGACAGAGGCGTCTTGTGTAAAAATATAATTTACTTTAAAACATTTAAAAAGCACTATGTCTTTAAGAAAGCACATTAAAAACAAAGTCTTATCTGGGTATGTGAAGCAAGGCTATCTCCCTAAATTCCTCTCCACAATACCGAAACAGTTCACAAGAGAATAAAGCTAACATGAAGATAAGCAGCTTCGGGGTCGATACATCATTGAGGTAATAGAAGGGGCGGCAGCACAAACTTACAGCTAAAAGTCACCTGAAGTAAAAACAGTTCAAACAGCAAACATTGCTTGAAGCTTGTGGGAGGAAGGAGGTCCAGCAACAGCAGTCCCGATGATAGCTTGCGTGCTACAAAACAGCAAAAGGCAAGCATCCGTGGAAGTTTCTCTGCAACGGCATCTGGAGTCCTTATCTGCATTCTTCTCCCATCTGCGGTGTTGCACTGAGCTTCCTGCAGGAGCTGTGCATTTAGGCCTAAACTAGGCCTGAGTAGCAAGCGAAAAGGTCCTTGCTTATATGGGGAGTTAACCTGCAATTAACTAGGGCGGGGAAGGCTTGCAGGTAATTACAAACAGGAGATGGCTTGATTGAAACCATACTGTTTGTGAGTAGGCAAGTAGCCACAGCAATCCTGGAAACACTCGTGACAATTTCCCCCACATTTAATTTTCTGTTAAAACATTTCTCTATTCAACACTTTTATCCCATCCCACCCCTTATCCCAACCTCCCCCCACCCGACTTCCCAGAGCAAAAACAGGGTATGGCATCTAACAAACATATGCTATAATAAGCTAACTATCTATAAAATTCAAAACTCACACACGTCCTTTAACTCCCCTTACTCCAATTCATCAACCTCCCTTTTATAAATTCTCAAGACCAATTAAATTAAATTCCTTCTTCCTAGTTATAAAAAACTTTTTCTTAATGTATAATCCAATACTTTAACAATGTTACAAACAGTGAAAATCATGGCTAAGTTTCATCTCCACACCCCCAAACATCATTCTTTTTAAGCATTACTCCCTAATAGAGTTCTTTTTTTTTTTGAGAAACTTTATTGAGATTTTTTACAAACAAACAAACAAAAAAGAAAAACATACAAACAAAAGCATAAAAAACATAGGTGTAATGACATTTTCAGTTAGATTCGGATGTGCAGTGTTTTAACTATTTACATAAATAATACTTGGTGATATTTCAAATCACTTTTAACCATTATTTAACACCTTTAGGTCTTTCTTTCATTTTATCATGCATCCACCTGTACCACCTTTCCCACACAATATAGTAAACTGACTTCTCATCATCATTTAATTCATGAGTTAATTTGGTCATCTCTGCGCACTCCAATATTTTCCTAATTGTGAGCTCTTCTGGTGGTTGGGTTTTCTCTTTCCAGTACTGTGCGTATGCCAATCTGGCGGCTGTAATTATGTGGATCATTAAATGTATCTTTTCCTTTCCATATGGCTTCTTTACTATTCCCAGGAGAAATATCTCTGGTGTTAGTTCAATATCTTCGCCAATTATTTCATATAACCACCTCCTGATCTTGTTCCAATATCCTTTAGCTTCCGGGCATGTCCACCACATGTGAAAGAAGGTGCCTTGACCGTGGCCACATTTCCAACAATTGGGATGTATATTAGGATATATCTTTGCTAGTCTGGCTGGGGCTAAATACCATCTATGGAGCATTTTATAATGGTTTTCCTTGTATGCCGCCGCTCTAGTCAGTTTAAGATTCCTATTCCATGCCTCCTCCCATTCCCCAAGATTTATATCACGCCCTATATTTTTTTCCCATGCATTTATTTGATTCTTTGTGATATCTTCGGACTTATCATCACCTAATAAATAGTTATATAGTTTGGCCAGAATCTTTTTATTTGTTCCCATCAGGACTTTATCCAATCCATTTGATCCAAGTTCTAAACCATATTGTTCTTTGTCTTTCTGATATCTAGATTTTATTTGTGAATAGGTCCACCAATCTAAGGTTATTCCTTGCTCATTTGATTTAAGATTCCCTCCTTCGTCTAAGATATCTTTATATCTGCCCATTTTCTCCATCCCCCATCTATTGGGGTGGATCAGGGCCTCCATCGTTGAGAGCCAACTTGGAATTTTTTTTGTAATTTCTTTGCCTAATTGGGGTCCATGTTTGTATCAATGAGTCTCTAATTTTATGTCTATGGAAATATGTCTTCCTTTTCTTCTCTGCATCCCAAATGTGGGCGTGCCACCCTTTTT
Organism: Pituophis catenifer annectens; assembly: GCF_029215685.1. NCBI lineage: Eukaryota > Metazoa > Chordata > Lepidosauria > Squamata > Colubridae > Pituophis > Pituophis catenifer. Next base: position 31,526,421 of record NW_027256888.1, read on the forward strand.
GCAAATTGTGGCCTTCTAGGGTAAGAATCCTCTCATTTTCCAGGGTGATCCAATCTCTTATCCAGACTAGCTTAGCTGCCCTGTAATATATTTCCCAATCAGGGAGTCCAAATCCACCTATATCTCTTTTACCCCTTAAAATTTTAATAGAAAACCTCGGTTTTTTCCCCTCCCATATAAATTCTCTGATGATTTTGTCTAGTTCTAAAAAAAAAACTTTTTATCTAAATTTACCGGTATATTTTGGAATAAGAATAATATTCTGGGGAGAATGTTCATCTTAATTGTGGCTATCTTGCCCAAAAGTGATAGTCTTATTTTCTTCCATCTGTCAAGGTCTTGTTTCATCTTTCTAATTAGGGGAGTATAATTGTCATCTTTCAGGATCGAACATCTTGATGTAATCCAAATTCCTAGGTATTTAATTTTTTTGGCAACCTGTAGTCCTAATACTTCTTCTATCTCGTTTTTCTGGCTCTCAGTTGTATTCTTAATCAATACTTTGGTTTTAGTTTTGTTCAATATGAAGCCTGTCACCTCTCCATATTTACTTAATTCCTCTAGCACTTTTGGTCCCGATTCTATGGGGTCTTCGAGGATTAGAGCTACGTCGTCTGCAAATGCTTGCGTCTTGTAAATCTCCTTCCTGATCTTCAGTCCTTTTATTTCCTCATTAATAATTTTAATTTTCCGCAAAAGAACTTCTAAGGCCAAAATAAACAATAATGGGGATAGGGGGCAACCTCCCTAATAGAGTTCTAAATTTAACATTAATCCTCTTTCCTTCGAAAAAATTGGGCATCTTAAAATCTTAGACGTTTTATCACATATATCTTTTAAAATAACATAATCTTATGTTAAACATTTTAAAATCTCTTCATACCATTAAAACACATATTTATCCTTCCCCAAAAAGAAAAAAAAGCAAATACTTAATCTTCTGTTCTTCTCTTCTTTCTATATTTTTTCCAATCCTTTTTTTTTTAATAAATTCTTTCAACATTCCCCCCAATTTTATTTTTGAAAATTTTAAAATGTTGATTTGAGGTTGATGTTTCTGAAATACTCGCTCTCTTCTTGAGGTCACGTTTTCTAATTTGAAATCCCCATTTCGACTCTTCTTGCTTGTATAATCATTCAGTCCATTCCGTTGTTCATATAGCCAAAATTTGTTGCCATAAAGATTGTCAGCTTGCAATAAAGAGTCTATTTGTTGCTTTTCTATCAGTTGAATGGAAACGTCAGCCAAAACCTTTGTTTCAACTGTGCCAGCCTGCCTTTCAATCCTGACAGCCTCTTGATCTTCCAAAAGCAAACTCCTCTGAGTAATTTCCTGCTGCCCCTCCAACAACTGCTTATGATTTCCCAAGCTGTTTTTTGAAAAAGCTCTTTCAATTGTATCCAAAAGAGCAGAATTAAAAGAGTCTAGAAGTTCTTGAAAGACCTGAACAGTCACAGCTTGAGAATTTGCTGATTCACCAGCATATGTCAGCCATATTTCATCCATTTTGTATTCATCCAGCTATTAGGATGGCAATTCCAACTATTTTCCACACAGTTTAAAAGCAAAATTTTAATTAAAGTCAGTACCAAATTCTTTTCCTCGGTACCAAATTCTTTTCCTGGCTGCTTCCACTTTAAAACTTTCTCTTAAAGTGTAATCCAGTAGCTGTATCACTATTGCAAACGTTAACAAGCATTAACAAGCACTTTCCCTAATAGCTTCCTCCTCCCGCCCTCAGGCGCCATTTTCTGCATTTTAAAACGGAGTTAAAGTGTTACTTGCAATTTTTTCCTTTTTTCTCATGATTTGCTCTGTCTGCAATCAAAGTAAAGATGTTAAAAGTCCCCCCATTTATTTTCAGCAGATTTTGTTTGCGGCTTCCCTGGTCCGGAGCAGCTTGACAGGCTTCAATAGGGAGCCCACACCCTTCACGCCCCAGGATTTCTCCTAGCGCACTTGGAGGGTTCTACCTGGCTTTATGAAAAAGCTATGGTCAAAATATTGGATTCAAATAGTCTGACAGCTGAAGATAGAATACACCAGTGCTTCTCTAATTGGAAATTTAAAATTAGACAATGATGAAATGTTTGATGCTATATAATATAGTGGAAGTGAATTAGTCAATATAAAGTTTTGATAACATTTAGGAGGAAAGAAAGAGCAACAAATAGTAGAAGATAAACAAGTGAGAAATATTGGCCTTCATAACATTCATAGGATTTTAATATCAATTTATATATTACTTTTAATTTGGTAATCACATCTACAAAGTAATCCTATGGAGAAATTATACCTGCAACATTAGATTCTCCAGTTGTTCTGAAGTCCTGCAGGTGCAGGATTGAAATGACAATGGAAGGATGTTTATGGTTCTCATCTCTATCCTGAGCATACATGAGAAAAATAATAGTCTGAGGGCCCAGGGCCTTATAAAACCCTCAAAAGCCTTGGCAGGAGTTTTTTAACGTGGCAAATGGGAAATTGTTAAACACTTGCTTGGAAGATAATATTGGTGATATTTAATTTTAATCAAAGTTAGTGTTTCCTTTTCAAACAGGGATGAGAGAGATCCCCCCCCCCACACCCGTACTCCATTTTTGAGAGTTTCCAAAGGTAGAACCCTCCACTTGGAGGGTTCTACCTCCGCCTGTCAGCTCTTCTCTCTCCCCTTTGCCCAGGGAGAGGGTTCCAAGCCTCCAGACAGCTGTTTTTCGGCTGTTCTGGGGCTTTTACGGAACCAGGGATCAGGCGCCCGTAAAAGAGCGTCTTTGAGGCTCACGGAGCCAACCGGCAGGCAGCTGAATGTTAATAACAGGCTATTAGTCTAGTTGATGTTTACTACCATAGCAGCATCCCATGATTTTGTTATTGCTATTTGCATGCTGCCTATAGTAAAATCTCAAGTTGTGGTCATGTGATTTTACTTAGTGACTGCATTTCTTAGTGACAGAGTTGCTAATCCCAATTGTGTTGCTAAATTAGGGTTACCTGCATGAGGTTTTGAATGGGATATATACTGATAAGATTTTGGATTATGTTGTTAATACCTATTTCATAAGCAGATTCAGTGGAAACAACTGTAATGGGTTGTGAGAATAACCTTGAGAGGCAGGAGGAAGAGTTGTAGCCTAGACGATCGTCTGTTAAATGAAATGTGAGAACACTGAGAAATCTGAGAACACAGAAGGACTTTAATTTGAATATGTATTTCAGAATTGACCCTCATTAGTTTTATGGAATGTAAAGGCATTCAGACTTACAAGATCTGTTACTGTAACTTTATAATAAAAGTGGCATTATTATTCATGTTTATTAAGTTTATTGGTCTAGTCTATCTCATGATGATATACAATTTATGTGGCACATTAAAGTTACCCTATCAATTCTTTAGGATCTCTATTCAATAATCTATACAATTGTTCTAGATCGCCTAGTGAGATTGGTTTTTGGTAGATATGGTGACTCAGTTGTTTCATGGAGAATTGGTGTCAGAAGGTTATAGCTGCAGTTATTCTACTCCATGACCTAATATGGTTCTAGTTTGGGTACTATGCTTTTAAATTCCTACCTAAAAAAACTTAGACTATTATAGTTTGTATATTAGATACCAGTAATATGCAAATGTCATTCATTTCCCCTATAATGTTCAGCTACTCATTTCAATGAATCTTTTAAACTGATATATTGAGGCTGTTTTATGATGGATGACAGGGACAAAGTAGAAATTTTACCCAGCGAAAACAAATATACTATGATTAAGGAAAGTGGTTCCTGGAGCTTATGAATGAGACTAGATAGGATTGCGCTTGCTTGAGAAAGCAAGAATGGGAGCAGATGATGATGGATGGTTTTCCATCTCTGATCTTTCTGTGTTAAGGGACAATCTCTGAAATAAAACTGTGTCTGTGAATGTAATTTATATTGCTATCCATAAACTAGATCTCTACATAATAAGAGTCCTTAATTTTATGGATCACTGCAGCCATAGTTAATTAAATATGGTCTGGTTTTACTATACAATACATAGTTAAAAGAGTAAAATGAGAATTTTTTTTAGTTAGATTCTGACTATATGTCAGAATTACTATCATATGCTTGAGCTTCACATATGCTAGCTGCCAATCTGCCATGAATTATGGGGTGAGGAGGAGCCAGTTGGGAGAGGAAAATCTAACTACTCATCATACCTTCTAGAGACACCAGCTCAAGGTCAAAATGCTGGGAATGAAATGCAATAGCTCACCACCAGCCCCTCCCCTCTCCATTGAAGAGACAATTCATAAAACAATTTATTCAAATGCAATTGGACAATAAGGACCACCAAGGGGGAGGAACTGGGGAAGAATTGGATAGGGAAAGTTAACTTGGAAGTTTTGGCATTCTGGCTTTGTTATACTGTAATCCACTTGGCCTTTAGTAAAGTAAACCTTTCACACCGAATTGAGTCAAGGGTCATTCTTGCTTAAGGGACTAAGTTGGGGCAGGACTGACATTAAGCCAGAACTGTGATCACAATCCACCTGGAGAAAGCATCTACCATGGGGATTATGCAACCATGCCGTTTCCTGATGAAGATCAAGAGGAAATGGAGAAATGGGAAGAAGCTGTGTCAAAGCTGAGGAGCAGCAGTGGAAACCAAGGTTGGGAGAAGAATTGGAACCAAAATGTGCCCAGAAGGAGGCCTGTGTATCCAGCTTGAACCTGGACCCAGGCCATGACAGTGGACTGGAAACTGATGCCTCTACCCTGATTAGCCGAGAGGTCCAGGAATCTTGGTCCCTGGAAATCAGGAAACTGGAGGAGCTGGAGGAACCTCTGATAGGATTGACTTTCACTTGAGGGTCTGGACCCAAAGCCTGCCACCAGAGCATCATTTGGGCTGAGAGGGACACCAAGCTTCAGCATTTGAACGGCAATTGAATTCTAGAGAGAGAGGTTCACAGAGTTCATGCTTCACAAACTCCAGATTGGGCACAAATCTGAAGCCCAGGGATGTTTGCCGCTTGACCTATTCCAGCACCACCAGTACTGACAGCACCACTGGCATGGACAACCAGTGGCCAGAGATGAGTGATGTCTACCTGGGCTGGGAGAAATTCAATGGAGAAATGAAGCAGTTAGGATTCTTCCTTATCCAGGTCTGAGACTTCATGGATGAGTATGGCCCAGATCTCCTAGGTGATGAGACCTATGTCACCAGGGCTTTAGAAGGTAAAGCTATTGAATAGGTCATGAGATTGCATGATGATGACACTGAAGAGTTATAATACTTTGATGCATGCATGGTGGCAATAAGGCAATGGTTTAACTATTTAATAATTTTAATTATTTTTAAATATTGTCTGTCTTTGTGTTTTTAATTAGGCTGTACACCGCCCTGAGTCCTTCGGGAGAAGGGTGGTATAGAAATAAAATTAATAAATAAAATAAATAAATAAATGGTTAGAGGACCTTCTGGCAGATTTAAGAGCCAGGACAGAATCAGAACCATCAGGCAAGGGAGACATCATAGCATACATCTAAGAATTCCAGGGGCTGCCTAGATGTCTCTTGGACTGGCCCCAGGTGATGCTAATTGAGTACTTCAGAGAAGGCCTGAATTGCAAAGTGTTCTACACCTGCCTGTCCTGAGGTCACCAAGAACCTTCCAAGGATGGTACATCCTGGCCAGTGAATTGGAAATTGATCTAGCCTCATTCCATAGCACCTAGGAAGGGAACCGTGACATTTCAAGGCCTCAGAAAGAAGAAACCACCCCCTAAAGACAGATAGAAGGGGCCCCAGTCCTAGATGATGCTTGACAGGAAGTTACCAGTATGGCAATGAAGGCCATCAACTGCTATTCCCCACGATCAGTGCTAGCTACTCCACATGGTCCCCTGAAGAAAGGGAAGGCAGCCTCCAAACCTAAGGAAGCAGCAGCATTTTATCCATTTCATTTTTTCTGCATATTATTGTGGTAGATATCGTTTGCACAAACTTATTTTGTCTGCAACTTTTTGAAAAGTTAATTTTGGGCATTAACTTATGTAGCCCTCCTCCCTCCTCCCCAAAAAAACCTTTAAAAATTTGAAGATACCAGCAACTTCCAATACTTATATATCCACCTGTGCCACAAAGGACTATATTTTGATGATTCATGCCATGTTGTTTAAAAATACGCCTATGACATTCTGTACATATTTAGGTATATATGAAACTGCCTTTAAAAGTACTTTAGAAAATCACTGTAATTGGGCTTTTCTGCACCTGTTATTATTTATTATCTTTGCTTAGTTTGTTTAAAATTGATAATGAAGAGAGGATATTCATAGAATAAATCAAGCAGAAGGGTAATCATGAGGATTAAATGGATATCCCTGTTGTATTTTGAAGAAATGAATTATAGTTCCATAATATAATATTTGCCTGGCTTTTTCTTTTGCAGCTACACTAGTAGGAAGGAAGGAAGGAAGGAAGGAAGGAAGGAAGGAAGGAAGGAAGGAAGGAAGGAAGGTTGTGCAGAGTTTATTACAAATTTTAAGGATCTTTGAGGCTTTTCTCCAGATTTAATAACTATATCAAAATACCGCTCAATCTCTTTGATAGCAGATGGCTTCCAGTTTGTGGGAAATTCTAAATTACAAACACGTTTTTGAGATTTTGCCTATAATTCTGATTGTACACAGTGAATTCTACATTGTGTTTTAACCATATGCTTTCCTTTATTTAAAAATGAAAGCAAACATATTCTGTGCATGATTTAAAAAAAGATCCTGAAAATAACTTCACAATGGTTAAATAAGAGAATATATTGGATAAGAATAATAAACTCAAATTGTAGAGTGCTTAAGAAATACTTCCTAATCTAACCTGATACCCAATAAATCACACAATTATTCATAGTTAATTTTTCTTATCAAAATTTTTGCAATTAAGAAGAAAATAATGATAGTGCAATTCATGAGACTTGCAGTTTGAGACATTTATCTTAATTTGTCCAATTAGAAAAACTATTCTACAGGATAAAAATATTTATTGTGTGCTGTTTAAGAAAGTTTGCTAATCTCATTCCAGTTTATGCTTGTATTAGTGGACCACTATTTTCTGAACTTGTATTCATGTAAATAATATCTGATGTTCATAGCAGATTATTGTTCTGCAACAGGCATGAGAATTTCACTATAATACTCAGATAACAAGGAAGACCAGATTAGTCTTCCAGATTGAACAGAATTTAGTGCAATTCTATCTGATGATGAAGTTGTCTAGTAGAAGAGACTGCCTTGGAATGAGAATCTTTCTCACTTTCTAAGGAGAAGCTATATGGCCAACTGTTAGCAATATTTTGGCAATTAATTTTCTATATAGCATCCAAATGGAGCTATGAAATTCTCATTTTCTTAACTTCACCATTACACAATAACAGTACTGAAGAAATTGGTAAAGTAGCACTAATTATGAGAGATTTAATCCTAACAGCAGATTTAACCCTAAGATTTGCCAATAATACCATTTATTTAAAAATTGGAACTAGCAGATGGCATTTGTATTCCCTTCAAAAGTAAAGTAAGATCCCAAAAAAGTGTTCAATCATTATTTCCCTTAATTTCAGACTTGTAACTTTCTGGAGTAGTTAATATTTGCATAAATCCAAAAGATAGAAACAGCTTCACAGAAAAAGATTACCAGACACATTACCAGTAGCTTCTTGGACAGATATAGTAGGTAGTCCTCACTTAACCACCAGTCATTTAGCAAGCATCTTTATGTTTATGTTTATGTTTATGTTTATGTTTATTTAATTTATATACTGTCAGATGTAAATGCCTTATTCTGTAATGTGTAAATAATATATGAACGGGGTATCAGGGGTTAACTTATTCTTCACTGCTTAATGTATTCATGATTCACCACTCCCACATCTAGTTCCACCCATTGTATATATAAGGAGCTGTTTGTCCCCACTTACTTGCTTCTACCTATGAATATTCAGTGAATATAGAATGCCTATTGTAAATAAAAGGAGATATATTTAAACCTTTAACTCTTACTAAATTTATTGAGTCTGATCCTGAAAAATATTGCAACATATACCACCCTACTCCCAAAGGACACAGGGCGGTGAACCGCCAAATGATAAAATACATAAATACAAAATTTAAAAACAGAATTAAACAGAATTAAACAATTTGGCCCAGACAGATTTAAAACACCCCAATCATTTAAAAACAGATTAAAATTTTCATATTAAAAAGAAAAAGGGAAAAGATTAGGCCAGGCCCGCCTGGTGGAATAAAAAGGTCTTGAAAACGCGGCAGAAGGTGCGCAGATCTGGGATCCTCTGTATCTCTGGGGGGAGCTCATTCCAGGTAGTAGATGCCCCCACAGAGAAGGCTTTCCCCCTAGGGGCCGCCAGTCAACATTGTTTGGCCGACGGCACCCAGAGGAGCCCTCTCTATGAGAGTGTACCGGCTGGTGGGAGGCTATTGGTGGTGGTAGGCGGTCCTGTAGATAACCAGGTCCTAAGACATGGAGCACTCTAAAGGTGGTAACCAAAACCTTGAAGCGCACCCAGAAGACCACCGGGAGCCAATGCAGCTTGCGCAGGAGAGGTGTTACATGGGAACACCATGTCACTCCCATAACCACCCACACGGCCACACTCTGCGCCAGTTGGAGCCTCCAGGTGCTCCTCAAGGGGAGCCCCATGTAGAGAGCGTTGTAATAGTCCAGGCGGGAAGTGATGAGGGCATGAGTGACCGTGCGTAAGGAGTCCCGATCCAGAAAGGGACGCAACTGGCGAATCAGGCGAACCTGATGAAAAATCCTCCCGGTCACAGTCGTCAAATGCTCTTCTAAAGATAGCCGTGAATCCAGGAGAACGCCCAAGTTGCGAGCCCTCTCCATGGGGGCCAATGATTCGCCCCCAATAGTCAGTGATGGCGCCAACTGACTATATCGGGACGTCGGAAACCACAGCCACTCGGTCTTGGATGGGTTGAGCCTGAGCCTGTTCCTCCCCATCCAGATCCGCACGGCCTCCGGGCACCAGGACATCACTTCAAGGGCATCATTGGGGTGGTCCGGGGTGGAGATGTACAGCTGAGTGTCATCAGCGTACTGGTGGTACTTCACCCCGAAACCATGGATTATCTTGCCCAGCGGCTTTACATAAATGTTGAACAAGAGGGGTGAGAGGACCGACACTTGTGGCACCCCACATATGAGGGGCCTCGGGGATCGACCTCTGCCCCCCTGCCAACACAGACTGCAACCGGTCAGAGAGAAAGGAGGAGAACCACCGCAACACAGTGCCTCCCACCCCTAACTCTTCCAACCGGTGCAGCATGATACCATGGTCGATGGTATCAAAAGCTGCTGAGAGATCTAATAGGACCAGGACAGAGGAGCAACCCCTGTCCCGAGCCCTCCAGAGATCATCTACCAATGTGACCAATGTCGTTTCCGTGCTGTACCCAGGCCTGAAACCCAACTGGAATGGATCCAGATACGTCATTTCATCCAGGTGCTGGGGGAACTGTTGCGCAACCATGCTCTCAACAACTTTCGCCACAAAGCGAAGGTTGGAGACCGGACGATAATTAACCAACATTGCCGGGTCCAGGGAAGGCTTCTTGAGGGGAGGCCTCACCACCGCTTCTTTCAAGGTGGTGGGAAAGTCACCCTCACCCAATGAAGCATTTATAATCCCCTGGAGCCAGCCTCATGTCACCTCCTGGGAAGCCAGCACTAACCAGGAGGGACTCGGGTCCAACAAACATGTGGTCGCGTTCAGTCTGCCCAGAATCCTGTCCACATCCTCCGGAGTCACAGGATCAAACTCATCCCAGATAACATTCTCAAGACCTGCCACAGTCCCTCCCCCTGAGACTACCCAGTCGAAGTCCAGATCTTCCCAAATCTGAGTGATTTTGTCATACAGATACTGAACAAAATCCTCAGCTCTACCCTCCAAGGGGTCCTCCCGTGCTTCCTGGTGGAGCAGGGAGCAGGTCACCCTAAACAGGGCGGCCGGGCGGTTATCTGATGATGCAATAAGAGCCATGTATAGTTATGACAACCACCAAAAAGTATTTATGACCTTACAACAGCACACACACACACATACAAACACACACACACACACACACACACACACACACACCAGACATATGACTGCATTTTGGGTGCTTGGCAATAGGCTCACTTCCATGGCTGGTTGCAGCATTCTGCAGTCACATTTAAAACATTTTTGCCTGGCTTCTGCCTTTTTGGCTAGTTTTTGGCAAAAACGTCATTGTCGAGCCCGCCGTGCTTGACACACTGATGGGACGGGAAGGAGGAACGGTGAAGGATATAACCCACAGAACCCCTCTGGCGGGGCAATGAAATTTTATAGCAGTGGAGGTGGCACAGGGTGTAGGCGACGCGGAATCGGGTGATGGGGCGTCGGGATTAGGTCCACAATCCAGGATAACCGCTGCGCTAGGCAAGGTGGATGCTGGATTACCAGAGGCGGAGCCCCGGAACAAGCCTTCACAGCTGATGGACAACACCCGGCCATTACAGGAGGGGCGGGGCACTGGGATATAAAGCGCTAGGAGGTGGATGCTCGTAGCGCCAACTTTGAAAGGCTTTGTAGCTCAGCGTTGTCTTGTATCTGACGAAAGCATTAAACCAGCATTCAACCTCTGTTTGATGTGTCCAGCTGTGTTCTCTTGCTGTCTCTGTGCTGTGCGGGATAAGGAGCTGAGAGAAAGTTGGCGCTCCCTTCGTTCCAGTTTCATTCTCAAGGTACGCCTGGATATTTGGAATGGTGGAGGGTACGGACCTCGAGGTGGAGGTGTTAGCAGAGACGCTGGTGGAGGAAGTGAGCGTGCGGCCAGTGGTCCAGGCTGAGTTGCAGCCCATGGTGAGACCGAAGGAACGGCTCATAAAACAAGGTGAGGATGGTGGAGGGGCAGATGAAACAGAGACGAAGCCCACAGAAGGGCCTTCCATGTCCAGTGAATGGTGGCACAGTCTGGCGTTGGCTGGCCCCGGGGGAGGTGGGAAGGTTCCTGTGACCTCCCCATCAGACTAGACTTTCCAGCACTGGAGAGAAAGACTCTGGGTGGATGACGACAAAGGAGGAGAGTGGAGCTATTCTACTGGCCTCGGTTCTTCCACTATGGATATTCTGAGGGACCGGTTTAGGGAAAATAGCTTTAGGGACGCTTCATCGTGGCAACCATGGGCCACAGGAGTGGAACCCCTTTCTGCCTGGCAAAGTTCTGGGGCTTCAGGGACAACTTGATGTCAGCGCCTCAGCGCTGTCATAGAGAGGAGAGAGATAAACTCTGAACTTTTGCCTGCTAAATCCCTTTGAAGCTGGGTTGTCGTGGAAATGAGGAGGGGGGAGACATTCCTGGGAAATGACGAGACAAGAAGTCTGGAGAATGACTTGGAAGATAGCCAATGAGAAGCAGAGATTTGGGGATCGGAAAGGGAGGGATTGGGGGGCAAAAGGTCAGTCTTGTCCACATCGAGTCATGATCCGGTTGCTGTGCTCAATTAAAGAAAAGATTTCCTTAAAGATTGGCAGTTTGGAAATTCATTTATTTTGAGATAGCATCGAAGTCTGACAGACGGACAAGACTCAACTTTCCAAGCCAAACTGGCAAACCTCCAGCCCTCCAGCTTCCTATCAGATGTTTGGACGGATTGGAGGCAAGGTTCTGAAGCCATGGCAACAAGCCAGCTGTCTACTGAAAATCTACTCCAGATGACTGTGAACCAGCCACCCCTCCCTACTCCAGCCAGCTTGGATGCAATGGGGCCACCCCCTCCTCCAGCAAAGCTGCAACCCCGCCTTCCCCCCCCCACTGCCACAGGATTACCAAGGACAGACAATCGTGCTCCAGCCCAAGAGAAGAAAAAATGATGAACCTTGGTGGACTTTGCCAAAATCTGCAGAAGCTGAATTCCCCTTTCCAGACGCTAAAGGTAAGGGGAAGCCCCTGAGTGAATTGGGAAGGGCGGATTGGTTATGGGATTGACAGCAGGCCAGACAGAAAAAAACTTCAACCCTGCCACTCGAAAGCCCCATGGAGGAGTTAAAGCAAGATTTTGAACGTGCCGTCAGCCTGGAAGACGATCCATCCTGCAGGCCCAAAGATAGAAGGTGGCCAGCTGACCCTGTTGAACTAAGTCACCGTAGAAGGGGGCCCAGCCCTTCCCCCTCCCACACCAGAAGGAAGGAAAGTCCCAGTTTGCATCCATGGGTTCCTCCTCTGCCCAGCAAGCATACCAGCCTACGCAAGGCATCACCCCCCACCCCCGAATGAGAGATGAGGAAGAAACCCAACGATACCCTAGACAGGCACACAGAGCCCCACTATGGGAGGATGGGCCACTGAGGGCAGAGCCACCCTGGTTCAAAGGGAAGTTTGATGGGGATCCAGACCAGATGGCGCAGTTCCTCGATGCAGCTGAGGTCTATATCGAGAGCTATGGGCACCTTTACCCATTCCCCAGAGCCCTGGTCAATGCCATTTCAGAAGGGCTGGAGGGAGAAGCAAAGACTTGGTCATCAGCCCTCTACAAGAATAGAGCCCCCCAACTGCAAGACGCAGATGATTTCTTGCAACTACTGCGGGTGAGGTACGAGGAAGTAGGGGAGGACCCATATGTGGAAGACGAACTCAGAAGCCTAATCCAGAGAGGGAAGCCCATCAAGGAGCACATTTGTGAGTTCCGAAAAGTCGTGGGCACCTTGCCTCCCCTACCTGAGCGACTGCTAGTGTATTTTTTCAGAACGAGCCTAGATAAGCGGATCGCTCAAGTGACCGCTTACCGGGACATCCCGAACCGACTCTCTGAATGGTTCCGCGTGGCGATGCAAGTTGAAAGGGGACTGCGCGCCAATGACATGTTAAAGCAACCAGAGGCCAGGGAGAGATACCAATCAGACCCAAGGCCACAGACCAGACGAGGAACCATGGCACCATGGCCTACCCAAAGGCCTTTCATTCTGCGGAGCCCAATGAGATGCTACAGATGTGGAGGAATGGGCCATCTAGCAGCAGCCTGTGGAACCCCGGGCACGAGGCCAAACCCTCAGCCAAAGGCACGATGAGAACAGGGCCCCAAGCGAGCCACCGATGCGCCACGAAGTCTCCTCCCCGGCACAGAGGTCTTCGCCCACCTGACCGAGACAAGGGGAGTCCAGGATGATGGAGACCAATCCCCCGACTCGTATGACAGCGAGGACGAGGGTGAAGACGACCCAATGGTGAGTGGACCCATCCACCCTTTCCTTTTCCCCATATGCCTAACAACCCCAAAGACAGGTACCCAAGAGACTTTCCAAGCCCTGATAGATTCGGGCTGCACTAGGTGTCTGATTAATCTACCCACAGTCCTAAAATTGGGGATCCGAGCTAAGAAGCTCAACCACCCAATTCGATTTGAGCAAGTTGATGGGACCCTAGTAGGCGGAGCTTGTGACACACACCTGACCGAACCAGTGAAGCTAGAACTAGGGGATCACTGGGAGATGATATGGTTCATAATAGCCCCCAAGATGGCCGATCCAGTCATACTGAGACTTTCCTGGCTAGACAAGTGGGGTCCAATTATCTGGTGGCAAGAGCGGACCCTCAGATTGAGGATAGCCAAAGGGCCCCAACCTCTGCCGTTCCAGCCAGAACAAATACCCCCCACACTTGAGCCCCAACATCTCCCACCTGAACAAAAGAAGATGGCACCGATGCAAGGGCCCCTCCCAAAGGGCACCGCGAAGCAGCTGGGGCCCACATCCAACAGCACCCATGAAAGAGAGCAGATCCCAAAAGACTACCAAGACCTAGCACAGGTATTTAGCGAGACCGAGCGCGACGTCCTATCTCCCCACCGCGATGCCAACTGCACCATCAAAATCATCCCTGGGGCGAAACTGCCTAAACCTAAATTGTATGCCATGACACCCCGTGAAATGCAAGAAATGCGAAACTACACAGACAAAAACCTACGACGGGATTTCATTGAGCCAGTCAAACTGCGGGTTGCGGCACCGGTTCTCTTCAAAGAGAAGAAAGACGGCTCTATGCGTCTGGTAGTTGACTTTTGGGGGATCAATGCGGTCTGTGTACACAACTTATACCCCCTCCCCCTCATGAAGGACATGCTAGCTCACCTGGCCAAGGGGAAGATTTTCACCAAACTAGACCTCCGCGAAGCCTACTACTGAGTGTGCATCAGGGAAGGAGATGAGTGGAAGACAGCGTTCAACTGCCCCCTGGGAAGTTACCAATTCAAGGTGATGCCATTTGGGCTACAGGGAGTCCCAGCCATGTTCATGCAATTGATAAACGAAGTTCTACATGACCACCTGTACAAAGGGGTCCTCGTCTACCTAGATGACATCCTCATTTACACGGAGACCATAGACAAACACATACCCCTCGTACACAAAGTGCTGGAAAAACTGCTGAAAGCGAACCTCTATGTCAAACTGTCAAAATGCAAGTTCCACCGATCGCGTCTGGACTATTTAGGTTACCGAGTGTCAAACGAGGGGATAGAGATGGACCCGGCTAAATTACAATCAGTCCTAGACTGGCGACCCCCGTGCACCCGCAGGCAACTACAAAGCTTCCTGGGGTTCACAAATTTCTACAGGCAATTCATCCCCTCCTTTGCAAGAATTGCCAAACCTCTGATGGACCTCCTAAAGACAGGAAGTCTGACAATGAAACCCCACCTGGGACAGCCTCTACAGTGGGACTTGGCCTGCCAACAAGCATTCGAGACACTAAAACAAATGTTTGCAAAAGAACCGGTCTTGAAGCATCCTGACCCCGAACAACCCTTCATCATCCAAGCAGATGCCAGCGATGTGGCAGTAGGGGCAGTCCTACTCCAAAAGAACAGCCAGGGGGACCTGCAACCTTGTGCCTACACATCCCGCAAGCTCACTGACACAGAAAGACGATGGGCGGCGTGGGAAAAGGAAGCGTTCACAGTGAGATGGGCGCTGTTAACCTGGTGACACCTGCTAGAAGGAGGCCAGACACCGTTCGAGGTCTGCACTGACCACAAAAATCTAGAGGCCCTCAAGACCCCACGGAAGTTATCGCCCAGGCAAGTCCGGTGGGCCCAATACTTCAATCGTTTCAACAATCAATCTGGGCGGACCTCTTATCGTTTGCTGAGGTCGCATATAACAATGCTGTCCACAGTAGTACAGGACTAACCCCATTTAAGATAGTGAGCGGCATCGATTTCGTCCCCATGCCAGAGTACCTGAGGGAGCCTCCTTCCTCAGTTACCTTGACCAAATGGATGGCAATGCTAAGAGAAACCTGGGAGAACGTCAAGAGGGCATTAGACAAGGCAGCACGGTCTTATAAGAAACAAGCAGATAAGCACCGAGCCCCCCAGAGGCCGTTCCAAGTGAGGGAAAAGGTCTACCTCTCCACCAAGTACTTGAGACTCAGACACCTGACCAGAAAACTGGGGCCGAAATTCATAGGGCCATTTCCAATAGTAAAAGTAATCAACCCGGTCACAGTACAATTGCAGTTGCCCCGGTTACTAGGGAGGATACATCCCGTTTTTCACAGTAGCCTCCTGAAGCCTGTAGTAGGGTCAACTTTAAGGCCGGTGCCACGTGATCCCCCAGGGCCCTTAATTGTTGGAGGCCAGACCCACTATGAAGTACAGCGAGTTCTTGATTCGAGGTGGCACAGAGGGCGCCTCCAGTACTTAATTAAGTGGAAGGGCTACCCCTTGTCAGAAGCTCCCTGGGTGAAGAGCACAAACATCCAAGCTGACTGCCAAATAGCTAAATTCCATGCAGATCACCCGGACAAGCCGGGAGGGGGTGGGGTACCCCCTCGGAGGGGGTGAGGTACTAAACTTGTTGTTTATCTCATGCAGGCCCCGCTGGGAGAGTGAAGGGAGAGGGGCCGGATGTCAGCGCCTCAGCGCTGAAATAGAGAGGAGAGAGATAAGTTCTGAACTTTTGCCTGCTAAATCCCTTTGAAGCTGGGTTGTCATGGAAATGAGGAGGGGGGAGACATTCCTGGGAAATGATGAGACAAGAACTCTGGAGAATGACTTGGAAGATAGCCAATGAGAAGCAGAGATTTGGGGATCAGAAAGGGAGGGATTGGGGGGCAAAAGGTCAGTCTTGTCCGCATCGAGTCATGATCTGGTTGCTGTGCTCAATTAAAGAAAAGATTTCCTTAAAGATTGGCAGTTTGGAAATTCATTTATTTTGAGATAGCATCGAAGTCTGACACTTAGTTTAGTTTGGCTAGCCCCAAATTGCGGCTTGAAGCACCTGCAAGCAGAGCAAGGAACCTGGAACGGATGATAACTGAGACCCATCCTCCATCTGGGGGGGGGATTGGGGACCATTGACCAGGGTAGGAGGCACGTCCCTATGTCCCTCTTGGGTGACAGATGACAGAACAACATGGGGCGTGTTACGGAGACCCAAGACCATCGAGCAAATCGACTACCTCCCCAGGGCCACCCCAGTCACGGGTATGCGGGGGCCCCTGGTCAGGGCCCGTGGCCACCTCAACCGATGTGGGGCCCACCTCCGCTGCAGGCGTCATTTGATGGCAGCTCGGACAGGGTGGCCATTTTTCTAAGCCAAGTCATCAGTTATTTTGATCTGTATGGACAGTTTTACCCCACCCAGTGGTCCATGGTGGTAGCAGTCATGACAGTATTGGAAGGGGAAGCAGCAGATTGGGTGGCTGACCTCCATAGTGACGGGAGCTGATAGACGTGGGTCTGTTTCTGGAGAGTCTTCGGGCACGTTTTGAGGATGATTCCCGTATACAGCAGGCTGAGGGGGAGTTAGTGTCTCTATGACAAAGAGGCCAGCCGGCCAGGGAATATGTGAAGGACTTCCACTAAATTGCAGGTAGACTACGAGCATGGCCGGAACTGATCCTAGTCCACCAGTTCCACCTTGGCTTGGATAGGGAGTTACGGCAGGCTTGCATGTACTGGGGACTACTGTCCCGGTTAGCTGGTTCAAAGCAGCCATCGGATTTAGGTCTGAAGGAGTTTAGATTTAAAGGGACCACTGGAGTTGCACAAGTAAGAAGAATACCCAAGAGGCCACCTGCTTTTAGGGACTCGGGAAGACTGGCCCCTCTGCCTGGGACCATAGGATCCACTTGGAAAGCTCCCTTTAGATGTTTCTGGTGCAACCAAGTCGGACATAGGGCCGCAGAATGTCCGTTCCCACCCCCTCAACCTCCCGCAGGGCGCACCCCAGACCAATCCGGTGGTAAAGAAAGGACACGAACAACTCCCGAACGATCCCGAGTAGCCTCACAGACTTTGCCAATGGACAGCGACAACCCCATCAAGGAGGAAGGGAACTCAACTGGACCCGGAGACTTACCTGTGGTGTTGGGAGATAGTGACGAGGAAGACAACCATGATCCAATGGTGAGTGCACCCATAAGCCCTTTCATTATCCAGGTTGGCCTTCAGAATCCCTGCACCAATGCAATGGTGTATCAAGGGGCATTGATCGACTCCGGGTGTACCAGGTGCTTGATACAAGCTTCCCTGTCCAAGCAATTGGGGCTTTGTTTAGCCTGGTTGAAAACTTCCATCCGTTTTGAACAAATGGACGGGTCTATCTTAGGGGGTTCACCGGCAACACAGGTGACATAACTGATAAGACTTGAGATAGGAGAACATTGGGAGCTCATACGCTTTGTGATAGTAGACAGCATAATAGAGCCCCTCATATTAGGTCTAACGTGGTTGGATAAGTGGAGACCCACCATATGGTGGGAGGGTGGGTATAGGAAATTACGTCTGGAACTAGGCCCTGAGCCAAGAACAGAGAGTCCTAATGAACAGACCAAGGGTATCGACTTACAAACGAAACCCCAGCAAGACAAACCCCAAGTACCAGGGGTTCCGGAGGTATACGCAGATCTATTGAACGTTTTCAGCGAGGATCAATGTGACACCCTCCCACCACATCGGGCCACCGGTTGTGCAATAGAATTAATCCCTGGAGCTAAATTACCCAAACCCCGTATGTACGCCATGACTCCCAAGAAGGTGGAGGAATTGCATAGATATATTGACAGTAACTTAACCTGGGGTTTTATTTCGCCTAGTCGAGCTCCTATGGCAGCCCCGGTTCTCTTCCGAGAAAAGAAAGACAGCAGGCTACGCCTCTGCGTTGATTTTCGTGGCCTGAACACAGTGAGTGTTGAATCCCTATACCCATTACCGTTAATAAAGGATCTCTTAGCAATATTGGCTACCGGCCATATCTTTACCAAATTGGATCTAAAAGAAGCATATTACCGTATCCGTTTTAAAGGAGGGGGACGAGTGGAAAATCATGTTCAATTGCCCCCTTGGCAGTTATAAATTCCAAGTTATGCCGTTTGCCTTACAAGGAGCCCCAGTGGTTTTCATGCAACTCATCAATGAGGTATTGCATGAACACCTATACCGAGGAGTGTTAGTATATCTTGATGATATTCTTATCTACACTAACATTATGGAGGAACACATACGTTTGGTACGCCAAGTACTGGAAAAATTATTAGCAGCAAACTATTTGTTAAAATATCAAAATGTGAGTTCCATTGCACCAAGTTGGATTATTTGGGGTATAGAATCTCGAAGGGAGGTTTATGGATTGATCCCAAAAAGGTAGTGGCAGTTATGGAATGGCAAGCACTGAGAACGTGGAAACAGGTGCAAAGTTTCCTCGGATTCGCTAATTTTTACCGCCAATTCCCAGCATTTGCCCATATAGCATTACCTCTTACCAACCTTCTACGTACAAAAGGGAGTAATTCCCCTGTGAAACCGAGTCAACGTATCATATGGACTGCAGAATGCCAGAAGGCCTTCGAGACCTTGAAAACCTTGTTCGCACAAGAACCCATCTTGCAACACCCCAACCAAGATAAACCATTCATAGTACAAACAGATGCAAGTGACGTGGCTGTTGGTGCTGTCTTGCTACAACCTAACAATCAAGGCCAGTTGTAACCATCCACCTACACGTCGAAGAAATTCATCCCAACTGAACGCGGGTGGGCTATTTGGGAGAAAGAGGCATTCGCAGTTAGGTGGACACTTCTTACATGGCAGCACATCTTGAAAGGGGCGAAGTCTCAATTCGAAGTATGGACGGACCATCGGAACCTAATATTTCTGCAGACTCCTCAAAAATTATCCCCCAAACAGGTGTGGTGGGCCCAATATTTCCAACGGTTCAACTTCACACTAAAGTATGTTCCTGCAGGAAAGAATTTTCTGGCTGACGCCCTGTCTCGAGTGCCACAATACCATAGCCAGAGGGATGAAATTGTACAAGCTATGATGCCCACTAAGCACATAGCAGAAGGGAGTTTGGCACTGGCAGGATCCTCACAAGGGTGGAGGAACAAACTCCGAGATGCTTTGCTAACAGATGACTGGTTATCAGGACATCTCCAGCTGGTCACGTATAAGGATGGGTACGCGTGGAAAGAGGACAAATTATATATCCCCATGGCTCTACAAAATGACGTATTACAGCAATGCCATGATGTCAAAGCAGCTGGACATTTCGGATTTCTTAAAACTCTACATCTGACAAGACGTCAATTTTGGGGGCCGCATATGCGACAAGAGATAGAGGAATATGTAAACAGTTGTGTAACCTGTTCCAAAACAAAACCCAGACCTGTAAAACCTCTTGGTCTGTTACAAACCATGGTCAACCCTATGAGACCATGGGAAGAGATAGCCATGGATTTTATCGTAGACCTACCACAAAGCAATGGCTGTAATGTTATCTGGACTGTTATAGATCTTTTTTCTAAACAGGCTCATTTCATACCATGCAATGGATTACCATTGGCCCAGCAGTTAACCAAACCATTCATCCAACATGTCTATCGACTACACGGAGTACCTCGTAGAATCATTTCAGATAGGGGGGTACAGTTTACGGCATGGTTCTGGTGAAACTTTCTTCAGTTGATAGGATCCACTCAAGGACTTAGTTCAGCATTCCACCCTAGCACCAATGGCGCAGTTGAAAGACCTAATGTGATGGTGGAGTGCTACCTAAGGAGCTATGTTTCATACCAACAAATGGACTGGTCCGCATTACTATCATTCGCAGAGGTGGCATATGCGAATGATAGTGTACCGCAACAATGCGGTACACTGGAGTACTGGCTGCACCCCATTCCGAATAGTCACCGGACAAGACTTCATTGCCATCCCAGAACTTAAAACCATACAAACTGGAGTAGCCCCTAGCGAATGGGGGGGAGAAAATACGAGCTCTATGGCCACAAGTGAAGGGAGCACTCGATAAGGCTGCAGCCGGATATAAAAACCAGGCTGATAAAAAACGGGCCACCATGAAACTTTTTAGCGTGGGGGATATGGTATACCTGTCCACTAAGTATATCAAACTACGAGTACCTAGCCGGAAGTTAGGACCAAAATATCTGGGACCCTTTCCCATTAGCAAAATTATTAACCCAGTTACGGTGGTTTTAAAACTTCCACCCCTGTTAGAGAAAATCCACCTGGTATTTCACAGTAGCCTTCTGAAACCTGTAGGCACAATAAACCCACACCATCCCCTCCCCCTCCTGTATATGGTGAACATTATGAGGTAGAGGATATATTAGATGCTTGGGTCCATCGGGGAAGGCTACAGTATCTAGTAAGATGGAAGGCTATCCGTTAGAGGAAGCCACCTGGGTCTTAGCAAAAGACACCGCAGCTATCCGTCTAGTACGGCAATTCCATAAGAGATATCCATGGAAACCATCGACCGAAAGTAATATGTCTAATTTATGTCTTCCAGAGAGGTCCCTGGTGAAGGGGAGCCGCCTGTCGAGCCTGGCGTGCTCGACACACTGACGGGACGGGAAGGAGGAATGGTGAAGGATATAACCCACAGAACCTCTCCGGCAGGGCAACGAAACCTTATAGCATCACCTACACCCTGTCGCCTACACCCTGGTAGTGTAGGATGTAGGTGACACAGGTGTACGCGACGCGGAATCGGGTGGTGGGGAGTCAGGATTAGGTCCACAATCCAGGATAACCGCTGCGCTTGATGAGGTGGATGCTGGATTACCGGAGGCGGAGCCCCGGAACAAGCCTTCACAGCTGATGGACAATACCTGGCCATTACAGGAAGGGCGGGGCACCGGGATATAAAGCACTACGAGGCGGATGCTCATAGTGCCAACTTTGAAAGGCTTTGTAGCTCAGCATTGTCTCATATCTGACGAAAGCATTAAACCAGTATTCAACCTCTGTTTGATGTGTCCGGCTTTGTTCTCTTGTTGTCTCCGTGCTGTGCGGGATAAGGGGCTGAGAGTCATAGGAATAAATGGACTCACTTTACAACCACTACATTGCCTTTATGAACACTGCAAAAAAAAAAAAAAGGTCGTAAAATTGGATCAGTCACATGAGAGGCTTGACTTATGCCCCTCATTACTTATGACAAAAGTCCCAGGCTCCATTACAGTGGTAAGTCAAGGACTGCCTGTATTGACTGTAGCCAGGCAATGCCTTTGATTTTTGCCAGCATGTAAAAAAAAAAAAAAGCAATATTGTTTTGGTTTTGTTGCAGCTTTAATGCTATTTAAATTCAAATGCAACAAGCAACAACAACAAAATATATTAATTATAATTGTTGGATATTGACAAAGAAGTTTTCCCTCTGGTCCACTGTTTGGGTGGGAAGAATTTTTTAATGTGATTGGCTGAGCTCCCAGACAGCCCTCTATATAAAGGCTGGCTGTTAGAGGGAGTGGCTGCTTGATTGTAAATAGTTGCTAAATAAAGAGCTGTTGTTTGAAGCCTGTCTCCAGTCTCTTCAATCCACCTATCTAACATTGGCGATGAAGGTGGGATACTGAAGAAATCACTGAGAACAGAAAGAGCTGACAACGAAACAATCCAGTCCAACAGCAAACATGAACAGCAGCCATCTTGTGCGCCAAATTCAAATGCTTGAAACAGCGGCAAGCATGTCTGCATTTCACCCACCAGTTCCGTTCGATCCAGTGAAGGAGAAATGGGGCATTTACATGACCAGGTTTGAATGCTTCATGGAAGCAAATGACTTCCTTGACTATTGGACAACAGGAAAAGAGCACTGTTCCTAAGCCACTGCGGGCATGATGTGTTCGACACCGCTGAAGCCCTGTGCGAACCAACTCTGGTACAATCTGTACCGTGGCAAGTGCTACACTAAAAACACACTATGTTCCTGCCCCATCAAAGACAGTGAGACACTACAAAATCCGGCACTGAATGCAGTAGGACAGAGAATCTATTAACCAATTTGTTGCTGCACTATGAAAAACCGCTGCCCACTGCGAATTTAGAGATCTGGAGGATATCTTAATCGACCAAATAATTTGGGGAGTAAAAGACCTCCGGCTGCAGAGAAGACTCTTAGCAAAGACAAATCTAACGTTGCAGGCTGCAAGGACAACTGTGTTGTCAAATAGGGCAGCCGAGTCACTCCAAAAGCTTGCTACAGCTCTGGCTGCAGCAAAACAGACTGCCACTATACATAAGAGCCATCACCAAGACAAAGAATCTGAAAGCAGCAAGGACGAGGTTTATTGGACAGAAAAGAAGAAACACGCAGAGCCAGAAAATATTTATTTATTTATTTATTTATTTATTTATTTATTTATTTATTTATTTATTTATTCAATTTATATGCCGCCTTTCTCCGGAGACTCAGGGCAGCTGAGAAGGCAACCATGTGCAGCTGTGGAGGGCAGCATCCTAGGGCTTCCTGTCATTACAAGGACGCCATATGTCACCGATGCAACAAAAAGAGACATTTGGCAAAAGTCTGCCAAGCGAACTTGCCCTCTAGTTATCGTGCAGACACAGACATTCCAAAGACTGAGGGTGCAAGACTGTTTTGGTGGGAAACCTGGAAGCCTAGGCTTGAAGCTGCTAATGCAAGGGTGCCAGAAACAAACTGCCAGACTAGAATAGTGCAGGTGAGCACCCCCTGCAGGAAGAAGCTTCATGTCACTGTACAGATAGAAGGGTCGCCCTGCGACATGGAAATCGACACCAGCTCATTGGTTACAATTATCTCCTGGCAAGCATTGAAGGCTGCTGTTCCAAGACTTCAAAAACACCAACTTGAATGACAACACTTTTGGCTCAGCAATTACCAGGGAAATTGGATCCCTGTCATCGGCTGCAGAACCTTCAAGGTCCAGTTCAACAAATTCTGGGGTGAGCTGACCTTAACAATTGTTGGAGGAAACCTTCCCAACCTGCTCGGGCTGGACTGGTTCGAGTCCCTTGGTCTAGGGGTGACGGGCATCAATGCCATCGCCAGCTTGTGGGCCGATGATCTGATCCAGGAATTCCAAGATGTGTTCAATCCGGAACTCGGCAAGTATGTGGGCACCCCAATATCATTCAGTCTAGACCCCAAGGTGGCACTGATTAGGATGAAATCCCAGAGTGTTCCATTTGCCCTAAAACCCAAGATCGACAAAGAACTTGACAAACTGATCAGGCAGGGCATTCTTGAGCCAATTGACCATGCTAAGTGGGAGACCCCCATTGTCACCCCAGTTAAGAGTGATGTCTCTGTGTGCATCTGTGCTGATTATAAGTGCACATTGAACAAGGCTCTACAGCACAGCGCGTACCCAGTGACCATAGTTCAGCACTTGTTGCATTCCTTGGGTCCCGGAAGGATTTTCGCAAAATTGGACCTCACGCAGACGTGTCAGCAGCTGTCTGTAGATGGCACTACTGCCGAGGCCCAAACCATTGTGACGCATAGGGGGGCATTCAAATGTCACCATTTACAATTTGGTGTAAACGTTGCCCCGAGTCTTTTCCAGAGTGTAATGGAAAGACTATTGCAGAAAATTCCTGGGGTAGTGCCTTATTTCAACAATGTCCTAGTTACTGCTAGTGACAAACAGCAACTACACTTGCATCTGAGGGAGGTGCTGTCAAAATTTAGAACCGCAGGGCTCAGAGTAAAGGGCAGCAAATGCCAAATCGGGGTCCCTGTGGTTCAGTTCCTGGGATACAGGATAAATGGAGAAGGCATTCATCCTACCAAAAGCAAGGTCAGAGCAATTCAGGAAGCCCCAGTGCCATGAAATTAGACAGAATTGCAGACTTTCCTGGGATTGCTCAATTTCTATAGTGTATTCTTTTTTTTTAATTAAAAAGTTTTACAGAAGGTTTACATATTTGTTCCCCCCCTTCCCTACCACCCCCACCCCTCCCCCCACCCCTTCCCCTTCCCATCCGCCCACGTCCCCCCCTCTTCCCAGAACAAATTACAGGGTATAACATTCAACAAACATAATCCATCCTAATCTAAGTAATTATAACATTCAGCATCTCTTATTCCTTCAATTCTCTAATTACCCTGTTAACTTAATTACCTAAAAACACACCAAATATCTACATATTTATTCATAACCTATCTGCAACTTCTTATTCCGGTGTTTGCTTTGGATATAATCTATCCATCTTCTCCAGTCCCTTAAGTATCTTTCATTTGAATGTTCCTTCAAGTACGCTAGGTTAGGTCCGTTAGGTTTGTTACTTTCATTGTTCATTCTTGGATTGTAGGTAAACCTTGCTTCTTCCAATATTGTGCCACCAACAATCTTGCTGCAGTTATTAAATTCAAAATCAAATTAGTCTCTATAACCGTACAATCCATAACTATACCCAGGAGAAACAACTGTGGTGTAAATTTTAACCTCTTTTTAAGAATATTTTGTAAAATCCACCAAATTTTTATCCAGAACGCTTTAACCTTTTTACATGTCCGCCAAATATGGAAGTATGTAGCATCCTCACAATCACATCTCCAACATTTTGGTTGTACATTCAGATACATACAAGATAGTTTTTTTGGATCTAGATGCCATCTATAAAACATTTTATAAAAATTCTCCCTTAAGTTTTGCGCTTGTGTAAATTTCACATTTCTTACCCATATTTTTCCCCATGTTTCCATCATTATTGGTTGTTCAAAATTCTGCGTCCATTTTATCATACAATCTTTATCTAGCTCTGTTTCCAAGTCTATCTCTATCAATATATTATACAATCTTTTTATATGCATTGAACTTTGGTCTCTAGTTTGTTTTATTAAATTTTCATCGCTTTGTATAATACCAATTTTCTGATCTTTTCTCCATCTGGCTTGAAGTTGTACATACTGAAACAAAGTTTGAATTATTTTCTCCTCTTTCAACACATTCAAAGGTTTTAATTTTAATATACCTCCCTCCATATTAAGAATATCTGTATATGTAATTACATCCTATCTGCTTTCTAGACTCATGTTCTCTATTGCATGCCTGGGAACTGTCCATATAGGTATCTTTTCATTTAACTTATATTGATATTTCTTCCAGACACGCAGTAAAGCATTCCTCAATATATGGCTCTTAAATGCTCTATCCACCTTTTTATCATACACTAAGTAGGCATGCCAACCATAAACCAAATCATACCCTTCCATTTGTTAAATTAATCCAATCACTAATTGCTGATAAGACAGCTGCTTCATAATATAATTTTAAATTGGACATTTTCAGCCCCTCTCTTTCTCGTATATGCTGCATTATTTTCAATTTTATCGTTGGTTTCTTACCTTGCCATACAAACTTATTAATACCTTTCTGCCATTCTTCCAGGTTGGCATCCTTTTTTAGTATTGGTATCATTTGAAAGAGGAATAAAAACTTAGGTAAAACATTCATTTTTATAACTGCTATTCTACCTAACAAGGACAATTGTAATTTTTTCCATTTATCAATTTCAATTTGTATTTTATGCCATAACAACTCATAATTATATTTATACAGTTTCCCATTAGAAGGTGCAATATGAACACCTAGATATTTAACTTTTTTAACTATTTCACATCCCGTTACCCTTTATAGCTCCTTTGCTGATTCTACTGGTTGAGTTAAGGTCACAACCAAATTGTCTGCAAATGCCTGTATCTTATATTCATAATCTCTAACTTTAATTCCCTCTATCTCATCTATATTACGTATTCTATTCAACAACAGTTCTAAACTTAATATAAATAATAATGGCAATAAGGGGCATCCCTGCCTTGTACCTTTTTCAATTTTGAAAGTTTCTGTTAAACTGCCATTAACAATTATCTGAGCTGTCTGTTCTTGATATATTGCTTTTATAGATTGCATAAAGCAATTCCCAAATTGCATCCTGTAAACTACTCTCAATAAAAATTGCCAATCCAATCGATCAAAAGCTTTTTCTGCATCTAAAAATATAAACACCGCAGGGATTTGGGTGTTCCTTTCCAAATATTCCAATATATCAACAATTTGTGTTACATTATTTTTCATTTGTCTCCCTTGTATAAAACCAGATTGATCAGCATGAATCATTTTTTGCATTACTGACATTAACCTATTTGCCAATATCTTAGCAAATATTTTATAATCTGTATTCAATAATGATATGGGTCTATAATTTTTGGGATGTGTCAAATCTTGATCTTCTTTTGGAATTAACGAAATAAAAGCTGTTTTCCATGAAGGTGGTACCCCTTCACCCAACTGAATTCTATTAAATAATTCTTTAAGAGGTACAACCATCTCCAGTTGTAAATATTTATAATACACAGCTGTTAATCCATCCGTGCCAGGAGCCTTACCAGTTTTTAACTGTTTAATTGCTGAGAGGATCTCCTCCTCTGTTATTAATTGGTTCAACCGTTCTCTTTGTTCCTCTGTGACTATAGGAATATTCTGTCTATCCAAATATCTCTCTATATCTTCACCTTGTATTTTATCTGCAGTATATAATCTTGTGTAAAATTCTAAAAATGCCTTTTTAATCATATTTTGGTGATAAACCTCTTTACCTTTATACTCTATTTTCTCTATGGTACGAGATTTTTGTTTTTTCCTCAGCATGTATATCAACCATCTACTTGGTTTATTTGCATTACAAAAGGTATTATGTTTAGCATATTGTAAATTAGTTGCCACTTGATCTGAGAGCATCATATTAAACTGTCCTCGTAATAGGGTAATCTCTTCTTTAGTTTTCTTATCCCCTGGGTTATGTATTAACACCTTTTCTTTTTTCTTAATCTCTTCTTCTAATTCCCTCCTTTTTTCCATCTGTCTATGCCTATATGCATTGTTCATATTTATCAAAACTCCTCTCATGTATGCTTTACTAGCATCCCATACCATATCCATAGATGTTCCCTTATTCATATTGAAAAGAAAAAAATTCCTTCATTAATTTTTTACATTCTATTACATTTTTCTCATATCTAAAAAGATTTTCATTTAACCGCCAAGATCTCCTAGACCTTTCTCCACACTCCAGTTCCATCCAAAGTGGACTATGATCCGTTAAAATTCTGGGGCAAATTTTTCTCTTCTTTACCCTGGAAAAAAAATCATTTGTAGTTAATATAAAATCAATTCTCGAAAAAGATTGATGTCTGTCTGAAAAAAATGTAAAATCTTGTTCTTTGTAATTCAGTTCACACCAAATATCTCTTAATTCCATATCCTCCATCATATCGAAAAAAGATTTAGGCAGTCTCTCTTGCAATTTAGTAGATTGTAAAAGTCTTTTCTTATCAATATTGGGGTCTATTACTCCATTCCAATCCCCCATCAGCATGCATGAATTATAATCCCAGTGTAATAATTTTGTATGTATCAACTTATAAAACTTTTCTTGTTGGTTGGGTGCATATATCCCCATTAAAAGTGTTTTCTTCCCTTCTATCAGTAACTCAATTGCCAAATATCTTCCTTATTGATCTGCTTCAACTAATTTAGCCGTCAAGTCTCTTTTCAGATAGATCACTATTCCATTCTTTTTTTCCGGGGCAGACGCAACAAAATGTGTTCCCAATTTTGCATTTATTAAATATTTTTGATCAGTTATCCTTATATGTGTTTCCTGCAGGCATATTATATCATTTTTAAATTGTCTCAGATGGTGAAATATTTTCTTCCTTTTTTGTGGTGAATTTAAACCATTGACATTCCAGGTTAAAAACCTAGAAGCCATCTTCAGACTCTCAAAGCTTGGCAAGAACTGCTTGGTAATCCTCTTGGAATTTCTTTTTCGGTCTTGCCCCTCCCACAGCTTCTATAACGGTATTCACATTTTCTTGTAATAAAGCCTGCGCTTGTAACATTTTTAATTCTTGTTCTTTACGTTTAGTAACTGCTCTGGTTTGTCTTTGATCTTTAACTTCTTCTTGTTTTTCAACTATATCCCATGCTTGGACAGCACTTGAAAGTTGCAGTAATTCATCCTGCTTACTCATAGCTCCACCTTCTGCTTTCTTCTGCAGATCCTCTTTCCTCCCCTCTGTTACATCTCTTACTTTTTTAACTCCCACAGATGGTGGGTATCCAGCCTTTAGTATGTTAGTGTAGAAATCTCTTGCTTTCCAAATTGTATTAAGGCGATATCGCTCTCCTGCATAGTTCACCACTAATCCAACTGGAGCTTCCCATCTGTATTGTATCTGTCGATTTCTAAGTTCATCTGACAGAAATGCATACTCTTTCTTGGATTTCAACATTTTAGGTGGTATTTCTTTGAATACTGCCACTTCTTGTCCTGCCACTTGCAACTTGTTTTTATAAGAGGCTTGTAAAATCTCATTTCTAATCCTTCTGGTAACAAAGTAGATTACAACATCTCTTGGTAATTTCCTTTATCTGGCTATCCATGAGTTAACGTGATAGGTCCGATCAATTTGCCATTCAAGTTCTCCTCTGGACTCTCCTGTAAACTGTGCCAGGGCTTCCACAAAGATCTCTTTCAAGTTCTCTTTGGGATCTTCTTTCAAGCCTCTTATTCTTGCAGAAAATTCCATCATCTTATATTGTGTCAACATCACTTCAGCTTCTGTTTTATCAATCTTGATTTGTGTTTCCTCAAATTTACCATCCAGAATCTTGTTAGCTTGAGCAACCTCTTCATCTCTATCCTCTACATAATTAACATGCTTTACCAGTCCCTGGAGTGCAACAACTATGTCTTCCCTTATATGTTTATTTCTTGTCTTAATTATGTCCTTCATTTCTTCCATTTGATCTGAGACTCCTTTAAATGCACATGCAATATCTTCTTTAAATCCTTTTTTAATTTCTTTCATGGCTTCCTGAAACATCTCGAGTGTTAAAGTTTGTGCTTGTGGTTGTGGTTGTGATTGAGCTTGTGTATCTGCTGGGGGCAATAATGCTTGCAGCTTGGTAGTCTGGGCGAGGGAACTTCCCGCACTCCCTGCTTTAGGCAACCCAGATTTTATCTGCTTTGAAGCCATTTTAAAATCACACAGTCTCAGAATCAATTCATAAAGCCAGTGAAGAAAATCCAGAAAATCTTTAATTTTTTAATCCCAAAGTCTAAAATACAGAATTAAGTCCAAAAATTTTTGAGCGGGGCTGGTAGCTGAAAGGCGCTAATGAGTTAACGAATCAATAAAAACTTTCTTCTTAACTTTTACTTTCGTCTCTTTGTGTTAACAAGCCAGCGCCATCTTCCCCCCCTTTCCGCTTCAGCTCTGCTCTTGTAGGCTCAGAAAGAAGCAATGTTCAATGGAATTGAGGTATAAATACTTGCAATTATGTAGCCTCCTGTCTCTGTTCTGCCTGCTTCAATTCTCAATTTGTTTCAATTTCGTAGCAGGGGTGGTCACGGCGTTTTGCTCTGCCTTTTGGCAGAGGCGTCCGGCTTTGGAGCTTTCCCAGGCTCCTGGGGAGCTCTCACCTTTCGAGCCCCAGAATTAATTCTAGGGCTCTTAGGGAGCTCTACTCTGCCTGGCTGCTTGCTTCCCCCTCTTCTCCTGGGGGGGAAGGTTCTTCGCCACTAGACAGCTGTTTTTTCGTTGTTCTAGTGGCTAACAAAGTCAGGGGGCTAGCGCTCCACAAAGGAGGGTCTGCAACGTCCTGCGGAGCCGCCGGAAGCTTCTATAGTGTATTCTTGAAGAACAAGGCTACCATTGCTGAACCACTCCACAAACTATTGGCGAAGAAAAGCATCTGGGTTTGGGGACATAAGGAGGCTACCGCTTTTGCCGCTGTAAAACGCCTTCTATCTGCTGACAGTTTTCTAATTCAATACAATGACACACTACCATTGGTACTAGTGTGTGATGCCTCTCCTTTTGGTGTAGGGGCTGTGCTGAGCCACCGTCTCCCAAATGGGACTGAAGCCCCAGTCACCTATTTCTCCAAGACACTGTCAAGTGCTGAGAGGAACTATAGTCAACTGGACAGGGAAGTGCTGGCTGTGGTGGCTGGGGTCAAGTGGTTTCATGAGTATTTGTTTGGGAGGGATTTTGAATTGGTAATGGACCATAAACCTCTGTTGGGACTCTTGGCGGGGGACCGCCTCACTCCGGTGGCATTGTTGCCTCGTTTTACGAGACTTTTTCTTGTCAGCGTACTGCTACAAACTGATTCACCAGCCTGGAAAAACTATGGGACATGCTGATGCCCTCAGCAGATGTCCTCTGCCAGACTTATTGGATGACCTGACCCCGGGCATCCCTGTTCTCCTCATTGACTGCCTGAACTCTGGCCTCGTGACTTCTGTTGCTGTGGCAAAGCACTTGGTTAAAAATGCGACATTCAAAAAACTAGGTTTGGAGGGGATGGCCAAAGGGCCCATTTGGTACAGAGTTTAAGCCATTTGCAATACAACAACATGAGATTTCGGCGCAAGGGGGTTGTTTACTGTGGGGGGACCAGGTAATTATACCGCCCAGTTTGAGGTATTCTGTACTTAATGCACTGCATGAGGGTCATCTGGGAATTGTCCAGATGAAAGCCCTGGCTCGGAGTTTTGTATGGTGGCCCAATATGGAGCAAGAGATACAAGAGTGGGTATCCACATGCCAACCCTGCCAAGAATCATGGCCAGTTCCCCCTAAGGCACCCATTCAAGAGTGGGATTGACCAAGAGCCCCCCTGGTCAAGGATCCACATCGACTTTGCTGGGCCATTCCATGGCCAAACTTTTTTAGTAATTGTGGATGCCTATTCTAAATGGATGGAAATCATTCTAATGTCTACCACCACAGCAGATGCAGTAATAAAAGTTTTCATTATTGAAAACTGAACAAAAAGAGTTTAATTCTAATCCCTTCCTAGCAGACTCAAGCCTGATGGAACCGGAGAACGCACCTGAAGAACCAGGAATCCTGCGATGCTCCTCCAGCGAACTGGTTCCTGTAGAATCTAAGGCCCTGCCCAAAAGTTTCCAGGACTTTCCAGGAGCGGAGCAAGAGGCAGCAGCAGGCACAACCTCTCAGCCTGCTGCCGCCACACCAACTGAACCACGCAGGTCAAGTAGAGCTAGTAAACGCCCTACCTACCTGCACGACTACATATGTAAAATGGATTGCTCCATCTAGAAGGGAGGGGTGTTAGATATTAACAAGGAAGTTTTCCCTCTGGTCCACTGTTTGGGTGGGAAGAATGTTTAAATGTGATTGGCTGAGCTCCCAGACAGCCCTCTATATAAAGGCTGGCTGTTAGAGGGACTGGCTGCTGGATTGTAAATAGTTGCTGAATAAAGAGCTGTTGTCTGAAGCCTGTCTCCAGTCTCTTCAATCCACCGAACTAACAATAATTATCATAATAAAAACTATAACAGCTAACAGGGAGGTTAGATCAACTCTCATTATTCCCAAATTCTTTCCAAAAGCCATTTCTTCCAGGGTATGGATGGTGACAATATTTTATCAGTGCCACTTCCAGGCTGAGAAGCTGATCAGTTTATTTAAACAGTGTACAGATCATAACACAACATGGTATTATTTTAAAATCCAAAAAAATATTCTTTTTAACAATACAACTCTCAATATCACTATATGATTTGACATCTGTTTACTTTTGTATCCTACTATCACCAGTAAGAAACTTTGCCATTGCTAAATTCTTTAAGAATTTGATCACAGAGAAGATATTTAATGTAAAATTGATTTGAATGTGGAGGAAAAGGTGTTAAAATAAGATTAATCACATCATTATACAAGCTAAAATAAAAGCTACACTAGGGGAATGTATGCTTCATTGCCACTATATTCTGGCTATTAGAGGGATCCACTCTTTTAGAAGTGCTAATTCCCTTATACCCTCCCCATGTTTTCTGGGAAGGAAGACATTAACTTAGACTTGCGAAAAGCCTGTCTGAACCTATTTTAATATGAAAAGATTTTTAATAGAAGGTGTAAAGTACAACGGTTTTTCATATCTTATTCCAAAGAATAAGATACGTCAGCTGCCACATACAAATCCTGGTGAATGATTTCTAGATTTTAGTTCAATTCAGTTCAGTTTGACATTTGCTCAAAACTGGAGAGCTTTGTCAAATCAATGCTATTTGTCCTATTTTGTCTGCTAACAAAACTGCCCAGTATCAATGTAACCGTATAAAGGAACTAGTGTCAATATTGTAGGTATATAGCTATTGTAAATCATAATTTAAGAGCAGCTAACCAAGCTAAAATCAAAAGAAGACACGTTTTTTCAGTAACAAAACTGTATTAGAGACATAACTTGGGACATGAACCAAAATTTGATGGAATTGAGTCTGTAATGAATGATGACAATCTTTAATTCCTTGAACTAGATTGGTACCTAATTTGAATCACAGATTTGGCTATGTAAACTTGAATTATTGTTGATGGATGTTGAGGGTTTTTTAAATGGAAAATTCTAAGAATCACTGAATAGAGGCAGATGCCTTCTTAGTGATAAAACACTTATGGTGAAGACAACAAATGGTCTGTAAACTTGTTGGTGATCCTATTATCAATAACAATAATGTAATTAATTTTCAGTGTATTAATATCAAAGTGCCTTGACAATTCAAATCCTAGAGTGACCGCAAAAGTATCACTGTGCCATTTTCATATTATAAAATGTTCTGTTTCCTGAATTGAAATTTAAGAAAATGTCTTTTGACTTCATTTAGGAGGTTTCCAAATCATTTAGAAAAATGTTAAACAGGGGTGGGCCAAAATGCAGCCCTTTTGAGCATTCCTCTGGATAATTTGTCTACTTTACCATATTAAACATGGAGAGTATTATCATAGAATAGAATAGAATTCTTTATTGGCCAAGTGTGATTGGACACACAAGGAATTTGTCTTTGGTGCATATGCTCTATACATATAGAGCCTATGTTAGAAAAACATTATATCAGGAAATTTTCAAGTTTTCATCATAAAGTTCCCAGACTTGCTTTATTTGGGTGATGGGCAGAGTATCAATTTAACAAATAAAATAAATAAATATTATAAATAAGAGATTTCTTGGGAAGAGTTCAGATATTTGATCCAGGTCTAGAGATGTTCCACCTTCAATCCTTCTACTTCAGAACCAATATGCCAGGGGTGTCAAACTGGATTTCTTCGAGGGCCAGATCAGCATTGTAGTTCTCCTCTGTGGGCTGGCTGGGGGAGGGGGAGATGGGACGGATACCTCCTGCAGCACCCTGCTGGCCAAAATGGGGGTGCCCATTTTGTGCCCTGTTTTGACTGGCAGAGTGATGCAGAAGGCCATCCAGGCTGTGTGCCCCCCCCCCCAGACCCCATTTTGGCTACCAGAGGCACCGTGGTCCAGTCCTTTGCTATTTCCAGGGTGGCCCTGTGGGTCGGATTTAAGCATCCTGTGAGCTGAATCCGGCCTATGGGCCTTGAGTTTGACACCCCTGTACTATGCAATTCATTTTTATAGACTCGCTTAAGGAGCAAATAGAAGTTTAGCCAGGAAGGCCTTTGCACAAATTCATCTAATGTTCCAAATTTGCCCATATTTAGACTAGGAGATCCTTAGGATAGTTATTCATGCTTTTGTCAATCACGTTTGGAATATTGCAATTGATTGTAAATGGGGTTACACTTGTACATAGAAACATATATTGAAGATTTCAAGCTCCTTGCTGCAGATTGGATTAGAATAATCCAGCCTTAAGAGCACAATTCAAAAGCAGTCTCAACAAGGCCATAATCACACAACTAATACAACAAGGTATTATCTGTGGTCTACAAGACCTCTACCATAGCCGCTATAACAGCTGAGTCTCAACTCACGTAACATTTTTCAGCAGAATCAGCCAGCTGCTTCCAAAGCTGCCTCCTGCCATTACTAGGCCAAGCCCCCCTGCCCTCTTGGATTTGCACACAGAAGAGCCAATGCAAAGCAGAGCAGCCAGACAAGCCCTGGGAACAGAAGAATGGCAATGGCACAGAGAGCTTGCCCTTTGTTTCTACTGTGGAGAGCCTGGACACATGGTCAAGAATTGCCCTACTAAACCTCCTAGAAGAGGCAACAAACAGTCTCTACTACTCTCCACTTGGACAACAAGCCCCAAGGTCAGGGAAATGAAAAATGCCCCCATTTCACAAGCACACTCAGGTACTATTTGATTCTGTCCTGAAACTCCCCAGTGGTCAGGAAATCACCCTCCCTGTTTTGATAGATTCTGGGGCAACTGCTGACTTTATATAAGCCTAGCCATAGTCCAGAAAATTAGGATATCCACTGTTCCCTTGAAATCTTTATTGATGGTTGTAACTATTGATGGTCAAATTTTTAAAGCAGGCCCTATCACTCACGCCACAGTGACTTTGCAATTGACAATAAATCAACATCCTGAAGCATTAATCCTTTACGTGGCTGACCACATCGATCTGGGACCGCTTGGTTACAACACTATGATCCTACTATGAAGTGGAGGAACCAGTCTATTGCCTTTGAAAGTCCTCAATGCAATCTCACTGCTTTCTCACTGCAATTGACCCTTCAAACCACCCCCCCCCCCCACCTGCCCTCCCTGAAACCTAACAGAAAGATTCCCAACCTGCCAAGTAAACTTTGCTGATGTTTTGGAGAGGAAGAAGCCTCAATC
Organism: Pituophis catenifer annectens; assembly: GCF_029215685.1. NCBI lineage: Eukaryota > Metazoa > Chordata > Lepidosauria > Squamata > Colubridae > Pituophis > Pituophis catenifer. The sequence continues at coordinate 31,561,387 of NW_027256888.1, forward strand.
TTCACCCTCATCCAGAGACTGTGATTGCACCATAAATCTTGTTCCTGGCACCAAGATTCCCACCAAGAGACAATATCAAATGTCTACTAAAGAATTAGAAACTCTGAAACAATATTTGAACTCTAATTTGCAAAAGGGATTTATACAACCCTCCCAGTCTACTGCCTCAGCTCCCACCTTCTTCATACTGAAGAAGCAAGATCACCATGGATCTAACAACAGTGGGGACACCGCAACCCCACACACTGAGAGTGGTCCATTATTACAAAACTTTGTACTCAGTGACAGTATCCATTGTCGCTAATACCAGACCTCTCAGATAGACTGAATAAAGCACATTTTTATGAGAAAGCCTTTGCAATGCTTACAACCTCATTAGGATCAAAGAAAAGCAGGAATACTTAACAGTCTTTGACACCATATACAGCAAATTTCAATCCACAGCGATCCCCTATGGTCTCGTTAATGCAGGAGCTGTATTTTCCAGATTTATGAATCAAGTATTCTCAGATCTCATAGATGAATTCATGGTACTCTATCTGAATGACATTTTGGCCTACTCTGAACATAAGCTCAGCACACCGATCTTGTGGGCACAGTTCTCCATAGATTAAGAAAGAAGCACCTCTTTGCCTAGGCATAAAAATGCACATTTCATCTGCAAAAACTAAATCTCTTGGGTTTCTATATTCTCACAAAAGGCATTCAGATGGGCCCTTGGAAAGTCAAGCTATCCTAGACTGGCAAGCCCCTCACATAGCCAACAATGTTCAATGCTTTCTGGGCTTTGCTAACTTCTACAGGAAATTTATACTAGGCTTTGCTTGTAAAGCCAAACCACTGACCCAACTTACTTAAGAAAGATGTTACATTCATCTGGATTTCTACACACCAATACTACACACCAATGAATTAAAACTTTTCACCCACCAGCCCTCTTTCTTCACCAAGCCTAAGGAGGGATCAAATGCATCATCAGTCATAAATCCCTTTGTGCCCACAAGAGATTTAAGTCCAGTCACCTTGAATTCCATTGATTCTTATCTACTACGAATTTGCTTTGTATTAGTATTTCAGATTTTTGTAGAGAGCTTAAGCTTGCAATAAATCTTTATACTCATTTAAACTGCCTGGATTTTCTTATTTCCCTGGTGCTTCACAGTGATCTATGCAATCTATGCGATTAGATTCAAAAACAAACTAACTCTCAAATGTCTCTTGGTGGATTTATCTTATGGTCTTCTATATTACTGTACTAAAAGCTGCCATCAAGATTTTGCTCTGCCTCCACTATAGTACTTATTATCTTATATTATCAAGTTCCATAAGCAGACAAAACAGAACTAGAGAATAAAGAATCTGCTTTATGCTGTTATCCCATATTTTGCCCTTTTAGTACAATATCCCACTCTTCCTTAACCAGCAGCAACCTGTACTTTAACTACTAATAAGATGGAAATGCAAATTCACTTTTGTCTACTGGCTAGGTTCTTTCTATTTCTTCCTATTAAACAAATTACTATATCATTTTCATCACTTATCAACAAGGTGATGTAATTAACAACTATATAGATATAATAGGAAAATCTTAATTGGAGTTAAGGGAATGTGGCCAGCTAATAGAAACCTTAGATTGTGAAATAAAACTAGGAGTTTCTCTCCTGTTGTCATGGAGAAAGATTCAGCAACATAAACATGCTGACAGATTTGGTGCTATTTTATCACTTTGGTGAATGTTGTTAAGCAAAAGAAAGAAAGTAAAAGAACAAAGCAGAAATCATTCATTATCCATTTTAATGTGATAATGCCAGAAATAGCAGAAGTAGCTAGAGAGCACTTCCTCTCCTTCCAACTCTCTCCCCAAATTTACAGAAAGGAAAGTCTGGGCTTTTTCTGTATTGAAGAAAATGGACAAAGGAAAGGTTCGCAAAAACAACTGTTAAAAATTATCACACAAAACCAAGCTCAAGTGGATCATTTGACAGCATACCACATCTCTGCATAGATACTATGCTTCTAATAGAGAACTCCAACTCTGATATTTGGCCCTGTCATGCTATTGCATATAGTATTTTGCCCTAAATACATATAGTATTTTGCCCTAAACTCTAAACACATATTGGGATAAAGCATGCATAATAAAGATGATGGTACAGGCAATTTCCTGTGTACTGCAGTAAACATGTACCCTGCCTGTCAACTACTATTGATGTTTATGATGGTAGGAATGCTGTGGAGAAGACAGCTGGCATCACTCTAGAGTTCAACATGAAGTCTAATAATATATTTATACATATATTTAAATACAAAACAGAGACATCATCATCATCATCATCATCATCATCATTATTATTATTATTAAATACTGGGAAGAACTACAGTATGAAAAAATTGATACAATTTACATCAAACTACAAGGTAAAGGCAAATTGGTATAAAATTATGATATTTTATTCCATGAATGGTTGTAAGCATTGTAACCGGGAGAACCAGTTGTTAACTTACTGAACAGTTGTTCAGTAAGTAATGTGAACTGGTTGTTGGAAGAAATCATTAAGACAGAGAACCAGTTGTTAAATTATTTGAATCCCACCACTGGTTGTAAGGTAGACAAATTATGCAGTAATAGATTTTGGAAATGTCTTAGTGAATATAGTGGTGATCATGTAAAAAGACTAAAAAGTATTGGAGAAAAAAATACCAAAACATAAAAATAAAATAACATTTAAATTAAATCCACAAATACTTTATTAGGTATGATCTCAAAACAAAGGAAAAGCACAATACTTTATTAACATATATGCTTAAAACAGTCTGGCACAATTTTTGGAAAAGAGAATATAAGATTGGAAGACCAAAATCAAAAAATGCAAGAACTTTAACCAGAGCTTTTCATTAAGTTTTGAATCAAATGCTGATTTTTTAAAGATAAAAAATGTAACACAAGGAGTTTTTCTGTTCCTTCCCTAAAACCAGTTTTTTCATCAGTAAGAAATTTCTTCTCTTCTGACCAGTTACAATGGGCAGAAGGAATAACCACGAAGAACAGGAGAAAAAGCCACAAATAAGGCAATAGTCAGATGAAAGAAATCTGAGTTTGGGCCAGAATCGTAACCTGGATAAGAATGCTAGAGAGGGAGACTTTTGCTCAAGACTCTTGCTCAGATTTCTTTAATTAGAATATTGTCTTGGATGCAGCTCTTCCTCTTATTCCTCAAGATTATTCTTCTGCTCTTTATGTCAATCAAAGCTTATGAAATAAGAAGCATGTATATAATTAACTGGGGAAACTGAGGAGACTCATCAGACAATACTTAGGTAAGTCCATTCTGCTGTCCTTAAAGGGGGGAATAGTAATGTAATTGTTCCAGTCTTTAGATATATATTATGTAAACATTGAAGAGGTTGAATATGTGCCAATTTCTTATGACTTTTACCATTTGGTAATCTTGTTTAAAGTTGAGTTCTGGCCAGACAGTGACCACACTCTTTTATTGCTTCCTCTGGACCTTAATCCTTATTCAACTTCATAGGAGAGTTACACCTGATTTAGGAACAATACCTCAGATATTTCAAAGCTCAGATATCCTATAACACAAGTGATACAATTACATTTTGGTTCAGTTGAGGACTATTTATGACCACAATTGAAAAAAATAAAATTTTAAGCAAGGCAGTTGTTAAGTGTGTTTTGCTCCATTTTATTACCTTTTTTTGCCATAGTTGTTAAGCGAATTGCTGCAGTTGTTAAGTAATCATGTGGTTGTTAAGTGAATCTGGCTTCCCCTCATTAACTTTGCTTGTCGGAAGCTGGATGGGAAGATTATAAAAGGTGATCACATGACTTCAGGAGAGTGCAACATCACACATAATGCCAGTTGCCAAGCATTCAAATTTGATCACATGAACATGGGATGCTGCTGACATGTAGTCAATTATATGGATTTTCCCTACAGTCTTTCATCTCAATTTACTTCCAAATACTATTCTCCCTTAACTACTAGTCAACCATCTGGAGACTTGATATGCACTGAATTGTTAAAAAAAATAACATTGACTAATGGGCTCCCCTTCTGAGTTTAGATAGAATGCTAACATTCAAGCAGGATTTGTATATTCATTTACAAAATATCATATTTTAAATATGGGTTTTTGGAGACAAAGGGGAACTTTAAAAATAATTAAAATAATATAAAAAGAAATGGGTAATTATTTAAATCATAATATTAAAATATTTAAGTAGCAGTAACTTAATGGTGAAGAGAAGAGAAGAGAAGAGAAGAGAAGAGAAGAGAAGAGAAGAGAAGAGAAGAGAAGAGAAGAGAAGAGAAGAGAAGAGAAGAGGGCTACTTGAACGTTTTTTCTTGCTTGCTTTTCCTCCCTCCCTCCCTCCCTCCCTCCCTCCCTTCTCATTACATTACATGTTGTCTTTTGTATTTTTACTTTAACTCCTTTCCATTTACCTTTTTTCTTTATTTGTTCTTCCTGCTGATTAATTAATAAAAACAACAAATGGAAAAAAATAATGCTATATGTCCACCAAATGTAATGTAAATGTAGAATCTAACAATATAGTTGAATGAGAATCCAAGAAAATAATCTTTAAGTAATGAAAGAAGCACTTCTGTAACATACAGTAAACTTTGCCAAGAACCTTGCATGCATATTGTTCTAAGTTTTCTGCATTAATTTGTGCTACCTGAAATCTATTAGGAAAACTTTGCTCAAGTCTATTGATTTTATTCTGGATGGTTGTTACTTGAGTCAGGACTGTCTTGATTGCAATACCCAGTATGAGTTTTTAGAAACCCACCTGTTACCCAAATTTCTATCTCTTCCCTCTCCTCGCAGGAAAAAAATAAATTGAGTCTCAGTCATTGAGCCCAAGTTGTGCTTTCCCCCCAGTATCCTATTTTTCAAACTGGCCCCCCAGTATCCTATTTTTCAAACTGGCCAACCCAGTATCCTATTTTTCAAACTGGCCAACCAGATGGCAGTGAGAAACCCAGAATATAACACTAGGCAATGGTTTTCTCTCATTGTTGCTTCCAGAGTTAGAAACATACTTCATCTAATATATCACAATTGTAACTGGAAAGTATGAGTGGCCTTGTCAAGCCCTCACTTTAAAATATTTCAGTTCAGTTGAGAAAGTGAATTGTGTATTTTAACAGAGTATCTTTTTCATTCTGAACCTGCTATCTCTCTTATTTATTTGAATGTTACTATTTTAAAATAATAAGGCAAGCAGATCAAATATGCAGAGATGAAGATAACTACTATGTGGCAGCAAAGCATTAGAGTTTTCAGTTTCTCCTTAATACTATAAAATAGTTCCAGACTTTTGCAATTCAGAGCTAATCATCAAAGAAGGAGAAAAGTCTTAACATTCTTTTGCACTATGTAATTTTTCATAGGTTAGTGAAACTATCTTTAGCAACCTTTCACACTGGATTTATTCTTCATGGAATTCCTGTACAACTATTTTCTCTACTAGTTGTAATTCACTCATATTGTTCTTGTGAATTATGTCTGAGACGAGAATACAGAAACAATAAAAGGCTTAGTTTATTTATACCACAGGTGTTTCAAAGAATGAGTGGAAAATCCTCCTATGAAGTGAGTTGACTCTAATTAGATTGCCTTGAGATTGTCTTTCAAAATGTGATCAGCTAAATCAAAAGCCACTGTTTGGTTATTTGGTTATTTTTTCTAATTTTCCCTGGAAAGGACTCTGCTCTTTAGATCAATCTGTACAAGAAATTCTTTGCTTGGATTGCTTAGTCTTCTTTACATTAAAGTCTTAATATCCATGTTTCCTCTAACAAACTCTTTGCTATCATCTGAATTTTTGTACCATAAATAGATAATTTAAAAAAACTATTAGAAGCATCTTGTCTTGACTTATCTTACTTACTTTGGCAGTCATATTTCATAAGTTAGTGGCATTGGGAAGAGAGATGGTTGATAGCTATCCTTTTAATTTCCCCAATACCTCAGAGAGATACTATATTGGAAATATTTGGAGAAATTAATAACAACTCAATACATAGCATGCTAGGCTAGAAAATAATTAAAGGAAGCATGATTGGCATCAAAAATGGTTTCTGCCAGGGAGCTGGATCTTGAAGAAACCTTTTGTTGGGATTGAAGATGTTTTTTGCAGTTGTGTGGGTTAACTTCAGCTGCTACTCTGTAGACAAATACTATAAAGAAAATAATCAGTGTTTCCTTGGAGATGTGGGTAATTGTCCTTGGCAGAGAAGCCTGCCTTAACTTGCCTTCCATCTCCTTGAATTAGTCCTACTTCCTCAAGTACTTTGGTATCTTGCTAGTTTACTCCATTCAACTCTTGTGGTTTGCTACTCTCTGAGAACATATCCTTTTTTTTTTCTTTACACAAAACTAATGATATATGACAAAATAAATTTAGATTAAGGCATGGAAGAAATCTCTGGTTTTTATGCTCTTCCCTAAGCCATATGGAGGAAGGATGGCCAGTTTTTGAAGGTGCCTACTTTCTAGTACAGAGAATATGTCTAGAGTAACCAATGGTGGCTTTAGAAGTAGGTCCCAACTGATATATAATAGTAGATAAAAATTTAAAAAAAAAAACTGAAAAAATGAAGTCATCACAAATATATACTATACACAATATAACTTGTTTGTGTTCATGTATGAATTATGATCATTGTACTTTCATAGCTGCACTGTGGTTTGAAACATCTTGAAATAAAAGCTGATATATCTTTCTTGGGGGGCATCCAATAACATCCAATAATATGTCCCGATATAGTCAGTTGGCGCCATCTCTGACTATTGGGGGCGAGTCATTGGCCCCCACAGATAGGGTTCGCAACTTGGGCATCCTCCTGGACTCACGGCTGTCTTTTGAAGAGCATATGACGGCCGTAGCCAGGAGGACTTTTTATCAGGTTCGCCTGATTCACCAGTTGCATCCCTTTCTGGATCGGGACTCATTACGCACGGTCACTCACGCCCTTGTCACCTCACGCCTGGATTATTGTAATGCTCTCTACATGGGGCTCCCCTTGAGAAGCACCCGAAGGCTCCAACTGGTACAGAATGCGGCCGCATGGGTGGTAATGGGAGCAATGTGGCGCTCTCATGTAACCCCCCTCCTGCGCGAGCTGCACTGGCTCCCAGTGGTCTTCCGGGTGCGCTTCAAGGTTTTGGTTACTATCTTTAGAGCGCTCCATGGCTCAGGACCAGGGTACTTACGAGACCGCCTCCTGCCACCAATAGCCTCTCACCGACCAGTTCGCTCCCATAGAGAGGGACTCCTCAGGGTGCCGTCGGCCAAACAATGTCGACTGACGGCCCCCAGGGGGAGAGCCTTTTCTGTGGGGGCACCTACCATCTGGAACGGGCTTCCCCCGGAGTTACGAAACATCCAAGACTTACGCATATTCCGCCGTGCCCTGAAAACATTTCTATTCCAACAAGCTGGTCTGGCCTAACTCTCCCTTTTTAATTGGCTTTTAAACTGGCTTTTAAATTGGGTTTTAAACCTCTTTAGATAAATTTGGATGTTTTTAATCTTTTACCCTAAATTACTTAATCTGTTTCTTAATAGTTTTTAACTTCTATATGTATTTGTATTTATTATGGCTGTTCACCGCCCTGAGTCCTTCGGGAGTAGGGCGGTATACAAATATGAAAAATAAATAAATAAATAAATAAACTCAGCATCCAAGAGTTATTCTGAGTTAGGGTTTTGGATGACAATGATGGCAGTATGGATGTATCCTAAGTATTGAATTTACAAAAATCCCAATGATAAAAAATGCTTTTTGGTATATATCTAGTTAATAGACAAAATATGATAGTCTGACTTTAGAGGAGCTTCAGGTTATTGAATCTATTTTGAAACACTATTTGATTCAAAGTGACCTTAATCAGAGATTCATGGAATAGTTCACTTCAGTGGTAATGAAAATGAAATTTCTGCTTAACAGAGCTAGCAGCTGTCAATTCTTTTTGTACTTTAACAAATCTGTTGATGTATATGTGACCCTCAGTTTAAAGGGGGGAAAAAACTCAGAAACATACTGGCAGTTCTCTTGGCATAAGTTGTTCCACTCAGTCAGACACTGTTATCAATATTCATACAGTAGGCAAACTGCTTCCCTAGACCCAAAGGCCCATTCTCCATTGGCTTGAATATAATATTAAGGATGGCTTCTATGGAAATGTTCCATAAAGCACATTTTTGTATCACTCCATAGATTTAAGGGTCAATCTTGGATGGTATGAACTGCCAGAATCAGAATCTGGCATCTTGCAACTCTAGCAGGGTCAGATGAAGATGACAGAAAGCTGATGAGGAGCAGGAAAAGAAAGGGGAAGGGCAACTATACAAGAAGAAAAAGGTGAAATTGAAAATTGTTAGGTATTGCTACCATTTGTTTCTAGACAGTAGAAAATAATACAACAAAAGCCAAGAAAGCAGACTTTAAAAAAACTTTGGAGGGAAATGAAAATATGTACTAGCTCCATTTAATCAACAGAAAACCAGCCATGTGGAAGCAAATGACATTTTCCTACTGTTTCTGAGAAGATACAATCAGAAAATGCACAAATAGTACTTGAAAACATAAGTTTGTGGTCTGAAAATCTGACAACACCATCATGTAAATCTGAGGTTATTTCTGCAAACGGTTGGAGAAACAAAACACTTATAAACATTTTCTGAATTTATAAATATGTTTTAAAGATTTATGCAGTTCGTACAGATTAAACTCATTATTGTAGCCATATTGCTTGAGGTGACTTTATAAATAAAAACGTAGATTATTATTACTCATTTTGCCAAGGAGGCTCATGTATTGTTATTTATGTAATAAATAAAGTTATTTAGCCACCCAGTTCACACATAGGTGATTCCAGGCAGCTTACAAAATTTGAAAAAATTTGAAAAATCCATCATACATTATAAACCTCCTCCCACCCTGCCTCCCATGACAGCAAAAGTGTAGCAAACCAGCCATTTCATTGGCGCCATCTTCATTTATGGTCCCCAAACCTGCTGACAAAATCCTGTTTTCATAATATATACAATTTGTTTATATTGCATTTTCATTTTGTGAAATCAACATATTCTAACAGGAACTCTAAACCTGTACCTAACCATAATTCTCTATGAATGTTTGAGGGGCTGCAACAAAGAAGACAGGGGTCAACCTATTTTCCAAAGCACCAGAAGGCAAGACAAAAAGTAATGGTTGGAAACTAACCAAGGAGAGACACAACCTAGCACTAAGGAAAACTTTCTGACAGTGAGAATAATTAACCAGTGGAAAGGGTTGCCTTCAGAAGTTGTGGGTTTTCCATTACTGGAGGCTTTTAAAAAGAGATTGGACAGCCATTTCTCAGAAATGCTATAGGGTCTCCTGCTTGAGCAGGAGGTTGGACTATAAGACCTCCAAGGTCCCTTCCAACTCTGATATTCTATTAATCTGAATCAGAGATAATTTCTGAAAGCAGAAATTATATTCATGTAGGTCCCTGTGAAATTTAGAATTTTAAAAATAACTCTGTTCTGTATGTCACATTGAATTTACTCTTCAATATTATTTAGTGAACAATGAATGAAATTAAATGTGAATTTCATGACGATTTTGAAACATGATGGTTAATGCTTTGTTTGAAATGAAAAAAACAATGTGTGTTTAAAACTTCTAGCAATTATAGACATCAGGCTCAGCCTAAGAACAATGCAGCTAAACTTTAGTTCCTTATTTGCTTACATTATACTGTATAGGAAGAATTTCATCAGACTAAACTTGTACTACCCTAACAGACATACCAGGAAGATTCTGGAAAGTGGCTATCCTAAATCTCCTCTACGTTCTACAATTCAGCTCCAGGCTATGTATTCTCTTGTCTAGTCTTCTTGCCTTGGAATGCAGTCAGTGGTGGGATTCAAACCATTCACACCTATTCGCTAGAACCTGTTGTTAACTTTCTAAGCAGTTTGGAGAACCAGTTGTTGGAAGAAATCTTGTTTTGTTTTTTTTCACTTTACAGGGCTAATCCGGTATGGAAGGCAGGAAGGAAACATTCTGGTGTTGTTTCTAGCCTAATATTTATCTTTACTGCCCTGTTTACAGAAACTGCCTCCTTTATTACATTGTAACAGCTAAAGATTTTTGGCAGTATGCCCAGACTTACTGTCACCTGAGCTTCTCTGGAGGTTTTTTTTTTTTTTTCTTTGCTGGTACTTTGCTGGGGCTTGATTTTCTTAAATGGAAGCTTTAAGGAAGCTTTAAGCTTTTTACACTGCTGTTGGGAGGAAATACTCCCCTGTTGGAGTTCTTCCAGCCGGGATGCAACGATTATCCCTTTGAAGAAATAATTGAATAACAAAGTAGAGCTACTGGAAAGAAGCTTTTAATAACAAGGAACAAATATGAGTGACATTCAGCAAGGCTTCTTGGCTAGCTAGAAAGATTGATATTCAAATGTGAGTTTACATACCCTTTCTCAGTTTTGGTCTAAAACTAGTTTTTTGTGAAACTAGTTTAACTAGTTTACTAGTTTTACTAGTAAAAAACTAGTTTTTTAATTCTGTGCTTGGTGATGTCTAATCCTGCATTTATTGATGGGATATTCAGCTTTGTTTGGAAGGAGAAAGGTTAATCTCTGTTCCTGAAAAGAAGCAGTGTTCAGAAATCTGGCTAGTTTCTGTGTCTATTTGTTCCGGTAATTGGTTTAACAAGCAACAGCTACTGTGTTTGCTCTTTTGCTACATTCTAGTGCTAATTGCTTTCTTTGTAGTTAGGCTTATCTCAAGTGTTTACACTTGAGCTTGCCTTGGGTGTGAGCCAGGGGTGGGTTCTAAATTTTTTTACTGCTGGTTCTGTGGGCATGGCTTATTTTGTGGGCATGGCTTGATGGTCATGTGACAATTCTTTAGGATTTAGCAGAGATACTGGTCTACCAGGCTTTTAACTGCTTGCAGAGCTGTACCGGACTACTCATTTGTTTTTGGAGGCACTGGTCTACCCATTTATTTTTGCAGGCACTGGTCTACTCATTTGTTTTTGGAGGGACTGGTCTACCCATTTATTTTTGCAGGCACCGGTCTACTCATTTATTTTTGCAGGCACCGGTCTATTCATTTGTTTTCTTTTAACACTGATCAGCTGTAGGGCGACCCTTTGAAGCCCCACAGCAAGAGTTTAAACAGTTTTTTCCCCTCTAGCTGATCAGTCATATCATCACCAGTACCGGCTTGGCAGAACTGGGCCAAACCGGGTGGAACCCACCACTGGTGTGAGCTCTGGCAATGAGCCAGACAAGGCTTGTATTTTAGTTTTAAAAGGATTTAAACTGTTGTGATTTAATTATTTGTATTGTGTTTGAATTTTTTCTTGCCTCATGGTTTCTTTTTCTATCTGGAAAGGGGGTCTTCCTTCACTGCTTTAGTGGTTCCTGACACTGTGGTGCACTTCCAAGAGGCAGGAAGCAAGTTTGACACTGATTTTTTACTGCCTTTCTGGGAGGCAGGTGATCTTTCCTAAATCTGGAAAGTCGTGCTTAGCAAACTTTGGAGGGCAGAGACTTGAACCTGGGTTCCCTATATAATTTGTTAATTTGTCTTTTTAGCTTGGCATTTTGTAGTCCAAATGTGCCCACCCATTTTCTGTAGAGCTTAAATGACCTCTCTGCTAAAGGGTTTCACTTTATGAGCAAGAGTTGACTGCTGACAGTTATCATTGCATTTTAACTATTTTAATTCCTCAAGGTGCTTCGGCACCCTGCCTGATTTGTAACTCTGGGTTACAGGTATTTTTAATGTAATGATTGGTATTTAGGGCAGCTTTTTGCAAGCAAAGAAGCTTTTTGTATTTTTGTACAGGTAATCCTTGACTTACAACATTTCACTTAATGACCATTCAAAGTTACCATGGCACTGAAAAAAGTGTCTTATGACCATTTTTCACACTTATGACCGTTGCAGCATCCCCATGGTCACGAGAGGCCAGGTGAGGAGAAGCGCCCCTTGATGTGAGTGATGTCAAATTGGCCACACATAACCACCCAGCCACACCTACCCAGCTGGTCATTAGGGCAGAGAATTGGTTGTTAAATTATTTGAATCCCACCACTGGGTGCACTGCTCGGTTTTGGGTGCTGGGTGTTGCAATGGACTCATGGAGAGGGGCATGACCGACTCGCAGAGGGGCCCTTGAAGAGCGAAGCAGCAGCAGCTGGAGTGTGTTTGCTGGAGGAAGCCTGTAGCAAGCTTTGCTGAGCCCTCAAAATCAGCAGTCAGGCGGAAGCCGGTAATCCTGGTGAGATTCCAAATTTCACTGTGTACCAAATTGAGAGAACAGTAAAGGGGAATTGCTCTACCAACAATTCATGTGGCCTCATTTCTTACTGGCTAGGCTCTGAACCATGAGATCATGCCTATTGGAAGAACAGTAAGTATTGGAGAACATTTCCATATAGCTGACCTTATTATTAAAGGTAAAGGTAAAGTTTTCCCGCACATGCATACTAGTCGTTTCTGGTTCTAGGGGCTGTGCTCATCTCCATTTCTAAACTGAAGAGCCAGAACTGTCTGAAGATGTCTCCATGGTCATGTGGCCAACATGACTAAATGCTGAAGGTGCATGGAGTGCTGTTACTTTTCCACCAAAGTGGTCCCTATTTTTCTACTTGCATTTTTTACTTGCTTTTGAACTGCTAGGTTGGCAGAAGCTGGGACAAGTAACGGGAGCACACTCCTTACACTGCACTAGGGATTCAAACCACTGAACTGCTGACCTTCTGATCAACAAGCATTTTAGCCACTAAACAACATTTTAGCCACCACATCCACTTTTTATAGATGGTGTTTAAGTATAATGCATTTGGATAAAGTACTTTTCTGATATATTTGTATGAAAATACAAAATAAAAATCTAAACCTAAACATGACAATCTAGATGTTACCTAGATCTTACTCTAATACAAGAGGTGCTCATCATCTTTGTGGTTTATGATGTTGTGCCTTTTCTACTGATCAAATAAAAGACATTTGTCAGGAATTATTTTTATTTTTTTAATTTAATTTTGTTGCTTGGTTTCCTGAAACTTCTAGAAGAACTAATTCTGACTGAAGAATTATAGTGGGAGAGATATAGCAACCAAGAATCAATCTTGAATCAGAATAGAGTTGGAAGGGACCTTGGAAGTCTTCTAGTCCAGCCCCCTGTTCAAGCAGGAGACCATTTCAGACTGGTAGCTGTCCAGTCTTTTCTTAAAGACCTCCAGTGATGAAGCACCTACAAGTTCTGAATGTAAGCTGTTGCATTGATTAGTTGTCCTCACTGTTAGGAAGTTTCTCCTTAATTCCAGGTTGTTTTTCTCCTTAATTAGCATCCATTGTTTCTTGTCTTGCCTTCTGGTGCTTTGGAAAATAAGTTGACCCCTCTTCTTTGTGGCAGCCCCTCAAATACTGGAATACTGCTATCATCTCATTCCTAGCCCTTCTTTTCTTGAGACTATTTATGTATGTATATACACGCACTCTCTCTTTCTCTAAATGAACTGTTGTAAGTTGAGGACTACCTGTAGAGCATTACTCCTGAAACTTTTATGTGAGAGTGACTTTATAGTGCAAAATACTGCTTTATTTATTTTCAGACTTAACTGAACTCAAGATTTATTTATGTAACAAAGCATTATGTAAAGTAATACAGAATGAGTAAGAATGCCTGCAAATGCAAAAGCAATGGCAAGTAATGAATTGAACTGATTTGATAATAAAAACAGATAAAAATAGTGTTTGCAATTAGTATCCTCACTGATTCTGTAGAAAGGCCATATAATATAGCCTGTCTACGGTTTTCCTTTTTATAATTTTATTGGTTTTAACATTTTTTCAAGAGATTTCTGACTATTGCTTTATACAGGAGGAAATGCCTGGCTAGTGGCTTAGTGGCTAAGACTTGGCTTGTTGATCAGAAAGGTCGGCAGTTTGAATCCCTAGTATAGGTCTCCTGCATGAGCAGGAGGTTGGACTAGATGACCTCTAAGGTCCCTTCCAACTCTGTTACTGTTTCTGAATTGGACTTAGCAGATAAATGTGCTAAAAGAAAATCATAGCAATATAATCTGTATTTGTAGATGAGTATAAAATGTTATTACTTTTATTATTAATTCACCATTGTACTTAATAAAAATGGCACGTTAAGACATGTTTAAACCTTTCTTTAATGATTGGCTAAATTTTTTGATCAATGCCTCTTGTCATTATGGCCTGTTCTGCTCAAAAAGATTCTAAAATCTTTTTTAAAAGTGTCAACAGTTCCTTTAACATTTTCTGAATCTTTGGTTTTCAAATAACCTTTCTTGATTAAGATGACAGTCTGAAGTTCTGCCGATTGTCTTGTGGGCCCAGTGGGGGCGTAGAGGTGACTAGTAGATTAGTAGAGGACACCAATTCCATGCTGTGTAAGCATTGGTTCTTTTTATCCACTTTAATTTAATTTTATGTTTAACTTTTATTGCCTAACGTTTTAATGTCTTAATCCTGTAATTGTTATTTATGGTATTGTAACCTAGCTAGAATCACTTGATAGTGAGATGGGTAGCATACAATAATGTTCAAGTTATTTTCAGTAATTTAGATACTTTGGAAAGCAAATTGCCAAGCTTGGCTTCATATCTGAAGAAAAGGAAAATCCTTTGAATTTTCTGGAAATAAAGAAATGTGACCTCTGACCTTGACTTAGTGATATTTGACTACAAATTATTAAGTTAAAATTATTTGATTAAAGGATGAAATTTGTCTACAGAATGAAAACTGACTTCATTGCAATTTTCAGCTTTTTCTTTTTTTTTTTAATTGAAAAGTTTTATAAGAAATACAAACAATTTTCTCCCCCCCCTTTCCCCCTCCCCACATAATAGAAAGTGTACATTTTCTTATACATAATAAATCCTACTTATACATGTTTCCCTTAAAGAAAGCATTAAAATAAGACATTTTAATTACATTCGGAGTTGCTCTTCTTCTCTTTCTTCGCTCATTCCACAACAAACCTTCTTCTCCTCCTCCTTTCTTTCCCTTCCCTCCCTCCTCTTCTCTCCTACTTTCTCCTTCCTCCTCTCCTACCTCATCCTACTTCCTTTTCCTTTCCCCCACTTCTTTCTTCTTTTCCCCCTTCTCACCTTCACTCCTACTCTTGTCCCCTTCCCTTCCTCCTCTCCTTTCTTCCATTCCTCTCCCTCCCTCTCCTCTTCCTACCCTCTCCTCCTCTCTCCTTTCTAACTTCTTTGCTGTGAAATATTCTCCTCTTTTAGTATCTGAGCAACTCCTGTATTCTAATAGTAAATACTTTCTTCTGTTAAAACATTTCTCTATTCACCACTTTTTTCCCACCCCAACCCTTATTCTACCCTCCCCACCCACCCCCCCGACTTCCCAGAGCAAAAACAGGGTATAGCATCTAACAAACATATGCTAAAATAAACTAATTATAAAGTTCAAAACTCCCACACATTCTTTAACTCCCCTTGCTCCAATTCATCAACCTCCCTTTTATAAATCCTCAAGACCAATTAAGTTAAGTTCATTCTTCCTAATTATAAAAAAACTTTTTCTTGATGTATAATCCAATACTTTAGCAATATTACAAACAGTAAAAATCATAAGTAAATTTCATTTCCATACCCTCGAACATCATTCTTTTTGAACATTATTCCCTAATAAAATTCTGAATTTAATATTAATCCTCTTTCCTTCAAAAAATTGGGCATCTTGAAATCTTACACATTTTATCTCATATATCTGTTAAAATTATATAATCTTATGTTAAACATTTTAAAAATCTCTTAATACCATTAAAACACTTATTTACCAAATATAAATTTCAAAATCTACAGGAGGATATCTTTCAAGTTTTCAATTAGCCATTTTAATACCTCTAACTTTTTAGAAAACAGCCCTTTTACTATCCAAAACTAATTATCATTTTGTAATACAATTCTGAGTTTAACATTAATCCTCTTTGCTTCAAAAAGCTGGGCATCTTGAAAGCTTACACATTTTATCTCATATATCTTTTAAAATAGTATAATCTTATGTTAAATATTTTAAAAATCTCTTAATACCATTAAAACACATATTTGCCAAATGCAGATTTCAAAATCTACAGGAAGATATCTTTCAAATTTTCAATTCCTAAAGTAGCCTTTACTACCAATGTAATTAAACTTTTCAATTTATTACTAGAATCTTCCTTCCCCAAAGAGAAAAAAAAGCAAGTACTTAATCTTCTATTCTTCTCTTCTTTCTATATTTTTTCCAATCCTTTCTTTTTTATTGCAAAAGTTTTACAATTACATTTTCACCCCTTTTCCCCCCCTCCACCCCCCCCAAACTTCCCAACCTCCCTAACCCTCCCTAACCCTCCCCTCCCCCCAGACTTCCCTATAATATACTCATAACTCGTAAAAAAAAACACAAGAAAAAAACCCTTAATATAACACTTATGTGTAAACTTGAACCCCTCCCTCCCCTGTATAATTTTTCTTTTTACCTCATTACATTAAAATATTTCTAAAACATTATTTTCAAATAAAAGCTATTTGATACTTTCTAGTTTGATATTTGTTCTGAACATATTCTATCCATCTTTTCCATTCCCATTCATAAGTCTCTTGTGAGCAATCTTTTAAGTATGCTGAAATCTTCGCCATCTCTGCAAAACTGGCCATCTTCAAAGTCCATTCCTCAATAGTGGGCAAAGCTTCATTTTTCCAATATTTACCTATCAACAATCTTGCTGCTGTTATCATATACAATATCAGTTTTGTTTCACCCGATGTAAAACCCTTAACTATACCCAATAAAAACAATTGTGGAGAGAATTGAATTTTTTTCTTCAAAACATTCTGCATGACCCACCAGATTTTTATCCAAAAAGCCTTAACTTTCCTACAGGTCCACCAAACATGATAATACGTAGCATCCAAACATTCACATCTCCAACATTTTGGCTGAACATTAGGGTACATACATGACAACTTTTTGGGATCTAAATGCCATCTATAAAACATTTTATAAAATTTTTCCTCAGGTTCTGTGACTGTGTAAATTTAACATTCTGAACCCGAATTTTTTCCCATGTTTCCAACATCACTGGTTCTTCAAAATTTTGTGCCCACTTAATCATACAATCTTTAACTAATTCGGTTTCTGAATCCCTTTCTCACAAAACATTATAAAGCCTTTTGATATGCATTGGACCTTTCTCTTTCATATGTCTAACCAATTCTTCTTCGTGCAACATAATACCAGTTTTTTGGTCCTCTTTCCATCTGAATTGTAATTGATTATATTGTAACCATGTTAGATTAATCCCTTCGTCCAACAGTGTCTGCAATGTCTTCAGCTGCCATCTGCCCGCATCTGTAAAAAGAACCTCTTTGTATAAAAACCCCCCAAGTGACATTATATTTGTATTCCACAAAGTATGACCAAGATCCAGCCATAGCGGTATTTTATAATCCCATTTGAGTCGGTGCTTCTTCCAAACTCTCATCAAAGAGTCTCTAAGTATATGACTTTTAAATACTTTATCAACTTTGTCATCATAAAATAAGTAAGCATGCCATCCAAATTCGAGATCAAAACTTTCTGCATTCAATATTCCAGTCTTTTTCCTTCCAAACCAATCACTTGTTAAAGTTAAAGCTGCTGCATCATAATATAACTGTAGGTTTGGAAGTTTAAGACCTCCTCTTTCTGGAACATCTTGCATAATTTTCAATTTCACTCTCGGCTTTTTCTCGTTCCAGACAAACTTATTCACTCCAGTTTGCCAGACTTTCAATTGTTTATCACTTTTAAGCACCGGAATCATTTGAAACAAAAAAAGAAATCTTGGCAAAATGTTCATCTTAACTGCTGCTATTCTTCCAAGTAGAGACAGCTGCAGTTTTTTCCAAGTCTCCATGTCTTTCTGCACCTCTCGCCACAACACCTCATAGTTATTTTGAAACAATTTCATGTTTGATTCTGCAACCTGAACTCCTAGATATTTTACCTTAGGTACAGTTTCAAAACCTGCCCTCCTTTCTAGCTCATGTTTATGATCTTGTGTCATAAACTGTTTAGCTATCATTTTAGTCTTTTTTGGATTCAGTCTAAAACCTGAAACTTTACCATAGTCTTGTATAATGTCCTTCATCAAGATTATTGATTCCATTGGTTGTGATAGGGTAACAACCAGATCATCTGCAAATGCCTTTATTCTGTAATCCTCTTGCCTAATCATTATACCTTTCAAGATATTAGAGTCCCGTATTGTATTTAGCAAGACTTCTAATGTTAGAATAAATAAAAGTGGGGACAACGGACATCCCTGTCTTGTTCCTTTTTCAATTTTAAACTCTGTTGTCAAACTTCCATTAATAATGATCTGTGCCTTTTGCTCTTGGTAAATTGCTGAAATCGCCTGTATAAATTGATCCCCAAAATCCATCTTTTTTAAAGTCTTTAGTAGAAAATTCCAATCCACTCTATCAAAGGCCTTCTCTGCATCCAAAAAGACCAGCACTGCAGGAATCTGTTTATTCTTCTCAAGATATTCCAATAAATCTATTACTTGCCTTACATTATCCTTCATGTGTCTACCCTCGATAAATCCCGCTTGATCGTCATGAATCACCTTTTGGATTACTGGCATCAACTTGTTGGCTAATACTTTCGCATAGATTTTATAATCTGTATTCAAAAGAGATATTGGTCTATAGTTCTCTGGTTTTTTAGGACCGACTTGTTCTTTTGGTATCAAAGATATATAAGCAGTTATCCATGATGGGGATATTTTACCCCCTTGTTGAATATTGCAAAATAAATCTCTAAGTTGTCCCACCATTTCAGCTTGCAAAGTTTTGTAATACACTGCGGTCAAACCATCCGTGCCAGGAGCTTTGGCTGTTTTTAACTGTTTAATTGCTACTATTATCTCCTCCTCTGTTATAGGATAATTCATTCTTTCCTTTTGTTGATCAGTAATTTTTGTAACTCTTTTATCGTTTAAATATTTTTCTATAAGTCCATTCTGCACCTCCTCTTTGGCATATAGTTTGGTATAATAGTCCACAAAAGCTTCTTTAATTAATTTTTGTTGAAAGATTTCTTTCCCTCCAATATCAATACTATCAATAGTCCGTATACTTTGTTTTTTCCTCAATGTGTAAGCCAACCATCTGCCCGGTTTATTAGCGTTACAAAATGTATTATGCTTCGCATATTGTAAGTTTGTTGCAACTTGTTCCGCCATAAGCATTTGAAATTGGTCTTTCAAAAGTTTTATAGCACTACATATTCTTTCATCTGTTGGATTTTTAATAAGTAACTGTTCTTTATTCTTTATTTCTATTTCCAATTCAGATCTTTTCTTTTGTCGAAACAGTCTATGTTTAGAGTTCATGTAGATAAGTACCCCTCTCATATAAGCTTTACTTGCGTCCCACACAATTTCAATTGGGGTACCTTTATTCAAATTTATTTCAAAAAATTCTTTCAAATGCTTTTTAAGTTCTGTTATATTTTTTTCGTATCTAAACAAGTTCTCATTTAATCTCCAAGAACGTCTCTCAACCTTATCCATCTCAATTTCTATCCATACTGGGCTATGGTCAGTCAAAGTTCTTGGAAAAATCTTTGTTCTTTTTGTCTTGACAAGTAAGTCATCTGACAACAAAATGAAATCAATCCTAGAGAAGGATCTGTGTCTGTCAGAAAAAAAAGTGTAGTACAATTCTTTTGGATTATGTATTCTCCAAACATCTTTTAGTTCCATATCTTCTTTCATGTCAAAAAAGGTCTGTGGTAATCTGATCCTAGACTTTGCCAAACTCTTTTTATCTAATTTGGAATCAATTACTCCATTCCAGTCTCCCATAATTAAAATAGATCTGTAGTCCCATTGCAGTATTTTAGTATGTAACATCTTATAGAAATGGTCCTGTTGTTGATTGGGAGCATAAATTCCAATCAGAAGAATTTGGCCATTTGCTGTAAGCAATTCAATTGCTACAAACCTACCATCTTCATCTGCTTCTATAACTTTAGCTGTTAGCTTTTTATTTACATAAATAACCACACCATTCTTTTTTTGCGAAGTTGAAGATATAAAATGTGTTCCTAGTTTGGAGTTTGTCAAATATTTTTGATCTTGAGTTGTGATATGCGTTTCTTGTAAACAAATTATATCATTATTAAATTGTTTCAAATATGTAAATAATTTCTTCCTTTTCTGTACTGAATTCAACCCGTTAACATTCCAAGATAAACACTTAAACATCATCTTCATCTTTCTGGAGCAAAGAGCAGAATAATCGAAGGTCATCCGAAAGCTTCGATCTCGCTCCCCCCATGGCTCCAGTCTCTTGTGCAGTACTCTTAACTGCCTTCTTGTCTTGTCTTTCCTGTTGTTGTTGTTGCTTTTGTTTAAGTAACTTAGATTGAGCTCGAGTTATACGTTGATCCTTAACTTCAATCATCCGAACCGGGTCCAAGATTGGAGAAGATTCCAGCAGAGGCTCATCCAGAAAACCTCCTTCTGCGCCTTGCATTTCCTCTAATTCTTGCTTAGACTGTTCTTGCAGTTCTCGTTGAGGTTGCTTCTCTTCATTCTCCTTAATCTCCAAAACTGTAGATGTACGTGGAGATGGTGTTCTTTCCTTAAGAATAGTAGTATAAAAGTGCTGTGCCTTCTCCACGGTATTCAAATGATATCTTTCTCCCTTGTATCTGAAAATTATACCAACTGGGGCGTCCCACCGAAATGGTATCTGTAAATTTTGCAATTCCTTAACAAGAAAGCCAAATTCTTTTCTAGTTTTCAGCATTTTAGGAGGTAATTCTTTATAAATTCCAATTCGTGAGCCCCCCACTTGCACAGAAGTGTAAAAGGATTTTTGCAGGATGTCATTTCTTATTTGTCTATCTGTAAAATATATGACCACATCTCTGGGCAATTGTCTTTGTCTGGCCACCCAAGAATTCACTCTGTAAATTTTGTCTATTTTGTGAAAAACCACATCAGGATTAACTTGTAGAATCTTGGCCAGGGCCTCAGAACAAACTTGTCTCAAATCCTGTCTTTCCTCTTCTCGAATTCCTCGAAGCCATATGGCAAACTCCATTGCCCTGAATTGTACCATGACAATCTCATTTTCAACTCTTTGCATTTTATTGTCAACATCAGCAATTTTATAATCATTGTCTTTCATCTTAACATTAACTTCTGATTTAAGTTCTTCAACTTTAGAATCAACTTTCCCAATAAATTCTGCCAGGCCAGACGCCACTTCTGATATTTTTTTGGTCACCTTGTTTTGATTCTGTTTCACCATATCTTTAACTTCATTAATTTCCTGCATAAATTCCTGATGTGATTTTTGAAGTTTATCATCTATCTCCTGTTGAGATTTTTGAAATTTATCATCCAAAGTTTTAGAAATAAATTCTTTTAAATCTCCCACATCAAAATCTTTTTTCTGAGTCTGTATCTGTTGTACTGGGGGAGGCTGTGCTTTATGTGTGGGAGATCCACCTCCTGTTGCCTTCGCTTCCTGCTTCTTTGAAGCCATCCTGCCACGTAGGCTGGTTTTACTAAAAAGGGAAGTTCTTCTTCCTCTCCCACCTCCATAAAGACTTCTAAAAAAGTCCCCCAGATTTAATCAAATAAAAACCAAAGTAAAACAAAGTCCAGTATTAAAAAAGGAGAAATTTCTCTGTTATTCTCTTGTTACAAGCGAAGCAACTTTGTAGCAACTTAGTAACTTTGTAACAAAGCAAGATAACTTCACCAATCCACACTTGCTGGCTCGTTAACTCTAATGCTGAGCGCCATATTTTTTCAAGTCACTTTCACTCATTCGCATTTTTTCTTAAATTGAAAAGTCAACAAAGCGCTAATACTTGCGATTCCAAGTTTCAGGGTTCAAGTGTATATCCGCTGCTTGTTAAAGTTAGTTCCTTTCGCTTTAAATGTTTACTGCAGCCGGCTTGTTCTGCAGAAGCAGAATCGTCCCACGCCGCCCGGAGTCTCAGCAGGTTGGGAGGGAGCCGCGCCTGTTTCCTCCCCAGAAACGATTCCCTGGGGGGTTACAGGGGCTCGACCTGTGCCCTGCTATCTCTCCTCCAACAATCCTCAGGATTTTGAAGTTTTCGAGCCGCTTCTCGATCGCGAAGCGGCTCTACAGGCGGCGGGGCTGGCGGAGCTTCAAAAGGCACCGCCGTCGCCGAAGGCTAGCAAACCGGAAGCTCCCAATCCTTTTTTTTTTAATTAATTCTTTCAACATTTCCCCCAATGTTATTTTTGAAAATTTTAAAGTGTTGATTTGAGGTTGATGTTTCTGAAATACTCGCTCTCTTCTTGAAATCACTTTTTCTAATTTGAAATCTCCATTTCGACTCTTCTTGCTTGTATAATCCTTCAGTCCATTCCTTTGTCCATATAGCCAAAATTTGTTGCCATAAAGTTTGTCAGCTTGCGATAAAGAGTCTATTTGTTGCTTTTCTATCAATTGAATGGAAGCGTCTACCCAGTCCTTTGTTTCAGCTGTGCCAGCCTGCTTTTCAGTCCTAACAGCCTCTTGATCTTCCAAGGGCAAACTCCTCTGAAAAATTTTCTGCTGCCCATCCAACAACTCCTTATAATTTTCCAAGCTGTTTTTTGAAAAAGCTCAATTGTATCCAAAAGAGCAGAATTAAAAGATTCTAGAACTTATTGAAAAGCTTTAACAGTCACAGCTTGAGAATTTGCTGATTCACCAGCCCTGATGTCAGCCATATTTCAGTCACTTTGTATTTATCCAGCTATTAGGTTGACAATTCCAACTATTTTCCACACAGTATAAGAGCACAATTTTAGTTAAAGTCAATACCAAATTCTTTTCCTCAGTACCAAATTCTTTTCCTCAGTACCAAATTCTTTTCCTCAGTACCAAATTCTTTTCCTAGGCGCTTCCACTTTAAAACTTTCTCTTAAGGTGTAATCCAGTAGCTGTATCAATGTTGCAAACGTTAACAAGCGTAACAAGCACTTTCCCTAGTAGCTTCCTCCTCCTGCCCTCAGGCGCCATTTTCTGCATTTTAAAATGGAGTTAAAGTGTTACTTGCAATTTTCTTCTTTTTTCTCCTGGTTTGCTCTGTCTGCAATCAAGGTAAAGATGTTAAAAGTCCCCTCATTTATTTTCAGCAGATTTTGGTCGTGGCTTCTAGCTCCGCTTTAGCGGAGTCGTCCCTGGTCCGGAGCAGCTTGACAGGCTTCAATAGGGAGCCCACACCCTTCACGCCCCAGGATTTCTCCTAGGGCACTTGGGGGGCTCTACCTCTGCCTGTCGGCTCTTCTCTCTCCCCTTTGCCCAGGGAGAGGGTTCCAAGCCTCCAGACAGCTGTTTTTCAGCTGTTCTGGGGCTTTTACGGAACCGGGGATCGGGCGCTTGTAAAAGAGGGCTTCCAGTTGGCTCCGTGAGCTTTGAAGACACTCTTTTACGAGCACCTGATCCTCAGTTCCGTAAAAGCCCCAGAACAGCCGAACATCAGCTTTTTTCTTGAGACAGATTCCAGAAAATGTTCTGTGATATTTTTGCTCTGCTTCCTGGGAATTATTTTATGGGCAGACTTAGGTCCAGCCTTTCTTAGTTACATTGGACTTATTGAAACACAATGTAATAGCAATATTACATTGTATTGGCATATCAATATTTATCACATTTAAGCTACTCCTCTGTGCTCATGCCACTCTAGTCTTGTGAAAGACTCCTATTTGAACTAGGAACTAAGACATTTTGTCCATGCCTCATAAGGTATTCAGCCTGGGCAACAGATTGCCACATCTTCCCAAAGAACAATACTTTTCCTGCTGTGCCCTTTCATTTTTCTGTCCCAGGAAAGTAATGGCCAAGCACTTTCCTTCCTGTGGCTGACCTTCTGGATATATATACATACATAGGCATAAACATACATAAATAAAATTATGTTTATTGTTTTTACCCTCAACTTCCAATAACCCAAATAATAACCCAAAGAAAGTCTTTTACCTTAGATGACTGAAGCATCAGTGAAATGTTGCAACTTCCCTGAAATTCTTAAAGCAAATGAAGGAGAATGAACTTCATAAATAATTTTTTTTAAAAAAAAGATTCTTATGGGATTTGAATCAACAAGACCTGGGTGTGGATTAAAATTTTGACTGATTGCATACTTGATACATATTGAAAAGGGAGATCTAAAGAGTATACTAGATCTTGCGCTTAAGATGTTTAATTTAATTTAATTTAATTTAATTTCCAATTTATATACCGCCCTTCTCCCTGAGGACTCAGGGCGGTGTACAGCCAAGATAAAAAACATAGAATACAAATATTAAAAAAACATTTAAAAATATATATAAATTTTGGCCCGAAAGTTAAGAAATCACAGACTGATTAAAAGAATTTAAAAATTTCTTCTTAAGCCAACCCAGCTTGCTGGAAAACATGGGTTTTAAGGGAACGACGGAAGGCATTGAGGTCATGGATTCTCCTTATCTCCGGGGGCAACTGATTCCAGAGGGTGGGAGCCCCCACCGAGAAGGCCCTCCCCCTGGGGGTCACCAGCCTACATTGTTTGGCTGATGGCACCCTGAGGAGGCCCTCTCTGTGGGAGCGCATGGGTCGCTGGGAGGTTGTCGCAGATAGCTAGGCCCTATGCCATGGAGTGCTTTAAAGGTGATAACCAACACCTTGAAGCGCACCCGGAAGACCACCGGGAGCCAGTGCAGCTCGCGCAAGAGCGGTGTTACATGGGAGCGCCATGTTGCTCTCATCACTACCCGCGCTGCTGCATTCTGGACCAGCTGGAGCCTCCGGGTGCCCCTCAAGGGGAGCCCCATGTAGAGAGCATTGCAGTAGTCAAGGTGAGAGGTGACGAGGGTGTGAGTGACTGTGCACAAGGAATCCCGATCGAGAAAGGGCCGCAACTGGCGAATCAGGCGAACCTGATAAAAGGTCCCCCTGGTAACAGCCGTCAGATGTTCCTCCAAAGACAGATGCCTATCCAGGAGGACTCCCAGATTGCGAGCCCTTTCAGTGGGGGCCAAAGACTCACCCCCAATAGTCAGTGATGGAGTCAACTGACTATATCGGGATGCCGGGAGCCACAGCCACTCAGTCTTGGAAGGGTTGAGCCTGAGCCTGTTCCTCCCCATCCAGATCCGAACAGCCTCCAGGCAATGGGACATCATTTCAAGGGCATCGTTGGGGTGGCCTGGGGTGGAGATGTACAGCTGGGTGTCATCAGCGTACTGATGGTATCTCACCCCAAAGCCACGGATGATCTCACCCAGCGGCTTCACATAAATGTTGAACAGAAGGGGCGAGAGGACCGATCCCTGCGGCACTCCACAGATGAGAGGCCTCGAGGTCGACCTCTGCCCCCCTGCCAACACAAACTGCGACCGGTCGGAGAGAAAGGAGGAGAACCACCGCAACACAGTGCCTCCCACCCCCAACTCTTCCAGCCGGTGCAGCATGATACCATGGTCGATGGTATCAAAAGCCGCTGAGAGATCTAATAGGACCAGAACAGAGGAACAACCCCTGTGCCGAGCCCTCTAGAGATCATCCACCAACGCGACCAATGCCGTTTCCGTGCTGTGCCCAGACCTGAAACCCAACTGGAACGGATCTAGATAGGATGTTTTCTCCAGGAATGTTACTTTGTTGGATAATTAAACATCTGCAAGCCAACAGCCAAGCTCAGAGAACACCAAGAATTACAAACTAGAACTAGTGGTGGTGCATATTACTGTTGATGATTATTGAGTATAATTAATATAATGATGGCAAGTATTGTTAAACAGTGAAAAATATTGTTCATCATCCCAAGTATTTACATGAAAAATCAGAATCTAAAATGAACTTTTTTTCATATTAACACCTCTATTTGTGCAGATTTAAAATTAAGAGCCACTCAACTGCCCACCTTCTTCTCTCACTGCATTCCTCCCCCCTCTTTTTTTTTTTTTTTTTTTGTTCTGGTAAAGGTGACATTAAACTTCTTTTTCTCTATGTTTATCCAAAGAAAATTGGGTACTTACAGACAGAAGCTATTTCTGCCTAACACATGGATTGATGCATGTTTGTGAAACAAACTCATTATAAAATCCAGAGTATTATTTATATATTATTATAATAGATGGTTAACAAAATGCTTAGTTCAACATGTGTACATTCATTGCATTTCAATTATCTCTTCATAGGTGCTTATTACTGTCATAACAGCATGCCAAGATAATTGTACATGACAGCTTTTGGAATGCAAATCCTGTTATATCCATGTCATGTAAGCATATATCTAAATCAAATTAAATTCCTTTTTTAATTATAGTCTTGTGGGATGGTGAAATAGAATCACTCTCAAAGTGAGCTAGCTTCCTCAAGCTGTGGAAATACTCTTGAGTCTGCATGGTGTAGAATCTTGTGCTTCTAACTTCACATTTTGCATCACTACATTTCAGAACCATACTTTCCTTGTTCCTTTTACAAGGTATTGAAAGTGGAAGAGATATGAGATGTACAGTATTAAGAAGAAAAGGACCGAAAGGTGTTTTTTCAAGAGGCAACTGGACTTTCTTGTTTTTCTTTGAAGACATTTCACTTCTCATCCAAGAAGCTTCTTCAGTTCTGACTGGATGGTGGGGAATGGTAGGATTTTTATTCCTTGCAGACAGCTGGTCATTTGCATTCTTTTAGAAAGTCAATTAGGCTACTTGGAGCTTTATCTGTGTCCTCAGGGTTACCTGAGTAGTGCAAATGGGTATGGATCCTTCTTGGAACTGCTGAATTAAAAAAGATAGAAGCCTTAACACTGAAGTTTACAGAAAACCCCCACCCACAGATCAATATTTATATTTTGAGTCTCACCATCAATTGGAGCACAAAATGGCAGTTATCAGAACTCTACACCACTGAGCTGAAGGCCTGCCTACCAGCAAAGATGGAAAGAAAAAGAACTAAAACACATCAAGGAAGCCATCAGAATGTCTGGTTATCCCAAGTGGACCTTCATTAAATTCCAAAAAAGACTCAGCAGGAGTTCCTCCATAACAAATTAAACAGAGAAACAAAGCAATGTTGTCATTCCATAAGTTGCAGGGATATCTGAAAATCTCAGGAGGATCTTCAGCCAGCACAAAATACATGCACACTTTAAACCCAAGAATACACTCCAAGGACACCCAGACACAAACAGAGCAATGTAGTATAAGCAGTAAAATGCAGTGAAACATGCAGATCTGTACATTGGGGAAACAAAACAACCACTTCATAAATGCATGGCACAACATAGGAGAACAAACCCATCAGGGCTAGATTCAGCACTCCATCTGCATTTAAAAGACAAACACCACTCTTTTGAAGACATCAAAGTACACATTTTGGACAGAGAGGACCGCTGGTTTTAAAGAGGGATCAAAGAGGCCATTTATGTCAAAATTTAATAGCCCTTTCTCAGTAGAGGGGGTGGGATACACATCATTTATCTCCAGTGTACAACACAGTCCTTTCAACACTTCCAATAAGGCTCCAAACCCATTTGCACTACTCAGGTAACCTTGAGAACAGTGATAAACCTCCAAGTGGCCTCAACAACTTTCTAAAAAAATGCAAAGGACAAGCTGTCGGCAAGAAATAGAAATCCTTCCATTCCCTACCATCCAGTCAGAGCTGAAGAAGCTTCTTGGATGAGAAGCAGTGGTGGGTTGCTCCCGGTTCGCACCGGTTCACAAGAACCAGTAGTAAAAAATTTTAGTAGTTCGGAGAACCGGTAATAACATTGGCTGGCCACGCCCCCGAACCGGTCCCCGGCCCGGTCGCCGCTCGCCCACCTCATCAGAGGCTTTTTTTTTTTTTACTTTTAAAAGCATTTTTTCTACAACCTCTTCGACTGAAAAAATGCTTTAACATTTAAAGAAAAGCCTCTGATGATCGCGCGGCTCAGCTGGGATCGTCAGAGGCTTCTGAAAGCATTTTTTCTGCAACCTCTTCAGCTGAACAGGTTGTAGGAAAAAAAAATCCCTTTAAAAGCCTCTGGTGATCCCAGCAGATTTGCCTGATTGTCAGAAGCTTCTAAAAGCATTTTTTTCTGCAACCACTTCAGGCGAAGAGGTTATAGGGAAAAAAATCCCTTTAAAAGCCTCTGGCAATCCCAGCAGATTTGCCTGATTGTCAGAAGCTTCTAAAAGCATTTTTTTCTGCAACCTCTTAAGGTTGTAGAAAAAATGCTTTTAAAAGTAAAAAAAAAAAAGTTGGCCACACGCACCCAGTCACATTACCCCCCCCCCCGAGGTGGGGCAGTGGTTAGAGTGCAGTACTTCAGCTACTTCAGCTGACTGCTAGTTCAGCAGATCAGCGGATCAAATCTCACCAGCTCAAGGTTGACTCAGCCTTCCATCCTTCCGAGGTGGGTAAAATAAGGACCCAGATTATTGGGGGCAATATGCTATTTAGTATACTGTCTTTGGTGTAAGCCGCCCAGAGTGCTCGGAGAGTGGGTGGCATAGAAATACGAATAATAAATAAATAAATAAACCACACCCACAAAATAAGTCACGCCCACAGAACCAGTAGTAAAAATTTTTAGAACCTACCCCTGATGAGAAGTGAAAAATTTTCAAAGAAAAACATTTGCGTCTTGAAAAAGCACCTTTGGGACCATGACCTGGATGACTGAGAATCTCCATAGACAAGAAGAAAAGGACTGCAAACCAAGTCTCCTTCTCTCACATATAAAAACATAATATTTACCTTAATGTGTTTAAAAAGAATGATGATGTTTGCCTTATTATAAGCTTAGTCATCTCTCTCTATTTAAGATTTCATCCTACGGACTGACTGTAGGAGGTGAAGGAGTTAAGGTGGTCTGGGGAGTCTAACTGAGCCGGATGGAGAACTGAGGGAGCCGAGGGAATCATCTATAGCGACCCAAGCCTCCCTTCGATTTGACGGTGGCCGAAAAAAAGCTGGGCTGCCGGGGGAGGGGGGGTGCGGGAAGGCGATGGACCCGGCACCCGGAGGCTCGGAGGCCTGTTGGCCGCTTCAAACAGTTATTTAGCCCAGATTTGAGGCCCGGGGTGTATGGCCCAGCGGTCAGCTGCGCCTGAAAACCCCCTACATGGACCGAGACCTGGGAAGATCGTGGCAGAATTTGCTCAGAGAAAACGGGCAGGACTATTGGGGGGATTTGGCCCGGAACATCGAAGGGAGTTGGGGAGTGATAGAGGGGGATTTCCAATTACCATCTGGTTTCCCCCTTGGATTCGCCCCCCCCCTATGAAAATGGCCTCCCCCCCGTTGCTACCTGGACTCTCTATTAGGTCGGCCCATTTTTCCATCACTACTGACTCTGGGACTTTATTATCACCCTCCTGGATTTTTATGTTTGTTCTCTATCTCCTTCTGCTGCTGGCTAGTTTATTCCTGCCGCCCGATTTCCACCTTTAGGCCTTGGCTCGGGGGAGGAGAGATTGCAGGCTGGAGGGAGAAGCTGAGAGTCCAGGTCAAGGACTGCTGCTCCATCTGCAGGGAGAGAGTGACTATTGTTGGCCTTTTACATCCAGCCGCGGTGAGAGAACGGCTGTGGCCATCCGCCTGCACTGCAACCATCTGATCTGGTCGCCCCATCACTGTGAGAGAGTGAAGGGGCCCCAGCTTCATCCTGGCCAGCCTCTTTTGCCATCTCTCACCTCAATGACTATCTTTAAATTTCGCTGACATCCAAGGTTCCCCTTTTCCATCTCATCATACTTGTATGGCTTATACCTCGGCAGATTTGCTTGCGCTGCGAGATGCCTCCCTCTCGCGGCGATGGCCTTCCACTCTATCGAAGGCCTACCTTAAGGACGGGCTTTGGAGCCCCGAGAGGTGGCATGTTTTAAAGCGGGGATTGAGGGGTTTTTAATTAGGGTTTTTAATAATCTTTTAAGGGGAACTGGGAGGGCGACCAAAGGGGATGGGGGGGGTAATCCACCTAGGTCAGGGCCCAGCCTGGCACAGGGTAACGGTCTGGAGGGCGCAGGACGAGGGATTGGGGATGTCATCAGCACGGTGGATGGGAGGGGCAGATATGGCGGGAGCAGAGGACCTTATCTTGTGCCGGGGGTGCGCACTCGCTACTTGAGAGCGATTGCACGCCCCGGTCCTCAAGGCTCCCCTCGGATACTAGGTGGCTCAGATACTCAGGACCTGGGCCTCCGGCTGATGCTGTGCAACGCCAGGTCCGTGGTAAATAAGGCCCCCCTCATTTACGATCTTATTCAAGAGGGGGGAGCGGACCTGGCGGGTATTACGGAGACCTGGTTGGGCCCGGAGGGAGAGGTCCCTCTGGTTGAGATGTGTCCACCAGGCTTCAGAGCATTCCATCAGCCAAGGGCCCAGGGGAGGGGTGGGGGGGGTGGCGGTTATTATTAACGAAGGTCTGCGTCCGAGGGAGACCACTGTGCCACAGATTGCCGGGTGTGAGTCCCTCTTTGTGAGATGGGGTCATGGGGTTCAGATGGGCTTGCTGCTTACGTACCTGGCTCCCTGCCGCGTGGCAACGGCCCTGCCCGAGCTACTCGACGTGATAGCCACGGTGGCAGTTGATACACCCAGGCTTATGGTCATGGGTGATTTCAATCTGCCGTCCGTTGGTGAAACGTCAGAGATGGCTCGGGAGTTCATGGCTTCCATGACGGCCATGGACCTGACCCAGTTAGTTCATGGCCCCACTCACAGGGGGGAACACACGCTGGACCTGATTTTTGTCTCTGGCCAGTGGTTGAGTGGTCTTATTATAGGGGATATAGACATGAAACCCTTGTCATGGTCAGATCACTCACTCCTTCATCTGGACCTTCGAACCGCTACACCCCGCTGCAGGAAGGCGGACCCAATTAGATGGATCCGCCCCAGGCGCCTGATGGATCCTGATAGGTTCCAGACGGAGCTTGGGCCAATTCCTGAAGATCTGGCACACGACTCGGCCGAGGACCTGGTAGCTACCTGGGATCGGGTGGCTGGTGGGGCCTTGGATTGAGTCGTGCCTTTGCGGCCTCTGACCCGGTGTCGATCCCTCGCGGCTCCTTGGTTCACCGAGGAGCTGAGGGAGATGAAACGCCAGAAAAGACGCCTAGAGAGCGGTTGGAGGGCCAGTCTCGCTGAATCTGACCGAACACTGGTAAGGTCGCATATTAAGACCTACCTAGTGGCGATAAAGACGGCAAAGTTTAACTACTTTTCCGCCTCTATTGCGTCATCAGGGAATCGTCCGGCCGCCCTGTTCAGGGTAACCCGCTCCCTGCTCCATCCGGGAGCGCGGGAGGATCCCTTGGAAGGCAGGGTGGAGGATTTCGGACAATACCTGTATGACAAAATCGCTCAGATCCGGGGGGATTTGGACTCTGACTGGGTAGATCAGGGCAGGGTGACGAGGAATAGTCTTGAGAATGTTACCTGGGAGGAGTTTGATGCTGTGACTCCGGATGATGTGGACAGGATTTTGGGGAGACTTAGTGCGGCCACATGTTTACTGGACCCGTGTCCCTCCTGGTTGGTACTGGCCTCCCGGGAGGTTACACGAGGCTGGCTCCAGGGTGTTATCAATGCTTCGTTGAGTGAGGGTCACTTCCCCGCCGCCTTGAAAGAAGCGATGGTGAGGCCTCTCCTCAAGAAGCCGTCCCTGGATCCGGCAATATTGGCCAACTATCGTCCTGTCTCCAACCTTCGCTTCCTGGCGAAGGTTGTTGAGAGTGTGGTCGCGCGACAGTTTCCACAATTCTTGGAGGAAACATCCTATCTAGATCCGTTCCAGTCGGGTTTCAGGCCTGGACACAGCACGGAAACGGCATTGGTCGCGTTGGTTGATGATCTCTGGAGGGCTCGGGACAGGGGTTGTTCCTCT
Organism: Pituophis catenifer annectens; assembly: GCF_029215685.1. Classification (NCBI taxonomy): domain Eukaryota; kingdom Metazoa; phylum Chordata; class Lepidosauria; order Squamata; family Colubridae; genus Pituophis; species Pituophis catenifer. Next base: position 31,593,350 of record NW_027256888.1, read on the forward strand.
GTTCTGGTCTTGTTAGACTTCTCAGCGGCTTTTGATACCATCGACCATGGTATCATGCTGCACCGGTTGGAAGAGTTGGGGATGGGGGGCACCGTATTACGGTGGTTCTCCTCCTTTCTCTCCGACCGGTCGCAGTTCATGTTGGCAGGGGGGCAGAGGTCGACCTCAAGGCCTCTTATATGTGGAGTGCCTCAGGGGTCGGTCCTCTCGCCCCTCCTGTTCAACATTTATGTGAAGCCGCTGGGCGAGATCATCCGTGGCTTTGGGGTGAGATACCATCAGTACGCTGATGACACCCAGCTGTACATCTCCACCCCAGGCCACCCCAACGATGCCCTTGAAGTGATGTCCCAGTGCCTGGAGGCTGTGCGGATCTGGATGGGGAGGAACAGGCTCAGGCTCAACCCTTCCAAGACTGAGTGGCTGTGGCTCCCGGCATCCCGATATAGTCAGTTGACTCCATCACTGACTATTGGGGGCGAGTCGTTGGCCCCCACAGAGAGGGCTCGCAATCTGGGAGTCCTCCTGGATAGGCAGCTGTCCTTGGAGGAACATCTGATGGCTGTAACCAGGGGGACCTTTTGTCAGGTTCGCCTGATCCGCCAGTTGCGGCCCTTTCTTGATCGGGATTCCCTGTGCACAGTCACTCATGCCCTCGTCACCTCTCGCCTTGACTACTGCAACGCTCTCTACATGGGGCTCCCCTTGAGGAGCACCCGGAGGCTCCAACTGGTCCAGAATGCAGCAGCGCGGGTAGTGACGGGAGCAGCCTGGCGCTCCCATGTAACACCGCTCCTGCGCGAGCTGCACTGGCTCCCAGTGGTCTTCCGGGTGCGCTTCAAGGTGTTGGTTATCACCTTTAAAGCGCTCCATGGCATAGGGCCTAGCTATCTTCGAGACCGCCTGCTGCCACCGACGATCTCCCATCGACCTGTGCGCTCCCACAGAGAGGGCCTCCTCGGGGTGCCATCAGCCAAACAGTGCAGGCTGGTGACCCCCAGGGGGAGGGCCTTCTCTGTGGGGGCACCTACCCTCTGGAATCAATTGCCTCCAGAGATAAGGAGAATCCAAGACCTCGGTGCCTTCCGCCGTGCCCTTAAAACCTTCCTTTTCCAGCAAGCCGGGCTGGCCTAATTTTTTAAGTGTTTTTAAGTGTTTTGTTTATTGTTTTTAATTAATGGGGCCAAATTTATATATGTATATTTTAACTGTATTTTAATATTTGTACTTGATGTTTTTACTTGGCTGTTCACCGCCCTGAGTCCTCAGGGAGAAGGGCGGTATACAAATTCAAATAAATAAATAAGATGCAATATAAAACAGATAACTGCTTAAGGGTGCTGTGTTGAAGGAACACTATTTGCATCAACATGTCTCTGATTTCAGATACAATCTATAACATAGCATTCCAAAATTTTATCCAGTCTTAGCTCAACTAGCTTCAATATTGGGCTGATGTGACTAATTTTGAATATCATTATTTTAATGATATTCCTTTAGTTCAGTAAAAACATGTGCAACTTAAGCATAACATTTTACTGCAACAAAATAATTTTGTTCATATTGTAATATCTGCTAAAATATGATATTGAAAAGTCTGTAAATATTAATTTAGAAAACAATAGAAAACTGGAGATATTTTCTCTTTAATTCAAAATAAAGATAAAAATGATCTATGAATCTCAAATTTTCCATATGTTAGACTAGCTGAAAATAAATTTTGGCATTCTATTCATATTTATTTAGTTATCAATCTTTATTAGTTCATAATAGGCTAAATACAGAGATTATTAATATTTTTCTAATCTTATTACAATATGAAAATATAACTTATTAAAATGGATTCTGTGAACTACATATTTTTCTCACGTATGAAAAATATATAGTTCTATAATTTATTTATGTGTATGTGTATATTTTGATTGAGAAAAATATTTGTATTACCTTATGTGAACTGCATATTGATTATAAAAGAAACGTGATAGAACTATACATGACTAAAATATACAGTGTATTGGATTTTTATTCAAAGTATATGCATATAGATTATTTTCATTATTATATTTGTGGTCACTTACAGACAATTATTTACATAAGAAAAGGAGTTATTAAAATACTATCCTTAAAATGCTATGTGGTATAATTAAAAAATTGCTTAAAAAATAAATTCGGTTAAAGAGAAAATCTTAAAAATTGTAATTGGCCTTTAGGGAAAAAAAATTTCAAAAGATTTCAAAGACTAATATAATAATGGATCATGTATAATTATAAGATTTATATCTTTATTTGCCAAAACAAATTAACAGATTAACAGAGTTGGAAGGGACCTTGTAGGTCATCTAGTCCAACCCCTCGCCCAAGCAGGACACCATTTCTGACAAATGGCAGTCCAATATCTTCTTGAAAGTCTCAAGTGATGAAGCTCCCACAACACTTCTGAAGGCAAGCTGTTCCACTGGTTGATTGTTCTCACTGTCAGAAAATGTCTCCTTATTTCCAGGTTAAATCTCTCCTTGTTCAGTTTCCATCCATTATTCCTTGTCTGGCCTCCAGGTGCTTTGGAAAACAGGTTGATCATCTCCTCTCTGTGACAGTCCCTCAAAAATTGGAAGACTGCTATCATGTCTCCCCTGGTCGTTCTCTTCACTAGACTCGCCATGCCCAGTCCCTTTAACTGTTCTTCATATGTTTTAGTCTCCAATCCCCTAATCATCCTGGTTGCTCTTTTCTGCACTCTTTCTAGAGGCTCAACTTCTTTTTTTATAGTGTGTTGACCAAAACTGGATGCAGTATTCTAGGTGTGGTCTTACTAAGGCTTTATAGAGTGGTATTAGTACCTCACTTGATCTTGATTGTATCCCTCTATTAATGCAATTTAGGATTGCATTGGCAAAAGAACCAGTTTGGTCTAGTGATTAAGGCACCGGACTAGAAACCAGGAGATTGTCAGCTTTAAGCATGAAAGCTGGCAGGGTGACTTTGGGTCAGTCACTCTCTCTCAGCCCACGACACAATAAGCTTTGGTGGCAAGCCATTGGGTAAATTCTGTTGCAACCAGTGTATCAACACTTGGTTGATCCGAAAGAGTATCTGATCATATTCTTGTGGGGAAAAAAGCTTTATGTGACAATTTTATGAGACCAATACTCATGTATATGTTTCCCAATGCATTATTGGTATAGACTATAGAGAATAACAGAATAACAGGGTTGAAAGGGAATTTGGAGGTCTTCTAGTCCAATCCCCTGTTCAAGCAGGAAAACCTATAGCTTTTGCCGATGCGTGCCAAAAGCGGTGGGAGCGTGGTGGGATTGTGCATGCGTGTGCCCACGGCCATAATTCAATGCCGTCACGCGCCCCTGCACATGCACGTGTGACCCCCACTTTTGGCACGGTAGGCCCATTTTCCCCGTTCCCCGGCTCCAGAGGCTTTCTAGGAGCCTGGGGAGAGCAAAAACGGCCTTCCCCACCCCCTGGAGGCCCTCCAGAGGCCGGAAACAGCCCGTTTTCTGACTTCTGAAGGGCCCGGAAGGCCTGAAAATGAGATGGCTGGCATGCACATGTGCGCTGGAGCTGAACTAGAGCAACGCTCGTGTGTCCTCAAATATGGCTCCGTGTGCCACCTGTGGCACGTGTGCAATAAGTTCACCATCATGGACTTATACTATTCCAGACAAGTGGCTTTCCAGTCGCTTCTTAAAAACCTCCAATGATGGAGCACTCACAACTTCTGAAGGTAAGCCATTCCATTGGTTAATTGTTCTCACTGTTAGGAAATTTCTCATTAGTTCTAGGTTGCTTCTTTCCTTTATTAGTTGCCATCCATTATTTCTTGTCTTGCCTTCTGAATGCTTTGGAAAAGAGGTTGACCCTCTTTTCTTTGTGGCATTTTTCTCAAATATTGAAACACTGTTATTATGTCACCCCAGTCCTACCTTTCACTAGACTAGAAAAACACAATTCTTGCAATCATTCTTCATATGTTTTAACCTCTAGTCCCCTAATCATTTTTGTTGTCCTTTTCTGCACTTGTTCCAGAGACTACTCATTTTTTTTATAATAAGGTGATCAAGTATGGTATTATGAAGGCTTGATAAAGAGGTACTAATACTTCATGTGAACTTGATTGTTTCCCTCTATTAATGCAACCAAGGATTGCATTGGTTTTTTTGGCTGCTACCACACAGTTCTGTCTCATATTTACTGCTTTTGAGTTAGGTTTCACCTAATCTATATCTGTATGTTTTGTTTTTGCTTCCTAATTATAAAACCTTATTTTTCTCTATACTGAATTTCATTATGTTAGGTATTTAAGTCTGTCAAGATTCAGTGTCATCTGCAAATTTGATGAGTTCCCCTTCCATTCCCTCATCTAAATCATTAATAAAGATGTTGAAGAGTACACAGCCTAAAACATAACCTTGGGGGTCCCTCACTGCTTACTTCTCTACATGTAGATGTAGTTTGATTAACACTACACTACACATCGTGGTTTATCAATGTGGTTTATCAGCTAATTACAAATCCATCTGGTGGTGAGGCTGCCTATCCCACATTTTTTCAGCTTACCAAGAAGTAGTTTGAGGTCTCCTTTATCAAATCCCTTACTGAAATCCAAGTATACTATATCCACTGCATTTCACTGGTCCACTGATTTAGTCACTTTGCCAAAGAATGAAATAAGATTTGTTTGGCATGATCTGTTTTTGACAAACCCATGTTGGCTACTGGTTATAATTTGGTTGCTTTTAGGTGTTCGCAAATCTGTTGTTTGCTTATCTTTTCCAGATCTTCCCAGGTATAAATGTCAGGCTGATTGGGCTATACTTTTCTGGATTTGTTTTTTTTTCCTTTTTTTTTGAAGTAGAGAACTACTTTTTCCCCCTTGTTTGAAGATGGGAATCATATCAGTTCTTTTCCAATCCTCTGGTAGTTCCCTGGTGCTCCAGGATTTTTTAAAGATATGGTTCAATGGTTCCAAGATCATATCTGTCTGTTTCTTCAGAACTGTTGGATATAATCCATCAGACTCCAGTGATTGGAACTCATCTAGATCAGACAGGTATTCTCTTACCATTTTCTTGCTTATTTTAATTTGTATTCCAAGTCTTTCTTTTAAATTTATGATTTTTTGTAGGTTGGGCTGTATTATCTTTTTGTATGAAGACTATGCAAAGAATGAGTTAAGCAGTTCTGCTTTCTCTCTACTGTCCATTACTTTTCTTGCCTTCTCTCATTAGTCGACCAATTGTTTCCTTGAACTTTTTCTTGTTTTTTACATGTTGAAATAAAATTTATTATTATTATTATTGACATTTGTGGCAAGTCTTACTTCATCCTGAACCTAACATCATCTTTGCAAGTTGAGGCTATTTTTGGGTATTCTGCCTTAGTTATGGGTGCCTCTTTCCATTTTTTTGTGCTTATCCTTTTTTGTCTTTCAGTTTCTCAGAGAGTTCTTTGTGTAATCATGTTGGTTTCTTCTTGGATTTCTTATTTTCTTTTTCAGTGGTATTGAGCTGGACTGGGCTTTTATAATTTTTCAGGGTTTCCCAAGGTTCTTGCGTTGTTTTCTTCTTTAAGATTTTCATCCATGGAATCCTTCCCAAGCTCTCACTCAGTTTGTTAAAATTAGCTATTTTAAAGTCTATGACTATGTTCTATTATTTGTGTTTGCATTATGTTGAATATGACATGATCACCCTTGCCCAAGGTTCCAGCAACTTCAACCACCAACCTGATGCAGAGTTTGTTTCCCAGTTGATGCCAGGGTAGTTAAAGTCCCCCATTACTACTGTAGTGTGCTTCCTACATACATTTGTTAACTGGTTAGCAAAAAGTTCATCTACGTCTTTTGCTTGTTTGGGTGGCCTGTAGTATATGCCTAGAGCAATGTCTTTATTTTTTCCTTTTATATTGACCAATATATCATTAAGGAGGCTTTTGTCGTTCGTTTTGTGCATTTTTGTAGATATGTTTAGTTTAGTTAGTTTACTTTATTATATTTATATACCGCCCTTCTCCCGAGGGACTCAGGGCGGTGAACAACCATGGTAAAAACAATGTACAACAAAAATTAAAAGCTTATTAAAATAATTCAATCATTCGGCCAAATTTAAAACATCCAACTAAAATAATTTTAAAACCCCTATCAAAACCCAATTTAAAAAACCTTTATCCTGTCAGACCAGCTTGCTGGAATAATAGGGTCTTCAGAGCATGACGGAAGGCATGGAGGTCGGGGATCCTTCGTATGTCCGGGGGTAGTTCATTCCATAGGGCTGGGGCCCCCACAGAGAAGGCTCTCCCCCTGGGGGTTGCCAGCCTACACTGTTTGGCTGACTGCACCCTGAGGAGGCCCTCTCTGTGGGAGCGTATTGGTCAGTGGGAGGTAATTGGTGGCAGAATGTGGTCCTGTAGGTAACCAGGTCCTAAGCCATGGAGTGCTTTAAAGGTGGTAACCAACACCTTGAAGCGCACCCGGAAGACCACCGGGAGCCAGTGCAGCTCACGCAAGATGGGTGTTACATGAGAGTGACAAGTCGCCCCCATTATTACTCAGGCGGCTGCATTCTGGACCAACTGGAGCCTCCAGGTGCTCCTCAAGGGGAGCTCCATGTAGAGAGCATTACAATAGTCCAGCCGGGAAGTGACGAGGGCGTGAGTGACTGTGCGCAGGGCGTCCCAATCCAGAAAGGGACACAACTGGGAGATCAGGCGAACCTGATAAAAAGCCCCACTAGCCACGGCCGTCATATGATCCTCCAAGGACAGCCGTGAATCCAGGAGGACACCCAAGTTGCGAGCCCTCTCTGAGGGGGGTAAGATCTTATCCCCAATAGCCAGTGATGGTGTCAGCTGGCTATATCAGGCCGTCGAGAGCCACAGCCACTCAGTCTTGGAAGGGTTGAGTCTGAGCCTGTTCCTCCCCATCCAGATCTGCACGGCCTCCAGGCAGTGGGACATCACATCAAGGGCATCATTGGGGTGGCCTGGGGTTGAAATGTACAACTGCATGTCATCGGCATACAGTTGACACTTCACCCCAAAGCCATGGATGATCTCACCCAGCAGCTTCACATAAATGTTAAACAGAAGGGGTGAGAGGACCGACCCTTGCGGCACCCCACAAGTGAGGAACCTCGAGGTCGACCTCTGCCCCCCCATCAACACAAACTGCGTACGGTCAGAGAGGAAGGAGGAGAACCACCGTAGCATGGTGCCCCCCACTCCCACCGCCTCTAGTCAACGCAGCATGATACCATGATCGATGGTATCAAAAGCCGCTGAGAAATCTAGGAGGACCAGGACAGAGGAGCAACCCCTGTCCCAGGCCCTCCAGAGATCATCAACCAATGCGATCAATGCCGTTTCCATGCTGTAACCCGCCCTGAAGCCCGACTGGCACGGATCTAGATAGACAGCTTCATCCAGGAATCGAGGAAGTTGTCCCGCCACCACACTCTGAACAACCTTCGCCACGAAGCGGAGGTTGGAGACAGGAAATAGTTAGCTAATACAGCCGGGCCCAGGGAAGGCTTCTTGAGGAGGGGCCTCACCACCGCCTCTTTCAGGGCAGATTGGAAGACACCCTCACTCAATGAAGCATTGGTAATCTCCTGACACCAGCCTCGTGTAAACTCCCGGGAGACCAGCACCAACCAGGAGGGACACGGGTCCAGTAAACATGTGGTAGCATTAAGCCTCCCTCCTGTCCACGTCCTCAGGAGTCACATGGTCAAACTCTTCCCAGGTGACACTTTCAAGACTCATCTCTGTCATCCCGTCTGATGCTATCAATCGGAGTCCAGGCCAGCCCGAATCTGAGCGATTTTATCATGCAGGAATTGTCCAAAATCCTCAGCTCTACCCTGCAAGGGATCCTCCCTCGCTCCCACCCGTAGGAGAGAGCGGGTCACCCTAAACAGGGTGGCTGGGCAGTTCTCTGCAGATGTAATAAGAGTGGAAAAATAGTTGGATTTCGCCACTCTTATCGCCACTAGGTAGGTCTTGATATAAGACCTCACCAGTGTCCGGTCAGATTCGGTGCGGCTGGACCTCCAATCACTCTCTATGCATCTTTTCTGGTGCTTCATCTCCCTCAGCTCCTCGGAGAACCAAGGAGCTGGTTGAGATCGACACTGAGTCAGAGGCCACAAAGGCACAACATGGTCCAAGGCTCCAGCGGCCGCCCTATCCCAGGCGGCCACCAGTTCCTCAGCCAAATCACAAGTCAGAGTCTCTGGGAATGGTGCAAGCTCCGTCAGGAACCTCTCGGGGTCCATCTGGCACCTGGGATGGAACCACCTGGTCAGTTCCATCTCCCTGCGATGAATGGAAGCAGTTCGAAAGTCTAGCTTAATAACTAGGTCCCCTATTGTGAGATCATTCAACCACTGACTAAAGACAAAAATCAAGTCCAGCCTGTGTCCCCCGATGTGGGTGGGGTCATGAACTAACTGGGTCAGGTCCATGGCCATCATGGAAGCCATGAACTCCCAAGCTGCTTCTGATGTTTCACCGACCCCCGAGGCCGACTTATCGGAGGGAGAAGGCTCCGAACATGAAGGAGAGGAGTTGGCCAGGCCTCCCTCTCCAGGACCCTCCTCTCTGGCAATGCCTCAGGTGTCTCCCATAGGAGAAGAGATTGGCCAGGAGCCAGGTATTTCCTCGCAGTCGGACAGTGACGGAGATAAGTCTTGGCTGGATCCACGCCAGCGTTGGAGAGACAAGCGCACGCAGCAGAAAAGGAGGCGTGCCAGAGATGAAGCTGAGTCACTGGACCACACCCCACAGGAGATAAAAGGGGATAAGGTGGCCATTCAGACTCTGTGACGGACAAAACTAACTACTAGCGAGTCACATTGTTTCTTTGAAACATTATCTGCCTTGGATTTAATACAGACTGGACTTGACAATTCTTGAACTGTATGTATCTTGTTTAGGTTTATCTGATGGAGGAACACCCCCTCCCTCTATGAGTAAAGTTCTTGGCAAGCAGCTACTGGGTTGCTGCCAATCCTCTTATCGAAAGAATTTGTTGTCTGCCAGTTTTATTTAACCCCTGGCTATCTGTTTGTGTGCATGTGTGAGACGAGGACAGAACATGCAGGTTGAAATCCCCCATGATCAGAAGCCTGGGGGTATCCACCGCCACCCCGGCTATTACATCGAGCAGGTCAGGCAGGGCTGCTGTCACGTGGCAGGGAGCCAGGTACGCAGTCAACAAACCCATCTGCACTCCATGACCCCACTTCACAAGGAGGGATTCACAGCCAGCTATCTGAGGAACAGTGGCCTCCCTCGGACTAAGACTTTCTTTAATAATCACCGCTACCCCCCCTGCCCCTCCCCTGGGCCCTCGGCTGATGAAATACACGGAAGCCTGGTGGGCACATCTCCACGAGGGGAATCCCCCCTCATGGCCCAACCTGAACTAAATCATGAATGAGGGGGGCTTTATTAGTTGCAGACCTGATATTACACAACAGCAGCCAAAGGTTCGGGCCCTGCGACTCTGCACAACCTGGAATACAAGTGGCGTCTTGAGGGCCGAAGCATGCCACCGCTCGTAAGCAGCGAGTGCATACTCACCGAACATGATATGGCCCCCTGCGCCCACCATATCTGCCCCTCCCACCCACTATTTTGATGGAATAGCCCTTCACTCGACCCCCGGTTCCCTATCTAAACCCCCTCCCTCTCTGCTCCCGCCTTGACCCTCAGACCCACTCAGCTGCTCTGAGGTTCTGTGGACCCCCCCAGGTCCTTCCCACCCGTTCCCAAAACCCCTTAAAAACTTAACACAAACTTTTGTTTAAAAATCCCTCACTCTCTTTTTTGCTGCATGCCACCTCTCGGGGTTCCAAGACCCGTATTGGATCTCTTACATATAATGCAACTCTACCTCCTCTTTTGTTAGAGTCATTCTTATCATACTGACTCTAGATAACCAAGGCAGTAATATGAGAGTTCTTCATCTGAAAACACCCAGAAGAAAGTAATGGCAGACACTTACATACTGTTGCCAACAACCTGGGCATATACATCAATGTGTTCATATTCATCAATGTGTCCATTAGTCACTAAGAGATGAGCTTGATTTAACATTAAAGAAAAGTAGGAATACCAAGATGTGCTTTTTTGAAAATCACCATGATTTTCTTTTTTTGAAATAGAGACCATGTCTCTAAAACTCCATTTTGGAGTCTCTAAAAGGCCATTTTGACTGGAGTCATAGATTTAGCTGGGAGAATATTGATAAATAAATAAGTAATTACATTTTAGGAAAAAAGCAATGTCTTTGTTGTCAGCAGTTCTGGTGCTTCTCGCTATCTATTTTTGTGCTATTGACTTCCTGTTCCTATCCATTTAAAATAGAATTTCAGTAATTATTATAATTGCAATATGTTTTTATGACAGTTTTTCATTGCTAGGTGTCAGGCATTAAGCTAGAGTCACTGGCTTCTTAAAAAAACACTATGAGTAATTTGTCAACATTCTGTCAAGCTGATGCCATATTAAATTAGATGCTGTGATTCTTAGACACTATACAGTGTCATAATCACTGAAGGGATTATTTTTTTTAAAAAAATAAACACACAGCTATGGTGAAGTAATATAGCAACCACCCCAATCAAGCTACTTTGTAGAAGATATATTGAATATACAACAGTCAAAATAGAAAGGTTATATAGCTCTGGAAACATTTTCAAGCAACAACATTTAATAGTGACATGAAAACATTAGAGATACAATGGCAAAGAGTGATTTTCTATCAATTGAAGTAAGGCTTTAAAATTTGGTAAATGTTTAGTGAGCTTACAATGTGCACAAAAATGTTCAGGCTAAACTGAAGAACGTAAAGGATATGTGGAGAAAAAACTTTTCTTGTCTTTAGTATCCTCCTAATTGTGGAACAAGCGGCCCATGGAGTTACCCCTGGTCTCCTCTCACAGTTTTGCATTAGAGTATTATTTTGTAGACTTTTTAATAGGCAATTGTGATTTTTGTGCATCACCTAGCCTTTTAGATTGGGTAGTGTAAAAATCTGGTTCAAGGAAAAAGGTTGCCTGAAAAAAGGTGTTCCCATTTTAAGAATTAAATTAATGAAGAGATATGGTATCCTGAAAAAACCCACTCTAGGCTGTTTTAATGAAAAATAGAAACTTGTTAAATTCATGCAAAGTTCAAAGCATTTTTTTCTAAATAATTTTTGAAGCATGCACAGCCCTCATATACAATGTATTCAATCAACTCCACAGTTAAAAGGATGATCTTGTAAGATTTTCCAGAGAACAATGCTGTTTTTAACTGTCTTATAATCATTTCATGCTGGTGTATATAAGTTAGAGCTACCAAGAATTTGGTGCAAATATTCAGGTAACCACTAGATATCTCTAAAGAAAACTCCAGCTCTGCTGCTTGTAGTCATCTGGATTTTCCTTGCCCAAGTAGCATAGACATAACAGAAAATGCAGCTGTGGTTCAGAAGAAGAAAATTGGAATTAGAGTATCTAGCTGCAAAATCCAGAGGAGTTGTGTGTATCACCTCTGTACATCTACTTTGTGCAACCATAACACTTACAATCCTTCATAAAATATGTAATGCCTAAAAATGTATTAAATCATGTGAATTTACATTTAAATTTCTGTGCTACTTGTTAATATTCAAATACTTATAAAATCAAAGATAGGGTTTAATAAACAGTACTTTCTATTCTCAGCATATTTTAGCATCCTCATTATTTTTGGAAACATTTAACATATGCAGTAACTAAAAGTACAAATACAGCTGTTCATTTCAAAATAAGAAATATAGAATTGCTTCTTCTTTATAGATAGATTTTTTTTAAAAAAACCTTTATTTTTCTTATGATAGTTTGATATATACAGCTCATTAAATAACATCTCTAAATAACATCTCCCAGGGGGAGAGTCTTTTCTGTGGGGGCACCCACCATCTGGAACGAGCTCCCCCCAGAGATACAGAAGATTCCGGATCTGCGCACTTTCCGCCGTGCCCTCAAAACATTCCTGTTTCAGCAGGCCGGCCTGGCCTAACTTTCCCTTTATATTGCTTTCGATTTTATTTTAAACTGGGATGTCTTGAATTATCTAGGACCAGAGTGTTTAGTATATTTTAATTGGTTTTTGTTTAATTAACATTTGTATTACATGTATTTTTTATCGTTCGCTGTTCACCACCCTGAGTCCCTCAGGAATAGGGCGGTATATAAATTTAATAAATAAATAAATAAATAAATAAACATCTCAAAGATGCATTGTAGATAAACTAAATTACTGTAATCAAGTTTTTATATATATATATATATGTAGGTCTTTGGTTATTCGGGTCTTCTCCCACGTAAAATTTTACGTGGGAGAAGACCCGAATAACCAAAGACCTACATACAAACACCCGCGAAAACCTGAGAAAACAAATATATATATATATATATATACGTATGTATGTATGTATGTATGTATGTATGTATGTATGTATGCCTTTAGTTATTCGGGTTTTCTCCCGCATAAAATTGGAAGTGTCTTGGCGACGTTTCGACGAAGTCTCATTCGTCATCTTCAGGCTGATGTTTTCAGCTTCGTGCTTCTAGGAGCTTCACATTGCTCCTAGAAGCACGAAGCTGAAAACACCAGCCTGAAGATGACGAATGAGACTTCGTCGAAATGTCGCCAAGACACTTCCAATTTTACGCGGGAGAAAACCCGAATAACTAAAGACCTACATACAAACACCCGTGAAAACCTCAGAATATATATATATATATGTTTTCTCAGATTTTCGCGGGTGTTTGTATGTAGGTCTTTGGTTATTCGGGTCTTCTCCCACGTAAAATTGGAAGTGTCTTGGCGACGTTTCGACGAAGTCTCATTCGTCATTTTCAGGCTGGTGTTCTCGGCTTTGTGCTTCCAGGAGCAATGTGAGATCGCAGCTGTCTCTTCCTTTTAACTGCTAGTGGGGGCGTGAACTGATTGGGTGGGAACCTGGCTGTGTTCTGATTGGGTGGAGGTGTGTTCTGATTGGTTAGGGGCTTGGCTGTGCTCTGATTGGATGGGGGGGTTGGTTGTGCTCTGATTGGCTGGGGGTGTGTTCTGTTTGGGTGGGGGCTTGGTTGTGCTCAGCTTAGTCTGAGTTGCAGGGGGATTTGAGCTGGTGAGCTGCGTTGTTGTTGTTTGGCTTCGTGTTTGTGGCCGTGCGAGCTCTTCATGGTGGGTGTCAGTCTGCTTCATGTATGGATTGGAGGGGTTTAAAGTGGCTAATGATGCAGCTGCGGTCTGGCTTCTGGTCCTTGGTCGTGGCTCATTATCAGTGTGGGTTTGAGTCTGCTTTCTGCATGGATGTGTGGTGGTGACATCCTGTGTGGCTCTCGTGAGTGTGGGTCTGGTGTCATTCGTCGTGTTAGGGACTCGTTTGTCAATAAGGGCGGGTTTCCAAATGGCTGGTAGGCGGGAGGTATCGTCTCATTTGTTCATGCTGTGTGGGTGTTTTTCTATCTCGATGGCTTCTCTGATTATTCTGTTGTTAAAGTGTTCAGTTTTGGCGATAGTTCTGGTCTTTTTAAAGTCAATATCATGTCCTGTGGCTTTAAGGTGTTGGACCAGGGAAGAAGTTGGTTCCTCTTTTCTGACTGAGTTCTTGTGTTCTTCTATGCGTGCACTTATTCGTCTGTTGGTTTGTCCGATGTATGTGGTGGGGCAGGCGGTGCATGGGATTTCATATACTCCTTGATTTTCTAACTCAATTTTGTCTTTGGGGTTCCTTAGGATGGTGGATATTTTTCGGTTTGTGCAGAATGCTGTCTTGATGTTATGTTTGTGGAGGATTTTGCTTATTCTGTCTGTGGTGCCTTTTATGTATGGGAGGAGGGCCTTGCCATTTTCTTGCTCTTTGTCTTGGATTTTAGTGGGGGTTTCTTTTTGGATTAGGTTGGTGATCTTATTTCTTTGGAATCCATTGGATGTTAGTACGTTAGTGAGAGTGTGTAGTTCAGTTTTTAGGTGTTGTTCGTCAGCTAAGCGTTTTGTTCTGGAAATGAGTGTCTTGGCTAAAGAGTTGATCTGTGCTGGATGGTGGTGTGAGAGTGCGTGCAGATTGCGGTTTGTGTGTGTTTTCTTCTGGTAGATAGTGTGTCCTAGGGAGCCATTGGATTTTCTGTAGACTAAGACATCCAGGAAGGGAAGTTGGTTGTTCACTTCTGTTTCCATGGTGAACTGTATTTTGGGGTGTAGGCTGTTGAGGTGTGTGAGGAAGTTGTCCAGTTTTTCTTTCCCATGTGGCCAGATTATGAAGGTGTCGTCCACATATCTGAGCCAGAGTTTGGGTTTCAAAGTATTCCATATAGAGGTTGGCAATGACAATACTTTGAAACCCAAGCTCTAGAAAAATCTGATCACAAACCCAAACTCTGGCTCAGATATGTGGACGACACCTTCATAATCTGGCCACATGGGAAAGAAAAACTGGACAACTATGTGTGTGTGTGTGTGTGTGTGTGTGTGTGTGTGTGTGTGTATAGTTAATATCTCGGGTTTCTTCCTGTGTAATTGTAAACATATCCTTAAAAGGGTAGTAGCGACGTTTCGACGAAATCTCATTCGTCATCTTCTGGCTGATGTTCTCGGTTTGGTGCTTATGGGCAAACTGTGTGATCATAACTGATGTTTTTCTATGAAAAGAGGCAAAGGTGTATTCTGATTGGTCGACAGTGTTGTTGTATTCTGATTGGCTGATGACGTAGCTGTATTTTGATTGGGTGGAAGCGCAGTTGCTTGGTTGTGGGTCAATGGATAAGTTATGCTGGAACTGGTGGCAAAACAGGCATTTTGATGAACCTTTGATCTATGGTTTGTCTGTCTATGAGAGCAGGTTTCCAAATAGTAGGCAGACGGGAAGTGTGATCACGTTTGGTCTTTTCTCTATTTCAATAGCCTCTCTGATTATTCTGCCATTGAGATGTTCTATTTTTGCAACTGTTTTTGTGTTATTAAAATTAATATTATATCCTGTGGCATTTATGTGTTGTACTAATGAAGATGTGTGTTCTTTCTTTTGTACTGAGTTTTTATGTTCCTCGATGCGCACACTCATTCTTCTGTTGGTCTGTCAAAGTTTAATGTCAAAATTTACATAGACAAATATATATATATGTATACCTGGCTAGAGAGAATATGCATATATATATATATATATATATATATATATATATATATATATATATATATATATATATATGCAGTTGTTTTTCTTTACCATATACTTAGTTAAAAGTTCACCTCATTTACAGTATATTTGAATTTCAGAGAAAAGAATGAATGATTAAAGAATTTTTTAAATTTTATATTCAAATTTCCAGACCTTCCTAAACTTTATGTATGCACCATAATTTCTGCAGTTACATTGCTACATTGGATGATTTGAAATTAAATTCAAATAAAACAATTTACATTTAAAATCATTTTTTTCCCAAAGTTATGGGAACTCCATAGATATCTGACACTGTACTTTATTTAAGGCAGTTTTCACATTATTTAGGCAATATATTTAAAGGTCTGATGGGCTAAGAAGTCTGTTTCCACCAACACAGCAGTAAATGCCCATCTGTCTGTTTCTCAAAATTGGAAATCTGCCCTCTTGGTCTAATTTCATAGAATATCAGAAATCTGTTTTGGAACTTTAAAAAAAAAAAAGATTTTTTATTTATTTTTTTTAAAAATTACTCCTATTTTTTGAAGCCAGGATTTTATTCCAGCCATTATACAGAGACCATTTAAATCCATGATTAATAGAACACGGAAAGGGTATAGTCAAAAATTTTAAGGAAGCTTTTCCAAGTGGTGAAATCCTATGGTTTGTCCTATATGAAATCTTTTGTTGTCCTAAGGCAGGAAGCAGGACTTACAAAAGGTGAAGCAAGGGCATGTCTATCTGCATTAAATATTGGATAAAGGTTATTTTGTAAGCTAAAATCTGAAACAGTTAACATTAATCAATAAATAAGATTACTCTGGAAAACTCATATTAAGGAATGAATGAATGAATGAACAAATGATTTTTCAAGGGATATACTCGTTTGAATGGTACAAAATCAGGCACTGTAGATGATTAAGCAAAAGACTCTATATAAAATTGCAATCAGAATATAATAACCCTCAGCTAACATACAATTGGGCCATTACAATGCACATTTCAAAGCAGCATTGTACCTAGATCAACTTACAAACAACACATTTTTGACAGACATTTATATTATTACAATTCAGTATTATACCATCAAAACAGCTGGATGGAATATTTTGTAAAATTCTATATGCAGAAAGGCCCTGCCTTAGTAAAGATGGTACTATTGAAATATTAACTCATATTCTGTTGTATTGTAAATTATAATAAGAAAAATGTAAAAAGCTACTAATATTCTTCTAACCCCATTTGTGGACAGGCAGAAGAATTTTAGGTTTACTTTTACTGGGCAGATAAGGATCCCAAAATAATTTATTGTTGTAAAGTTTGTTTTTGCAGCTTGTAAAACTTGTACATTGCTGATAGCAAAATAGTGCAAGCATGATTGTATATTTTTAAAATATGGCATGCCTTGTTTTATTTTGCACATTCTATTTTAAGCTGTATTCTGTAGACTTTATTTAGCAAGTCTTATTTAAACTGGGCTGCTGACTTATAATAAAGAATTTAAAATGCACATATGCTTCTGTCAAATGATCCCTTGTTCTAGAGCCAGCCATGTTAATACACAGTACAAATGCAAGTGTATTCATGTCTTTTTGAAAACAATAAAGTGAGAATTTATAGAATTCTCTGTCATTTTTTTTTTACTCATATTCACTGTTGAGGAATTCTGCATCAACATGGAACAACCTGTCCTCAACTGACCTCTCCCTATTCAATATTTAGGTTTACAGTGTTGCTATAGCCTTCCTCCCATAGTAACTGTAACTAAGGCAGTTTAACTAATTTAAGATGAATACACAGCAACAGTCAGGCTTTTCATTTTATACTTTTACCTTAAATGAAAATTAATTGCAGAATGTAAAAACATAAACACATTCTTTTATCTTTAAATCTTTTAGTTTAAAATCCAATATTTTTAATTACTTAAAATTCTTTAAATAGTTAAAAGGTGAATTTCAATTACTTAAAGAATTTCTTGTGAATTTATGCACAATAGGGGATTTATATAAACAAAAGAATAGGTTAAAAAGTATTTTATACAAGAATGATGCTCACAATGAAACAGAATATGAAGTTTAAAACCTTTCTTCTTATTAACTGATATTCAGCCAAATATCCAATAGTCACGTAGAAGCTAGAAAAGTAAGAAGAAGAATTAATATCATTATGATCTTTGCTTCTGTGCAATAGGCTGTTACTCTTTAAGGAGCATCATTTCAGAAGTTTCAGGGCTTATCATTGACTTGATTTCCTTTAGAACATTCCTGAAAAATTTTAGAGGGAGAAAGGGTTACATGGATGAACTAAAAGTAATTTCAGGCCACAAAGAAATAGCTGGTGCATTAGCCAGTGGTAGGATTCAAATAATTTAACAACAGGTTCTGTGGGCGTGGCTAAGTGGGCGTAGCTAAGTGACCATGTGACTGGGTGGGCATGGCTAAGTGACGTGACTGGGTGGGCGTGGTTAAGTGACAATGTGACTGGGCGGGCGTGGCCAACTCGACATCATTTCTTTTCCCCAATTACTGTTTTAAATATAAAAAAAATATACCAAAAGGTTGTTTATTTATAAGTATTTAATACTTAAGAATAAGAGGTACACAGAACTAGATTTTGTTACGAGTTTTACAATATGAATGAAAAACTATACAAAACCATACAAGTTTTACAATATGAATAAAAACTATTTATCCACCAAGCTGCTACTTACTCAGCAACAGCAGAATAGTAATGGAAAACTGTTTAAGAGGAAATGTAGCTATTGTCAGCTCTGTGACTTTTACATTAGATTTTCTGATAACATAGCAGTAAGATAATTCCTACTCCAAAAAAAAAAAACAGTTTTACTGTAGCTGATTTTTATCTCCGATTTTCCATATTTTCCCCCAAGGCCAATGGAAAATTATCTTTTTATTACAGTCCATTATTGAAGATCTAAAGGGTTTTTTCACAAAATGAAATCTGGATAATTATGATGTCCACATTAGGCAGATACATTTTTACATGGCTGCCCCATGCAGTTTTCTTATGCACCTTATTCAAGTACTCAACTTATGACCATTCATTTAATGACCATTTAAAGTTATGATGGCATTGAAGAATGTGAATGAATTGTCCTTACAGTGTCCCCATGTAATGTGATTGCCACTTACAATCTTCCCAGGAGACCTCTGGCAAGCAAAGTCAATAGGAGAAGCCAGATTTGCTTAATGACCATGGTGATTTATTTAACAACTTCTGCAAAAAAAGTCATAAAATCAGGTGCAACAAACTTAACAACCACAATGCTTAGTCATAGACATTATGGTCCCAATGCTGGTTGTAAGTCAAGGATTGCCTGTATATTCACCTTTCCTTGCTTACTTTTATGATGTATTCTGTATTGAAAGAAAATAAGCTCTTGTGTTGTTTGTGCCTGAAGCACCATCTCTATAGAGTATCTGTGAGGATTTGCAAAATGCTTCAAGTTCTCATGTGAGTAAAGTTAAAAACAATTTGTAAATAGTGTCCCCTTATTGTTCAAAATGTCCTTTTTAACAGTAGACAAAACTCAGGAGTCATCTGGTAGCCCTTTTTCAGAGTAACAAAAAACTCATCCCGCCTTTTAACTTAATCCATACAGTATATCTGCCCTATTCAGCTGTTCCAATGGAACAGCTCTGCAACCAGAGGTTCTGGAATGCATTAAAGCTGTTCTACAGTGCAGCTCTTATGATGACAGTAGATTTGGTTTAAATAAACTGCAGAAAAAAAGGGGTAGATCCACCATTTTTTAGAATACTGCCACATACTCTAAAATTAGAATAATTTAAAGCAATGGAAATCAACCACACATTCATCGCAAGCTCAGTCTTGCTTTTAAAAGCATATTGTCTGTGGAATGTATTCCTACCAAGTTTATCCTTGAAAAATATTTGTTCAGAAAAATAGGTGACATGGTAACCTTGCTTTAACAGAAAACTCTGGAGCTTACAAATAGCTTCTTTAAAATGTATCTGGCAATATTTTAGGTGACAAAATGGGCAACAGGTAGAAAACGCCTTTTAGTTTTCTAACAGGTAGAAAACGCCTTTTAGTGTCTGACAAAACAGGGAATAGTGTTATGTCTTTTTTTCTTCAATCTAGCTATGACCAGTTCTCAATATACAACTATATAATGCCAACATTACCATAACAGTGTTAAGAGCGTGCAACAAGTTGCCACCACCGCCACTTCCGCCTTGCCGAGTCTCTGCTTCTGTCGACGACCCTTCCTTTCCCGAGGGTGTTCGGGAGTTTGGTGCTTGGCACTGGCACCACCCGTGACAGGGGAGCAACCTCCCCATGACCACAGCACTTGCACGACTTCACTTTGACCCACACCCGGAGCTTAGCCTCAACGTCATGTGCCGTCCAATCAGGGCAGGCCAGTAAGTTTTTTCGGGAGCTGCTCTCGGCGGGATTAGAATTTGCTGAGAAGACCCAGGAGAAGTGTTCGATCGGCCCCTTCACGACTGGATGGGGTAGGGTAGCTGGCGGCCACGTGGCCAACGAGGCTTGGGTGGAGGAAGCCGGCAAGGCACTTGGGTGGAAGAAGCCTCCACCCAAGCGCCTCGCAGGCTTCCTCCACCCAAGCGCCTCGCCGGCTACCCCCACCGTCCACCCAAGTGCCTCGCCGGCTACCCCCACCGTCTACCCAAGCACCTCACCAGCTTCCTCCACCCAAGCACCTCGCCGGCTATCCCCACCGTCCACCTAAGCGCCTCGCCGGCTTCCTCCAACCAAGCCCCTCGCCGGCTATCCCCATAGTCCACCCAAGCGCCTCGCCGACTTCCTCCAACCAAGCCCCTAGCCAGCTTCCTCCACCCAAGCGCCTCGCCGGCTACCCCCACCATCCACCCAAGCGCCTCGCCGGCTTCCTCTACCCAAGCGCCTCGCCAGCTATCCCCACAGTCCACCCAAGCGCCTCGCCAGCTTCCTCCAACCAAGCGCCTCGCCGGCTTCCTCTACCCAAGCGCCTCGCCAGCTACCCCCACCATCCACCCAAGCGCCTCACCGGCTTCCTCCAACCAAGCGCCTCGCCGGCTGCCTCTGCCCAAGGGCCTCGCCAGCTTCCTCCACCCAAGCGCCTCGCCAGCTTGGGTGGACGTAGCCGGCGAGGCGCTTGGGTGGAGGAAGCCGGTGAGGTGCTTGGGTGCAGGTAAATGGCGAGGCGCTTGGGTGGAGGAAGCCGGCGAGGCACTTGGGTGAGGAAGCGGTGAGGTGCTTGGGTGGAGGTAAACGGTGAGGCGCTTTGGTGGGGGTAGCCGGCGAGGCGCTTGGGTAGAGGTAAATGGCGAGGCGCTTGGGGGGAGGAAGCCGGCGAGGCGTTGGGTGGAGGAAGGCAGCGAGGCGCTTGGGTGGAGGTAAACGGCGAGGGGCTTAGGTGGACGTAGCCAGTGAGGCGCTTGGGTGGAGGTAAACGGCGAGGTGCTTGGGCGGGGATAGCCGGCGAGGCGCTTGGGTGGAGGAAGCCAGCGAGGCGCTTGGGTGGAGGTAAACGGCGAGGCGCTTGGGTGGAGGAAGCCGGCGAGGTGCTTGGGTGCAGGTAAATGGCGAGGCGCTTGGGTGGAGGAAGCCGGCGAGGCACTTGGGTGAGGAAGCCAGTGAGGTGCTTGGGTGGAGGTAAACGGCGAGGCGCTTGGGTGGGGGTAGCCGGCGAGGTGCTTCGGGGGACGTAGCCAGCGAGGTGCTTGGGTGGGGGTAAACGGCGAGGTGCTTTGTTGGAGGTAAACGGCGAGGTGCTTGGGTAGGGGTAGCCGGCGAGGCGCTTGGGTGGAGGTAAATGGCGAGGCGCTTGGGTGGAGGTAAACGGCGTGGCGCTTGGGTGGGGGTAGCCGGCGAGGCGCTTGGATGGAGGAAGCCAGCGAGGTGCTTGGGTGCAGGTAAACGGCGAGGTGCTTGGGTGCAGGTAAATGGCGAGGCGCTTGGGTGGAGGAAGCCGGCGAGGCGCTTGGGTGAGGAAGCCGGTGAGGTGCTTGGGTGGAGGTAAACGGCGAGGCGCTTGGGTGGGGGTAGCCGGCGAGGCGCTTGGGTGGAGGAAGCCGGCGAGGCGCTTCGGTGGACGTAGCCAGCGAGGTGCTTGGGTGGGGGTAAACGGCGAGGTGCTTTGTTGGAGGTAAACAGCGAGGTGCTTGGGTGGGGGTAGCCGGTGAGGCGCTTGGGTGGAGGTAAATGGCGAGGCGCTTGGGTGGAGGTAAACGGCGAGGCGCTTGGGTGGGGGTAGCCGGCGAGGCGCTTGGGTGCAGGTAAACGGCGAGGTGCTTGGGTGGGGGTAGCCGGCGAGGTGCTTGGGTGCAGGTAAACGGCGAGGCGCTTGGGTGGAGGAAGCCAGCGAGGCGCTTGGGTGAGGAAGCCGGTGAGGCATTTGGGTGGATGTAGCCGTCGAGGCGCTTGGGTGGAGGAAGCCGGCGAGGTGCTTGGGTGGAGGTAAACGGCGAGGCGCTTGGGTGGGGGTAGCCAGCGAGGCGCTTGGGTGGAGGAAGCCGGCGAGGCGCTTCGGTGGACGTAGCCAGCGAGGAGCTTGGGTGGGGGTAAACAGCGAGGTGCTTGGGTGGGGGTAGCCGGCGAGGCGCTTGGGTGGAGGTAAACGGCGAGGCACTTGGGTGGAGGTAAACGGCGAGGCGCTTGGGTGGAGGTAAAAGGTGAGGTGCTTGGGTGCAGGTAAACGGCGAGGCGCTTTGGTGGGGGTAGCCGGCAAGGCGCTTGGGTAGAGGTAAATGGCGAGGCGCTTGGGGGGAGGAAGCCGGCGAGGTGTTGGGTGGAGGAAGGCGGCGAGGCACTTGGGTGGAGGTAAACGGCGAGGGGCTTAGGTGGACGTAGCCTGTGAGGCGCTTGGGTGGAGGTAAACGGCGAGGTGCTTGGGTGGGGGTAGCCGGTGAGGCGCTTGGGTGGAGGAAGCCAGCGAGGTGCTTGGGTGGAGGTAAATGGCGAGGTGCTTGGATGGAGGAAGCTGGCGAGGTGCTTGGGTGCAGGTAAACGGCGAGGTGCTTGGGTGGAGGAAGCCAGCGAGGCGCTTGGGTGAGGAAGCCGGTGAGGCACTTGGGTGGACGTAGCTGGCGAGACGCTTGGGTGGACGTAGCCGGCGAGGCGCTTGGGTGGAGGTAAACGGCAAGGCGCTTGGGCGGGGGTAGCCGGCGAGGCGCTTTGGTGGAGGAAGCCAGCAAGGCACTTGGGTGGAGGTAAACGGCGAGGCGCTTGGGTGGAGGAAGCCGGCGAGGTGCTTGGGTGCAGGTAAATGGCGAGGCGCTTGGGTGGAGGAAGCCGGCGAGGCGCTTGCGTGAGGAAGCCTGTGAGGTGCTTGGGTGGAGGTAAACGGCGAGGCGCTTGGGTGGGGGTAGCCGGCGAGGCGCTTGGGTGGAGGAAGCCGGCGAGGCGCTTTGGTGGACGTAGCCAGCGAGGTGCTTGGGTGGGGGTAAACGGCGAGGTGCTTTGTTGGAGGTAAACGGCGAGGTGCTTGGGTGGACGTAGCCGGCGAGGCGCTTGGGTGGAGGTAAACGGTGAGGGGCTTAGGTGGACGTAGCCGGTGAGGCGCTCTGGTGGAGGAAGCCAGCGAGGCGCTTGGGTGGAGGTAAACAGCAAGGCGCTTGGGTGGAGGAAGCCAGCGAGGTGCTTGGGTGCAGGTAAACGGCGAGGCGCTTTGGTGGGGGTAGCCGGCGAGGCGCTTGGGTAGAGGTAAATGGCGAGGCGCTTGGATGGAGGAAGCCGGCGAGGTGTTGGGTGGAGGAAGGCGGCGAGGCGCTTGGGTGGAGGTAAACGGCGAGGGGCTTAGGTGGACGTAGCCGGTGAGGCGCTTGGGTGGAGTTAAACGGCGAGGTGCTTGGGTGGAGGAAGCCGGTGACGCGCTTCGGTGGACGTAGCCGGCGAGGTGCTTGGGTGGGGGTAAACGGCAAGGCGCTTTGTTGGAGGTAAACGGCGAGGCGCTTGGGTGGAGGAAGCTGGCGAGGTGCTTGGGTGCAGGTAAACAGCGAGGCGCTTGGGTGGAGGAACCCAGCGAGGCGCTTGGGTGAGGAAGCCGGTGAGGCACTTGGGTGGACGTAGCTGGCGAGACGTTTGGGTGGACGTAGCCGGCGAGGCGCTTGGGTGGAGGTAAACGGCGAGGCGCTTGGGCGGGGGTAGCCGGCGAGGCGTTTGGTGGAGGAAGCCAGCGAGGCGCTTGGGTGGAGGTAAACGGCGAGGCGCTTGGGTGGAGAAAGCCGGCGAGGTGCTTGGGTGCAGGTAAATGGCGAGGCGCTTGGGTGGAGGAAGCCGGCGAGGCGCTTGGGTGAGGAAGCCGGTGAGGTGCTTGGGTGGAGGTAAACGGCGAGGCGCTTGGGTGGGGGTAGCCGGCGAGGCGCTTGGGTGGAGGAAGCCGGCGAGGCGCTTCGGTGGACGTAGCCAGCGAGGTGCTTGGGTGGGGGTAAACGGCGAGGTGCTTTGTTGGAGGTAAACGGCGAGGTGCTTGGGTGGGGGTAGCCGGCGAGGCGCTTGGGTGGAGGTAAACGGCGAGGCGCTTGGGCGGGGGTAGCCGGCGAGGCGCTTTGGTGGAGGAAGCCAGCGAGGCGCTTGGGTGGAGGTAAACGGCGAGGCGCTTGGGTGGAGGAAGCCAGCGAGGTGCTTGGGTGCAGGTAAACGGCGAGGCGCTTTGGTGGGGGTAGCCGGCGAGGCGCTTGGGTAGAGGTAAATGGCGAGGCGCTTGGTTGGAGGAAGCCGGCGAGGTGTTGGGTGGAGGAAGGCGGCGAGGCGCTTGGGTGGAGGTAAACGGTGAGGGGCTTAGGTGGACGTAGCCGGTGAGGCGCTTGGGTGGAGTTAAACGGCGAGGTGCTTGGGTGGGGGTAGCCGTCGAGGCGCTTGGGTGGGGGAAGCCGTCGAGGCGCTTGGGTGGAGGTAAACAGCGAGGTGCTTGGGTGGGGGTAGCCGGCGAGGTGCTTGGGTGCAGGTAAACGGCGAGGCGCTTGGGTGGAGGAAGCCGGTGAGGCGCTTCGGTGGACGTAGCCGGCGAGGTGCTTGGGTGGGGGTAAACGTCGAGGCGCTTGGGTGCAGGTAAACGGCGAGGCGCTTGGGTGGAGGAAGCCAGCGAGGCGCTTGGGTGAGGAAGCCGGTGAGGCACTTGGGTGGACGTAGCCGTCGAGGCGCTTGGGTGGAGGAAGCCGTCGAGGCGCTTGGGTGGAGGTAAACAGCGAGGTGCTTGGGTGGGGGTAGCCGGCGAGGTGCTTGGGTGCAGGTAAACGGCGAGGCGCTTGGGTGGAGGAAGCCAGCGAGGCGCTTGGGTGAGGAAGCCGGTGAGGCACTTGGGTGGACGTAGCTGGCGAGACGTTTTGGTGGACGTAGCCGGCGAGGCGCTTGGGTGGAGGTAAACGGTGAGGGGCTTAGGTGGACGTAGCCGATGAGGCGCTTGGGTGGAGTTAAACGGCGAGGTGCTTGGGTGGGGGTAGCCGGTGAGGCGCTTGGGTGGAGGAAGCCAGCGAGGTGCTTGGGTGGAGGTAAATGGCGAGGTGCTTGGGTGGGAGTAACCGGCGAGGCGCTTGGGTGGAGGAAGCCGGTGAGGCGCTTCGGTGGACGTAGCCGGCGAGGTGCTTGGGTGGGGGTAAACGTCGAGGCGCTTGGGTGCAGGTAAACGGCGAGGCGCTTGGGTGGAGGAAGCCAGCGAGGCGCTTGGGTGAGGAAGCCGGTGAGGCACTTGGGTGGACGTAGCCGTCGAGGCGCTTGGGTGGAGGAAGCCGTCGAGGCGCTTGGGTGGAGGTAAACAGCGAGGCGCTTGGGTGGGGGTAGCCGGCGAGGTGCTTGGGTGCAGGTAAACGGCGAGGCGCTTGGGTGGAGGAAGCCAGCGAGGCGCTTGGGTGAGGAAGCCGGTGAGGCACTTGGGTGGACGTAGCTGGCGAGACGTTTTGGTGGACGTAGCCGGCGAGGCGCTTGGGTGGAGGTAAACGGCGAGGTGCTTGGGTGGGGGTAGCCGGCGAGGCGCTTGGGTGGAGGTAAACGGCGAGGCGCTTGGGCGGGGGTAGCCGGCGAGGCGCTTTGGTGGAGGAAGCCAGCGAGGCGCTTGGGTGGAGGTAAACGGCGAGGCGCTTGGGTGGAGGAAGCCAGCGAGGTGCTTGGGTGCAGGTAAACGGCGAGGCGCTTTGGTGGGGGTAGCCGGCGAGGCGCTTGGGTAGAGGTAAATGGCGAGGCGCTTGGTTGGAGGAAGCTGGCGAGGTGTTGGGTGGAGGAAGGCGGCGAGGCGCTTGGGTGGAGGTAAACGGTGAGGGGCTTAGGTGGACGTAGCCGGTGAGGCGCTTGGGTGGAGTTAAACGGCGAGGTGCTTGGGTGGGGGTAGCCGTCGAGGCGCTTGGGTGGAGGAAGCCGTCGAGGCGCTTGGGTGGAGGTAAACAGCGAGGTGCTTGGGTGGGGGTAGCCGGCGAGGTGCTTGGGTGCAGGTAAACGGCGAGGCGCTTGGGTGGAGGAAGCCGGTGAGGCGCTTCGGTGGACGTAGCCGGCGAGGTGCTTGGGTGGGGGTAAACGTCGAGGCGCTTGGGTGCAGGTAAACGGCGAGGCGCTTGGGTGGAGGAAGCCAGCGAGGCGCTTGGGTGAGGAAGCCGGTGAGGCACTTGGGTGGACGTAGCCGTCGAGGCGCTTGGGTGGAGGAAGCCGTCGAGGCGCTTGGGTGGAGGTAAACAGCGAGGTGCTTGGGTGGGGGTAGCCGGCGAGGTGCTTGGGTGCAGGTAAACGGCGAGGCGCTTGGGTGGAGGAAGCCAGCGAGGCGCTTGGGTGAGGAAGCCGGTGAGGCACTTGGGTGGACGTAGCTGGCGAGACGTTTTGGTGGACGTAGCCGGCGAGGCGCTTGGGTGGAGGTAAACGGTGAGGGGCTTAGGTGGACGTAGCCGGTGAGGCGCTTGGGTGGAGTTAAACGGCGAGGTGCTTGGGTGGGGGTAGCCGGTGAGGCGCTTGGGTGGAGGAAGCCAGCGAGGTGCTTGGGTGGAGGTAAATGGCGAGGTGCTTGGGTGGGAGTAACCGGCGAGGCGCTTGGGTGGAGGAAGCCGGTGAGGCGCTTCGGTGGACGTAGCCGGCGAGGTGCTTGGGTGGGGGTAAACGGCGAGGCGCTTGGGTGCAGGTAAACGGCGAGGCGCTTGGGTGGAGGAAGCCAGCGAGGCGCTTGGGTGAGGAAGCCGGTGAGGCACTTGGGTGGACGTAGCCGTCGAGGCGCTTGGGTGGAGGAAGCCGTCGAGGCGCTTGGGTGGAGGTAAACAGCGAGGTGCTTGGGTGGGGGTAGCCGGCGAGGTGCTTGGGTGCAGGTAAACGGCGAGGCGCTTGGGTGGAGGAAGCCAGCGAGGCGCTTGGGTGAGGAAGCCGGTGAGGCACTTGGGTGGACGTAGCTGGCGAGACGTTTTGGTGGACGTAGCCGGCGAGGCGCTTGGGTGGAGGTAAATGGCGAGGCGCTTGGGCGGGGGTAGCCGGCGAGGCGCTTGGGTGGAGGAAGCCAGCGAGGCGCTTGGGTGGATGTAAACGGCGAGGCGCTTGGGTGGAGGAAGCCGGCGAGGTGCTTGGGTGCAGGTAAATGGCGAGGCGCTTGGGTGGAGGAAGCCGGCGAGGCGCTTGGGTGAGGAAGCCGGTGAGGTGCTTGGGTGGAGGTAAACGGCGAGGCGCTTGGGTGGGGGTAGCCGGCGAGGCGCTTGGGTGGAGGAAGCCGGCGAGGCGCTTCGGTGGACGTAGCCAGCGAGGTGCTTGGGTGGGGGTAAACGGCGAGGTGCTTTGTTGGAGGTAAACGGCGAGGTGCTTGGGTGGGGGTTAGCCGGCGAGGCGCTTGGGTGGAGGTAAACGGCGAGGCGCTTGGGTGGGGGTAGCCGGCGAGGCGCTTGGGTGGAGGTAAATGGTGAGGCGCTTGGGTGGAGGTAAACGGCAAGGCGCTTGGGTGGAGGAAGCCGTCGTGGCCAACAAGGCTTGGGTGGGGCTACCTCCACCCAAGCGCCTCACTGGTTACCCCCACCATGTAGATCACGAATCAAAAAAAAAGCCAAAATATAATTTTATTATCCTGTCCAGTTCACCAAGATTCTGCTCCTTACATTTTAATTTAATTTAATTTAATTTAATTTCCAATTTATATACCCCCCTTCTCCCTGAGGACTCAGGGTGGTGTACAGCCAAGATAAGAACATAGAATACAAATATTAAAAACAGTTAAAAATATATATATAAATTTAGCCCGAAAGTTAAGAAGTCACAAACTGATTAAAAGAATTTAAAAATTTCTTGTTAAGCCAGCCCGGCTTGCTGGAAAAGATGGGTTTTAAGGGCACGACGGAAGGCATTGAGGTCATGGATTCTCCTTATCTCAGGGGGCAACTGATTCCAGAGGATAGGGGCCCCCACAGAGCAGGCCCTCCCCCTGGGGGTCACCAGTCTACATTGTTTGGCTGATGGCACCCTGAGGAGGCCCTCTCTGTGGGAGCGCACGAGTCGATGGGAGGTTGTCGGTAGCAGCAGGCGGTCTCGCAGATAGCTAGGCCCTATGCCATGGAGCGCTTTAAAGGTGATAACCAACACCTTGAAGCGCACCCGGAAGACCACCGGGAGCCAGTGCAGCTCGCGCAGGAGCGGTGTTACATGGGAGCGCCATGTTGCTCCCATCACTACCCGCGCTGCTGCGTTCTGGACCAGTTGGAGCCTCCAGGTGCTCTTCAAGGGGAGCCCCATGTAGAGAGCATTGCAGTAGTCAAGGCGAGAGGTGACGAGGGCGTGAGTGACTGTGCACAAGAAATCCCAATTGAGAAAGGGCCACAACTGGCGAATCAGGCGAACCTGACAGAAGGTCCCCCTGGTAACAGCCGTCAGATGTTCCTCCAAAGACAGCTGCCTATCCAGGAGGACTCCCAGATTGCGAGCCCTTTCAGTGGGGGCCAAAGACTCGCCCCAATAGTCAGTGATGGAGTCAGCTGACTATATTGGGATGCCGGGAGCCACAGCCACTCAGTCTTGGAAGGGTTGAGTTTGAGCCTGTTTTTTAAAAAGTGTAGGCCGTGGCCGGTAGCCGGGCGGCCACAGGTCGGCCACCTTTCCCAGCCCCGCTTCCCCGAGGCAGTACTCGGCTGTACTTGCCTGTTCTGCTGCTGGACTGGTCGGGGCAGTCCGAAGTGGGCTTTCGGGTGAGTGAGAGGCCGCCGCGGGCAAAGGTAGGAAAGCAGGCTGGGCCACATGGTTGAGAGGAGCCAAAGACGAAAAGAAGTTATGCCTCGGTGTGTCACAAAGGCAAGCTTTGCAACATCTTTACGAGGGAGGCTAATAAATAATGGGGCGGGGCAGGGTGAAGGGCGGGCGCTGGGCGGGCCAGCAATTTAACAAACGGTTCGGTGTGCTGTCTGGCCAATAAATAGTGGTGGGGCGGGGTGAGGGGCGGGCGAGCCAGCAATTTAAAAAATGGTTCGGTGTGCTCCGGGGCCAATAAATTACAAAAAAACACCGAACCGTTTGTTAAATTGCTGGCTCGCT
This sequence comes from Pituophis catenifer annectens, assembly GCF_029215685.1. Taxonomy (NCBI): domain Eukaryota; kingdom Metazoa; phylum Chordata; class Lepidosauria; order Squamata; family Colubridae; genus Pituophis; species Pituophis catenifer. Next base: position 31,622,019 of record NW_027256888.1, read on the forward strand.
CGCCCCATTTATTGGCAATAAATAGTAGTGTGGAGGGGCGGGGCAAGGGGCGTGGCGAGCCAGCAATTTAACAAAGGGTTCGGCCGAACCCCCTAGAACCGGCAGAATCCCACCACTGGCATTAGCACTTGGTAAACCAGCAGCAGTGATGGAGTTGGCATTGCCTGGAGGCATTAGAGGTGCTCAGCAGTGCATCTTTTAGTGATAGATCCTTCCTGATGGTGGCAGTGTTTTTATTGTGAATTTATTTCTGTTAATTTATTTTATATACTGTATGTATATATGTATATTTGTATAATCTTTTTTTACACTAACAAGCTGACTCTTTTTTTCCCTTATAGCTGAGATGCTATTTTTTTCCTTTTAAACTGAGATTTTGTTTTACTTTGCAAATTTTATTCATCTGTCATTTTCAATACATGGTGGATTACAAACTATATCAAGAGGGCACCATCAAGATTAGCTACAGGAGGGATTAAAAAGAGAACTTGAACTCCTTGAACAAAGAGATGAGAAGTGGCCCAGCTGAGAGGTGGCCCAGCTGAGAGACAGCCCAATATCGCAACTGAGAGGTGGTGCAACAACCCATCTGAGAGAAGGAGAGACAGCCAAGCTGAAATACGGAGAGGCAGCTTAGCAACCCAGCCTGACACCTGAGCAGAGCCAGTGCGGTGGAAACGGAGGCCACTGAGCAGCAGTGAAATGGAGGTGGGTGGCAGCAGACCAATCGCTATGTGCAGCATGGCAGATCTTGAGCAGTAGTGGTGCAGAGCTATGTGGCAGAGGAGCAAAGTGCCCCGAGTAGTGACTAAGAGCAATGAGATGGACCAGCAGTGGCTGAGAGCAGTGCAGAAGACCAATATCATTTTAAATTTTAAATTCTTTTTTCAATTTTTAAATCTTTTTCAATTTTAATTTTTTCCCATTTTTTTCCATTTTCTTTTTTCAACTAAACATTTGGGAAAAAAAAGTTTACTTATTTTAATTCTTTAGAATTTTTTTTATTATGATATGTTTATTATCAATATGATTTAGTATTAATTAAGTATTAATATTATGTTGAGAAAATACTGTTATTATATGATCACTACTAGTGAACATTATTATTATTATGATAATGACTATTGCTCAAACTAACTGTAACCAGACATTCTATTTATATAGACATTGAAATTGCTCTTACTTTATATAATAAAAATAAAAATTTTAAAAAAGAAAATTTTAATTTCTTAACAATTTTAGGGGAAAAAAATAAAAAAAAGAAAGAAAAAGAAATAGGCACTTAAAACAGAGAAGATAGTAATGAATTTTTCAAGACAGAGAACAAAAGGTAAAGATCTCTTGTAAACTATTGTAAACTGACAATATATAAAAATATTTAAATTTCTAGAAAATTTTAATTGTTTAGCAAACAAACCAAGAAAAAAGTCATGGAAATAGAGGCTGACATTGTAGTGATTTGTAAAGTGTGCCATACGTTTCAGCTAATGCTGACAGAAGACCCAAACTATGTACGTATCAAATGTAAACTACCTGAATTACTAGAAGAAAAAGTAAAAGGTTTAGAAGCAACATTAGCCACTTTAAAACTCAATGAACAAAGTGAGAAATCCCAACCTAAACAAGAAGACTACACCAAAATAAAATAGGGAGCAAACAGCTTCTAAAAAATAATAATGATGATAATGATGAATTCATATATGAACATAAAGAAGAAAACTAATACACCTAAATTGAACACAATAGGCAACAAAGAGTTTCCATTAAAAAATGAGTCTATATATGTACCTAAAGTGCAAGCCCAATGGAAACATGTCACTTTTAGAAGAAAACAACAATAAAGAGCAAAGCCCCTAATATCTACCCTAGTCCACTCTAATGAATCCCTCTAGAACTGAACAAATGGTTTCATAGCCTCCCCTGGAAGAAAATATACAGACATTCACAAAAAAGCATTCATCAATAGTTTCTAAAAAAGAGACACAACCTAGCATTCCTGCAACAGGAAGAAAAGTATTCCAGACTTCCCTAGGGTAAGGTGACCAGATTTTAACATTGGTAAAGAGGGACATTGTGGGCATGGCTTATTTTGTGGGCGTGGCTAGCTGGTCATGTGACTGGGTGGGCGTGGCTAGCTGGTCATGTGACCGGGTGGCCATGGCTATGTCTATAGGGTAAGGTGAACAGATTTTAACATTGGTAAGAAGGACACCATTGTGGGCGTGGCTTATTGTGTGGGCGTGGCTTGGAGGCCATGTGACTGGGTGGGCGTGGCTACCTGGTCATGTGACCGGGTGGCCATGGCTATGTGTATAGGGACTACTCAGAGGGCTGAAAAGTCATTTCTGACAGGTCCTCACACTTTTGACTGGTCCTCACACTTATGACCATCCTCACATTTATGCCCGTGCAGCATTCTTAACAACCATGTCACTCATTTCACAACTGCTTCTCTTCAACAAGGTGACAAGATAGGGCAAAAATGTAAAATGTGAGGACAGTCGTAAGTTCGAGGACTGGTCAAAAGTGTGAGGACCAGTCAAAAATAACTTTTTCAGCCCTCTGAGTAGTCCATATGCACAAAAGGACTAACCAGAGGGCTGAAAAAAGTCATTGAGAAAATAACTCAAACTTGGTTTCAATATGTACAATTACAAGCCAGATGGAGAAAAGACCAGAAAACTGGTGTTATACAAAGTGATGAAAATTTAATTAAACAAATTAGAGACCAAAGCCCAATGCACATAAAAAGATTGTATAATATATTGATAGAGATGGACTCGGAAACAGAGTTAGTTAAGGACTGTATGATAAAATGGGCGCAGAATTTTGAACAGCCAATAATGATGGAAACGTGGGAAAAAATATGGGTGACAAATGTGAAATTTACCAAAGCGCAAAATTTAAGGGAGAACTTTTATAAAATGTTTTATAGATGGCATCTAGACCCAAAAAAGTTATCTCGTATGTATCTGAATGTACAACCAAAATGTTGGAGATGTAATTGTGAGGATGCCACTTATTTTCACATTTGGTGGACATGTAAAAAGGTTAAAGCGTTTTGGATTAAAATTTGGTGGATTTTACAAAATATTCTTAAAAAGAGGTTGAAATTTATACCACAGCTGTTTCTGCTGGGTATAGTTACGGATTGTACAGTTATAGAGACTAAATTGATTTTGAACTTAATAACTGCAGCAAGACTGTTGGTGGCACAATATTGGAAGAAGCAAGATTTACCTACAATCCAAGAGTGGACAATGAAAGTTAGTGGAAATGGCAAAAATTTTGGCGTACTTGAAGGATCATTCAAATGAAAGATATTTAAGAGACTGGAGAAGATGGATAGATTATATTCCAAATAAATACCGGAATAAGAAATTGCAGATAGGTTATGAATGATTATATAGATATTTGGTGTGTCTTTAAGTAATAAAGCTAGGCGGGTAATTAGGGAATTGAAGGAACAAGAGATGTGGAATGTCATAATTATTTAGACTAGGATTGATTATGATTGTTGAAGGTTATACCCTGTAATTTGTTCTAGGAAGAGGAGGGGGGAGGGGGGATGTTGAGGTAGGGAAGGGGGGGGAAATATGTAAACTTTTTGTAAAACTTTTCAATAAAAAAAAAATCCTTGGATATTTCTATATAACTCCACTGGTAGTCCATCTGGGCCTGGTGTTTTGTTATTCTTTTGTTTTTTCATTGCAATTCCAAACTCTGTTTCTGTTATTGGTCGGTTTAACATTTCTTGTTGTTCTTCCATTATTTTACCTACGTATATGTGTTCCCTCCAGATATTCTTACTTCTGGTATCTCTTCCTGTGTATATAGTTTTGAAATGTCTATATAAGAATGTATGTATAATTTGCTTTTTTTCTTCTCTTTTGTATTGGGTTGTTCCTTTGTCATCTTTCGTTCGTTTATCTTTCTCCTTTTTTAGTTTATAGGCTAACCATCTACTTACTTTATTTGCATATTCGAAATAATTCTGTTTCACCATCTTTATTTTCTGTGCCACTTCTTTTTGAGTTATTAAATTTATTTTATGTTTAACTATCCTCCATTCCTCTTTTATTTTTTTATTTTGAGGGTCCTCCTGCAAATTTCCTTCTAGTTTTTTTAACTCTTTTTGAAGTTCATCCTATTCATGTTTTCTTTCCTTCTTTTTTCTTGTGTTATAGGCTAATGTTAATCCTCTGATATATGCTTTTAACGTATCCCAAAGATTTTGAATTGATGTATCTTTTTTTTGTTTACCCTGAGAAATATTTTCAACTCCTTGTACAGCATCTGAATATACTCTTTATCTTTACATATGTTTTGATTGACTGTCCATCTTTTATATTTTTTTTGTCCATTCCATTCTATATTTATCGGATTATGATCTGCCCATTCATTAGTTCCTATCTCTATTTTTCCCAATCCTATTTGTATCTCTGCTGTCATCTAGGCCATATCAATCCTGGACCACGAATGGTGCGGATGGGAGTAAAATGTATATTGTTTTTCTTCATTGTGTGTTTCTGTCCATGCATCCCGCAGGTTTAATTCTGTTGCCATATTAAAAAATTCTTTGGGTAAGATCTCCTCCTTTTTTTTATTTTTCGTATTACTATTATAGTAAGGTGACCAGATTTTAACATTGGTAAAGAGGGACATTGTGGGCGTGGCTTATTTTGTGGGCGTGGCTAGCTGGTCATGTGACTGGGTGGGCGTGGCTAGCTGGTCATGTGACCGGGTGGCCATGGCTATGTCTATAGGGTAAGGTGAACAGATTTTAACATTGGTAAGAAGGACACCATTGTGGGCGTGGCTTATTGTGTGGGCGTGGCTTGGAGGCCATGTGACTGGGTGGGCGTGGCTACCTGGTCATGTGACCGGGTGGCCATGGCTATGTGTATAGGGACTACTCAGAGGGCTGAAAAGTCATTTCTGACAGGTCCTCACACTTTTGACTGGTCCTCACACTTATGACCATCCTCACATTTATGCCCGTGCAGCATTCTTAACAACCATGTCACTCATTTCACAACTGCTTCTCTTCACCATGATGACAAGATAGGGCAAAAATGTAAAATGTGAGGACAGTCATAAGTTCGAGGACTGGTCAAAAGTGTGAGGACCAGTCAAAAATAACTTTTTCAGCCCTCTGAGTAGTCCATATGCATTAAAGGATTACAGCAATAGAGAGGGATGAAGGAATGGAAATTAGAGTAGGAGTGAGGGTAAGAGAGGGAGGAAGAGAGGAGGAGAAGGAGAAAGAAAGAGGAAGTAGGGAGGAGAAAAAGAGGGTGGGGGGAAGAGAAAGTAAGAAGGAAAGAAAAGAGAGAGGTGGTAGGTTTGAGGAGAAAGATTGCTGTACAATAAAAAAGATGAAAGGGAAGAAAGCCAACCCCAAGCAAATATAAAGAATGATTTAAGATAAAGAATGAATTGTTAAACTTTAAAGAATAAAAGAGAACAAATATGAATAAATAGCAATAATTAGAAACACACATACAAACATACAATGTATTTTCTTTGAACAGAATATTTGGCTGGTTCACAAATTTAAACAGCGTTTAGTCATTTCAATTAAATTTACAATTTCTATATTTCCTTTTTGCCATATTTATTCCTCATCTATTTTTTAAAAAAACCAATATTACCCTTCATCCTCATCTCTAATCTTAATCAAATTCAATTTTTCCCTTCTATTCTATATTATACCCCTTCCCATTGTCATCTATTTTTATATCCATCCTCACATTGTTTAATTATGTAATTATGTAATACAGTTGTTTAATACAAATTCAACATTTTAATATAAATCAATTAGTTATAAAACTATCTTTTTTGTATATTAATCAATATGAACATGAATATTCCAATTATTTCCATGCAATCCAATTTCTTACAAATCAATTAATTATATTTACCAATAATAATAAACCAAATAATTTCTCCCATATATTCCTCCGAACCACAACTTAACCATTTCTGCTTTCAACACAATATACAATTAATAGTATCTCAATTATTACAATTCCCTAGTTAAATACAGCTTTTTTTCCTTTGTGTTTTAAAATCTTGAACTCTCCTCCTAAATTTCCCATTGTTTGCAGTTTTTCACCTACCTTTTTTGGGGAGGAAAAATAAAAATAAAAATAAATCTCTCTCTGCCTCATTTTGTCACGCTGCACCAAAGACCCTGGTTTCGGTTTCGTTTCTGAAGCTTAGCTAGGGGAAAAAAAAACTGCTTTACACTGATTGCCTGTAGGGCGGCCCTTTGAAGCCCCGGGCAAGAGTTTAAACAGTTTTTTTTTCTTCTAGCCATCAGCTGGGGCTCAAGAAAAATCGGGACTTTTTTGAAACGCCGCGGGACGCGGGACAAATTGCTCAAAAGCGGGACTGTCCCGCCAAAAGCGGGACGTCTGGTCACCTTACCCTAGGGGAATAAAGATGAATGTTAGTGATAGCAGATTCAATTCTTAGCAGAACAGAAACTATAGTCTGCAGACCAGGCAGTCAATCTAGGGAGGTACATAGTCTCCTTGGAGGAAAAATCAAATATGTAACTGAGTACCTTACTAAAATTGTCAGATGTAAATGCCTTATTCTGTAATGTGTAAATAATATATGAACGGGGTATCAGGGGTTAACTTATTCTTCACTGCTTAATGTATTCATGATTCACCACTCCCACATCTAGCTCCACCCATTGTATATATAAGGAGCTGTTTGTCCCCACTTACTTGCTTCTACCTATGAATATTCAGTGAATATAGAATGCCTATTGTAAATAAAAGGAGATATATTTAAACCTTTAACTCTTACTAAATTTATTGAGTCTGATCCTGAAAAATATTGCAACAAGCTGGTAGCAGAGGATGGTTAATTGACTCAATAAAAAAATTAAAAATGTCTAAAAAAGATAGGCCCAACACCAGGGCATACAGCAAAGAAATAGAAACAGAACAAGAAATAATCAACGAATCCACAAATGCGATTTCGAGAGAATCTGAAGAATACACCACTGAAGACGAAGAAATAATAGATGAAAATGATGAGGAGGAGGAAATCGAAATAGAGAATAACGAACTCAGGTCAGAAATATTAAAACTATTGAAGAGCCAGAAGAACGATGAAAGCCTCATCGCGAACCTCCAAGATATGCTGAAGAACAGCGGAGCAGCGAGAGAGAAGCACATCACTAATGAAAAATCAAAAGACACCAAAATAGTGAGTGATATGACTACAGAAAATATTGCTGTGAAGAAGAAAACCGGTGATCCCGCGCGAAATTTTGAATGGCAGCCATCTTGGTTTCAACAGACCTCCAGGGTGAGCGAAGCAGAGCCAATCAGAAAGCTCAATTCAAAATTTCTGGCGCGAAAAACATCAGACAACGAAAATGAAAAAGAAGACTCTAACACCTCTGAAGAATCAGAATTGGAAAGTGAAGGGGATTCAACAAACAATCAAATAAAATCAGCAATGAAAACGCTTTTTGCTGCTTTTGGACCAAAACTAAGAATTACAAAAAAGCTAACGAAGAAGCGAGCAAGCAAACCAACGCCTCAAGACCTGCCCGCTCCCATTCTGACTACGAGAGCGACGACGCCCGAACCCAGAGAGCCCTGCTGATACCGCCCCACGCCACAGACCGAAGCAAGCACCAACGCCGTCAAAGGAAGAAGAAGAGCAGCCGCCATCGTCAAGACTCCCAAAATCGAGCCAGAGACCAATTCGTCTGAGGAGGAGCAGGACGAGCGAGCCGCAACGAGGAGAACCTCTCACGACGACTCCATGGAAGAAATGAACAACGCGCATGCGCAAGACTACGCAGACGGTCCGGGAAGACATGAACTGGCGAGGAGACCGTGCAGACTCGTCGCGAGCATCCCCACGCCGTTTTGTAACTTTCTGCATTTGCGAGACCACGGACTACCTCAGGTTGTAAGTAATGGACATAATAATGTCGGAAATTTACCCAGTGACTTCCCAAAGCTAAGGATAGATGGCATTAATTTGCAAGAATGGTATCAGCAGCTCCAGGTTGTCTTTATGAAGGAAAACTTACTGTTTTTTATCACTAGTCCCCCAAAAAGACCTTGGACTCTAAAAATAGACTGCTTACACCATAGAGCATTTTTCTTATTAATATCTAGCGTGTCTCCTGCAATGTATCATAGCATTAAGCAAAATATGACTGTATCAGAAATTATTCAATGCATGTTCAATTTGTTTTACAGTGACAGTGTAGCTACCACCACAAGGATGTCTAAAGATTTCTTTTCATCTAGGATAAAACCAGGGGTTTCCATAAGTGAGCATTTAGTATCTTTAAACAAAATAAGAGCTGAGCTGCATTTAAGGGGGGAGGTGATTTCAGATCAAATAATGAAAAGTGTTATTATCAACTCACTTGATCCATCATGGGACAATTATATGTCACATTTAGACACGATCAATCTAGGATACTTATCCATAGAAAGTCTATCCAATAAATTAATAGCAGAAGACAATTCAAGAAGGAATCGTTCTAACAACCACATAGAACACAAACCATATAGGAAAGTAGCTTTCCAAGAAAAATACAGTGAAACATTTAAATGTCACAACTGTGGATCCAGGGAACACAATAGAAGAGATTGCCCCAAAATTTCAAAAGAAAGACATAGGTCAGAATATAGAAACAAATACAATTATAGACAGTCTTCCATGGATAGACATAGGTACAGAAGCCCACCAAATTACAAAGACAATAGAGGGGGCAGAGATAATTCTAAGAATAGAAAATCTGGTTCATTGAATGGATTAAATAAACAAGACAACACTAACACACAGCAGAATGAAAATAGTAATTGGCTTATTGATTCTGGAGCAACTAATCACACCACTAATAACAAAGATATATTGTCTTCATTTGTAGAAGATAAATTTGTAATAAAGGTAGCTAACCAAGAAAAGGTTCAAGTGTTAGGCAAAGGGAATGTAATACTGCCAGGTCTAGGGAAAATAGAGGGGGTATTACTAATACCTGAAATACCTCATAACATACTAAGTGCCATAAAACTAAGTAGAGATTCTGATATTAACATAGTTTTTTCTAAAGGAAAGGCGACTTTAAAGAAAAATGAAATAGATATAGGCACTGTAATAATTAAAGGAGGCCTACCTTATCTAATAACAAAGGAAAAATGGTTACACAACATTGATTCAAATATAGAAGATTGTATTGAAGTAGATGATGGAAACATTAGCAACAGTGACAATGATGAATGTAAAATATCTCATGATCACAAAGATGTACACAATGAAAAAAAACCAAAAATAGGTAAGCCAATTCATGATGAGTGTGCTCACATCTTACATAGGAAGTTAGGACATGCCAGTTTTCCTGTAGTACAAAAAATGACTGAACACGCAGAAGGTGTCAAAATAAAAAAATTGTGAAAACTATTTGGAATGCTCAGTATGTAAATCTACAAAACTAAAGACTAGCCCCAGGCCAAGAAAATCCACCAGATCAACCAACCAAATTTTTGATTTAGTACACATGGACTTAGTTGGTCCACTAACTCCATCAATCACTTATAGAAAACGTTACTTCTTAACCATAGTAGACGATTATAGCCGTTATGGATTTGTCTATACATTAAAACACAAGGATGAAACCTTCCAAAAATTTAAAGAATTTTATAAACGCATAGAAACACAACACAATATCAGAATAAAACAAATTATGACAGATAGGGGATGTGAATTCATGTCTAAAGAATTCTCCCAATGGTTAAAGGACAAAGGAATGTTACATTACACGTCTAGTCCATTTTCTGCGTTCCAGAACGGGATTGCAGAGAGGAAGAACTCAACATTACAAACCATGATTAGATGCACATTGGAAGATGCTGGCTTAAGCAAACAATTCTGGTCAGAAGCCTTACATTAATCCAATTATACACAGAATAGAACCTGGTCCAGCATTGTAAATAAAACACCATATGAAGTAATGTATAATAGAAAACCAAAATTGGCGCACATGCACATATTTGGGGTCACTGCAGACGTACACATACCTAAGCAACTGAGAAGAAAGGGAGAAAACGTATCCAGAAGACTCAGATTTATGGGATATGAGACAGGTACTAAAGGATACAGATTCATAGATAGCAATAACAAATTTATAGTCTCCAGAACAGCTGTGTTCCATGAACAGGCCAACTGGTCTAAAATACATCTTAATGAAATATTTCCAAGTGACAACAAAGATATAAAATCTCAAGAGAAAGAGACCATAGAAAAACAAAACATCAACAAATATAAAAACAAAACCAAAACATGGACAAATAGCCAACACAAAATAAAGACAGACACACTAACAAAAAAGGAAGCAAGATATTTGCATGATAACAATAGTAAACCTGAAAAAACAATTAGAAACACCAGAAATCAGATGCCAAATAGATATAAGGACTATATAATGCATATGGATGATGAGTCAAAGACACCTAATACATATGAGGAAGTGTTAAAACTCCCTCGTGAAGAAAAAGAAAAATGGGAATTAGCAATGAAAAAAGAAATGGAAAGTTTACAAGGACTAAATGTATTTACACCTGCAATCGCACCAAAGGATAAAACAATTATTGGTACCAGGTGGATATATAAAATTAAGAACTTAGAGGGAGGTAATACCCTATACAAAGCTAGACTAGTTGCACAAGGTTATGCACAGAAATATCCGGAGGATTACACTGACACGTATTCCCCCACTGTAAGAACCGAGAGTGTCAAAACAGCTCTAGTGGTAGCATCAGCACTTAATCTCGATGTATTCCAATATGACATACAAACTGCGTACCTACACGCAAAACTAGATAAGGAAATATATGTAAGAGCACCTCACAGTCAATACACTAACAGAAATGAGACTTGGTTGTTAAACAAGAGTTTATACGGGTTAAAACAATCTGGTAAACGATGGTATGATTGCTTAGTAAAAGTACTTAAAACCATGGACTTCAATGCCACCACTGCTGATAACTGTTTTTTCGTTAAAAAGGGTGATGATTACATGGAATTTGTATTGATTTATGTGGATGACATTTTATACATAGGAAAACATAAAGAGAGAAGAGAAACTTTTGTAACTAAGCTAAATGAACATTTCTCATTGAAATCTTTAGGCAAAGTAAACAAATATCTTGGTGTTCAAATTAATAAAACAAAAAGAGGGTTCAAACTTACTCAGAGAGATAAGATCATAGAGCTCTTAAACAAATGCAATCTAAGTAATGCCAAACCTTGCGATACTCCTATGCAAACTGACTTTCTAAGAAATACTGATGAATCATCCCCTGAATTCAAAGACAACACATTTTATAGATCAGTCATAGGTTCACTTCTTTATATATCAATTGGACAAGACCAGATATCGCTTTACCCCTCAATTTATTATCCAGACATGTCAGCAAGCCAACAATGTATCACTGGGAAGCTGTTAAAAGAATATTAAGATATCTGAAAAGTACACTAGACTTTTGTTTAATGTTGGAACCTAACGATAATAAAGAACCAAAGCTTACATGTTATGCAGATGCAGACTGGGCTGGAGACACATCATGTAGAAAAAGTACATCTGGTTATATATATTCCTCTTAAATGACTGTCCAGTTTACTGGTACACTGGTAAACAAGAATTAGTGGCCACTTCAACGACAGAAGCAGAATATGTTTGTTTATCTAAAGCTGCAAATAATCTTGTATGGTTTAATGATTTGATTTCAGATGTTTGGAAAAAACCTACTTTACCTTTTGTTATGCATGAAGATAATAAAGCAGCTATTGAAATATCCAGATCTGACGCCATTGGACAAAGGTCCAGACACATAGACATAAAATTTAAACATGTGAGACAATTATCTCAGGATGGATTTATTAAAGCTGTGCATTGTGAGATTTCAGAACAATTAGCTGACATATTGACAAAACCTTTACCTGCCAAGCAGCATAAATACTTAACTTCTAAATTATATGTTTTGTACTGTCCTGAATCTGAATGTAATTGGTGTTGTATAACGAATCGGCATTTAGAGGGGGATTTGTCAGATGTAAATGCCTTATTCTGTAATGTGTAAATAATATATGAACGGGGTATCAGGGGTTAACTTATTCTTCACTGCTTAATGTATTCATGATTCACCACTCCCACATCTAGCTCCACCCATTGTATATATAAGGAGCTGTTTGTCCCCACTTACTTGCTTCTACCTATGAATATTCAGTGAATATAGAATGCCTATTGTAAATAAAAGGAGATATATTTAAACCTTTAACTCTTACTAAATTTATTGAGTCTGATCCTGAAAAATATTGCAACAAAAATAATCAACTCCACAGATTACTACCCCTTTCTTCTCCTATGTGTGGGGACCAATGACACAACAATGAATCTGAAAACAATAACAAGAGATTACAAACAGCTAGGGAAGAAAGTTAAAGAATTAGGATACTTCCAAAAAAAGGCCAACAACCAATGAGGAAGCAAAGGATTTTAGAAATGAACTACTGGCTTAAAAACTGGTGTTGTCAACAGAACTTCACCTTTGTAGACGATGGTCTGCATTACCTACATGAAGGTACTGGCAAGGGATAGAGCATGGTTCCTCAAACTACGGGCCACGGGCTACATGTGGCCCGCTGAAGCAGTTAATCCAGCCCTCTGAGCACCACGAGGTTGCCCCACCCACATCACCCCGCCCAGCCTTCAGCAGAGTGCAGGACTTGCCTTCAGGAGCCAGGCGGGCTGGAACCAAAAGGTAAGCTCAATAATTTTGACCTGCAGAATTCTTGTGGGGTGGGGTGTTGAAAGGAGACCCCAAAACAGGCAGAAACAGCCCATTTTTGGCCAAAAACCGAGCCATTTTTGCCTGTTTTTAGCCTGCAGAATGCTTGGGGGGGGGGTGAAAGGAGGCCCAAAAACAGGCAAAAATGACCGGTTTTTCACCTTCCCCACCTCCAGAAGATAGATAGAGATAGATACACACAGAGAGAGACAGAAAGAGAAAGAGGGGGGGAGGGAGGGAGAGAAGGAAAGAGAGAGGGAAAGAGAAAGAAAGAGGGAGGGAGGGAGAGAGAGAGAAAGAAAGAGAGAGAAAGAAAGAAAGAAAAAGAGAAAGAAAGAAAGAAAGAAAGAAAGAAAGAAAGAAAGAGAAAGAGAGAAAGAGAGAGAAAGAGGGGGAGAGAGAGAAAGAGAGAGAGTGAAAAATAGAGGGGGGAGAGGGAGAGAGAGAGAGAGAGGGAGAGACAAAAAAGAGAGAGACAGACAGAGAGAGAGAAAGAGAGATAGAAAAAAAGAGACAGAGAGATAGAGAGATAGAGAGAGACAGAGAGAGATTTCTCAAGCTCCTTGGGGCTGAGAAGAATTGCTGCAAAACTGAGTTTCCTGAAGTGGACCACTAGAATTCCTAAACAACTGAAAAAACAATCTAGTAAAAAGAAAAGGCAACCAAAAGAGCAACATGCAAACAAAAGCAAAAAAAACCACCCCCAGGAGCAAAACAAATTAAAGTTTAGTTCATGTGCATTGTTCAATAGACTGGTAAATTGGCCACGCCCATCTAGTCACATGACCTAGCCATGCCCACCTAGTCACATGACCACCTAGTCACGCCCACCCAGCTGATCCAGCCCCCCAACAGTCTGAGAGACTGTGAATTGGCTCCCTGTTTAAAAAGTTTGAGGACCCCTGGGATAGAGTAAACCTCACAAGAAATGGAAAGAAGATATTCAGAAAATTTCTGGCTCATCTTATCAAAAGGGTTTTGAACTAAAATTGATGGAGAAAGGGGTCAATCTTCATGATCGTTAGAACCTAATTCCAAGCAAAAACCAATACATAACCAATCACATAAGGAGGAAGGGAGTAAAGAGAAAAAAGAAAAACATAATGAAGTAGGGAGTGATGGAAAGGATGGAAATCCCAGTTTCAAAATAGGAGATATAAGAAACATACCCAAGCCCCATAAAGGACTCAAATGCCTATACACTAATGCTCAAAGTTTAGGGTATGAACAGGATGAAGTTGAAATATTAGTATATGAAGGTAGATAAAATATAGTTGCCATTATTGAAACTTGGTGGGATGAAACTCATGACTGGAATGTACTGATAGAAGGATACAAACTATTCAAAAGAAACAGACCTAATAAAAGAGGAGGTGGAGTTGCAGTAATATAAAAGATCACTACATCTCTACAGAAATAAAAAAGTCAAAGATATTAAAAAGAAGTTTCTTTCAACATATAAATAAAAAGAAAAAAGTCAAGGAAATTGTCGGTCCACTAAAGAGAAAAGATGACAAGGAAGTAACAGGCAGTAGAAAGAAAGCACAGCTGCTTAACTCATTCTTTGCATCAGTCTTCATGCAAAAGAAAACCCTAGCCCAATTAAAACCGTAACTGTAAGTCAGACTAGTAATAAAAATTAAAATAAACAAGAAAATGGTTAGAGAACACCTATCTGATCTTAAAAATATAAATCACTGGGATCTGATGGTTTACATCCCAGAGTTCTGAAGGAGCTGGCAGATGTTAATACCTGGGAAAATACTGGAAAAAATAATAACAAAACGGATCTGTGAACATCTAAAAACAAATACATTTATAACTAGTAGCAGCATGGGTTTGTTAAAAATAGGTCAACCAAACCAATTTATTTCATTCTTTCACAAAGTGACTAAATTAGCAAAATGCTCTGGACATAGTATATTTAGACTTCAGCAAAGTAGACCACAACCTACTTCTTCATAAGCTAGAAAAATGTGTGATAGACTGCATCACCATCTGTGGATTTGTAACTGGCTGACAAACCATACTCAACGAGTAGTCCTTAATGATACTACATCTACGTTGAGGGAAGTAAGCAGTGGGGTATCACAAGGTTCCATCTTAGGCCCAGTACTCTTCAATATCTTCATAAATGACTTAGATGAGGGAATAGAAGGGGAACTTCTATTTGCAGAAGACACTAAACTGGCAGGAATAGCCACCATCCTAGAAGACAAGCTCAGGATCCAAAAAGATCTTGACAGACTTGAACAATGGGCCCTATGAAACAAAACGAAATTTAATATTGAGAAAAGCAAGTTTTTATACCTGGGCAGGAAGAACCAATGGAACAGATTAGGTGAAACCTGGCTCAAAAAGAGTAACTGTGAGAGAGATGTTGGAGTCATGGGGGATGATCACTTAAACATGTGTCAGCAGTGTGGAGCAGCAGCCAAAAAAGCTAAATACAATCCTAGGGTGTATAAACACAGGCATAGAATCAAAATCATGTGAAGTATTAGTACTGTTTTAGAATAGAATAGAATAGAATAGAATAGAATAGAATAGAATAGAATAGAATAGAATAGAATAGAATAGAATAGAATAGAATAGAATAGAATAGAATAGAATAGAATGGTGCATATGCTCTCAGTGTACGTAAAAGAAAAGATACGTTCATCAAGAATCATAAGGTACAACACTTAATGAGAGTCATAGGATACAAAGAAGCAATCAGGAAACAATATCAATATAAATTATAAAGATACAAGTAACAAAATTACAGTCATACAGTCATAAGCAGAAGGAGATGGGTGGTGGGAACGATGAGAAGATTAATAGTAGTGCAGACTTAGTAAATAGTTTGACAGTATTGAGGGAATTATTTGTTTAGCAGAGTGATGGCATTTGGGGGAAAACTGTTCTTGTGTCTAGTTGTTCTGGTGTGCAGTGCTCTGTAGTGTCGTTTTGACGGTAGGAGTTGAAACAGTTTATGTCCAGGATGTGAGGGGTTTTATAAAGCCTTAGTAAGAGCACATCTGGAATACTGCACCCAGTTTTGATCATCACATTACAAAAAAAGATCTTGAGACTTTGGAAAAAGTGAAAAGCAGACCAACTAAGATGAATAAAGGCCTGTAGAATTTGGGTTTGGCTAGTCTAGAGAAAGGAAGGACTGGGGGAACCTGATAGCAGTATTCCAGTATTTGAGAGGCTGCCACAAAGAGGAGGGGATCAATTTATTTTCCAAAACACCAGAGGGCAGGACAAAAACAATGGATGGAAACTAATCAAGGATAGAAGCAACCTGGAATTAAGGAGAAACTTCCTAACAGTGACAACAATTAACCAGTGGAACAGCTTGCCTTCAGAAGTTGTGTGTGCTTCATCACTTGAGGTTTTTAAAAAGAGACTGGATAGTCACTTGTCTGAAATAGTATAGGATCTGCTGCTTGAGCAGGGGGCTGGAATAGAAGACCTCCAAGGTCCCTTCCAGCTCTATTCTGATTTTGTAATTCTAAAGCTAGGGATGTTCCCATCTGAGATGCTTTCTTTCACTCTCCCCCCATATCTCTTTGGGCTGAGTTTTCTCTTGTTTGATTGCTGCCCTGGCTGCTCTTCCTCCTGTCTCCCAAGGTTATTCTCATAGTTCATTGCAACAATGCAGGCTCTAGCACTTTGTACTTGCGTTGTCATGTCATGCACAAGTATGCAAGGTATAGTTTGTGTACAGTATCAGAAAACATGTTTAATCAGTTATCTCCATCTTTCCTCCTTGGACATTTAAGTTAACATGCATGTAACATAGAAAGGAATGGGTCTATGATGATTAGAATCTTCCAAATAATGAGAATGAATTTATTTCTCATTACTTTTCTGGCACAGAAGATATATTTCCTTTGCATGCTATTTATTTGACATTTTGATATGATTTGGAATTGTTCACACAGGAGGGAATATCTGTTGCTTGTAACATTTTAATTTCAAAAAAAGTAAATACTTTTTAAACCAAGAAAGCTATTTTCTTGTTTTATAACCTCAGATTTCAATTGCAAGATTTGAGAAGTTCAGTGGCAATGCCCTTTTTATTTGCCAACATACTTTTTTTTGTTACCTTTGAAATCAGACAAATGATCTTCCTGCATAAGCCTGGTACACATATAAAGTTTTATTACATTTCTAACAAAATACCCTATGCCATCAGACTTGAAATTCTGGTCTTAGAAAACTTAGAACTATGCTGCCTTCGGTATGACCTAAGCATAGCTCATAAAATCATCTGCTACAATGTCCTACCTGTCAATGACTACTTCAGCTTCAACCACAACAATATACGAGCACACAATAGATACAAACTTAAAGTGAACTGCTCCAAACTCAATTGCAGAAAATATGATTTCAACAACAGAGTTGTTAATGCCTGGAATGCACTACCAGACTCTGTGGTCTCATCCCAAAGGCCCCTAAACTTTAACCTAAAACTGTCTACTGTTGACTTCAGCCCATTCCTAAGAGGTCTGTAAAGGGCGTGCATAAGAGCACCAGCATGCCTACCGTCCCTGTCCTAATGTTCCCTTTAATTGTATTCATTTTATATATTCAATTCATGCTTATACTTATATATATTATCCAGTATGTACTCAACAAAATAAATAAAATAAAATAAATACTTTCCTATCCTAGAGTTCCAGTTCAATTTGTTATTAGTTTCTTTGAAGGATAAATTTATAGTTCCTGAATTACTATAGCAAAGCAGTATCTGTTAACTGTTAAGAGGCTGTTGACAGCCTCTACACCTCATAAAGCATATGATAGTAATTTATTCCAAAAATTTATCTCTTGGGCTTAAAGGTCTTATTTTGGTGAAGCCTTGACATAATTAAAGGGACACAGGCCTATGCTGTTTTTTTCCAAAAATATCTTATGAAATGATTAGTGTATAGTTGATAGGTCTTTGGAAATGCTGAATATAAGGAATAAATGAAAAGTAAAGCTTGAAAGCTCTGATATGACTTTTTTGCACCTGTTCCTTCATGTTAGTTGAATGGAAATTGCTGTGAGAAAAGATTTCAACTGTGCATGCAATGGAAGTCTGCAATGTCTACTTATTTAGTATGGTTTAAATACCATGATTGCATTTTTGATTGCTAAAGGAGTCATTCCAATTGAAACTAACTTCCAGATTTATGATGTTTATGGTGATATCTATGCTGGTATTATTGCTGTGCAAAAATATGTAAAGATAGTAAATTGGAATAGCAAATAGCTGTCAAGCCTGACATTTTAAAAAAAATATGTGGGTCACATTATATTTATTCTTCAATATTGGAAGGCTGTAATATGTCTCCTTATATGCTGAGGAAAGCAATGAAAATTTCAAGAGTTGAAATATGCCAATAATAGTTGTCATGCTATGAGAATGAAGGGAAAGAATTTCTTTAAAACATCTAGGTCAGGGGTGTCAAACTCACGGCATCACATTATCACATGACATATTTTTTCCTTCGCTAAACTGGGGTGAGCATTGCCAGCATGTGACACATCCGGTGCATGGGCCATGAGTTTGACACCCCTGATCTAGGTAGTTAACAAAACATGGGCTCATATCAGACCCAAGCACGAAGTTGACACATGAAATCCAATTAATTCTTTATTTACTTATATCTTATAGACAGAATCCTGCAGACTAACCTAAAAGTTATATGCTGAGAGATTCTAGGGCATAACTATCCTGAACCTCTTCTTCCCTTCCCATAGAGCTTGGGACTGTGCTGTTATTGTGGCCCGCCAGACTTGTACAATGAGGAGGTTGGGGAGGAACTTGGGCCAGTTCTGGAGTCTAGGGAAGGTTCTGATGGATGCTCTGCATCAGATACAGAGATAGAGCCAGGGCCGTCCAACATTTCCCAGCCACCAGAAAGGCAGCTGCCTTTGGAGGCTGATATGAATGAGGAGGAAGAACAGCTGGGGACTGTTCCAGATGCATGTATACACAGAGCAGTTAGGAGAGGTGTACAACGGACGACAAGGAGTCAATTCGGGAAGCAAAGCACATGTGGATGCTGAATGCCCCCTCCCTGGCTGGGGAATAAATAGAAGGAAAGGGGAGTGGTTGTCGTAGGAGACAACAGTTCATATTACTGAAGATTTTGCTCATTGTGTTTCGTGCCACAAAGACTGCTTGCCAGAACTTAATTTGCAGCCTTTCGGCTGGGAGCTCATGGCCTTGCAATTATCACAAGGAACTGATAAGGTCTGTTACTGCAGTTAATTCCTTGAAGGACTATTTCCTGGACTTTTTGGTGGGTGAATGCAATTAATTTACAAAAAGGAAATAAAAAGGAGTTTTTTGTGACAAGGAGTCTGTTTCTTGCTTCTGCTAAGGCTGGGTCAAAACAGCTATTTCTTAATTTAGGCCTCTTTCTATTTTTTTAAAAAAAAGTTTTTAATTTTTTAGACAAACAAACATTTAATACATCAGTTTTCTCTTCCCTGTGACATCTCAGTGTTATCTTCCACTGTTCTTTTTTCTTCTGTATAGTTGTCATTACTTCTATCTTGATCCGTATCCAGTCCACAATATCAATTCATCACTAACATAATATTCTACTCATCACATATTTTTACATACTTATATAATTAATCATTTATATCTATTCTCCAACCAATAATAA
The DNA here is from genome assembly GCF_029215685.1 of Pituophis catenifer annectens. Taxonomy (NCBI): domain Eukaryota; kingdom Metazoa; phylum Chordata; class Lepidosauria; order Squamata; family Colubridae; genus Pituophis; species Pituophis catenifer. The sequence goes on from NW_027256888.1 coordinate 31,641,511, forward strand.
AAATCATTCCATATTTTAAAATATTCTGAGTCTTATCTTTAATCATCAAAGTTAATCTATTCATTTCTGCACAATTTAAAAAAAAAATATTACTTCTTCTTCCAAAGGTATTTTCTCCACTTTCCAATTTTGTGCATAAACAATCCTTGCAGCTGTTATTACATGTATTATCAAATAAACATTTTCCTTACTAATTTTTTCAGGTAGGATACCCAGTAGGAACAGCTCTGGTTTAAATTTGATACGTTGATGTATCATTTTTTCCAACCAAGTCTTGAGTTTAATCCAATAGTTTTTGGCTTCCGGACATGTCCACCACATATGATAATATGATCCTGGTAGTTGATGACACTTGCAACATTTAGCTGATTTTTCTTTAAACATTTTTGCTAATTTCTTAGGTGGCATATGCTATCTATAAAACATTTTATATTGATTTTCCTTATATGCAGTGGACATTGTTAATTTATAATTCCTTTCCCATATTTGTTGCCATTTTTCCAAATGAATTGAATATCCAAAGTTTCTTCCCCAAGCTATCATTGTTTCTTTTACTTGCTCCTTGTTAAGGATATTCTTGGCTCACAACCGATGTTGTGGGTTATTGAGCAGATTACCCTTTGAGTTTACACATGAAAGCAACTGAGAATGATTGTATTTGTATTTGTATTTATTAAATTTTTATATCGCCCTTCTCCCGAAGGACTCAGGGCGGTGTACAGCCATATTAAAACAACATATACCCACAAAATTTAAAAAACATTTTAAAATATATTAAAAATTCGGCCCTTATATTAAAAACTACAAACACCCAAGAAAATTAAAATTCAGTTTCTAGGCCAGCCCAGCCTTTTGGAACAAGAGAGTCTTAAGGGCATGGCGAAAGGTACGTAGGTCGGGGATCATGTGAATCTCCAGGGGCAGTTCATTCCAGAGGGCAGGTGCCCCGACAGAGAAAGCTCTCCCCCTGGGTGTCACCAGTTGACATTGTTTGGCTGACGGCACCCTGAGGAGTCCCTCTCTGTAGGAGCGTATTGGCCAGTGTGAGGCTATCGGTGGCAGAAGGCGGTCTCATACATACCCAGGTCCTAAGCCATGGAGCGCTTTAAAGGTGGTAACCAACACCTTGAATCGCACCCGGATGACCACTGGGAGCCAGTGCAGCTCACGCAGGAGAGGTGTCACATGGGTGCGACGGGTCACCCCCATAATCACCCGCGCAGCCGCATTCTGGACCAGTTGGAGCCTCTGAGTGCTCTTCAAGGGGAGCCTCATGTAGAGAGCGTTACAGTAGTCCAGGCAGGACATGACGAGGGCATGAGTGACCATGCACAAGGCATTCTGGTCCAGAAAGGGACACAACTGGTGGATCAGGCGAACCTGATAAAAAGCTCCCCTGGCCACAGCCGTCATATGATCTTCTAAAGACAGCTGTGCATCCAGGAGAACACCCAAGTTGTGAGCCCTCTCTGAGGGGGCCAAGATCTCGCCCCCAATAGTCAGCGATGGAGCCAGCTGGCTATACTGGGACGCCGGAAACCACAGCCACTCGGTCTTGGAAGGGTTGAGTCTGAGTCTGTTTCTCCCTATGCAGATCCACACAGCCTCCAGGCACTGGGACATCACATCAAGGGCATCATTGGGGTGGTCTGGGGTGGAGATGTACAGCTGAGTGTCATCAGCATACTGATGGAACTTCACCCCAAAACCATGGATGATCTCACCCAGCGGCTTCATATAAATGTTGAACAGAAGGGGCGAGAGGACCGACCCTTGTGGCACCCCATAAACAAGGCACCTCAAGGTCGACCTCTGTCCCCCTGTCAACACAAACTGCATACGGTCAGAGAGGAAGGAGGAGAACCACTGCAGCACGGTGCCCTCCACTCCCAACCCCTCTAATCGGCGCAGCATGATATCATGATCGATGGTATCAAAAGCCACTGAGAGGTCTAATAGGACCAGAACAGAGGAACAACCCCTGTCCCGAGCACTCCAGAGATCATCAACCAATGCGACCAATGCTGTTTCCATGCTGTACCCCGGCCTGAAGCCCGACTGGAACGGATCCAGATAGACAGCTTCATCCAGGTACTGGGGAAGTTGTCACGCCACCACACTCTCAACAACCTTCGCAACGAAGTGAAGGTTGGAGACTGGATGATAGTTCGCTAATACAGCCTGATCCAGGGAAGGCTTCTTGAGAAAGGGCCTCACCACTGCCTCTTTCAGGGAAGGAGGGAAGAAACCCCCACTCAAAGAAGCATTAATAATCCCCTGGAGCCAGCCTCGTGTGGCTGTCCAGGAGGCCAGCACCAACCAGGAGGGACACGGGTCCAATAAACATGTGGCAGCACTAAGCCTACCCAGAATCCTGTCCACATCCTCGGGAGTCACAAGGTCAAACCCCACCCAGATAACACTCTCAAGACCCACCTCTGTCACCCCATCTGAATCTACCCAATCGGAGTCCAGGCCTTCCCGAATCTGAGTGACTTTGTCATGCAGGAATTGCACAAAATCCTCAGCCTTACCCTGCAAGGGGTCTTCTCTCGCTCCCAAATGAAGGAGGGAGCGGTCATCCTAAACAGGTCTGCTGGGCGGTTCTCTGCAGTTGCAATAAGAGTGGAAAAATAATTAAACTTTGCCACTTTTATCGCCACTAGGTAGATCTTAATATGAGACCTCACCAGTGTTCGGTCAGATTCACAGCGGCTGGCCCTCCAATCACACTCCAGGCATATTTTACGGCACTTCATCTCTGTCAGCTCCTCAGAAAACCAAGGAGCCAATTGAGATCGGCACCAGGTCAGAGGCCGCAAAAGCACGACGCAGTCCAAAACTCCAGCGGCCACTCTATCCCAGGCAGCCACCAGTTCTTCAGTCGAGTCGTGAACCAGAGCCTCAGGGAATGGCCCAAACTCCGTCAGGAACCTATCCGGATCCATCAGGCGCCTGGGATGGAACCACCTGGTCGGTTCCATCTCCCTGCGGTGGAGGGTAGTTGCTCGAAAGTCTAGCCAAAGGAGTGAATGATCTGACCATGACAAGGGCTTGATGTCTATATCCCCTATTTCTAGATCATTCAGCCACTGACCAGAGACAAAATCAGATCTAGAGTGTGTCCCCCCCGTGTGAGTGGGGCCTTGAATTAACGGGTCAGGTCTATGGCTGTCATGGAGGCCATGAACTCCCAAGCCGCCTCTGATGTTTCACCGACAGATGGCAGGTTGAAATCCCCCATGACCGTAAGTCTGGAGATATCCACCGCTACCCGGGCTACTACGTTGAGCAGCTCAGGCAGGGCTGCTACTATGTGGCAGGGAGCCAGGTACGCAATCAGCAAGCCCATCTGCACCCCAAGGCCCCACTTCACAAGGAAGGACTCACATCCGGCTATCTGTGGTACAGTGGCCTCCCTCAGACAGAGACTTTCCTTAATAATAGCCGCCACCCCCCCGCCCCTACTTTGAGCCCTCGGCTGGTGGAATGCGCGGAAGCCTGGCGGGCACATTTCAATGAGGGGAACCCCCCCTCCCAGCCCAACCTGGTCTCCGTAATACCCGCCAGGTCAGCACCCCCCTCCTAAACAAGATCGTAAATGATTGTGGATAATAACAGTTCACATACAAACAAACTGGGTTTTGATAATATTTTACTTTTAGGGAAAAAGCAAAATCATAGTCCAAAAACATTCCAAGTCATATACATATAAAGTGAGATAAGATCAGTCCAGGGATATTTTCATATATAAAGTTTTCCTACCAGTTGTAGAAAAATACAATAAAACAGATGTTCTTTAGTTTCATTCAGGATCACAGTTCAATATAAAAACAGTCAATAAATATTAGAAAAGCAATAAATAGCCATGATCAAGCAATGATCATGCAGAGAGATCAAATATAGAGTTACAGCATATCAGCAGGTAAAATGGTGTAATGTCCACACAAACCATAATTCAGCTTTCCTTAAGTACATTGGCTACAGAGCTCAGCCAATCAAGATGCATGATGATGCAACACAGTTCTTAAATAATACTTTTAGCTACAAACACACAATATTGGTTTATATATTGCCTGACCAACCTGTTGGGTAATAACAATTTCCTAACACTCCTCCTCTAATTCAATACTAAGCAAAAAGTTATAATTTTTTTTATTAAATTATCATCTGTTCCCATGAGTATCTTATCCAACTCAGTCTTTTCCATATAGAAACCATATAATTTAGCATCCTTCTCATATCTTGTTTGTATCTGCATATACACATACCAGTCTGACTCAATCCCCTGTCCTTCTAGTTCCTGTTTCCCTTTCAATTCTCCCTCGTCTGTTAATAAATCTTTATATCTAACAATATTGCCAAAATTAAAAACATTTGGGTGTATTAAAGCTTCCATAGTCGATAACCATGTTGGTATTTTCACATAGTATTTATTTCTTACTTTCTCCCAAACCAATAACAATGCATTTCTTACATAGTGTCTATGAAAATTTGTGTGTATCTTATTTCTACCATACCACAAAAAGGCATGCCATCCCAGTTGCAAGTAATAACCTTCCAATGTTAACAACCTTATATTTTTTAACTCCACCCATTCCTTCAACCATGTCAAAGTTGCTGTCTGGTAATATAATTCCCCACTTGGTAACTCAAATCTACCTCTCAATCTTGTATCTCAATCTTGAAGGACTATTTCCTGGACTTTTTGGTGGGTGAATGCAATTAATTTACAAGAGGTAAATAAAAAGGAGTTTTTTGTGACAAGGAGTCTGTTTCTTGCTTCTGCTAAGGCTGGGCCAGAACAGCTGTTTCTTAATTTAGGCCTCTTTCTAGAATGTATTCTCTCAGCAAACCCCAGTGTTGCTGAGATTTCTTCTCCTCTTTCTTCAGGAACACATTCCATAACAGCTTATTATTATAGCCTAGACTTGCACTTAAACCTGTCATTCAAATAATGGACAGATAGAGAAATTCTCTATCACAGACATCCTCCTACATTCAACTATCCTTGTCTCACTATAAGAACAGGAACTGAAGATTGCTTTTCTAATCTCCATGACAGTAGTTCAGGAAATAAGACTGGGGAATTTACCAATGTCTTTTATTTAATTTTTCTTGCATCAAAGTAGTAATGACAGCATAATTTGGCTGGCCTAATTATTATGGCACAATAAAGTTTACCATCAGTTTGTAAAATTTAAGTCAGCATACTTTTCTGCTGACTCAAGGACTAGAGAAAAGCAAGTTAATGCAGCTATGGGAAAAGCTTTTCAACTGATGCTGAACAATAAAGCAGTGATCTGAAATCATGAAAATCTGCTTGTAGCAGCTGGTATTATGTTGCCTTCAGGGATTTATAGGAGTCTTGTTTCAGTTTAAATATGCCATGAATATACGTATGTATACAAGCTTTTTTCATAGTAAAAATAAATTAAATGGTAATTTTTTGCTTCAGTTAATGTTTTGCAGGATCCTGTGAAAGGTGATTTTGCAAATTAAAATTTATTACGGAAAATAACAAAAATGTAAGAGTAATAAATTAATATTTACTTTCCTAAGAGAGTTTATCCAGCTCTTCCATGTTTGTTAGAGAAAAATTGCATGAAATCATATAGATATTTATTTCTTGTTATGAACTGCAAAAGTAAAATATCAGCATGTTTGGACTTCTGGAAACATCAGGAATCAAGATTATTTATCAGTATGTAATAAAAAATAGAGTAAGTCTAAAAATTGCAGAATTTTAAAAATCTACACCCATTTCTTAATAACTCAGTAAGCAGAGGCTTACATGAAAGTTCAGTCATTTTTTTTCAGTAGAAGGGATAACTATACTCTTTTTTAAAATGATTTCGGTAACAATGAGAGCAAAAATATATATTCATGTTATAAGCAACCCAGCAAGCAAGCAAGCAAGGTTAACGTTGTATTGCTTTAAATAAACGAACAGTAGATGTCTAACATTTGAACAAGGAATGCAAGTGTAAGTTTATTTATTTAGTTATAAAATTATTACAAGGATTTGATCAATGACCCCAAAATAATGTGCAGATTAGAACTGAAAGTGTCCATGTCTGCAGTTTAGTAAGATATGTCATCTCTTCATCAGCAGCTCTGATCAACTTTTGTTTCTCATGGGTTGCAAGTCTTTGCATCTTATCCCAGGAATCTGGCTCTGGTTTTAATGGTATGTGAGCAACATAGGATAAATGTTTAGCTGGGATGCCTTTATTGCTTCTGGTGGATTTCCTGATTGAAGCCTCTTGTGGCCTGACTTCTTCTTTTACAGTATTTGGATAGTCTGCATTAATTTCTATTTCCGTGTCACTTTGTTGCTTATCTTCATGTTACACTGATGTGGAATTTCCCTCAGTTTTTTTTTTAATTTTATTATAAATTAGAGGCAAAAAACAGAATAAAGACTATAACAAAACACGATCACATACATACGACTGAGGTTGATTCAACCCCCATATATATATACAGTTTCTAAGTAACATTACATATCATCATACTACAGCTTTGATTAGGTTTATCATATTGCATCTTGCATTTGTTAATCTTCTTATATCTAATATTCCCTTATTTATATTTAGCTTGCTGTTTACATATCTATGCTACATGCTTCTCTAACATCTACCTCATGACATTTTTACTTCTATCCATTGGTACCATTTATCCCAGCTTTGATTGAAAATTGATTCTTGTCTATCTTTAAGTATATATATTAATCTATCACATTCTGCACAAAATTTTGTTGATAATCATCTGATCCGATGGTACTTCCTTCCCTTTCCAAAGTTGCGCATATGCAATTCTAGCTGCAGTGGTAATGTGTATGAAAAGGTACCAGTCTGCTTTCCTTATGCCCCCAGGGTTTATTCCTAGCAAGTAGTCCTCTGATCTCAGTTGAAAGCTGATTCCTGTAATCTCCATGAGCCAAACTTTTATCTTACTCCAATAATTTTGGGCTTGTAGACATGTCCACCATTGGTGGTAAAATGTACCCCTGGCTGACCCACATTTCCAACATTCTGCTGAGGTTCCAGGGAACATCTTTGCGATTCTTGCTGGTGGTATATGCCATCTATATAACATTTTAAATATATTTTCTTTGAAAGACACTGCCATCGTCATTTTCGCATTTCTATTCCATATTTGTTGCCATTTTTCCAGATCTAATGAATATCCGAAATTCCTCCCCCAGGCTATCATCGAGTCTTTAACTATTTCCTCAGCTACAAATCGGGACAGGAGGAGGTTATATACCTTAGTGATACATTTCTTATCACCTTCCAGGAGGGCTTTATCGAACTCTTGTGGTGAAGTGAAAACGCCCCCATTGGCTTTATCTTTTTGATATCTTGCTTGAATTTGTGCATATGCCCACCAAATTGATTGTAGTTTGTATATGTAGTTCCGCTTTAGATCTAAGATTTCCCCCACCGTCCAACAATTCCCTGTATATCACAGGTTTATCCAACTTGTATAGAGGTGGGTATATAGTCGCTTCAAGGGTCACAAACCAATATGGAATCTTATTATACATCATTCCTTTGATCTTATTCCATACCTTAATCAGACATCCCCTTACATAGTGATTTGTAAAATATTTATGCTGTCCTGCTTTGATTGGCCAGAGAACATGATGCCACCCCTGCTGTAAATTATACCCTTCAATTTTTAATATACGCTTACTCTTCAGTATTATCTGATCTTTTACCCAAACCAGGCAAGAAGCTTGATAGTACCGCTCCCAGTTGGGGAGTCCCAAGCCTCCCCTTGTTTTATGCTCCTGCATCATTTTCCTTTTAATACATGGCTTTTTCCCTTGCCATATGAATTTTCCAATTATCTGATCCATTTTCCTAAAGAAACTTTTCTCTAATCTTGCCGGGGCCATTTGAAAAGATATATCCATTTTGGCAGCATGTGTGCCTTTATCACTGCCATTCTTCCTAGCAGGGATAGCTGTACTTTCCTCCACCGATCTAAATCCTGTTCCATTTGCAAGATGAGTTTATCATAATTATTCTTTTTTATCGAGGAGCATTTTGGGGCCAGCAATATGCCCAAGTATTTTACCTTTTTAGCTATTTGTATTCCCATCACATTCTCTATCTCCAATTTCCGTGTCCCCTTAAGATTTTTAACAAGTAATTTGGTTTTGTCCCTGTTAATTTGTAGACCCGCTACTGCATTGAATTCCTCAATACTTCTTAACAAATTTGGCCCTGAGGTCATTGGCTCCTCCAATATAAAGATGAGATCATCTGCAAACGCTTGTATTTTAAACTCCTCTTTCCTAACATTAAATCCTTTTATTTCTTTGTTTTGTCTGATTTGATTTAGTAAAGGTTCCAGAGTCAAAATAAATAATAACGGGGATAGTGGGCATCCTTGCCTAGTTCCCCTACGTATTTGTATCTCCTCTGTTGTTTCACCTTCAATTAACACTCTTGCGTATTGGGCCATATAAAGTGCCCGGATAGCTTGTGTAAAACTAGATCCAAAATCCATCTCCTCAATTTGTAATAAAATAAAGTCCCAATTAACCCTATCAAACACCTTTTGCGCATCGAGGAACATTAAAACCATTTCTTTGTCTGTATATGTTTCATAATATTCCAGTGTATCCATGATGGTTCTAATGTTGTCTCGTAAATATCTATATGGCAAAAAGCCATTTTGATCTTGGTGGATGTATTCATTTAAAAAAACATTTAATCTTTCCACTAATATTGATGTAAATATTTTGTAGTCCGAATTTAGTAGGGAAATGGGTCTATAGTTTTTAATCTGTGTTCGATCAGAAACAGGCTTGGGAGCAACTTGATGTAAGCTTCCATCCATGACCTGGGAACTATACCTTTAGTTAGAACTTCATTAAATAGGTCTTTCATATTTGGCAATAGTATATCATATATCTCTTTATATAATTCAACTGGCAATCCATCCGGTCCCGGTGATTTGCCACATTTCTGCTTCTTAATAACAGTTTCAATTTCTCCTTTCCTAATCTCTGAATTAAGAATATCCTTCATATTTTGTGGGGTTTTAGCTAATTTTAAGTTTTCAAGGTATGCCCTTACTTGCATCTCCTGTATTCTCTCTTTTTGATATAATTTCTCAAAAACTTTTGTAATCACCCTCTTTTTCCCTTCCACATCCCCCACGAGATTTCCCTCACCATCTTGTAAGGCATCAATTCTCTTTGCTTCTGTTTCTTTTCTTAACCTATACGAGAGCCATTTACCTGCTTTATTAGCATGTTCAAAAAAATGTTGCATCCCCCGCTTAAGTTTGTTCACCAATTCCTCTTGATCCAGTAATGATAATTTATGTTTAAGAAGCTCTTTTCTCTCTTTTCTCTTCTCATTTCTCGGGTCTACTTGTAATGCCCTCTCTTCCTTTTCCAATTCTTCTAAAATTTGCTCCTCTTCTCTCTTTCTAATTTCCATTTATGCACTGAAATTTTTATTGAATATCCTCTTATAACCGCTTTCATAGTATCCTAGTTATTTTGTAGCGAGGTATCCTCTCGTCTATTTTCCTCATAAAAAAGCTTTAGTTCTTTTTTCAATCCTGTGACAAAGTCCTCCTCCTTTACCAGATCTGTCCTCATTGTCCATCTTCCTTCCTTTCTTTCGTTCCAATTTACTGTCACCGGATTGTGGTCCACCCATTCATTTGGTCCAATTTCTATTTCTACAGCCAATCTTAATATTTCTGGAGTAGCCCAAATCATATCTATCCTGGACCATGTCTTATGTCTAGGGGAGAAATACGTAAATTGGACCTCTCTTGGATGTGCAACTCTCCAAACATTTTCCAGTCCTAATTCATCCCGAATTTGGTCACATATCAACGGCAGTGTTCCAGCACCACAAGTACCACGAGCGTTTTTACCTGCACAACCAGCACATCAAATGCATGTTCCTCTATTGTTTCACTGGCTGGTGATTCTAAATTAAAGTGCTCAGGACAAAACTATAAGGCATGGGTAAGGAGTTTATGTAAAAGGTCCTCCAGGGTTCCGACATCCGTCTGTCAAGCCGCCACCGGCAGGTCTGTGGACCTACCCTGTCCTGTAGGGACAGGGGGTTAGAGAGGGACTCCTTGGACAGCTGAGAGGAGGTGGTGGTGGATGCAGCAGCCATGGCAGCTGCCCCGAGACTGCGGCAACTGGAACAAAAGGATGTGCAGGAGGAGAAACGGAGAGCGGTTTCTTAGAATATATTTTGGGTTTTCTTTCTTTAAAGTTTGAAGTGTTTGTGTTAGTTCATGAAATTTTGAACACACTGAAGTTTCATTGACAATTACACTTCTACTGATGGTTACCTTGTTTGTGTCCTGGTGTAAAATTCTGTATCCCTTTTGAGATTCCCTGTACCCCACAAGTACACTTCCCTTTGCGCAAGTATCCCATTTTGTATGTTTTTCTTTTGAGATGTGCACATAGGCTTTGCTTCCAAAAAATTTGAGATGACTTAAATTCAGAGCTTTTCCATTCCATAGTTTATACAGTATATATATATATATATATATATATATATATATATATATATATATATATATATATATATATATATATATATATATAATTGTATAAACATAGTTTATACAATTCTCAGTTGATTTTCCTGTTAGTTGGTTTTGGAGATAACACACAATCATAACTGCTTCCCTCAAGTATGTGGTTGGCATATTCCATCAAACAGTATAGTTCTTCTACTCTCACATAGAGTATGGCTCATTCTTTCTGCAACCCATTTTATTCTGTTGCATGGCACAGTAGTTTGAAATATTATGCCAGGCTTTCTTAGAATCACCTGTGTGTTTTCACTTATATATTCAGTTAAAAGTCTATGGAGATTCAGTTATATATTCAGTTCCATTGTCTGTTTGCAAGACACTTGCCATTTTGCCAAATGTATTGCTTACTTGAGCCAAATACTGTTCACGTTTCTCTGGGACATCATTTTTGTTGTGTAACAGATATACTGCAGTATACCTTGAGTAAGAATCCTTGGTAATCTGTAAAAGTGAGAAAATACCTCTTCTTCCCTGGAGTTAATTTTTCCACTGGACTGCAAAGATCTGAATGAATTAAGTCCAGAGGTGTTTGTTTTTTAAGCTCTGCTGTTATTCTGCTTTGGAAAGGCTTTTCTTGTCATTTTTCCAACTGGTTCATTGTTTGATCAAATGATTCATTTTTATTCCACTTGCATAGTCATTCTCAATTCATTTCTGATGTCAGCGTTCCAAATTAGGCTCTCTTCCAGCGCTGACATAACAAGATGAAGCAGGAGCTTGATTTATTGCTGAGATGAACTTTTACCTAGTTTTGTGTGTGTACAGATAGGGTTTCCTGGGAGACGAGGAGGGGGGGCTACATTCCTGTGAAAAGAACGTGCCGGGATGTAGAGATGGATATGCATGTTGGCCAATGGGACATTGGGGTTGGAGAGCGGAAGAGGAGGGGGTTGGAAGGAGGGGCCAGTTTGGCTGCAATTAGAATCAGGGATGTCGGCTTATTTCTGTTCTTAATAAAAAAAGATTCATTAGAGACTGCGCTTGAAAATGAAACTTATTTTAAGATAGAGCCGAAACCTGACAGACAGCCAAACTCTCCTCCAAATCCAGGCTGGCTGAGTTTAAATCATCCCGTTCCCTCCCAGACATCTGGTCGGACGGACTATGGCTGAAGCCAAGCCCTCGGAGGAAAGCCTGCTTCAAGAAACGGGAGGAGCAGAAGCGGTCGTGATTCCAGCCAACTTGGAAAATACAAAGGTAAAAGATAAAGAAAAACCCCTAAGTGAATTGGGAAGGGCGAGCTGGGGATGGGAATGGCAGCGAAGCCCAGACAAGGCAGCACCTCCCCACCCCAGGATGAGAGACGAGGCAAAGGACTACCAACTCCAAGGCTGGCCCTCCAGAGCTCAGCACAGAGAGGAGAGGGCAGAGAGGGAGGAACCACCCCAGTTCAGAGGGAAGTTCGATGGTGACCCAGATAACCTCGCCCAATTCCTCGATTCAGCTGAGATATACATAGAGCGGTTCGGACACCTCTACCCTTTCCCCAGAGCCCTAGTGAATGCTATCTCGGAAGGGCTGGAGGGAGAAGCAAAGAGGTGGTCAGCATCACTCTACAAATACAGGGCCCCCCAGCTACAAGATGCGGATGGGTTCTTGCAACTATTGAGAGCCCATTATGAGGAGGAGGAGGAGGACCCCTATGTGGAAGACGAGCTCAGAAACCTAATGCAGAGGGGGAAGCCTATCAGAGAGCATATCCGTGAATTCAGGAGAGTCATTGGGACACTGCCTCCCCTACCAGAGCGATTGCTGGTGTATTTTTTTAGAACAAGCCTAGATAAAAGAATTTCCCAAGTGACTGCCTATCGTGACATCCCAAACCGACTAGCTGAATGGTTCCGGGTAGCGATAAAAGTCGACAGAGGGCTGCGGGCGAGTGACACGTCAAAACCACCAGAGGGAAAGGAGAGAGGCCGACCAGACCAGGGGCCACTCAATAGACGAGAAACCCCAACATCACAGCCCTCCTACAGACCAACTGCCCCACGGAGCCCACTGAAATGCTACAGATGTGGGGGAAGCGGCCACATAGCAGCAAGATGTGGAACGCCTAGACCGGGACCCAATCCACCACCCAAAGCACGGCCGGAACGAGGGCCCAAGCGCGTCACCCACGTACTGCAGGAAGCTCCCCAAATCCCTGAGTTCTTCGCTCATCTGACCGAAACCAGAGGAATCCCAGATGAGAGAGATCAGTTCCCCGAACCCTATGACACGGAAGACGAAGGCGAGGATGACCCAATGGTGAGTGGACCCGTCCACCCTTTTCTTTTCCCCATACGCCTAACAGCCCCCAAAACAGGGGCCCAAGAGACTTTCCAAGCCCTAATAGACTCAGGTAGCACACGGTGCCTAATCAACCTACCCACAGTTCTAAAATTGGGAATCCGAGCTAAACAGCTCAAACAACCAATTCGCTTCGAGCAAGTTGATGGGTCCCTAGTGGGAGGAACATATGCCACACATTTGACTGAACCCGTGAGACTAGAACTCGCAGATCACTGGGAGACGATCTGCTTCATAATAGCCCCCAAGATGACAGAACCAGTCATATTGGGACTCTCATGGCTCGACAAATGGGGCCCAATCATTTGGTGGCAAGAGGGAACCCGCAGGCTGAGAATAGCAAAGGGGCCCCAACCCCTGCCGCCCCGACCAGAAGAATTCCCTCCCATGCTGAAACCCCAAAGCAGCCCTCCACTACAGAAGAAAACACCACCAACACAAGGGCCCCTCCCAGAAGGTGCAGCAAAACAATTGGCAGCCGCACCCACCACCGCTTGTAACGCAAACCAGATCCCAAGGGAGTACCAAGACCTTGCAGGGGTATTCAGCGAGGCTGAGTGTGACATTCTGCCCCCCCACCGCGAGACCGATTGTGCCATCGAGATTATCCCAGGAGCGAAACTACCCAAACCTAAAATGTATGCTATGACGCCCCGAGAAATGCAGGAAATGTGGGACTACATAGACAAAAACTTACAAAGGGGATTTATTGAGCCAGTGAAACCAAGGGTAGCGGCGCCGGTCATGTTTAAAGAGAAAAAGGACGGCTCCATGAGACTGGTGGTCGACTTTCGAAATATCAATGCTGTTTGCGTACACAACTTGTACCCCCTCCCCCTCATGAAAGACATGTTAGCCCACCTAGCTAAAGGGAAGGTTTTCACCAAACTAGACCTTCGAGAAGCTTATTACCGAGTACGCATAAGGGCAGGAGATGAATGGAAAACAGCATTCAACTGCCCCCTGGGTAGTTTCCAGTTTAAAGTAATGCCTTTTGGATTGCAAGGAGCCCCGGCAGTGTTCATGCAGTTAATAAACGAAGTCTTACATGAACACCTTTACAAAGGGGTCCTCATCTACCTGGACGATATTCTTATCTACACGGAGACCATAGACGAACATATACCCCTCGTCCGCCAAGTACTGGAAAAACTGCTACGGGCAAACCTATATGTCAAACTGCCAAAATGCGATTTCCACCAATCACGGCTAGACTACCTGGGCTACTGAGTATCAAATGAGGGGATAGAGATGGACCCAGCCAAGGTCCAATCAGTTCTACAATGGCAGCCCCCTCGCACCCGCAGACAACTGCAAAGTTTTCTAGGTTTTGCGAATTTCTACAGACAATTCATCCCCTCGTTTGCGAAGATTGCCAAACCTTTGACAGACCTCCTAAAGACAGGAAGCCCAGCGATGAAACCTCGCCCGGGACAACCCCTACAGTGGGACCTGACCTGCCAACAGGCATTTGAGACGCTAAAAGGACTGTTCGCGAAAGAACCTGTCTTAAAACACCCAGATCCAGAACAGCCTTTTGTCATCCAAGCAGACGCAAGTGATGTGGCAGTAGGAGCCGTGTTACTCCAAAAGAACAACCAAGGGGATCTACAACCCTGCGCCTACACCTCCCGCAAACTCACCGATACGGAGAGGCGATGGGCGGCGTGGGAGAAGGAAGCGTTTGCAGTAAGGTGGGCCTTGTTGACCTGGCGGCACCTTCTAGAGGGAGGCCAGAAACCATTTGAAGTCTGGACTGATCATAAAAACCTAGAGGCCCTAAAAACCCCACGAAAACTGTCGCCCAGGCAAGTGCGGTGGGCACAATACTTCAATCGTTTCAATTTCGAGCTTAAGCACATCCCAGGTGGGAGAAATTTCCTGGCTGATGCCCTCTCCTGGATGCCCCAATACAACAGTGAGCGGGAGCAGGTAGTGAATGCCATCATCCCCTCCACCCAAGCTGCGGCCCAAGTGATCACCAGACGGCAACGACGTGACCAGCAAGGCCAACTTGCAAGTGACTTAACTGCAAAATTAAAAAATGAAACGCTGACAGACCCCTGGTATCGGGACAATCAACATCTCTTGACAAAAAGAGATGAACTAGCATGGAGGGGGACAAAGCTCTATGTCCCACAGAGTTTACGCATCCTGATTCTCAAGAGGAGCCACGATGTTAAACCAGCAGGACACTTCGGGTTCCTAAAGACTCTGCACCTAGTACGGAGGCAGTTCTGGTGGCCACATATGAGAAAGGACGTAGACAGTTATGTAAAAAGCTGCACCATTTGTGCCACGATGAAGACAAGGCCAGGGTGCCCGCCTGGATTGTTGCAACCAGTAGCTGAGCCAACAAGACCATGGGAGGAGATTGCAATGGACTTTATAGTAGACCTACCGAGGAGTAGTGGAAATACAGTGATCTGGACTGTAATAGACTTATTCTCCAAACAGGCACACTTCATTCCTTGTAGTGGACTGCCTTCAGCTGTCAGTTGTCCAAACTGTTCCTGAAACACATTTACCGCCTACATGGAGTCCCCAGGAGAATCATTTCCGACAGAGGGGTCCAGTTCACAGCAAAGTTCTGGAGGGAGTTTCTACGATCCATAGGTTCATCCCAAGGGCTCAGCTCAGCATTTCACCCGAGTACCAATGGGGGGGCAGAAAGACTGAACGCTATGATAGAACAGTATTTAAGATGCTACGTCGACTACCAGCAGTCCAATTGGGCAGACCTCCTACCTTTTGCGGACGTTGCATATAATAATGCTGTCCACAGCAGCACGGGGCTAACCCCGTTCAAAATAGTGAGTGGCATGGATTTTGTTCCCATGCCAGAATACCCGAGGGAGCCCCCTTCCTCAGTCAGTTTGACCGACTGGATGGCAATGTTGAGACAAACTTGGGAAAATGTTAAGAGGGCGCTGGCAAAGGCGGCTCAATCTTATAAGGACCAAGCAGACAAGCACCGAACTCCCCAAAGACCATTTCAGCTGGGAGAGAAAGTTTACCTCTCCACCAAGTACTTGAGACTTAGACTCCCGAGCAGGAAATTGGGCCCAAAATTTATAGGACCATTTCCTATAATAAAAATAATCAACCCCGTTACAGTGCAATTGCAGTTGCCACGGCTTTTGGGGAAAATTCACCCCGTTTTTCACAGTAGCCTTCTAAAACCTGTAGTGGGGTCTACTTTAAGGCCGACACCACGTGAACCCCCTGGGCCCCTGGTTGTTGGGGGCCAAACGCACTACAAAGTGCAGCGGATTCTTGATTCAAGATGGCACAGGGGGCGCCTTCAGTACTTAATTAAATGGAAGGGTTACCCATTGTCAGAGGCTTCCTGGGTGAAGAGCGCAAACATCCAAGCTGATCGCCTTATAGCAAGATTCCATGCAGACCACCCGGGAAAGCTGGGGGGGGTGCACAGTCAGGGAGGGACTGATGAGACTAATCTTAATGTGTTTTCCCTATGGGATAGGTGATGTCGCAGAAGTGAAGGGAGAGGGGCCGGATGTCAGCGTTCCAAATTAGGCTCTCTTCCAGCGCTGACATAACAAGATGAAGCAGGAGCTTGATTTATTGCTGAGATGAACTTTTACCTAGTTTTGTGTGTGTACAGATAGGGTTTCCTGGGAGACGAGGAGGGGGGGCTACATTCCTGTGAAAAGAACGTGCCGGGATGTAGAGATGGATATGCATGTTGGCCAATGGGACATTGGGGTTGGAGAGCGGAAGAGGAGGGGGTTGGAAGGAGGGGCCAGTTTGGCTGCAATTAGAATCAGGGATGTCGGCTTATTTCTGTTCTTAATAAAAAAAGATTCATTAGAGACTGCGCTTGAAAATGAAACTTATTTTAAGATAGAGCCGAAACCTGACATCTTTATTATATCAGGATTTCTGTGCCCAAGTCGTCTGTGCCATGTGTGAATGCAGTTTGAATGTTTTTCCTCCTTGGCAGTATTAATCACCTCATTGCAGTTCAGCTGATATAGTTCATCTGCAATTTTACCAAGGTAAAGTTAGATATCCCTTTTTGTGATGGCACAACTGTTCCCTTGGAAGTTCACTACATTGTCTTGTTTTGTGAGCTTCTTCACTGACAAAATATTTATTTTAAGAGCATGGACATACAGGACATTTTTCACAAATATCTTCTGATAACACTCTGGAAAATAGGACAGTAAATAAAACAATCTCCTATTCCTTCTGATTCCATTATTTGCCCATTAGCTGTGGTAATTTTTTCTATTTTACTCTAGTCAAGGGGAATAAATGAAAAATTTGTCATTTGTCATGTGACTTATAGCTCCTGAACACACTATGCCTGCAAAGATGAGGTGCAACTTTTGGATTGAAAAACATATTCATTGTCTGAAGTAAAATCAGTTTCTTCCTTCACAGTTTTGGTCTTTTGTAGTTTAGTTTGTTTTTTGCATTCTAGTAGGGTTGCTTCCAAAAAATAGCGGACAAGCGGTGTGTGTGTGTGTGTGTGTGTGTGTGTGTGTGTGTTAAGTAGTAAAAAAATTAAAAAAATGTACAATTAAATTATATATTTTCTTACAAACATTTTAACATGTATTAAAATAATCACTTCAAAACTTTACTTAAAATTCAAAACATCAAATATATTATAATAATATGTAAAATATTAAATTACATTTTACTTCGCTGTCGTGTGTATTTTTTATTTGACTCCGCAGCTTTGATCAATTCTTTGTGTTTAAGGAATAATTCTTTAATTTCAGTACAATGTTGAGAAATATTAAAAAATATACAAAGTTCACTTCGAACTGATGGTACAAGCAGTCGGTTACGTTCGTCAGTCCACAAATTTCCCATGACGCTGAAAATTTGTTCAACGTTTGCATTTGATACCGGAATTGATGCACAATACTGGAACAGTTTCAGTAAACTCGGAACTGGCTCTTTCTTGAAAAAGTACGTCCACTTATCAAGGGATGACTCGCCCTGCAGATGAACATAAACTTCTTCTAAGGCAGAAATTTCATTGAAGAGAGTGTTGGGTGGAAGTTCTTCTCGCCATGGTGATAATAACCAGATGTTTGTCATTTCTTCTAAAGTTGGAGGATTATTGCGATCAATTAGATTGAAACAACTTAACGTCTCATATACTGAATCGGTGAAATTATACCACTTTTCTAGGTACGCAATGGCTCTTTGATACACATTGATGGCTTCTTTCTTGAACTTTTGCATGGCATTCTCAGGCAAATGTTTTTCACGTAAGGCAAATAAAACTTTCATTCCAAAAAACTGCTCATCGTATTTTTTTTGCAAAGAATCACGCAGCTTACACATGATAATGTGAAGATCACATGCAAGAATTTTCTTGCTTTCCAGCTTCAGTAGGGTGTCTTGCATTATTGACATGAAGAAGTGTGTGAAATATAAATACAATTCTAAAATTGTTGGTTCATCGTCCTTTGCGAGTTCATTTTCCTGATCCGTAATAAGGTTCCAGATAACCTTATGACACTCATCAGATCAAGAGAAATAAAATACAATTTTAGAGGTATCCAGTTTAAAAGAAGTCTTTCGACCGCTTTAAACAAACTTAACCAACATGTTGGAACATGGCGCAAAACTTCATGGAATTCTGACTCGCAAAACTCAAATCTGTTTTAATCTGTCTGGGCCAAAATGATTTAATTTGATTTTATCTGGTTTTAAAATTTTTTGTATCTATGTATTTTATTGTTGGCTGTTCACCGCCCTGAGTCCTTCGGGAGTAGGGCGGTATACAAATCAAATAAACTAAACTAAACTAAACTAAAAAATGATTTCAACTCTTCTCATTTCTTCGCAGAATTCAAAAATTCGGCAAAAACCTTCAGCACTACATTTTCGATATCAAAAGATAACTGCTTTAATGCATTTTTTGCGCTGTTGTATAAAATGTGATTATTGCAATGAGCATTCGATCTTTGTCTCATTCTAACTTATGAAAAAAAAGACAAAATGTGATCCTCCTATCCTTATTCTCTTAAACTGTACAGCTTTAGATTACATACCATTTCATCATAAAGCTTTTGAATAAAAAAAATGTCCACTATTTTGTGAAAAAAAATAGTGAACATAATGTGAAAAAAGTGGACTATCCGCTCAAATAGTGGACACCTGGCAACCCTAAAGTCTTGAAATATGTTACTGAAAAATATGGTCTGAACTATTTTTAGAAACTGTAAGAATTATATGGGCCTAACTGGATACCAAATGAATTTGGAGTACAGCTGGAATGAATAAAGTTTTTCTACCATGGAAAAATGATTGCAATACTGATACAGCTTCTTGGGCATTTTGAGCTTCATATTCTCTGTGAATTTTGCATAAATCAATGGCATAAAAAAACTACTCATAGATACTAAAACAATTTAATCTTCTCACTAGGGTGGTTATTTAGAATTCAAACATGTATTTTGGATTGTTTCACAGAGGCCATTGCTTCGGTCCTGTAGTAAATTCTGGGAAACTAACACTGTTTCACCTGCATGCTGCTTTGTTAATTTTGGTGGGTAATAAGAAAGGTCATTCATGTGAACAGCTAATGCATTAATATAATAGTTTAACAACCATGGGCAGGAATAAGCCTTGCCTGATTCTTTTATTAACAGGAATCTTGCTGGTATAGTGACTTTGAGAGCAACATTTAACTTAAGTATATGGATGGTAGTAGGATCCTTTTATATATAGATAAGTTTTGTAATTTGTATACAAGTAGGGCCTATGAATCAAGTCAAAAGCTGTTCTAAAGTCTATATAGAGTGAAGTGGCTTGGAAGTACACTGTTATGCCAGATGTTGTAGAATCAAGGCAAAGTCAAAAATGGAGTAGTCTGTTCTAAAACTAAGTTGTTTTACAAAAAATTGTTCAGTCTACACCTTGCTGATGAGACTGAGGAAGATGCTGGATTATAAATGGTTAGACGCTTTTGATTCCCTTTTTTAATAAATGGGGATTATTAAGGCAAGGTCCCAGTCTTTGGAAATCATTGCTTTTCAGTCAATGAAATAAAGAAGCAACATGCTGGAGCCCACTAGTCCATGTTGGAGCATATAACTCTTGACTGCGTTGTACCAGGGTTAAACTGCTTAATTAAATCTACAATTTAGTAGTTGTCACTTTATGCCATTGAGGGACTGAGCCATATTCAGCAGCATATAGAACTCTATTTGAAAGGCAGGTATTTTATTTATGTATGTTCAAAAATGATCCTAGTGTTTGTTAAGGCTGAGACAGACAGGCAGAAAGATAAGGAGTAATATAGTACCAGAATATGTCTGTGTAGAGTGTGTAGAGGGCTAGTTCTGTATCTGTGAAACAAATAACAAGCTATCATCTGGCATTCTGACATTCTTGACCAAATCACATTGGTGATCAAACCACACTGGATGAATATGAAATTTCTGCTTCTATTTAGGGGAATATATTTATGTGCTAGAGTAAAAGCTGACCATAAAAACTGAATTAGACAATTGTAAGCTATAGGAATACTAGCTTGGGTTTCACCTTATAAACTGTGCATATCTTTAAGAAAACCCTTTGCTTCATTGAAGGCTTGAGTGAAAAACTCTCTTCAAGCAAAACTGAAACTTCTAAATAGGTGAGAGGCTTCATGGCATCACTTGATAATTTATCAAAAAGCTTTCTATTATCAAAGTATTGTCCAGTTTTGGTCCCCTTAGAGTGGATTAAAATGCTTCTACTCCAAAGGCTGCATTAATGTTCCAAGTAATGTGGTGGTATAAAAAAAGTTTTAAAAATATAATTTGTCTCTTTAAATACAAGATCACAAAGACAGAGTTTTTTTTCTCTTAAAACAACAATTTAGAACTTGTCTAAACTTATTTTCAGTGGCAAGCATTTCCAGGCCGAATAATCCCTGGAAATCACACTGTAATGTGCATGAAAATTGCCCAGGTTGCTG
The DNA here is from genome assembly GCF_029215685.1 of Pituophis catenifer annectens. Lineage (NCBI taxonomy): Eukaryota > Metazoa > Chordata > Lepidosauria > Squamata > Colubridae > Pituophis > Pituophis catenifer. The sequence continues at coordinate 31,662,353 of NW_027256888.1, forward strand.
AAATTGTTACAGAAGTAATGTGGTTGATAAGCAAGTTGGGAGGGAAAGAAAACCCTCAAGTACAACCGCATGTGGTCTCCAAATTGCTTTTTTATGGCCCTTAAAGTATTCAAACACAAGCACTAAAAATCAGCAGCATGGTCTTTCACTATTTTCAGATTTAAAAAGAGTTGAAAACTGTAGCATAAGCCCCATAATAAACTTAATATAGTCCTTAAGAAGAAAACAACAGCAAACAACTCTCTCCCAAATCCCAGAAATTTTTGAAACTCTGCCCTTATGGCTTGAAGGAGAATTTTTCAGCCAGAGTTTGTTTCAGCCAGAGACAAAGACACAATTACACTGAAACACACATTGGTTTATTGGGCGGAAGTATACCAGAGGTGAAAGAGAAAGAAGTCTAAAGAGAGGTGGAGATACTTATTTGTTATGCAATAGGCCATGTGAGTGATGAGGTTAATATTCCTGATTGAATTAATTCATATACATTTAGTTTTGTTGGAAGAAAATACCCATATACCACCTAGCTCACCCCCTCCCTACCCATTCCACAGGCAAAACCTTCCCTGACCTACATGCAAAGTCATAAAAACTGCTTGAAATCTTTTCATCCTAGATACAATGAAACTAACAAAGGGCATTGCCCCAAGAAGCCAGCCAATACTGTGAATCCATCAGGAAGCATCTCCCCTCAAAGATATGCAAATTTCCAATAACAATACTCATATAAACACTTACAAAAGATCAGCACATCTTGCAGGGTGAGAGATGACTTTCCTCACCAGACTTCACAGGTCCTCAGGGCAAGAAAGTCTGAAATAACACATTTACACACCTCACAATCATAGCCCATTATTACTATAAATATATTCTGATCATCATTCTGATTTCATAGCCTATCTTTTGCTTGATGTACTGCATATTATACTGTCAAAATAAACATTGTCTCTGTTCCATACAACTTGGCCTGCGTGTTCTTCAAAAACATCCTGTCTGGATTCAAACCCCAAACTTTCTTCTAACAGTATCTCTCTAAGATTTAGTATCTACTAAATGAAGATTTATGCAAAAGTCTTTGAGTTTCCAGTCTAATTGTTAATGCTACTTGGCCAGGTTTGCATTCCTGTGGTTAACAGATTCACTTATGTAGCCTTGTTATCTTTGGTGCAACTGAGAACACCAAGCACTAGATTACCGTATCTAAGTTTGTATTACTGTTTATTTAAAGAATGTACATGGATTAGTTTCTAAAGTTGACACTTCCCTTCTCAGTGCTTATTGATTCAACTATCAAAGGGTTATCCTTATTTAAGTACAAGATAAGCTATAAAAATGCACCTCACTTTTCTTGCAATTGAATAAATAACACTATCCAGTTTTGCAAGGGACATATGTTTCAAGAAATGATTACCAGCTTCTTTTAGCTATTAAAATGTTTCCAGGTGCACCTGAAAGATGCATGACTTGGACCCCCATTATATGTTTACCTGGCTTGAAGTTTGGTTATTTTTATCCCACTTAGAATCTCTACATCCTATGGAGAGCACCAATGAGATCCCTGCCCCATATGAGGTACAATGGCAGGGGGATCAGGGGGATCAGAGGTGAACATTTTTTGGAGGAGCTCCCTTCTTGTGAAATGTTTTTACCTTAAATATAAAACTGCACCATCATTCTTAATACTAAGGACATCTTTGAAATTTGAGTTTTTAATATACACTAGGGAATTGATGCAAGGATGAGAGATGGTACTCTAGCTAAGATAGATCTATTTGCTTGGTGTTGTAGCTTAATGATGTTATCACTTCTGGTAATGTGGGAAGAAAAGTGTTAAACTTTCTTATGAGGTCTTAATCTTGTTGAATCTTGCTATTCATCATGGCTATTTACATTTTAAACTGAAAAAGAAAATATTTATATATTACATACTTTGACTTTAGAATCAGTCTAGATAAGGTACTAGGAAGTGATAGATCTAGGAAATGGGTAATTTAAAGTAATCTACTGAGAGTTCCGGCTGTGATGTCAGAGCAAAGTAGGTGAAGGTGCAATCTGTTGCTCCCGAAAATCCCTGAATTTATCCCCGATAAGGAGCCCTTTAAGGGCATTTCTGATCCTGGAGAGATCAGAAAACAAAAAGGGAAGGTCGGAAGATTTCGGACGACCTGCTATTGTCCTGGAGGACAAGACCGAACCCCTTAAATCCGGCGGGGAAAGAATTCATCTTCAAGGCGAACTGAGCGATGGTGCCTCACAGTGAGGAAGCAGAAAAGTGAAATCAGCATCAGATGGTGATCATGAAAGAGTTAAAAAAGGAAGGCGGAATCTGGCTGAGCAGAAGCACGAGAGGAGAGAGTCGCGGAGAAGAAGGAAAGGTGGCGACGGAGAGAAAAAAGCGCAAGATGGAGAGAGGGACGGGCGGAGAGGTTAGTGCAACAGAAAAGAAGATCCCATAAAGTGGATACAAAGTAACGGAGAGAAACTGAGACTGGAGCAAAGGGCTTATCATAAAAAGGAAAGCGGAGAGGACACGAAAAGGAAAGGAGACATCAAAGGGGATTCAGCGGAAATAGTGCAAGAAACTCAAAAATACTGGTTTAAATAAGACTACAAGAACTATAAGAACTAATATAAAGACTAGTGACTGCGGAAAAGACAGACTAAGGGCGGAATAAGGATAGAAAATACAAATAAACTCATGGATATTTTGGCAGATATTTTGGTGGATAGCTATGGATTTATAACTTTGGATAAAAAAGGAAGATTGTATTGAGCAGAGAATAAAAACCGAAGGACTCAGAGAGAGTACTGTGGAGAAGACAGAGACTGATGCAATACGGACTTAAAAGGAAAGATACATAAAAGAAACAGGAAACTTTGGAAAGACTCTAAAACAATTGTTGATTGTGTAATAAGGGGGAAATAACTATTAATCTGTCTTAATTTATTAATCGGTCTATTGACATTGAAAGAGGGGAAATTTGAAAAAATCTTAAACGACAAATGAATTGTAGAAGGATTGTTTGGATTGGAGGTGAAGGAACTAAAGTAATTTATATATCTGTATTACTGGTATAAGATAAATATAGAATAAATAATAAGATAATTATTGATAGAGATTAAGAGGATAAAATGTTAGGGAATGGGGTTGAGGGGTACCCCGGACCGTGAACCAGCTCATGAGCAAACACACTGAGACTGAAATAAATCTGACAGAGGCGTCTTGTGTAAAAATGTAATTTACTTTAAAAACATTTAAAAAGCACTATGTCTTTAAAAAAGCACATTAAAAACAAAGTCTTATCTTGGTTATGTGAAGCAAGGCTATCTCCCTAGATTCCTCTCCACAATACCGAAACAGTTCACAAGAGAATAAAGCTAACATGAAGATAAGCAGCTTCGGCGTCGATACATCATCGAGGTAATAGAAGGGGGGGCAGCACAAACTTCACAGTAAAAGTCACCTGAAGTAAAAACAGTTCAAACAGCAAACATTGCTTGAAGCTTGTGGGAGGAAGAAGGTCCAGCAACAGCAGTCCCGATGATAGCTTGCGTGCTACAAAACAGCAAAAGGCAAGCATCCATGGGAGTTTCTCTGCAACAGCGTCTGGAGTCCTTATCTGCATTCTTCTCCCATCTGCGGCATTTGCACTGAGCTTCCTGCAGGAGCTGTGCATTTAGGCCTAAACCGGAGTTTAGGCCCGAGTAGCAAGCGAAAAGGTCCTTGCTTATATAGGGAGTTAACCTGTAATTAACTAGGGCGGGGAAGGCTTGCAGGTAATTGCAAACAGGAGATGGCTTGATTGAAACCATACTGTTTGTGAGTAGGCAAGTAGCCACAGCAATCCTGGAAACACTCGTGACATAAAACATATAGATTGAATATTATTATAAATTTTTCTTGAAAAGATATTATTATAATTCTTCCATTGAATAGGTATAATTTCCTTTAAATATTAAATAAGTATATGAAAAGTGAAAAAGAATAATACAAATCAACTTCCTAAGAAAGAAAGAGATTAATCGAGAGGCTTATAGGAGAAAGAGAAGACACCAATTGAGTAATACAGAAAAAAGAGTATACATTTAAATAGAATATTGTGTTTGTATGATATTGTGGAAAAATTTCACCCGGACTTTAAAAATGTCATCCATGGCAACTGTAGCTAAAACAGGGAAAAAACCTACTACCAACCCCCTACCTATGGCCTCCCCATCAAATCAAAGGTCAATAGAAAATATGTTGGGGAAAGAAAAAGATAGAACAGAGTTGACAGTAAATAGAATGCAGAATATGTTACAGATGATACAGGAAACTCTGATGAAATCACAAGAGAAAATGGCTGACAACCACGAAGAGGCGAAGGAACATCACAAAGAAATCAAGAATGAGATATGAGAGGTAAAAGAAGACATCAAAAGTATGAATGATAAGACAGAAACTATACAACAAGCAATGCTAGAGAATGAGCAAAGAATTAAGAAAATGGAAACAAAAATAGATCAAATAGATCTTAAAGTAGAAACAGTGGAACAGAAATCAGTACAATTGAATAAAGAGCTCTCAGATTAAATTGCATTTCTCGAAATGGAGAAAGCATCGTACTTGTTATGATTTCAGAATGTTGTGGAGGAGAAAGAAGAGGACCTGGTTGAAAAAATGGCTGAAATATTGGCAGAACTAACACAAAGAAATAAGATGGAGATGAAAAAAATATATAGACGAAATTTATCGCGTGCACAACAACTATATAAGAAGGCATCAACTGGCAAGTGAAGTCCATATAAGATTCACAAAAAAAGCAGTCAGGGATGAAATCTACAAGAAATCGAGAGATGAAACAATAACATATAGAGGTAAAGAAATTATAATTTTGAAACAAATTCCATGAAGAATTTCGGACTCAAAGACGACAATTCCTCACAACACAATTTACCAAGTATAAAGTGATGTTTAGATGGATAATCCCAGAAGGCATCCTTATTACATGGCAAGATAGGAAGTATAAGGTAGACTCGATACAGAAGGCACAAACATTTTACAAAAATTATCTCTCACAGGAAGAAGAGCAAGAGAATAAAGAAGAATCGGAAAGCAAAAGTCAAAAGGAAGATCAATCAGAAGAAACAGAAAGGGAGAATGAGATAAGAAAAGTACAGGAAAGAGAGCAAGAAGAAAAAGAAGGAGCGAGAGGGAGAGTAAAAAGAGAGACAAGAAATACTAAGAAACAATTGCAGCAGAAATAGAAGAGGCACTGAAGCTCTTCTCAGTGAACATAAACGGTTTAAACTCACCAAACAAAAGAAAACAAATTTACACAAAATTAAAGAAACTGGAAGCAGATGTGATATGCCTCCAAGAGGTACACATTAAAAAAGGTTTTCAGAAGCTATTAGAAAATGCAAAACTAGGAAGACTATATACATCACTAACACAAAAGAAAAAAAGAGGAATCGCTATATATGTAAAAGAGAGAATAAAATCAAATTTAAAATACTCAGACAAAGAAGGTAGAACTTTGATGGTAGAATTAGAGACAGACCAAAAACAAATACTGTTAGTAGTGATATACGCCCCCAACAAAAACCAACATGAATACTTTAGGAAATTACATAATAAAATCATAGAACAAGGCCACGAGAATATCTGCTTTGTAGGGGATTGCAATGCTATAGTAGACAGTAAAAAAGACTATAATATAAGGTGACCAGACGTCCCGCTTTTGGCGGGACAGTCCCGCTTTTGAGCAATTTGTCCCGCGTCCCGCGGCGTTTCAAAAAAGTCCTGATTTTTCTTGAGCCCCAGCTGATGGCTAGAAGAAAAAAAAACTGTTTAAACTCTTGCCCGGGGCTTCAAAGGGCCGCCCTACAGGCAATCAGTGTAAAGCAGTTTTTTTTTCCCCTAGCTAAGCTTCAGAAACGAAACCGAAACCAGGGTCTTTGGTGCAGCGTGACAAAATGAGGCAGAGAGAGATTTATTTTTATTTTTATTTTTCCTCCCCAAAAAAGGTAGGTGAAAAACTGCAAACAATGGGAAATTTAGGAGGAGAGTTCAAGATTTTAAAACACAAAGGAAAAAAAGCTGTATTTAACTAGGGAATTGTAATAATTGAGATACTATTAATTGTATATTGTGTTGAAAGCAGAAATGGTTAAGTTGTGGTTCGGAGGAATATATGGGAGAAATTATTTGGTTTATTATTATTGGTAAATATAATTAATTGATTTGTAAGAAATTGGATTGCATGGAAATAATTGGAATATTCATGTTCATATTGATTAATATACAAAAAAGATAGTTTTATAACTAATTGATTTATATTAAAATGTTGAATTTGTATTAAACAACTGTATTACATAATTACATAATTAAACAATGTGAGGATGGATATAAAAATAGATGACAATGGGAAGGGGTATAATATAGAATAGAAGGGAAAAATTGAATTTGATTAAGATTAGAGATGAGGATGAAGGGTAATATTGGTTTTTTTAAAAAATAGATGAGGAATAAATATGGCAAAAAGGAAATATAGAAATTGTAAATTTAATTGAAATGACTAAACGCTGTTTAAATTTGTGAACCAGCCAAATATTCTGTTCAAAGAAAATACATTGTATGTTTGTATGTGTGTTTCTAATTATTGCTATTTATTCATATTTGTTCTCTTTTATTCTTTAAAATTTAACAATTCATTCTTTATCTTAAATCATTCTTTATATTTGCTTGGGGTTGGCTTTCTTCCCTTTCATCTTTTTTATTGTACAGCAATCTTTCTCCTCAAACCTACCACCTCTCTCTTTTCTTTCCTTCTTACTTTCTCTTCCCCCCACCCTCTTTTTCTCCTCCCTACTTCCTCTTTCTTTCTCCTTCTCCTCCTCTCTTCCTCCCTCTCTTACCCTCACTCCTACTCTAATTTCCATTCCTTCATCCCTCTCTATTGCTGTAATCCTTTAATGCATATGGACTACTCAGAGGGCTGAAAAAGTTATTTTTGACTGGTCCTCACACTTTTGACCAGTCCTCGAACTTATGACTGTCCTCACATTTTACATTTTTGCCCTATCTTGTCATCATGGTGAAGAGAAGCAGTTGTGAAATGAGTGACATGGTTGTTAAGAATGCTGCACGGGCATAAATGTGAGGATGGTCATAAGTGTGAGGACCAGTCAAAAGTGTGAGGACCTGTCAGAAATGACTTTTCAGCCCTCTGAGTAGTCCCTATACACATAGCCATGGCCACCCGGTCACATGACCAGGTAGCCACGCCCACCCAGTCACATGGCCTCCAAGCCACGCCCACACAATAAGCCACGCCCACAATGGTGTCCTTCTTACCAATGTTAAAATCTGTTCACCTTACCCTATAGACATAGCCATGGCCACCCGGTCACATGACCAGCTAGCCACGCCCACCCAGTCACATGACCAGCTAGCCACGCCCACAAAATAAGCCACGCCCACAATGTCCCTCTTTACCAATGTTAAAATCTGGTCACCTTACTATAATAGTAATACGAAAAATAAAAAAAAGAAGGAGATCTTACCCAAAGAATTTTTTAATATGGCAACAGAATTAAACCTGCGGGATGCATGGACAGAAACACACAATGAAGAAAAACAATATACATTTTACTCCCATCCGCACCATTCGTGGTCCAGGATTGATATGGCCTAGATGACAGCAGAGATACAAATAGGATTGGGAAAAATAGAGATAGGAACTAATGAATGGGCAGATCATAATCCGATAAATATAGAATGGAATGGACAAAAAAAATATAAAAGATGGACAGTCAATCAAAACATATGTAAAGATAAAGAGTATATTCAGATGCTGTACAAGGAGTTGAAAATATTTCTCAGGGTAAACAAAAAAAAGATACATCAATTCAAAATCTTTGGGATACGTTAAAAGCATATATCAGAGGATTAACATTAGCCTATAACACAAGAAAAAAGAAGGAAAGAAAACATGAATAGGATGAACTTCAAAAAGAGTTAAAAAATCTAGAAGGAAATTTGCAGGAGGACCCTCAAAATAAAAAAATAAAAGAGGAATGGAGGATAGTTAAACATAAAATAAATTTAATAACTCAAAAAGAAGTGGCACAGAAAATAAAGATGGTGAAACAGAATTATTTCGAATATGCAAATAAAGTAAGTAGATGGTTAGCCTATAAACTAAAAAAGGAGAAAGATAAACGAACGAAAGATGACAAAGGAACAACCCAATACAAAAGAGAAGAAAAAAAGCAAATTATACATACATTCTTATATAGACATTTCAAAACTATATACACAGGAAGAGATACCAGAAGTAAGAATATCTGGAGGGAACACATATACGTAGGTAAAATAATGGAAGAACAACAAGAAATGTTAAACCGACCAATAACAGAAACAGAGTTTGGAATTGCAATGAAAAAACAAAAGAATAACAAAACACCAGGCCCAGATGGACTACCAGTGGAGTTATATAGAAATATCCAAGGATTTTTTTTTTATTGAAAAGTTTTACAAAAAGTTTACATATTTCCCCCCCCTTCCCTACCTCAACATCCCCCCTCCCCCCCTCCTCTTCCTAGAACAAATTACAGGGTATAACCTTCAACAATCATAATCAATCCTAGTCTAAATAATTATGACATTCCACATCTCTTGTTCCTTCAATTCCCTAATTACCCGCCTAGCTTTATTACTTAAAGACACACCAAATATCTATATAATCATTCATAACCTATCTGCAATTTCTTATTCCGGTATTTATTTGGAATATAATCTATCCATCTTCTCCAGTCTCTTAAATATCTTTCATTTGAATGATCCTTCAAGTACGCCAAAATTTTTGCCATTTCCACTAACTTTCATTGTCCACTCTTGGATTGTAGGTAAATCTTGCTTCTTCCAATATTGTGCCACCAACAGTCTTGCTGCAGTTATTAAGTTCAAAATCAATTTAGTCTCTATAACTGTACAATCCGTAACTATACCCAGCAGAAACAGCTGTGGTATAAATTTCAACCTCTTTTTAAGAATATTTTGTAAAATCCACCAAATTTTAATCCAAAACGCTTTAACCTTTTTACATGTCCACCAAATGTGAAAATAAGTGGCATCCTCACAATTACATCTCCAACATTTTGGTTGTACATTCAGATACATACGAGATAACTTTTTTGGGTCTAGATGCCATCTATAAAACATTTTATAAAAGTTCTCCCTTAAATTTTGCGCTTTGGTAAATTTCACATTTGTCACCCATATTTTTTCCCACGTTTCCATCATTATTGGCTGTTCAAAATTCTGCGCCCATTTTATCATACAGTCCTTAACTAACTCTGTTTCCGAGTCCATCTCTATCAATATATTATACAATCTTTTTATGTGCATTGGGCTTTGGTCTCTAATTTGTTTAATTAAATTTTCATCACTTTGTATAACACCAGTTTTCTGGTCTTTTCTCCATCTGGCTTGTAATTGTACATATTGAAACCAAGTTTGAGTTATTTTCTCCTCTTTCAACACATTCACAGGTTTTAATTTTAATATGCCTCCCTCCATAATAAGAATATCTTTATATGTAATTACATCCTGTCTACTTTCTATACTCGTATTCTCTATTGTGGGCCTGGGTGCTGTCCATATAGGTATCTTTTCATTTAACTTATATTGATATTTCTTCCAGACACGCAATAAAGCATTTCTCAATATATGACTCTTAAATGCTCTATCCACCCTTTTTTCATACACTAAATAAGCATGCCAACCATAGACCAGGTCATGCCCTTCAATATTCAATATCCTTCCATTTGTTAGATTAATCCAATCACTAATTGCTGATAAAACAGCTGCTTCATAGTACAATTTTAAATTTGGCATTTTCTATCCTCCTCTTTCTCATATGTCTTGCATTATTTTCAGTTTTATCCTTGGTTTCTTACCTTGCCATACGAACTTATTAATACCTTTCTGCCATTCTTCCAGGTTGGCATCCTTTTTCAGTATTGGTATCATTTGAAAGAGGAATAAAAACCTAGGTAAAACATTCATTTTTATAACTGCTATTCTACCCAACAAGGACAGTTGTAATTTTTTCCATTTATCCATTTCAACTTGTATTTTATGCCATATCAGTTCATAATTATGCTTATACAATTTACCATTAGAAGATGCAATATAAACTCCTAAGTACTTAACTTTTTTAACTATTTCACATCCCGTTACCCTTTGTAACTCCTCTTTTTGATTTGTTGTCATATTTTTAACTATCATCTTTGTTTTTCCAATGTTTATCTTAAACCCAGATACTTGACCATACTGTTTTATTATATCCATCAAAACCTTTGCTGATTCCACTGGATGAGTTAAGGTCATAACCAAATCATCTGCAAATGCCCATACCTTATATTCATAGTCTCTAACTTTGATTCCCTTTATCTCATCTATATTACGTATTTTGTTTAACAACAATTCCAAAGTTAATATAAATAATAATGGCGATAAGGGAAAATCCCTGCCTCGTACCTTTTTCAATTTTAAAAGTTTCTGTCAAACTGCCATTAATAATTATCTGAGCTGTCTGTTCCTGATATATTGCTTTTATGGACTGCATAAAGCAATTCCCAAATTGCATCCTATTAACCACTCTCAATAAAAATTGCCAATCTAATCGATCAAAAGCTTTTTCCGCATCCAAAAATATAAGCACCGCAGGGATTTGGTTATTCCTTTCCAAATATTCCAATATGTCAACAATTTGTCTTACATTATTTTTCATTTGTCTACCTTGTATGAAACCAGTTTGGCCAGCATGAATCATTTTTTGCATTACTAGCATTAACCTATTTGCCAATATCTTAGCAAATATTTTATAATCTGTATTCAATAATGATATGGGTCTATAATTTTTGGGATGTGTCAAATCTTGATCTTCTTTTGGAATTAACGAAATAAAAGCTGTTTTCCATGAAGGTGGTACCCCTTCACCCAACTGAATTCTATTAAATAATTCTTTAAGAGGTACAACCATCTCCAGTTGTAAATATTTATAATACACAGCTGTTAATCCATCCGTGCCAGGAGCCTTACCAGTTTTTAACTGTTTAATTGCTGAAAGGATCTCCTCCTCTGTTATTAACTGGTTTAACCGTTCTCTTTGTTCCTCTGTAACTATAGGAATATTCTGTCTATCCAGATATGTCTCTATCTCTGCACCTTGTATTTTGTCTGCAGTATACAGTCTTGCATAAAATTCTAAAAATGCCTTTTTAATCATATTTTGGTGATACACCTCTTTACCTTTGTACTCTATTTTCTCTATGGTACGAGATTTTTGTTTTTTCCTCAGCATGTATGCCAACCATCTACCTGGTTTATTTGCATTACAAAAAGTATTATGTTTAGCATATTGTAGATTGGTTGCCACTTGGTCTGAAAGCATCATATTAAATTGCCCACGTAATAGACTGATCTCTTCTTTGATTTTCTTATCCCCTGGGTTATGTATTAACACCTTTTCTTTTTTCTTGATCTCTTCTTCTAATTCCCTCCTTTTTTCCACCTGTCTACGCCTATATGCATTATTCATATTTATCAAAACTCCTCTCATGTATGCTTTACTAGCATCCCATACCATATCCATAGATGTTCCCTTGTTCATATTAAAAACGAAAAATTCCTTCATTAGTTTTTTACATTCTATTACATTTTTCTCATATCTGAAAAGGTTTTCATTTAACCGCCAAGACCTCCTAGATTTTCCCCCACACTCCAGTTCCATCCAAACTGGACTATGATCAGTTAAAATTCTGAGACAAATCTTTATCTTCTTTGCCCTGGAAAAAAAATCATTTGTAATTAATATAAAATCAATTCTTGAAAAGGATTGATGTCTATCTGAAAAAAATGTAAAATCTTGTTCTCTATAGTTCCGTTCATGCCAAACGTCTCTTAATTCCATATCCTCCATCATATCAAAAAAAGTCTTAGGCAGTCTGGATCGCAATTTAGTAGATTGTACTATTCTTTTCTTATCAATACCAGGGTCTATCACTCCGTTCCAATCTCCCATCAATATACATGAGTTATAATCCCAATGTAATAATTTTGTATGTATCAACTTATAAAATTTCTCTTGTTTTTGGTTAGGAGCATATATCCCCAATAAGAGTGTTTTCTTTCCTTCTATCATTATCTCAATTGCCAAGAATCTTCCTTGTTGATCTGCCTCAACTAATTTAGCCATCAAATCTCTTTTCAAGTAGATCACTATTCCATTCTTTTCTTCTGGGGCTGATGCAACAAAATGTGTTCCCAATTTTGTATTTATTAAATATTTTTGATCAGTTGTCCTTATATGTGTTTCCTGCAGGCATATTATTTCATTTTTAAATTGTCTCAAGTGGTGAAATATTTTCTTCCTTTTTTGTGGTGAGTTTAAACCATTAACATTCCAGGTTAAAAACCTAGAAGCCATCCTCAGACTCTCGAAGCTTGGCAAGAACCGCTTGATAATCCTCTTGGAATTTTCTTTTGGATCTCGCCCCTCCCACAGCTTCTGCACCAGTATTCACTTCTTGTGATAAAGCCTGCTCTTGTAACTTTTTTAACTCTTCAACTTTACGTTTAGTAGCTGCTCTGGTTTGTCTTTGATCTTTGCCTTCTTCTTGTTTTTCAGCTATATCCCATGCTTGGACAGCACTTGAAAGTTGCAGTACCTCCTCCTGCATACTCATAGCTCCGCCTTCCAATTGCTTCTGCAGGTCCTCTTTCCTTCCCTCTGTCGCCTCTCTTGCTTTTTTAACTCCTGGCACTGGTGGTTGTCCAGCCTTTAGTATGTTACTATAAAAATCTCTTGCTTTGCATATTGTATTGAGACGATATCGCTCTCCTGCATAGTCCATCGATAATCCAACTGGGACTTCCCATCTGTATTGTATCTGTCGATTCCTCAGCTCATCTGCCAGAAAACCATACTCTTTCTTGGATTTCAGCATTTTGGGTGGTATTTCTTTAAATACTGCAACTTCTTGTCCTGCCACTTGCAACTTATTTTTAAAGGCAGCTTGTAAGATCTCATTTCTAATCCTTCTGGTGACAAAGTAAATCACAACATCTTTTGGTAGTTTCCTTTGTCTAGCTACCCATGAATTAACATGATAGATCCGGTCCATTTGCCATTCAAGTTCACCTCTGGGCACTCCTATAAACTGTGCCAGAGCATCTTCAAAAATCTCTTTCAAATTTTCCTTAGGATTTTCTTTCAAGCCTCTTATTTTCACAGCAAATTCCATCATCTTGTATTGTGTCAACAACATTTCAGCTTCTGTTTTGTCAATCTTAGTTTGTGATTCCTCAACTTTACCATCTAAAATCTCATTGGCTTGAACAACCTCATCAATTCTATCTTCTACATGACTAACATGTTTTGCCAGTTCCTGGAGTGCAAGAACTATATCTTCCCTTATATGTTGATTTCTTGTCTTAATTATGTCCTTCATTTCTTCCATTTGTTCTGAGACTCCTTTAAATGCAAATGCAATGTCCTCTTTAAAACCTTCTTTAATTTCTTTCATGGCTTCCTGAAACATCTCAAGTGTTAGCATTTGTGCTTGTGGTTGTAATTGTGGTTGTAATTGAGCTTGTGTATCTGCCGGAGGCAATAAAGTTTGCAACCTGCTAGTTTGAGCTGGGGAACTTCCCGCACTCCCTGCTTTAGGCAGCACCAATTTTGTCTGCTTTGAAGCCATTTTAAAATCACACAGTCTCAGAAACAGTTCTTAGTTATTATGGCCAGCGAGGAAAAATCAGAAAATCTTTAAAATCTTTAAATTTTGATTCCCAAAGTCCAAGATATAAGGTTAAATCCAAAAAATTTTAAGCCGAGTTGTTAACTGATAGGCATTAATGAGTTAACAAGTCTGTAACAACTTTCTTCTTAACTTTCACTTTCGTCTCTTTGTCTTAACGAGCCAGCGCCATCTTCCCCTCTCTTTCCACTCCAGCTCTGCTCTTAGAGGCTCGAAAAGAAACAATGTTCAAAGGAATTAAAGTATACGTACTTGCAATTATGTAGTCTCCTGTCTTTGTTCTGCCTGATTTAATTTTCACTTTGTATCAATTGGTAGCAGGGGCGGACGTGGCGTTTTGCTCTGCCTTCTGGCAGAGGCGTCCCGGCTTTGGAGCTTTCCCAGGTTCTTGGGGAGCTCACACCTTTCGAGCCCCAGAATTAATTCTAGGGCTCTTATGGAGCTCTACCCTGCACTGGCTGCTCGCTTCCCCCTCTTCTCCTGGGGGGGAAGGTTCTTCGCCGCTAGACAGCTGATTTTTTGCTGTTCTAGCGGCTAACAAAGTCGCGGGGCTAGCACTCACCCAGGGAGCGTCCTCAACGTCCTACGGAGCTGCCGGAAGTCGAAATATCCAAGGATTGATAGGGGAGTTAATGCTATAAATATTTAATGAGGCGGTAGAACAAGCAAATATACCAAATACTTGGACAGAAGCATTAATTACTCTGATACATAAAGAAGATTCAGATCATCAATTAATACAAAACTATAGACCAATCTCTTTGTTAAATACAGACTACAAAATATTTATGCCAATTATAGCCGAAAGACTAAAAACAATTCTAAATAAACATATACATTCTGACCAAAATGGTTTCCTACCAGGCCGACAAATTAAAAATAATACCAGAATAATAATGAATACCCTAGAATTTTACGAAGCACACCCGGAAAAGCAAGCTTCACTGGTTTTCCTTGATGCCCAAAAAGCATTTGACAACTTGAATTGGAAGTTTATGACCAAACAACTAAAACGTATGGAATTTGGGACCAAATTTGAAAATATGATTGGGAAAATATATACAAAACAAATGGCAAAGGTGATTATTAATGAAGATATGACCAACAAATTCAATATAACAAAAGGGGTGAGACAAGGATGCTCACTTTCCCCATTTCTCTTTATATTATCATTAGAACCGCTTTTAAAAAGGATTAGAGAGGACCATGAGATAAAAGGACTAAAGATAAAAAATGAAGAATACAAACTACAGGCCTTTGCCGACAATCTGGTCTTTATTGTGGAAGAACCCTTAGAATCAGGTCCAAAATTGATAAAAAAAATAGAAGAATTTGGTGAAGTGCCTATACTAAAACTAAATAAAAATAAATCTAAATTATTAACTAAAATTCTTACAAAAAAACAAGAGGAAGAATTGGAATGTATAACAAAGATTCAAACAACTAAAAGAATAAAATATTTAAGCAACTGGCTCACTGCAAGAGGTTCTTCAATTAAACATGACAATTATAATAAATTATTACTGCAAATTAAAAAAGATTTAGATAATTGGAAAAACTTACAAATTTCACTCATGGGAAGAATTGCCATGATTAAAATGAATATCCTGCCCAGAGTCTTATTTCTCTTCCAGGTTATACCGGTGAAATTAGATAAAAAATTTTTCGATACATTAAACAAAACAATTACAAAATTTAAGCGGCAGGGGAAAAGACCTAGAATCAGATTAAAATCCTTGCAAGATTTTAAAGATAGAGGACTAGCACTGCCAGAGTGGGAGATATACTACCAAGCAGCAAGCCTAGTATGGTTGAAAGAATGGATGGAATTGAAAAATCAAAGAATATTAGTAATTGAAGGGCATGACTTGCAAGTGGGATGGCATGCATTCCTGTGGGATGATAAATACAAAACACATGGATATTTTAAAAGACATATATTAAGGAATGCATTGCTACTGATTTGGACTAAAATTAAAAAAACACCATTATACAAAATTACCAATTTGGATTTCCCCTACAGAAATATTAATACACCCAAATATAATAGAATGGGACAAGATAATTAGGTACAGGGATATTCGAAAAGATTAAGGAAAATTAAAAACAAAACAAGAATTAGAACAAGATTTTAAAAGAGAAATAGATTGGTGGATATACATACAAATTCGGTCAAAATACAAAGAAGTCATAAAATTGAATGAGGTACAATTGGAACAAAATGAATTGGATAAAATTATACAAGGGATGGAGCAGAAACTAACTAGTAAAATATATAGATTTTTACTACAGTATAAAATGGAAGAGGAAATAGTAAAAGACACAATGATTAAATGGGCGAAAAATTTTAATTATACAATAGAATTAGAGAAGTGAGAAAAGATGTGGCAAACAAATACTAAATTGACTCTGTTGATGGCATACAAGGAAAACCAGATGAAGATGTTTCACAGATGGCACTTACTGCCGGCAAGAATAGCTAAGATGTTCCTTAATAAATCCCCATTATGTTGGAAGTGTAAAAACAATTATGGAACATATTATCACCTCTGGTAGATGTGTCCAACGGCAAAAAAATTTTGGGCCAAAATCAAAAAGTGGCTAGAGAAAATAATACAACAACCGATAAATGGAAAATCTGAGATGTTCTTACTAGGGATATTCACAGAAAAATTTATGAAGGAAGTAAAATATTTAATATTACATATTTTAACTGTCGCTCATATAGTCTATGCCCAGAATTGGAAGAAAGAAAATATACCATCTGAAAACGAGTTAATAAAAAAAATATTGGAATGTGCCGAGATGGACAAACTGACAAAAGAACTTAAAGAAAAAGAGGATACAGAATACTATAGGACTTGGCACAAGTGGTATAAGTGATTGGAGGGAAGGAAAAATGAAGAAGAAAATTAGGGGGGAAAGATAGAAATATTTAAAAAGACAGAAAGGATATGTTAAAGTATAAAAAATAGGAAATAAATATGAATGAGAGAAATATATTGTATATATAGTAATTAAAATGTCGGGGACAAACAGTAAATCGGAATAATACAAAGAGAAAGAGGGGGGAATTGTGAATAACAAAGAAGATCACCATGCAAAAGCTGTAAAGAGAGTGTTGTATGTCTTGTATTATTATATTGTGTTATAAAAATAATTAAAAAAATTAAAGTAATTTATTGAAGAAATTAAAGGTTCACATATGAATTCTACAGTAGCTTCAGATTTAACCCATTAAATCCACCACGTCAATTTCTCTGGGACAAATGCTGCCAACGGCATTTCTCTTTTTTACTAAATTTAGATTGGCAGCAAACATTTAGGTGAGTTACTGAGTCTGACATCTAATTAACACCGTCTTTACAGGTTTAATGAGCAGAGATAAATTTCTATCCTTTCTTGACACATTTTAATTAGTTGTAATTATGAGTGGAATGACCTGAAATGATTGTTGTCCCGTAGATTTACAATAAATTTATATAATTTTTATAGGTAAGGACAGAATGAGCTTTTAGGAATGGAAAACTAAAGGATATTTCTATCATCATATAAACCATATATTTATCTGTAAAGCTTAAGTAACCCAAACAGTGAACATTAATATTTAACTGCAGTGAAGGTGATGCTCATAAATTATATTTATTGTTTCAAGCTGAAGAATAAGTAAGCATTATGATCTATGCCAGTTTATATCAGCACTACTATTTGAGGTCTGTGCCCATTTTTCTCTGATATGATTTTAACTTTCAGAACAAAGTGATGAGATCAGATTTAAATTATTTGTGTAAATGTTCTTTAATACTGAATATGGAGTGAGATAAAATAGATATAAAGAAGAGAGCTCTACATTAGACATGAAAATATAATTTGAACAGGAACCAAGCTATGAAATTCTTTTAAGCAACCTAGAATGTAAGTATATAAAAGAAACCTTGAATATATTATTAAATACTGCCTGGAACTCTGCACTTTGATATGGCTCAAGGGCTAATCAATAAACCAAACAACCAAGCCAAACCAAACCAAACCAAACCAAACCAAACCAAACCAAACCAAACCAAACCAAACCAAACCATTAAATACAATTTATTTTGGGGTGTGTGGGGTAAAACAAAATTACTCCCGAGGAAATATGAATAAAATAGGATGATATCATCATCATCATTATCATTATCATCATCATCCATCCATCCATCCATCCACTGGTAAAAGATACTTCTGATCCTGTAGATGCAATTTTTAGAATGTCTCCATTTTTTCTGCTGTCTTCTTTGTCTTTTAGATGTGGTGTGGAAACTTGAGGATAATCTTCAGAACAATATATGATGTGGAGCATTGAAAAGGAATTATCACAAGTTACTATTTCCTCTTTCTGTTCATGGAAGCATTGATTAGATCAAAGGATCTCTATTAGCAAAGTGAGGTCAAATGAATACAATATTAACAATGTATACTTGTATAGTATTTATTTAGCACATTTCAATAGTGGAATTTTTTTTTGATAGACTATCTTAATAAAAAATGAGCAAAGCATTCTGAATTCAATCAGTTTGAATCCAAAGCACCCCATTATAATAGCTACTATGAGTTAATATTAAGGAATTACAGGAATTTCAGTGGAACTACATCTGGAAAGCATGCTTACCTTATTTAATGGATTGACATCAGTTTTGAACTGAGAATGTCATTGCCCACATTCCAATCAACATGTCTAACAAAAATGAAAGTAAAAAGTGTGTGTAAACTATAATAGTTATACAGAAAACTTATTCTCAGCCAAGATGGAAGCATTGTTTAAATCAGGAAACAATCTTCTTCCTTTGACATAACATTTTAATCACAAATTCTTCAATTATTCACAAATTATAGGCAACATTAGACTTAGACTTAGAATAACTTTATTGTCACTTTGAATGTACACTAATCGGCATACATTAAAATGAAATTTCATTGCATACAGCTCTCAAAGGATCACCACCTCCAATATACACTACATAAACATGACAAAATAAATAAATAAATAAATACAAAATTATTCATATACCTACATATATTATATGACATAGAGAGTCTAGTTCGGATGTATACATATACATAGCGAGAAAAATGAATCTTGCAAATTTACCAGGCGAATGGCATAGGGAACAAAGTTGTTACCGAATCTGGTAGTCTTGCTAGAAATACTTCGAAATCTCCTCTCAGAGAGGAGCAACAAAAACAGACCGTAAAGTGAATGTGTGGAATCTCTAACAATGCTTTGAGCTCTAAGCACATAGCGCTTATAAACAGTATCATGAATAACAGGAAGCAAGTTTCCTATAATCTTGGCTGTTGTTACCACTCTCTGTATAGACTTTCTATCTGAGGCACTGCTGCCACCAAACCAAACAGTGATACAGTTTGTTAAAATGCTCTCAATCGTGCCTCTGTAAAAAGTGGCCAGGACAGAAGGAGAAAGATGTGCACTCCTCAGCTGATGTAGGAAATGCAGATGCTGGTTTGTACCCTTCACTAAGGATGACGTTTAGAGAAACCAGTTCAGATTGTTAGTTATTTGCACCACCAGAGACTTAATACTGTTGACCACCTCTACAGCTGCATCCTTGATACTGAGTGGAGTATGACTATGCCAGCTCTTTCTAAAATCCACAATGATTTCCTTTGTTTAATTAACATTTAGAACCAGATTACTTTTATTGCACCAGTCCACCAGAGCCTTAAAATCTTTGTATGCAAATTTGTAAACATGAAACTAGAATCAGCTTGTTTAAACTGATAACTATGTACATTATATTTCCAGTTAAATTTGCTTCACGTAATTGACAAAGAACATATTAATTAACACTGTCAAACTTAATTTAAAAAAAAACAATTCAGATAAACTATTCACTTCATTAATGCTAATACTATAAGATTTAAAATCTATCATAGTGTATATAACATGCTGTTTGTTACCCAATAATATCAATTAATATTGTAAATTAAGAACATAAAAATATATTCTGAAATAATGTGCCCTGGCCTTAGGAAAAGGAAAGGAATGTGGAATCACATTAAAAGAGAAGAAAAGATTTCTCAGCCTTAAGAAAATGAAAAGCATGAGAAAGAAATTCAAAATAAATTAACTTTAAAATTCATTTGGTATAAATTTATGTTTTACTGACAAAGAAATAAAGACAGGCTAGTATAGATCTATTTCAAGCTCTGTCCCATAATTGGGTAGACCAGGTTGCCTTGATAGACTGGTTCCACTGGAGAAAAAAAAACATTTGGTATAAAATTTGACAGAGACAGAGTTCGGAAGAAGCAGGCTTCAAATTCTGCTATTTTACACTTTCTCTTGACATTCTCAAGCTGAAGGAGATGACACAACATGCTACCAACCCATTCCTCCAATTTACATGAAATAGCAACCTGTTTCACTAAATTAAGACAGAAAAATGCTGATAAATAAAGACAACACTATTCAACTCCTTTTGAATCTCAGTTATTGCAGGAAAATAAGATGTCCTCTTCACGTCAATTGCAAAGAATGAGATGAAGAAATAAGACTTAAATTTGATACTGATAGAAACCTGGTCAGTGAATACCTATTTTACTTTGAATGGCTTTACATTATCAGAACCAACTGAATAGTATTTTAAATAGAAATAGAATCACAGATCTGAAGGGGGCTATTTTGTCCAATTCCCAGTTTGGAATCCAAACTTAAATATTTCAGTCTCAGACAGTCAATGAAGGAGAATCAACCATCTAGTAATTGTTTGGTTCTGCTATTAGAAAAATTTTTCTATTATCAGTTGATATTTGTTTTCATCTACCTTATATTAATGATTTCAAGTCCTGAACCTTGTAATGAGGAACACAGATTCTGATCTTCTATTTGAAATTGTTTCAGCTATTTGGGGAGTGTTATCATATATCTCTATTTCGCGTATCTTTCGTAGGTTAAAAACTCCCAGCTTTCTCAACCTTTTTTCAAAAGTTTCTATTTGTAGTCCCCTGGTAATCTTCATTTCCCTTCTGTGAACCATTCCCAATTTAAATTAAGACTCAAGTTATCTTTAATGAGAAAATCCCCAAATCTAGCTGCTAAAAGACTAAGGTATGGTTTTAAAATCAAAGGAAGTAATTCTTACCCTTTCTTCTGTGTAATCAGATTGCACACTAACTTTATGGCCAGGAGACAAAACCACAATTTAAAAAGTAGTCAGACAAGCTAGAATAGCTTCAGAGAAAAGAAATGATGATTGGAGACAAGTAATTAGGTCTATGTGAAATAATTGAAGGGGCATGTTTGCATAAATACAAAAACACATACAGTTTTCAGTTATTCTAGTGAATCAGTTTCTAATCATATGATAGAAAATACATAGTAGCAGCAGTTATAACAATAGAGGAAATGACCTCAGGAACATAATGTGTTCGAGCAGAGGTTGCACAGCCTTATGTTTGAAGTTATTTAAAGGGTTTCCAACAGGGTGTCATGCTTAACGAACCAAATGACTCAATTTAATTCCATGAGTGTACAGTATAAATCTTCAGATTCATAAAAAGATAGTCTGTGCTAACCCAGATGAGATTATTTATCTATTTCTAAGATGTATACGGCTGCCCCTTCTAAGCAAATATATCTGAGGACTAACCAAGGCATAAAAATAAGAATAACATACATACAAAAACAATAAAAAGGATAATAAGAGATACCAGGTAAAAATACTGCTCAATCAACCTAGAAGATTGAGCTTCACCAATTGGGCTTCACCAATATTTAAGCCTAAATCCTGAGGGAAGAGCCAAATTAAAAGGGAGGCAACCATTTATAGATAGTCCTTGACTAACAATCACAACTGAGCACAGAATTTCTGTGGCAGTTGTTACAAGAATGTTGTTTCATTTTATCACCTTTTTTGCCATAATTGTTAAGTGAATCACTGCAGTTGAATCTGGTTTCCCCATTGATTTGGCTTGTCAGAAGGTCGCAAAAGGTGATCACATGACCCGGGCACACTGCAACCATCATAAATATGAACCAGTTGCCATATCTCTGCATTTTGATCATGTGACCATGGGAATGCTGGAATGATCATGTGAAAAAAGCTCATAAGTCATTTTTTCAATGTTGTAACTTTGAATGGTTACTAAATGAACTGTAAGTCGAGGACTACCTGTATTCCAGAAACTTGTTACACTCATCTCACAAAAAGAGACAAAGCACTTGTGCTGATACTGAATTTGCACTTTTTTTAAAATTTGATGTTGCGTAATTTCAAGGATCAGACTCAATAAATGATTCAAGAATGAAGTATTCAAACATTAACACTATTTATTTACAGTAGGCATTCTATATTCTCTGAGTGATAGTAGATAGAAGCAAGGAGGAGGTGCATACAACTCCTTTTATATTAACAAGGCGGAATAAAGGATGGGAGTGGTTACATATGAATAAATTAGGAGATGAAGAATAAATTAACCCCTAATACCCCGTGTATATACAATTCCCCTATTAGAGAATAAGGCATTTACTTGTGACAAATCCCCCTCTAAATGCCGATTCGATATACAACAATAATTACATTCAGATTCAGAACAATACAGAACTTGCAATTTAGAAGTTAAATATTTGTGTTGTTTAGATGGTAAAGGCTTAGTTAAAATGTCAGCTATTTGTTCTGATGTTTCGCAGTGAACTGCTTTAATAAATCCATCTTGAGATAATTGTCTCACGTGCTTGAATTTTATATCTATATGTCTGGATCTTTGTCCAATAGCATCAGATCTAGATATCTCAATAGCAGCTTTATTATCTTCATGTATGACAAATGGTAATGAAGGATTTTTCCAAATATTTGATAACAAATCATTAAACCATACAAGATTGTTGGAGGCTTTAGATAAACAAACATATTCTGCCTCGGTTGTTGATGTAGCTACTAAATCCTGTTTTCCAGTATACCAGTAAACTGGACAGTTGTTAAGAAAAAATATATAACCTGATGTGCTTTTTCTACATATGGTATCACCTGCCCAATCCGCATCAGCGTAACAAGTGAGGACGGGCTCTTTGACATTATTAGGTTCCAGTAGTAAACAGAAGTCTAAGCTGTGCTTTAAGTACCTTAATATTCTTTTAACAGCTTCCCAATGGTACATTAAGGGTTTGCTAACGTACCTGGATAATAGATTGAGGGGCAAAGCAATATCAGGTCTAGTCCAATTAGAAATATACAAAAGGGAACCAATAACTGATCTGTAAAGTGTATTATCCTTAAATTCAGGGGATGATTCATCTATGTTCCTTAAGAAATCTGTTTGCATAGGGGTGTCACAAGACTTAGCATCATTCAAATTACACTTGTTTAGGAGCTCTATAATTTTATCTTTCTGAGAAAGTTTGAATCCTTTTTTAGTTTTACTGATTTGAACTCCAAGATATTTATTTACCTTCCCCAATGATTTTAAAGAAAAATGTTCATTTAGTTTTGTTACAAATGTATCTCTTTTTTCTTTATGTTTACCGATATACAAAATATCATCCACATAAATTAACACAAATTCTAAGGAATCACCCTCCTTTTTGACAAAGAAACAGTTGTCTGCAGTGGTGGCATCGAAATTCATAGTTTTGAGTACTTTGACTAAACATTCATACCAACGTTTGCCAGATTGTTTCAATCCGTACAAACTTTTATTCAATAACCAAGTTTCATTTTTGTTTGTGTATTGACTATGAGGTGCCCTTACATATATCTCTTTATCAAGTTTTGCGTGTAGATACGCAGTCTGTATGTCATATTGAAATACATCAAGGTTAAGTGCAGATGCTATAACTAAAGCTGTCTTGACACTCTCAGTTCTTACTGTGGGAGAATACGTGTCTGTGTAATCCTCAGGATATTTTTGAGCATAACCTTGTGCAACTAATCTAGCTTTGTACAATGTGTTGCCTTCTTCTAGATTTTTAATTTTGTATATCCACCTGGTGCCTATAATAGTTTTATCCTTAGGTGCAGGAGTAGGTGTGAATACATTTAATTCTCGCAGACTGTCCATCTCCTTAGCCATGGCTGATTCCCATCTTTTTCTTTCTTCAGTGGGGAGCTTTAATACTTCCTCGTATGTATTTGGCATTGATGTTTCACTATCCATGTACATTACGTAATCTTTGTATTTGCTTGGCACCTGATTTCTGTTACATCTGATTGTTTTTTCTAGTTTGCTATCGTTATCGTGTAGGTATCTTGCCTCTTTTTTTGTTAATGAATCTGTCTTTATTCTGTGTTGACTATTTGTCCATGTTTTATTTTTGTTTCTATGTGTGTTGTGATTGCGTTCTTCTCTATTTATTTTATCTTTATGCTCAGTGTCTAAATTTGTGTTTGGGAATATTTCATTAAGATGTATTTTAGACCAATTGGCCTGTTCATGAAATACAGCCGTTCTAGAAATTATAAATTTGTTGTTACTATCAATGAATCTGTACCCTTTTGTTCCTGTTTCGTATCCCATGAATCTAAGTCTTCTGGATACGTTCTCCCCTTTACGCCTCAATTGTTTTGGTATGTGTACATCCTCTGTGACTCCAAATATGTGCATGTGTGTTATTTTGGGTTTTCTATTGTACATTAATTCATATGGTGTCTTGTTTATAATGCTGGACCAAGTCCTATTTTGTGTATAATTGGAGTATTGTAATGCTTCTGACCAGAATTGTTTTCCTAAGCCAGCATCTTCTAATGTGCATCTAATCATGGTTTGTAGTGTCGAGTTCTTTCTCTCTACTACTCCATTTTGGAATGCAGAGAAAGGGCTAGACGTGAAATGTAACATCCCTTTGTCTTTTAACCATTGGGAGAATTCTTTTGACATGAATTCAGATCCCCTATCTGTCATGATTTGTTTTATTTTGATATTATGTTGTGTTTCTACACGTTTGTAAAACTCTTTAAATTTTTGAAATGTTTCATCTTTGTGTTTTAAAGTGTAGACAAATCCATAACGACTATAGTCATCTACAATAGTCAGAAAGTATCGTTTTCTATATGTGATTGATGGTGTTAATGGACCAACCAGATCCATGTGTACCAAATCAAAAATTTGATTAGTTGATCTTCTTGCCTTTCTTGGTTTGGGACTAGTTTTGAGTTTTGTGGACTTACATACTGAGCATTCCAAATAGTTTTTACAATTTTTTATTTTAACACCTTCAGCATGTTCAATCATTTTTTGTACTACAGGAAAACTAGCATGTCCTAATTTCCTATGTAAAATATGCGCACATTCATCGTGGATTGGTTTTCCAATTGTAGGTTTTTTATTATTGGATGTGTCATTAATAGATGTGTCTTTGTGGCTATGAATTGTTTCATGTTCCTCATTATCACTATTGCTATTGTCATCTTCCATGTTAGAATCAATATTGTGTAACCATTTTTCTTTTATAACTAAATATGGTAGACCTCCTTTGATAGTCACACTACCCAAGCTTGTTTTGTCTTTCTCTAATGTTGCTTTTCCTTTTGAGAATACTATGTTTATGTCAGAATCTCTACTTAGTTTTATTGCACTAAGTATATTATGAGGTATTTCTGGTATTAATAATACCCCCTCTATTTTTCCTAGACCGGGTAAGTTTACATTTCCTCTACCAATAACTTGGACCTTTTCTTGATTGGCTACCTTAATTACAAACTTATCTTCTACAAATGAAGATAATATATTTTTGTTATGTGTTGTGTGATTGGTTGCCCCAGAATCAATGAGCCAATCATTATCCCCTGAATGTTGTATGTTAGTTGTATTATGTTTATTTAATCCATTTAGTGATCCAGACTTTTTATCTCTCGAATTATCCCTGCCCCCTCTATGTTCTCTATAATTAGGTGAGCTTCTATATCTAAGTCTATCAATGGATGATTGTCTGTTATGGTATCTACTTCTATAGTCATGTTTTTGTCTTTCTCTAAGAAGTTTAGTACAATCTCTTCTACAATGTTCTTTGGATCCACAATTGTGACATTCAATTGATTCTCGATATTTCTCTTGAAATACTACTCTCTTACTTTGTCTATGTTCTATGTGATTATTATAGTGACTCCTTCTTGAATTATCTTCAGCTATTAGCTTATTTGATAAATTCTCTATGGATAAGTATCCTAAATTAATTGTGTCTAAATGTGATAGTTATCCCACGATGGGTCTAATGAATTAATGATAACACTTTTCATTGTTTGATCTGAAATTATCTCTCCCCTTAAATGCAGCTCTACTCTGATTTTGTTTAGAGATATCAAATGTTCACTTATAGTAACCCCTGGCTTTATCCTAGCAGAGAAGAAATCTTTAGACATTCTTGTAGTAGTTGCTACACTTTCACTATGAAACAATTTAAACATGCATTGAATAATTTCTGAGACAGTCAAATTATGCTTAATACTATGGTACATAGCAGGAGATATACTAGATATTAATAAGTAGAATGCTCTGTGGTGCAGGCAGTCCAATTTTAGAGTCCAAGGTCTTTTGGGGGGGTTAGTTATAAAGAATAATAAGTTCTCTTTTAGAAAAACAACCTGAAGTTGTTGACACCATTCCTGCAAATTAATACCATCTATTCTCAGTTTTGGGAAATCATTGGGCAAGTTCCCAATATTATTTGTTCCATTACTTACAACTGGAGGTAGTCCGTGATCTTGCAAGTGTTGATAGTTGCAGAATGGTGTGGGTATGCTTGCAATGAGTCTGAATGGCTCTCGCTGCTCTTCATGTCTTCCATAGTTTTTCTGCGTGTGTTTGCGCATGCGCGTTGCTCATTTCGCTTCTGAAGCTGTCGGAAGAGGTTCTCGCTGCTGCAGCTCCCTCGTAGTGTTCCTCCTCTGATGATTCGGTCTCTGGTTCGATCTTGGGTGTCCAGGTGACGGCAGGCGTTTGTTTCTTTTCGTTGAAGTAGTTCTTGTTGAGATCTCTGGTTCCTGGAATCGTCTGTGGCGTGGGGGAGTATTTGCAGGGTTCTCTGGGTTCAGGCGTCGGTGCTCTCGTCGTCTGGATAGAAGCGGGTAGATTCTGAGATGTTTGCTTGCTTGCTTGTCTTTTCTTTATTTCTCGATTGCTAGCTTTTGTTGATTCTTTTGTAATTCTTAATTTTGGACCGAATGTTGCAAAAAGAGTTTTCATTGCTGATTCTATTTGCATTTCGATTGAAGTTTCTTCAATGTCTGTGTCAGATTCTTCTGAAGAGTAGATTTTTTCTTTTTTGCCTTTTGCATTATGTAGGGCTTTTCGCGCCAGACATTTTGAATTCTGTTTTCTGATTGGCTCTGCTTCGCTCATCTTAGTGGTCTGTTGAAACCAAGATGGCTGCCATTCAAAATTTTGTGTGGGACCGTTAGTCTTCTTTTTTGTTATATTCTTATCTATGGGCAATTCGCTCACCATTTTTGATTCTTTAGATTCATCTGTTACGATGTGTTTTTCTCTCGCTGCTCCGCTGTTTTTTATGATGTCTCGGAGGTTTGCGATGAGATTTTCGTCATCCTTTTGACTTTTCAAAAGTCTCAGTATCTCTGACCTGAGTTCATTGTTTTCTATCTCGTTCTCTTCTTGGTCATCAGTTTCATCAATTATCTCCTCGTTGTCTGTAGTGCAGTCTTCAGATTCTTTTGATATTACAGTTGTGGATTCATCGATCATTTCTTGATCCGTTTCCATCTCTTTGCTGTGTGCCCTGGTGTTGGGTCTTTCTCTTTTGTTTGTGGAGTTTTCTCTCTTAGGCATATTTGATTTTTATTGAGTCAATTCAACCATCCTCTGCTACCAGATTGTTGCGTAATTTCAAGGATCAGACTCAATAAATGATTCAAGAATGAAGTATTCAAACATTAACACTATTTATTTACAGTAGGCATTCTATATTCTCTGAGTGATAGTAGATAGAAGCAAGGAGGAGGTGCATACAACTCCTTTTATATTAACAAGGCGGAGTAAAGGATGGAAGTGGTTACATATGAATAAATTAGGAGATGAAGAATAAATTAACCCCTAATACCCCGTGTATATACAATTCCCCTATTAGAGAATAAGGCATTTACTTGTGACATTTGATTTATATGCCGCCCTTCTCCGGAGACTCAGGTGGCTTACAATGTGTTAAGCAATAGCCTTATACTTTTGTATATTTATACAAAGTCAGCTTATTGCCCCCCCAATCGGGGTCCTCATTTTACCTACCTTAGAAAGGATGGAAGGCTGAGTCAACCTTGAGCCTGGTGAGATTTGAACTTGCAGTAATTGCAGGCAGCTGATGTTAATAACAGTGCTTTAGTCTGCTGCGCACCAGGGCTCTTTAAAATAAAGTTGGGATAATTTCATCTCCTTTATTTTAACGAAACTAGAGAATAATACAGTTTAGTGTAGTGGTTAAGGCATCAGACTAGGAACTGGTACACCGTGAGTTCTAGTCCTGCCTTAGACACAAAGACAGCTGGGTAATCTTGGACCAGTCACTACCTCTTAGACCTAGGAAACAAGCAATTGCAAAAACCTTGCCAAGAAAACTGCAGGGGCTAGTCCAGCCAGTGACCGAAGTACAAAACTGATTCAAAAGACACAAAGAGATGGAAAGGGAGAAACAATAACACAACATAATAGCTTGCACAGTTCCTTCCTGTCATGTGGATTTGGTTTATTTAATAAATTTATATCATCGCCCATCTCACTGAACATGACTCTGAGAGGTGTAGAACGAACACTTAAAACAATGGCCTAGCTGTTTTTTAAAAAAATCTTAAAATATAAATAAATGCAATATTGTGGGAGAAGAACATTTCTTTAAACACAATATAAACATTATGTAAGCTCCTAAAAAACTTCCCAAGGCAGATGGAAAGCCATGCTTTCTCACTTGTGGAGATGGGAAGATATTCCATGGAGCCACAGCAGAAAAAGGCACTCCTTCTAGATCAGTGGTTCTCAACCTTCCTAATGCCGCGACCCTTTAATACAGTTCCTCATGTTGTGGTGACCCCCAACCACGGGTGGGTTCTAATTTTTTTTACTACCGGTTCTGTGGGCGTGGCTTATTTTGTGGGCGTGGTTTGGAGGTCATGTGACTGGGTGGGCGTGGCTAGCTGGTCATGTGAACGGGTGGCCATGGCTATGTGTATAGGGACTACTCAGAGGGCTGAAAAAAGTCATTTCTGACAGGTCCTCGCACTTTTGACTGGTCCTCACACTTATGACCATCCTCACATTTATGCCCGTGCAGCATTCTTAACAACCATGTCACTCATTTCACAACTGCTTCTTTTCACTATGGTAATAAGATAGGGCAAAAAGCATAAAATGTGAGGATAGTCGTAAATTCGAGATCTGGTCAAAAGTGCAAGGACCAGTCAAAAATAACTTTTTCAGCCCTCTGAGTAGTCCATGTGCACAAAAGGACTACCCAGAGGGCTGAAAAAAGTGATTTCTGACAGGTCCTCGCACTTTTGACCAGTCTTCGCACTTATGACTGGTCATCATTTATGCCCATTGTAGCATTCTTAACAACCATGTCACTCATTTCACAACTGCTTCTCTTCACCATGGTGACAAGATAGGGCAAAAACGTAAAATGTAAGGACAGTCGTAAGTTCGAGGACTGGTCAAAAGTGTGAGGACCAGTCAGAAATAACTTTTTCCGCCCTCTGAGTAGTCCATATGCATATGCATTGTTACTTCCGGGTTGGACTATTGTAATGCTCTCTACATGGGGCTCCCCCTGAAGAGCACTCGGAGGCTCCAACTGGTCCAGAATGCGGCCGCGCGGGTGGTTATGGGCGCAACCCGTTGTGCCCATGTGACACCCCTCCTGCGCGAGCTGCACTGGCTCCCAGTGGTCTTCCGGGTGCGATTCAAAGTGTTGGTTACCACCTTTAAAGCGCTCCATGGCATAGGACCCGGGTACCTCCGAGACTGTCTTCTCCCACCAATAGCCTCCCACCGACCAGTCCGTTCCCACAGAGAGGGTCTCCTCAGGGTGCCATCAGCCAAGTTATGTCGGCTGGCGACACCCAGGGGGAGGGCCTTCTCTGTGGGAGCCCCAGCCCTGTGGAACGAACTGCCCCCGGAAATTCGTAAGATCTCCGACCTCCGGGTGTTTTGCTGCGCATTGAAGACCCTGTTGTTCCGCCAGGCCGGACTATCAACACAATAGTTTTAAATTGGGGTATTTAAATTTTTTGGGGTTTTAAATTTGAGCCAATTTATTTAATTATTTTAAATTTTACATTGTTGTTTTGTCTGTGTTTTTAAATAGGCTGTACACCGCCCTGAGTCCTTCGGGAGAAGGGCGGTATAGAAATAAAATTATTATTATTATTATTATTATTATTATTATTATTATTATTATTATTATTATTATTATTATTATAATAAAAGGATACAGCAATAGAGAGGGATGAAGGAAGGGAAGGGAAATTAGAGTAGGAGTGAGGGTAAGAGAGGGAGGAAGAGAGGAGGAGAAGGAGAAAGAAAGAGGAAGTAGGGAGGAGAAGAAGAGAGGGAGGAAGAGAAAGTAAGAAGGAAAGAAAAGAGAGAGCTGGTAGGTTTGAGAAGAAAGATTGCTGTACAATAAAAAAGATGAAAGGGAAGAAAGCCAACCCCAAACAAATATAAAGATATTAAGATAAAGAATGAATTGTTAAACTTTAAAGAATAAAAGAGAACAAATATGAATAAATAACAATAATTAGAAACACACATACAAACATACAATGTATTTTCTTTGAACAGAGTATTTGGCCGGTTCACAAATTTAAACAGTGTTTAGTCATTTCAATTAAATTTACAATTTCTATATTTCCTTTTTGCCATATTTATTCTTCATCTATTTTTGTAAAAAACCAATATTACCCTTCATCCTCATCTCTAATCTTAATCAAATTCAATTTTTCCCTTCTATTTTATATTATACCCCTTCCCATTGTCATCTATTTTTATATCCATCCTCACATTGGTTAATTATGTAATATTACAGTTGTTTAATATAAATTCAACATTTTAATATAAATCAATTAGTTATATAACTACCTTTTTTGTATATTAATCAATATGAACATGAATATTCCAATTATTTCCATGCAATCCAATTTCTTACAAATCAATTAATTATATTTACCAATAATAATAAACCAAATAATTTCCCCCATATATTCCTCCAAACCACAACTTAACCATTTCTGCTTTCAACACAATATACAATTAATAGTATCTCAATTATTACAATTCCCTAGTTAAATAGAGCTTTTTTTCTTTTGTGTTTTAAAATCTTGAACTCTCCTCTTTTTCCCTAAATTTCCCATTGTTTGCACCTACCTTTTTTGGTGAGGAAAAAGAAAAGAAATCTGCCTGCCTTAATTTTCCAACATTGCAGTAACAGCAAAGCAGTTTCAGTTTCATTTTTCAGCATAGCTAGGGGAAAAAAAATCTGCTCCAGCAAGCAGCAAGCCCTGAGCAAAACAGCTAAGAGCAAATCAGCTGAGGGTCGGGAGTCGATCTAATCAAGGGCTAATTAGCCTATGCTGAAGCTCCGTGGGCCAATAAAATTACAAAAAAAACACCGAACCATTTGTTAAATTGCTGGCTTGCCCGCCCCTCGCCCACTATTTGTTGGCAATAAATAGTGGTGCAGAGGGACGGGGCGAGCCAGCAATTTAACAAAGCCCGGCGGCAAGAATTTAAACAGTTTTTTTTTCCCTCTAGCCATCAGCTGGGACTCAGGAGGCAGCAATAGATTGGGGGTGGGCGGGGTAAGCGAACGGCCAGCGATCCAACAGAGCAGAGAGGAGGGTGAGTGGAGGCGGGGGGCGAGAGAGGGCTTTGGCGACCCCTGTGAAATGGCCGTTCGACCCCCAAAGGGGTCGCGACCCCCAGATTGAGAACCGCTGTTCTAGATCATGACAGATGGGATGATTTACAATAACCATGGGAAAAAAATAAGGTGTGAAAGAAATATCTCAATTGAAGTATGGAGCTATTTTGAAAGTACACCTGCTTCAATCTCTCATTTACAATGATAAAATATTCAAGCCCTTCATAGGAAGAGCTCTTGTCCCCCAATATCCTCTGTCTATTTTTACCAGGAATACAATGGCTACATAAAAGTAGTATAGCTTTATTTTACATGAATCACTTTCTTATAACTCAAAGTTATACAAGGTTTCTATTGTAAACAAAGCATTGCAAAGTTACCAACTATTGAAACCAGTCTGGGGTAATGAAATAATATTTTTAAAAAAGCAATGCTGACATTTTATAATAGCAAGCTTGGGTCATACAGTGCAATCTCTTTTATTTTTTAATTTGGAAGTCTTATGGTAAATGCTCTTCTCTCAGTTACAATGAATAGTTTTGCACAATTTTATTTCTTTTCAATTAGCAGTTCTTTCTAGTGTATCTCTTGGAGTGATAAATGAACTTGACTACACAATACACATAAAAATGATGCTTATTAACAAAAAACAAAACTACTACATTATATGTATATGTATATGTATATGTATATGTATATGTATATGTTGTTGTTGTTGTTGTTGTTGTTGTTGTTGTTGTTGTTGTTGTTAGTTGTGAAGTCGTGTCCTACCCATCACAACCCCATGGACAATGTTCCTCCAGGCCTTCCTGTCTTCTACCATCCCCTGTAGTCCATTTAAGCTCACGCCGACTGCTTCAGTGACTCCATCCAGCCACCTCGTTCTCTGTCATTCCGTTCTTCTTTTGCCCTCAATCTTTCCCAGCATTAGGCTCTTCTCCAGTGAGTCCTTCCTTCTCATTAAGTGACCAAAGTATTTGAGTTTCATTTTCTGGCCTTCTAAAGAGCAGTCAGGGTTGATCTCCTCTAGGACTGATCGGTTTGATTGCCTTACAGTCCAAGGGACTCGCAGGAGTCTTCTCCAGCACCATAGTTCAAAGACCTTAATTCTTTGGCACTCAGCCTTCCTTATGGTCCAACTTTCACAGCCATACATTGCAACTGGGAAAACCATAGCCTTCGCTATACACACTTTTGTTGACAGAGTGATGTCTCTGCTTTTTAGTATGCTGTCTAGATTTGCCATAGCTTTCCTACTCAGGAACAAGTGTCATTTATTTTCTTGGCTGCAATCTCCATCTGCGGTGATCTTGGAGCCCAGGAAAATAAAATCTGTCACTACCTCCATTTCTTCCCCATCAATTTGCCAGGAATTGAGAGGACCAGGTACCATGATCTTAGTTTTCTTAATGTTGCGTTTCAAGCCAACTTTTACACTCTCCTCCTTTACCCAAATCAAGAGGCTCTCTGCTCCTTTACCTACATCTAGAGGCTCTTTAGTTCCTCTTCACTTTCTGCCATTTGAGTGGTATCATCTGCATATCTGAGGTTGTTGATATTTTTCCCGGAAATCTTAATTCCAACTTAATTCATCTAGCCCCGCACTTCTCATGATGTGCTCTGCATATAAGTTAAATAGGCAGGGCGAAAGTATACCACCTTGCCGAACTCCTTTCCCAATTGAACCAATCAGTGATTCCATGTCCAGTTCTCACTGTTGTTTCTTGACCCATATATAGGTTTCTCAAGAGATAATTAAGATGGTCTGGTACTCCATCTCTTTAAGAACGTGCCACAATTTATTGTGATCCAGGCTTTAGCACAGTCAATGAAGCAGAAGTAGATGTTTTTTCTGGAACTCCTTAGCTTTCTCCATGATCCAACGTATGCTGGCAATTTGATCTCTAGTTCCTCTGCCTTTTTGAAATCCTGCCTGTACTTCTGGTAGTTCTCAGTCCACATACTGCTGGAGCCTAGCTTGTAGGATTTTGAGCATAATTTTGCTAGCATGTGAAATGAGTGCAATGGTGTGGTAGTTTGAACATTCTTTGCCATTACCCTTCTTTGGAATTGGAATATAAACGGATATTTTCCAATCCTGTGGCCACTGTTGAATTTTCCAAATTAGCTGGCAAATTGAGTGTAACACTGTTACTGCATCGTCTTTGTTAAGGATATTGTTGAGTTACACCCGAAGTTGTGGTTTATAAAGCAGAGTACCGTTAGAGTTTTATGCACAGAAACGTTTTGAGAGTAATTGTGAATAACATACAGACAAACTGGGTTTTATAGTATTTTACTTTTAGGGAAAAGCAAAATCATAGTCCTTTAACAATCCAAGTCTTAGCCATATAAAGTGCAACATAAGATCAATCCAGGGATATAAAATCTTCTTACCAGTTTGTAGAAAAATACAAGGAACAATCAGAAACAATACAAAAACAGTTCAATAAATATCAGAAAGCAGTAAATAAATAATCATGATCAATCAATTGACCATATAGAGAGATCAAAAATCTTACAGCTTAGCAGCAGGTAAAAATGGTGTAGTGTCCACACTAACTGTAATTTAGCTCTCCTTAAATACATTGGCTACAGAGCTCAGCCAATCAGGATGCAGAATGACTCAGCACAGTTCTTAAAGCTACATAATACATTCACATAATACAAACATACAATGTTGGCTTATATATTTCCTGGCCAACCAATTAGGCAATAACTATTTCCTAACAGTCTTTCAAGATTTTGAATAGCTCAGCTGGAATACTGTCACCTCCGCTAGCGTTGCTGTTGCTCAGACTTCCTAAGGCCCATTTGACTTCATATTCCAGGATGTCTGGC
Organism: Pituophis catenifer annectens; assembly: GCF_029215685.1. NCBI lineage: Eukaryota > Metazoa > Chordata > Lepidosauria > Squamata > Colubridae > Pituophis > Pituophis catenifer. The sequence continues at coordinate 31,696,857 of NW_027256888.1, forward strand.
TCGAGGTCAGTAAGCCACCCCATCATGGTTATCAGGGACGTTAAGCTTGTTCTTGTATAGTTCTTCTGTGTAATTTTGCCACCTCTTCTTAATCTCTTCTGCCTCTGTTAGATTCCTGCTATTTTGGTCTTTATTTATTTATTTATTTATTTATTTATTTATTTATGCAATTTATAATTTATCATGCCTATGAAACTTTCCCTTCATATCTCCAATTTTCTTGAAGAAATCTCTGGTCCTCCCTATTCTATTGTTTTCTTCTATTTCTTTGCACTGTTCATTTAATAAGGCATTCTTATCTTTTCTAGCTATTCTCTGGAATTCTGCATTCAATTGGGTGTATCTTTCTCTTCCCCTCTTGCCTTTTGCTTCCCTTCTTTCCTTAGCTATTTGTAAAGCTTCCCCAGACAGCCATTTTGCTTTCTTGCATTTCTTTTTCTTTGGAATGGTTTTAGTTGCTACCTCTTGTACAATGTTGCTAATCTCTGTCCATAGTTTTTCAGGCACTCTGTCTATCAGATTTAATTCCTTAAATCTATTTGTCATCTCTACTGTATATTTGATCATGTAGTGCTTTCCCCTACTTTCTTCAATTTAAGCCTAAATTTTGCAACAAGAAGCTCATGATCTGAACCACAGTCAGCTCCTGGTCTTGTTTTTACTGACTGTATAGAGCTTCTCCATCTTTGGCTGCAAAGCACATAATCAATCTGATTTCTGTGTTGACCATCAGGTGATGTCCATGTGTAGAGTTGTCTCTTGGGTTGTTGGAAAAGAATATTTGCTATGACCATCGTATTCTCTTGACAAAATTCTACCAGTTTGTGCCCTGCTTCATTTTGTACTCCAAGGTCAAACTTGCCTGTTATTCCACTTATCTTTTGGCTTCCTACTTTAGCATTCCAATCCCCCATGATGAGAAGGACATCATTTTTTGTTGTTAATTCTATAAGGTAGAGCTTTATAGAACCGGTCAACTTTACCAGTGGTGGGATTCTGCCGGTTCTAGGGGGTTCGGCCGAACCCTTTGTTAAATTGCTGGCTCGCCCTGCCCCTTGCCCCGCCCCTATTATTCCAATAAATGGGGCGAGCGAGCCAGCAATTTAACAAACGGTTTGGTGTTTTTTTGTAATTTATTGGCCCTGCAGCACACCGAACCGTTTGTTAAATTGTTGGCTCGCCCGCCCCTCACCCCGCCCCGCCTCCCATCCGTGCGGCGCCAGCCTACCCTAGCCAGGGGTAGGCAATTGTGGCTCTTTTACAACCTGTGGACTTCAACTTCCAGAATTCCTGAGACAGCTTGGCTGTCTCAGGAATTCTGGGAGTTGAAGGCCACAGGTTGTAAAAGAGCCACAATTGCCCACCCCTTCCCTAGCCTGAGTTCCGCTGCCTGGGATCCACGTGGGCTGCCATGTGGTTCCCCACCGGCTCCGGATGCAAGAGAGCAGGATGGAGAAAGCAGCTTCCATGCCTTCACTCACCCTCACTCTCTGCTCTGTTGGATTGCCGGCCATTCGCTTACCCCGCCCACTCCCAATCTATTGCTGCCTCCGGAATCCCAGCTGATGGCTAGAGGAAAAAAAACTTCAAATTCTTGCCGCGGGGCTTCAAAGGGCCGCCCTATAGCCAGTGGTGCAGCCGAACCGTTTGTTAAATTGCTGGCTTGCCCCACCCCTCCACACCACTATTTATTGCCAACAAATAGTGGTGGGCGAGCCAGCAATTTAACAAACAGTTCGGTGTTTTTTTGTAATTTTATTGGCCCACGGAGCTTCAGCATAGGCTAATTAGCCCCTTCTATCGGCCTTCCGGCTCTCAGCTGATTTGTCTCAGCTGTTTTGCTCAGGGCTCTGCTGCTTCCTTGCAAAGAGTCCTGGAGTAGATTTTTTTCCCCTTAGCTCTGCTGAAACACGAAACTGAAACTGCTTTGCTGTTGCTGCAACGTTGGAAAATTAGGCAGGCAGAATTCTTTTCTTTTTCCTCACCAAAAAAGATAGGTGCAAACAATGGGAAATTTAGGGAAAAAGAGGAGGTTCAAGATTTTAAAACACAAAAGAAAAAAAGCTCTATTTAACTAGGGAATTGTAATAATTGAGATACTATTAATTGTATATTTCTGGAAGCAGAAATGGTTAAGTTGTGGTTTGGAGGAATATATGGGGGAAATTATTTGGTTTATTATTATTGGTAAATATAATTAATTGATTTGTAAGAAATTGGATTGCATGGAAATAATTGGAATATTCATGTTCATATTGATTAATATACAAAAAAGGTAGTTATATAACTAATTGATTTATATTAAAATGTTGAATTTATATTAAACAACTAATATTACATAATTAACCAATGTGAGGATGGATATAAAAATAGATGACAATGGGAAGGGGTATAATATAGAATAGAAGGGAAAAATTGAATTTGATTAAGATTAGAGATGAGGATGAAGGGTAATATTGGTTTTTTACAAAAATAGATGAGGAATAAATATGGCAAAAAGGAAATATAGAAATTGTAAATTTAATTGAAATGACTAAACACTGTTTAAATTTGTGACCGGCCAAATACTCTGTTCAAAGAAAATACATTGTATGTTTGTATGTGTGTTTCTAATTATTGTTATTTATTCATATTTGTTCTCTTTTATTCTTTAAAGTTTAACAATTCATTCTTTATCTTAATATCTTTATATTTGTTTGGGGTTGGCTTTCTTCCCTTTCATCTTTTTTATTGTACAGCAATCTTTCTCCTCAAACCTACCACCTCTCTCTTTTCTTTCCTTCTTACTTTCTCTTCCTCCCCCTCTTCTTCTCCTCCCTACTTCCTCTTCCTTTCTCCTTCTCCTCCTCTCTTCCTCCCTCTCTTACCCTCCCTCCTACTCTAATTTCCCTTCCCTTCCTTCATCCCTCTCTATTGCTGTATCCTTTTATGCATATGGACTACTCAGAGGGCTGAAAAAGTTATTTCTGACTGGTCCTCACACTTTTGACCAGTCCTCGAACTTACGACTGTCCTCACATTTTACGTTTTTGCCCTATCTTGTCACCATGGTGAAGAGAAGCAGTTGTGAAATGAGTGACAAGGTTGTTAAGAAAGCTGCACGGGCATAAATGTGAGGATGGTCATAAGTGTGAGGACCGGTCAAAAGTGCAAGGCCCAGTCAGAAATGACTTTTTTCAGCCCTCTGAGTAGTCCCTATGCACATAGCCATGCCCACCCGGTCACATGATTGCCAAGCCACACCCCCAACTAAGCCATGCCCACAGAACCTGTTGTTAAAAAAATTGAATCCCACCACTGAACTTTACCCTCTTCAGCACTGTTAGTAGGGGCATAGACTTGGACTATTGTGATATTGAATAGTTTGCCTTGGATTCGAACTGAGATCATTCTGTCATTTTGGGGATTGTATCCCGAACTGCTTTTCCTACTCTTTTATTGACTATGAAGGCTACTCCATTTCTTCTGAGTGATTCTTGCCTGCAGTAGTATACCTGATGGTCATCTGAATTAAATTCACCCATTCCGGTCCATTTTAGTTTGCTGATTCCTAAGATGTCGATGTTTAGTCTTGTCATTTCTTGTTTGATCGCATTCAGCTTGCCTTGATTCATGGATCTTACATTCCAGGTTCCTATGGAGTATAGATCTTTACAGCATTGTACTTTCCTTTCACCACCAGGTACACCCATACCTGAGTGTCCTTTCAGCTTTGACCCAGTCATCATTCTTTCAGGCGCTAGTAATACTAGCCCTCTACTCTTCCCCAGTAGCATATTGGACACCTTCCGACCTGAGGGGCTCATCTTCCGACGTCATATCTTTTTTTTTTTTTTTTAATTTGATTTATATGCCGCCCTTCTCCGAAGACTCAGGGCGGCTTACAATGTGCTCAGCAATATCTTTTTGTCTTTTGGTACTGTCTGTGGAGTTTTCATGGCAAAGATTTTTTTTTTTTAATTTGATTTATATGCCGCCCTTCTCCGGAGACTCAGGGTGGCTTACAATGCATTAAGCAATAGCCTTCATACTTTTGTATATTTTATACAACGTCAGCTTATTGCCCCCACAAACTGGGTCCTCAATTTACCTACCTTAGAAAGGATGGAAGGCTGAGTCAACCTTGAGCCTGGTGAGATTCGAAGTTACAGTAATTGCAGACAGCTGGTGTTAATCACAATGCTATTAGTCTGCTGAGCCACCAGGCCCTATAAGATACTGGAGTGGGTTGCCATTTCTTTCTCCAGTGGATTGCATTTTGTCAGAGCTCTCTGCTATGAACTGTCCGTCTTGGTTGGCCCTGCATGGCATAGGTCATAGCTTCAATGAGCTACGCAAGCCCCTTCACCACGTCAAGGCAGTGATTCAGGAAGGGGAGATATATAAAGCAATACAATAAAGTACTGGCTCAAAATTTTGCAACACAGTGTAACTATTATTTTAAAAAGGCAAATTCACTGAAAGTTCCAGTACATGGATTAATGAAGACAGCTATTGTTGAATATTGATTTAATGAATCTGTCAATATTGGCAAAGTTTGTCTTTGGATAAGAGAATTTATGTCTGAAATTTTTAGTGATTTTAATTTGTTTTCTTCTGTGCAAATATTAAAATTATTACTTAACCTTGCACTCTGAAAAATAATATTACATTTAAATTTCCTCCCTACCCACTACAGTGTTCATAATAACTGTCCCATCTTCCGCTAATAATATTCAGTTTTTCAGAATCCTTCATTGTCAGTCAGATTTCTATTGTCAGAAGGAATGTGGTCCTGAAGATGAGTTTAATAAGCATCCTGATATGCTGGCTGCCTCCCTAAATATCTGACATGGTTGACTGTTGCATCAGTTTTGTGAGTTTCCCCTTGAATATTTTGTAAATTAGCACAAATATTTTCCTGCCAGAGAAAGTTAGACTTGAGGCAATATTAAATGCCAAGAGCTTCTATCCAGTTAGAAAAATTGATTGAGTGAAACAACATGTTTAGAAAAGTTTGAAAATAGGACAAAGAAAAGCATATTGAATCAATCTTTACTGGGAACTGGTGACTGGCTTTCCAGATTGCACTAGCAAATGGGAAAAATGATAAGGCTGGCAGCAAGCATCTATTTAAAAGAGAGAAAAATATTCTGATTAAAAAATAAATCCAGGACTTCCGGCGGTGACGTCATCACGAACGGGTGAAGAAACGGAGGCTCCATCTCTGACACCCAAATTTCCTCATTAATTGCTCTTTAAGGGCATTCCTGAACTTGGAGGGATCGGGAAACGAAAGAGGAACTCGCGAAGCCCCCTGGTGTTGCGCTGTCATCAGGGAGGTCGAGCGATCAACCTCTTAAATTGGTGGAGAAGAAGTCGGCCTTATCGGCAGACAGGAATGATGGCGCCCGCCTAGACCGAAGCAAAAAGTGGAAGCAAATCCGAGTGACTGTCAGATAGATCACCTACAATAGAGGCGGTAAACAGGGGACGCACGATCGAATCAGAGGAAGACAAGTGGTTACAACAGCGGTGATACAAGAGGAGAAGGAAAAAAGGGGAAACAACTACAGCGCGGAAGAGAGGAACCCATAGAATGACTAAGCAAACATAAGAAAAGGAGAAATAGCGCTCGAAGCGGTGTGAGTGCGGACTTTTACTGTTGAGCAAAGGGAGCAGCCTGTGGACTCTGTGGATATAGACAAGCCGTTTGAACCTGGGAACTATAATTGATTCAAACCCCAAAATATCGGAAAACTGAGTGCAGAGACTGAAATACCGGACTAAGTGGTGAAATTCACAGATACAGAAGACCTATCTGGATTTCGGACTTTGGATTTACAAATAACTTTGGACAATAAGAACTTAAGTTAAAAAAAAAAGATTTGAAAACTGAATGCAGAGATCCGATTACTGGGAGAAGTAAAAAAAAAAAAAGACTGAGACGGACACAGATCGTGTTTTTTATGACTGTGAAAGAACGGATTGAGAGAGGTAAAGCAAGAAGACAATAAAGACTAAAGAAAATAAAAATTAAGTGAATTATTAATTTTGAACTGTTTAATTAGTTAATAAGTTTAATATTTAAAAGAAATATATAAGTTGATAATATTTTTATAGCTATAAATTGTATTGTGAAATTGTGGTTAGATAAGGAATTATTGTTAAAGTGAAAGGTTACTTTTATACAAAATAACAGATGAATTGACTGTATGTCTGAGATAGACTGATTGAAAAAGGGGGTAATTGAAAAGATTGCTAATTAGAAAATTAAGAAAATTAAACTAAAATCTTGATTGATAAGTACATTGATTTATACTGTGAATAAGAATTAATTGCTCGATTGGGATAACTGGCAATATAATATAATATAACTATATATAAGCTGTGCGGAGTATAAGCAGTGATTGGAGGGGAAAAGAGATACTAAGGAATAACTTAATAATTGATGTTAAGGTTGGAAAGCTTTACACGAATATTGAAAATGTCTACAATATCCACCATAACAAAGACAGGGAAAAAACCTACAAACAATACGTTAGTAATGACTCCTACCCCCTCACAACAAAAAACAATAGATAGCATGATGGGGAAAGAAAAGGAAAAAGTAAAACTGGAAATGGCACCGAATGTAATACAAGACATGTTTCAAAAGATTCAGGAAACACTGCTCCAAACACAAGAAAAAATAGTTGAAAATCAGGAAGAAATGAGAACGTTCCATGCAGAGATTAGAAATGAATTAGGAGAAGTCAAGGAAGATATCAAGACCATGAAGGATAAAATTGGGGGCATTCAAAATTCTATAGCAGAAAATGAACAGAGAATTAGGAAAACGGAAATAAAAATAGATCATGTGGAATTAAAAGTAGAAGCAATGGAACAAAAAACCCTACAACTAAATAAAGAAATGTCAGATTCCTTGGCTATGCTCAAAATGGAAAAGGCCTCATACTTCTTGCGTTTTCAAAATATTCCAGAAGAAAAAAATGAGGATTTAGAAGGGAAAATGGTGGAAATTATCGCAGGAATGATACAAAAAGAGCCAGAAGAAATAAAAGGACAATTGGAAGAAACTTACCGTGTACAAACAAATTATATAAGAAAACATAGACTGGCGAGAGAAGTCCGTGTCAAATTCTTAAAAAAATCAATCCGAGATGAAGCGTATAAGAAATCTAGAGAAGAAACGGTGATCTATAATCTATAAAGAAATTATAATCTTAAAACAGATACCCCGAAGAGTAAGAAATCTACAACAACAATATCAGTTTTTAACACAACTATTGATCAAATACAAGATAATGTACAGATGGCTGCCAATAGAGGGGATCTTAATTACGTGGGAAGACAAAAAATATAAAATAGACACTCTAGAAAAGGCAAGAGAATTCCATAACACACACTTTAGACTAGAAGAAGAACAGGAAAGCAAGGAGGAAACAGATAGTAAAAGTCAAGAAGAAGAACCAAAAGAAACAAATCAAGAAAAAGAAATAAGACAGAGGCAAGAAAAAGAGAGAGAACAGAGAGAAGGTGCAAAAGCTAAGGCATGGATGGAAACAAGAAACACAAAAAAACAGATACGATAGGCAATGGACGAACAGATCAAACTCTTTTCGGTAAACATTAATGGCTTAAATGCCCCAAAGAAAAGGAATCAAATTTTCACAAAACTACGAAAATTAGAAGCAGATGTGATATGTCTGCAAGAAGTACACTTTCAAAAAGATTATCAAAAAATCCTAGAAAACCCCAAATTAGGAAAACTATATTCATCTCTGGCCCAAAAAAAGAAAAAAGGAGTAGTGATTTACGTAAAAGAAAAAATACAATCTAAACTAGTTTATACCGATGAGCAAGGTAGAGTGGTGATGGTTGAACTAGAAATAGGAAAGAGGAAAATGTTAATTGTAGTGATTTATGCACCTAACCAAAAACTACAGGTTTTTTTTAAAGATCTACATATAAAACTAGCAGAATTAGAATATGACGATATTTGTGTAATAGGGGATTATAATGCAATAGTAAATGCAAAGAAGGACTACAAAACTGGGGGGGGAAAAACAAAAGAAAAAAGAAATACTTCCAAAAGAATTGTTTACTATGGCTGAAGAACTAAACTTGGCAGACGTATGGAGGGAAACACATGAAGAAGAGGCCCAATACACCTTTTACTCCCATCCGCATAACTCCTGGTCAAGACTGGACATGGCATGGATGACCCCAAATATCAAAATAGAAGTAGAAAAAATTGAGATAGGCACAAACCAATGGGCAGACCACAATCCACTATTCATAAACTGGAAAGGGGAAAGAAGACGTAAGAGATGGACAATGAACCAAAGATTATGTAAAGAAAAAGAATTTAATTCGATGTTAGAAAAGGAAGTAAAAATATTTTTCCAGATAAATAAAATAGAGGAAACCTCTTTACAAAACACATGGGATACTTTAAAAGCATATATAAGGGGCCTAGTAATAGCATATACGAGGAAGAAGAATAAAGAGAAGAAAAAACAATTAGATAATTTAGAGAAAGACCTAAAACAAATAGAACAAAAACTCCAGGAAAAGCCCCAGAACAAAACAATAAGAGAAGAATGGGAAATGATTAAGCATAAATTGAATTTGATAAACCAAATAGAACTAGCCCAAAAAATAAAAATGGCGAAACAAAATTATTTCGAACACGCAAATAAAACGGGCAGATGGCTAGCCTATAAACTGAAAAAAGAACAGAAAAAAAGAATGATATACCAATTGAAAGACGATAAAGGAGAAATTTAACATAGTAAAGGGGCCAAAAAAGAAATTATTAAGAAATTTTATGCAAATTTATATAATCAGGGGAAAATAGAGGAAGACAAGATAAAACAGTACATAGGGAAATTAGGAATGCCAAAAATCACAGAAGAACAAAGAATAACTCTCAACAGGCCAATAACCAAATTAGAATTAGATGAAGTACTGAAAAAGCAAAAAAACAATAAAACACCGGGACCCGACGGGCTACCGGTAGAAATATACAAAACAATGCAAGAAGTATTGGGAGAGAATATGTTGCGATTATATAATGAAGCTATGGAGAAAGCCAAAATACCAAATTCATGGACAGAAGCCATAATAACAATCATTCCAAAAGAAGATACAGATCTCCAGATAATACAAAACTATAGACCTATTTCATTATTGAATGCCGATTACAAAATATTTGCAGCAATCTTGGCCGAAAGGATTAAATCAGTATTAAATACATATATACACCCAGACCAAAATGGATTTCTGCCAGGACGCCAAATAAAGAACAACATGAGAATAGTACTTAATGCTCTAGAATATTATGAATCACACCCGGAGAAGCAGGCAGCGTTGGTTTTTCTTGACGCCCAAAAGGCCTTCAATAATCAAAATTGGAAATTTATGATTGAACAACTACAAAATATGCAAATTGGGGAAAAATTTGGGAAAATTATAGCAGAAATCTATACCAAGCAATCAGCAAAAATAATTATGAACGATGACATAACAGGCAAATTTAATATAACAAAAGGAGTCAGACAAGGCTGTCCACTTTCCCCCTTACTATATATTCTATCATTGGAAATCCTGTTGAAAAAAATTAGAGAAGACCAAGGAATTGAAGGTTTAAGGATCAATAGAGAAGAATACAAAGCTCAAGCCTTTGCTGATGACCTAGTGTTTTTGACAGAAAATCCTATGGAATCTACACCTAATCTGTTCCAAAAAATAGAAGAATTTGGAGAAGTGGCCGGACTAAAAATCAATAAAAGTAAATCGAAGCTAATTGTAAAAAACCTTATGGAAATCCAAACAAAAGAATTGACAGATAATATACAAATCCAAACAACGAAAAAAATAAAATATTTAGGAATCTGGTTATCTACAAGAACATCAGCAATTAAAGAAAACAATTATGATAAATTACTAGAACAAACAAAGAAAGACTTAGAAAAATGGGAAAACTTACACATTTCATTCCTAGGAAGAATTTCGGCCATCAAAATGACTATATTACCTAAATTTTTATATTTGTTTCAGGTCACCCCAATTAAAATAGATAAACCGTTTTTTGAAAAGCTGAATAAAATAACATCTAAATTTATATGGCAAGGGAAAAAGCCACAAATAAAATTTAAGCTGCTTCAGGATACAAAAGATAGAGGAGGAGCTGCACTCCCTGACTGGGAGGTATATTATCAAGCAGCAGTACTATCGTGGGTCAAAGATTGGATAGAATTAAAGGACTCTAGAATTTTAACAATTGAGGGACACAAACTCCAAACTGGCTGGCACTCCTTTATGTGGGATGAGAAATACAAAACACATTCATATTTTAAAAGACAGACAATAAGAAACTCATTACTACAAATTTGGCTTAAAATTAAAAAACAACATTATATGAAGATACCAAATTGGCTAGCACCAGCAGAATCAATTAGGCACCCAAATTTAACAGATAGACAAAAATAATTAGATATAAAGATATAATTGACTATCAAGGCAAATTAAAGACAAAACAACAATTGGAGACAGATTTACAGAGAGAAATAGACTGGTGGACTTATACTCAAATACAATCCAAATACAGAGAACATATAAAAACATATGAAATTTATAATCAAAAACAAGAAATAGATAAAATTATATTAGATTCAGAAAATAAATTAATTAGTAGAATTTATAAATTTCTTCTACGCTATAAATTGGAAGAAGAGACAGTCAAAGAAACGATGATTAAGTGGGCTCAAAACATCAAACACACAATACCTTTGGAAAAATGGGAAAAGTTCTGGCAGGTAAACCTAAATTTAACGAAAGCAACGGCATACAAGGAAAACCAACTGAAAATGTTTTATCGGTGGCATATGTCTCCAACCAGATTGGCAAAAATACAACCTAAAAATAGCCCGATTTGTTGGAAGTGCAAAAAGGCACAAGGGACTTTCTATCATTTATGGTGGATGTGTCCGGCAGCAAAGAAATTTTGGTCTAATATCAAAAAATGGTTGGAACAAATTACAAAAACACAGATTGAAAAAGAACCAGAAACATTTCTATTAGGAATCTTTAACAAATCATACCCTAAGGATATCAAATATCTCACAATTCACATATTAACTGCTGCAAGAATAATCTACGCAAAAAATTGGAAGCAAGAAAAAATACCAAGTGAAACAGAAGTAATAGGGAAAATTTTAGAATGCGCTGAAATGGATAGGTTAACCAAAGAATTACAAGAAAGAGAAGAATCAGACTATTATAAAATATGGAATAATTGGTATAATTGGTTAAAAATCAGAAATATACAAAAAATATAGGGGAAATATTACCGATTTAAATATATATATATAATAAAAAATGTTATTAGATTAAGGAGAGGTGAAGGAATATACCATAAGTAGAATTGTAGAATGTCACTCTGAAAAAATGCTTAAGAAGAAATTACATTCTTTTTGTGTATATGTTGTATAAATGTTTGTTGTGTATATGTTACGTATGTCTTTTTTAATATTTATATTCAAGAAAAACTACTTAAAAAAAATAAAATAAAAAATAAATCCAGTATAATAAATGCTGTCTTTAAATTAGAATGCACAGTGGGTAAGATAACAATTTGTATGATATCCATGATCCTAAAGTAAAACATTTATAATGAAAATTTTTGGACATCCTTACATAGTTAATGTTTATAGAACATATATATTTAAGACTTGAAGAGAGCCTATCATATTTGCCTCTACATAAGCTTACAATCTTAATATCCTAGTCATTGTAAGATGAACCAAAATCTCTCTCTGAAGACTGAAAATTTGGTTGCACTTCTCAGTAAAGCTTCAGAGGTCTGTGACTGTGAAATAGAGAAAATTAAACCAAATTTAAAATTGTGTCTGAACAGATTGTATTTGTGTTTAGAGTGAGAGAGAATATACAGCGGACCCTGGTTTATCATGCATAACCTTTTTCCCATTGGTTTTGTATATTTTCCCCATATAAATGTGGTAGGTGAGAGATCAGTATTCACATTTTATTTGGATGCCCAAGATGGCAAGTATAACATTATAGTTATGAATATACTTATATTATTTTCAAGCCATTTGTAAATTTACAAGGGAGCCAGAATATTCAGAATAGTAATTAAAACCCAAGGGGTTCACTATGCTGCTAGGCCTGTTCCCTGCACATGTTTTATATTATATAATGCATATGGATTACTTTGTGATTCGCTATTATTCAGGAGGAAACCCTAGCCATGAAGAGGGTTTCAACATTTTGAAAAATTCTATTGTACAGTTGACCTTCCTTCAGCAAACAAATATGAATGGGCTATTATAGCATAGTTTGGCTTTTTTTCCAGCATAGCTTCTTAAAGGAAAATATTATTTGTTTTTCTTGTTTTGTTACAATAAACTAATTAATATTGTCATTATTTTATAATTTTAAATTTTAATGTTAATTTTATATGATTTTATTAATAGGTTATATTTTATTGTACACCATCCAGAATCCTTCTTTGAAGGAGATGGGAGGTTTAGAAATATGAAATATAAACAAGCAAACAATTATATATTGGTTGGCTTTGACTATTTTGATGCCAAGAATTATATTTTAACTTTATATAGCTAAATTAGTAGTGCCATAATTATTACTTTAGCCAATATTTGTGATATTATTCATAGACTTCAGTATTCTGGAAGTATCATGTGTCATTCTATCTGATCAGAATTTTTTTAAAAAGCAAGACAGCTAATACTTTCTTGTTGCCTGTCAAGATAACTATGATCACTGATTCTTTTAGGTCAAAATGGGACCACATTATTATAGAGACAGTTTTCTACAATTAATGAAATACTTTTATTCAAATTATTCATGATTATATTGAAGGGTGTAATTAATGTGCATCAGTGATAATGCAACACTGTATATTAATGCTTATTCACTTTCACTTGCTGATTATGTAGTCAAAATACTATTATCCTAAGACAAAAGAGAATAACAGCAGATTTGGAAAAAAATATATTTATAGAATGTGTAATAGCACAAAAAATAAAATAAAATGTTTCAGAAGAGGTCAAGGGTGGGTGGAATTCTAAGGAGAAACAGCCATCACTAAAATATTTTTCTGGCAGTGTCAATTCTAAATACAAGTAGATCCTGCCTTAGAGTAGCCTTTGAGTTCTGTAATCATTACCTAATAATAATTAACTTGCATGTATAACTACATTACTTTATTATATTTATATTGTGCAACTGTAATGCAACTCTTCCCAGAGTTTTGTGGCTGGCATAATTATGGACAAATCCATAGTGATGGAAATAGAAAAAAACAATTTATACCTAATACTGAGCACCAGCATAGATCATCCAGTTCTTAATATTGACAATATTTAGCTATGATGAAATATACCAGATAATAATTTCACCTAGTGTAAATGCCAGTTGAGTTAGTTAAATATAATTATATGATAATATTGTCATTTGAAAGCAAAGACCAATTAGGTATTTATCATCCTTACAGTAAGGGAATTTAATTTTATGTTTCATGTGTATGAAGTATGTTCATAAAAACAGTTATTATATTAAAAAGTATCACTTACCACTTATCCAACTCTCTTTCCGTCTCCCTCCTTCCCCCCTCTCTATACACACACATACATATTTGTATGTGATAGAATGAATACATAACACACAAAATTATACTGTATACTATGCTATGCTATGCTATGCTATGCTATGCTATGCTATGCTATGCTATGCTATGCTATGCTATGCTATGCTATACTATACTATACTATACTATACTATACTACTATACTATACTATACTAAATATGGAGGCCGCTATATGGATATCTGTATATGTGTGGTTTTACATTTATATTTGCTATGTGAATTTCATTATTGTGAAACATTTCATTTTATTTTAAAGGGAAGTTTTATCTCTTGGGGCCAGTCTTCGATTTCTACAATATAAACAAAAGAACTATTCAGTCTTGTGATTACAATTCATGTAGCATTGTTAGCAGCAAACAATGACAGTCATTGTTTCCTCTGTTTTTATAATTAGAATGTATTTATCTTCTTTTTCCAGATTTATTAAATCAATGTTTGAAACAAAATACTTGACAATTATTTGATGTCAATCCCATACTTGCAGCAAAAACAAATATGCCACATCAAGCTAGCTTTGACATGCATATAGAATAAATTGTGTTTAGTACAACTTGAAATCACATTTGAATGGCAGTTGTATTAATCCTCAATCAGATAATGGAGTCCTGGAAAACTAATGCCATTTTTATTATGAGAAACTTCCAGAAGTTACAGTACTGTGTTGTGCTAAAGTAAAAAGAATTATACTTCAGGGTTTAATTATTTTTAATTAATTAATTAATTATAATTTTCATTAATTTTAATTTCTAATTAAAATATATACAAATCTACAGTATTGTAAATACTTAAAATAAGCATTCTACTTTGTATTTCTGTATTATTAAGATAATAATATCCTGACAACATAGAATATTATTATGAATCAAAGAAAACAATATATATTTTAATTTTCATTAAATTTGCCAGCTACAAAGAAGAAAAATCACTAATAGAAAATGAAATATATGATTCCAAAATACTTCTTCTTGAGGAATTCGAATGAACAAATAATTAAAGCACAATAGCAATCCAGAAATTTTACTTGAAAAGTGTAAAAATGACTGCTTAATTTGTTTGCCATTTGAATGACAGCTGCCAGCGCCATCCCATTCTGTGGGTCTTCATAAATTTAGAGATTTACACATGTACCACCAAAGGTTATGACTGAATAATTGATGTGGTTAATGATACTGGGGAGCTATTAAGAGTTGCTTCTTTAGAATAATTTGAATGGAGATGATTAAATGCCACTTACTGCTTGGTATTTGGAGACATTCCTAAAGATTTAAAAGAGCAAAGTTGCTTGGCAGAGAAACAGCTTCACCACGAGCATATGAAAATTATACACAGTTGTTGTTACTACTGTTCATGCAACATCTTGCAATTGCTTTATGTATTCTTAATCCCAAATGGTACCATATGGCAATATTTTAGACATTTTAATTAAGTCACTCACCCAACCACAGCAATCCAACTATAATAAAATCCTTCCTTCCTTCCTTCCTTCCTTCCTTCCTTCCTTCCTTCCTTCCTTCCTTCCTTCCTTCCCTCCCTCCCTCCCTCCCTTCCCTTCCCTTCCCTTCCCTTCCCTTTTTTTCTTTCTTTCTCTCCCTCCCTCCCCTTCCTTCCTTCCTTCCTTCCTTCCTTCCTTCCTTCCTTCCTTCCTTCCTTTCTTTTTCTGCCAATTGTGATAATTTTTTGCAGCTGATTTATTCAGTAGAATTGGCATTTCCAAGCTTATACTTGACAAATGGAGAAAGAGGTGGCAAGGAATTTCTTTGGGATAGCATTTATTATTAATCAGTCTAAAAGAAACTGTATGTAAAATATTTGTATTTCTTTGGAGTACAATGGATGCTTAGCCACATCTAAAAATACATACATATAAACATAAATATACATTTGCAAAATATTCTTCATTAATGTTTACATCTGCCACAGAAATTCATATTTTCCAAGCTGTTTGAAGTTATATCTAACAGCAGCTATTCATTAACAACCAGCAGCCTTGAGGAGGAGGTAAGCATTGCTGGGTATCCCCTCAGGGAAGCAGCACTGGGCTGGACTGAGGGGTCCTGGGGCCCCAGGAACTTGAGGGCTGGGCTGGGATCTTATCCTCCATTTCCCAGGGTTCCAGGCTGCCCACACCACTGTTTGTGGGTCCTCCCTGTGGCCTGAGAGGGATGGTGAGGCTCCTCTGGTGGACAAGACTTTGGCATCCACCCTCATCTCACCTTCCTCCACCATAATGCTGATGTGGCCCTCAATGAAATTGAGTTTGACACCCCTCCTCTAGAGTGTCTCCTCTGTCAGATTTAATGGGATGGGCTAACATAATCAGGCAGAGGAAATAGATAAATCAGCTTCCTGTGATGAAGGGCTTTAAAGATCAAAATTAGCACCTTGGATTGGACCCAAAAGCAGTTTGGCAACCAATCAGCTTGTATAATAAAGGCAACAGTGAAAATGAATATATTGCCGAGAACTTTATTTCTGTTCCAAGTGATATTATTAAAACTAGGGAAAGCATTTTTTTAAGAACTAAATAAATTTCTAAATTTATATGGTAAGGGAAAAAGCCTACGATTAAATTAAAACTTTTACAAGACACAAAGGATAGAGGGGGACTGGCGCTACCAGAATATATCATCAAGCAGCGGGTTTAGTGTGGTTAAAGGATTGGATGGAGCTGAAAAATAACAGAGTGTTAACAATAGAAGGCCACGATTTGCAAGCAGGGTGGCATGCATTCCTATGGGATGAGAAATATAAATTGCATAAATACTTTCAAACACACTTGATCAGGAATGCATTGCTACAGATTTGAAAAAAAGCAGAACAAAAACATTACACAAGAATTCCAATGTGGCTATCACCAACAGAAGCATTGATATACCCAAATTTATTGGAGAAAAATAAGATAATTAGATATAAGGAATTGGTAAATGATCAGGGAGAGTTGAAAATGAAAAAAGAATTGGAACAAGATATTGATAGAGTGATTGACTGGTGGACATTTGCACAAGTCCAATCTAAATTTGCAAGAGATAAAAAGATATATGAGCTGCAAAAGGAATCGCAACAATTGGATAAAATTATACATGGAACAGAAATAAAATTAATTAGTAATATATACCAATATCTACTAAGGTATAAAATGGAAGAAGAGGTAGTTAAGGATACCATGATTAGATGGGCTAAAAATTTTGGCTACAATATAGAATTGGAGAAATGGGAAAAATTATGGGAGATAAATCCATAAATTAAATTGACTCTATCAACGGGATTCAAGGAAAACCAGTTAAAAATGTTCTACAGATGGTACTTTACACCAGTACGGCTTGCTAAAATGTCTTCTAACAATTCTCCAAATTCTTGGAAATGTAAAAAAGTCCCCAGAACATATTACCATCTCTGTTGGACACGTCCTAAGGTGAAAAAATATTGGGCTAAAACTAGAAGGTGGATAGAAGAGATAATTGGCTATAATGTGGACTTGAAACCAGAGACGTTTTTACTGGAGATATTGAATAGAACCTACAATAAAGAAATTAGATATTTGATTTTGCATATAATTACAGCGGCAAGGATAGTCTACGCACAGTCCTGGAAAAGTGAAAAAACTCCAACAGAGGAAGAAACAATTAGGAAAATTCTGGACTGTGCAGAGATCGATAAATTAGCGAAAGAAATAAAAGAAAAAGAAGATACAGAATATTATCAAGTATGGAATAAGTGGTATGATTGGCTAAAAACTAGGGAAAGTAAAAGGGAATAAATTATGTGATAAATGTGTAAAATATTGTGTGAATAAATATTAGTGAATAAAACTAGAAATAAAGGGACAATAAAGATAAAGACAATAAAGAATGAGAAAAATGGAGAATGTAGAAAGTAGAAAGTAAGAGGAACGAAACTGATATGTAAAAAGACACATATATGGTGAATTGATGTTTTGTATGTTGTGTTGTGTTGTTGCTATAAAATCAATAAAAAATATTTAAAAAAAATAAAGGCTCTTTTAGGAGTACGCATAACTGCCCATACTATTGATTCTGCACCAGTTTATGCTTCTGGTTACTCTTGAAGAGTAGTGTTATGTAGAGAGCATTACAGTAGTTCAATCTAGAGATGACTAGGGTATGAGTGATTGTGAGAAGGGCACTTCTAGGAAGGGGTGCAACTGACACACAACACAACTACTCTTCAAACAGGAGTTGTGAGGATCCCAGATTGTGTATCAGGTCTGTCTAGGGCAATGCTAACCATCCAGCAGCAAAAATGGAATAGTCCTAGATTTAATAGATCCCAAAATCCAAAGCCACTCAATCTTGCCATTTGAAGTCCCATTGAAGACCCTTACAGCTTCTAGCTGTTGGGATAAGGTGTTCACAGAATCACTTAATTCATGAATGGCAGTGATATATAGTTATGTATTATCAGCATACAGATAGATACAGATTAACAGAGTTGGAAGGAACCTTGCAGGTCATCTAGTCCAACCCCCTGCCCAAGCAGGAGACCCTACATCTGCCTCTACATAGGATTGAACTCCCAACCTCCTGATTGTGAGGCAGAGCTCCACATCTAGGCCACAGCTCCTTTCCTGATACTCCATCCTATGGCAACAGAGGAGCTAACCCCGGAGTCTCATGTATTTATTTATTTTTATTTATTTATTTTATTATATTTCTATACCGCCCTTCTCCTGCGGGACTCAGGGCGGTGTACAGCCAGGATAAAACATAGCATATAAAATTTAAAAACATTTTAAAAAACAATTAAATAATATTGGCCCGAATTTAAAACAACCCAATTAAAACCGAAATTCGATTAAAAACTAAGAGGATGGGATCAAGGATGTAGAAGTTAAATAGGAGACTGGTGAACACCAAACTTTATTGCACCCCACATAACAGGGGCCAAGATTGGAAGGTCTCCTCCTCAATCACCAGCAACTGAAATTGACTCTAAAGAAAGGAGGTGAATCAGTACTGCTCCATGTTGCCCACCCTAAATCCTCTGAACTAATGCAAAAGAATATCATGGTAAATGATATTAAAAGTCGCCAAGAGATCAAATAGAGCAATGATCATTGCAAACCTCCCTCCTGCCCATTCCAGAAATCATCCAAAAGTGCAACCAATGCCTTTTCTGTCCCATACCTGGGGATGAATCCTGACTGAAAAGGATCCAAATATTTCACTTTATCCCAAGGAAGACAATGGCAAAACTGTTCTATTCTGGTAGGAAAACTACATGGAGATATCACCAAGTGTTAAATATAGCTTAAGAAGATGTTACCTTACATTTATCATGCAGGTATTAGATTGTCCACAACAAGGCAGCAAAATTCCAAATGTTTCCCAGATAATAAAAGTTGGAAACCTTTGTATTTAACTTATTCTTCCTTCTTTTCCTCCCCCCAGTTATATTTAGGTAATGTCATCAGTGATTGTGCCTGCACATATTGTTTTCTTGCCTAACAGTTCTCCAAATCCTTATGGTTTATTGACAATTTTTAAAACTATTGAACACTCAAAACACCACAAACTAAACTTGTCTATACTAAGTGCTGGCATATGTGAGTGCTTTCCGAACGCACACAAGATTTTTCAATGCTAGAGAGTTTTTGCAGAACCTCAGAACATTTTTCAAGCTCCAATTTGTTCTTGGTATGTACGATCAAATCATGAAGCATGATGGGTTTTGACAAAACCTGACTATTTAACAGTAAAGAAGAATTTCATTTAAAATTATCTATCTCATACTTAATTATTTTCCCATTATCTGCTTTTCTCTATGCTAACCTGTCACAAACAATTCCAAAGTTGAAAAGTTCATTAATACTCTAGCTAGAACTACTAGAATTACTAAATTTTATCAATGGTCTGGCAGGTGACATCATCACGCTTACTTTGAAAACATCCAGAATTTCACTGCCACCACACCATATCACTCTTCGTAATGTTCTAGTTGATTAATTGAAGGCTCCTGCTTTATTACTTGGTCCCAAGTCATTTGATGCATATGAAACAGATTAATCCATGCAGTCAATTTTATGAATTATGTTATCAACGATATGCATCACTGGTGAAATCTAATTTTTTTTACTACTGGTTCTATGGGTGTGGCTTGATGGTGTGGTGTGGCTTGGTGGGCGTGGCAGGGGAAGGATACTGCAAAATCTTCATTCCCTCCCCACTCTTGGGGGAAGGATATTGCAAAATCTCCATTCCCATCCCACACTGGGGCCAGCCAGAGGTGATATTACTACTTAAATTACTACTACTACTTAAAATTTCCACTACTGGTTCTCCAGAACCTGTCAGAACCTGCTGGATTTCGCCCCTGATATGCATGCTTAATAAGGTTTTTCTCCAGGAAGTAACAATTAAGGGGGAAAGTGCTACTACAGGTAATCCTTGAGTTATGACAGTTCACTTAGTGACCATTTGAAGTTGCAACGTAGCGCCCCCCCCCAATTATTACAACACAATCACAAGGTTACAAATGTTGAAGCACCATGGCGGTGGTTCACCCTTATGAACGATCGCAGAAGCACTGCAACATTCATACTGTCTATTCCCCAACCCTGCTGGGTCTTCATGGGCACTAGGCCTGTGGAGACTCACTCATCTTGCAATGATCTAGCAAGATGTCTCCTCTCCGCCATGGTTTCTTTGCCTGCTTTCTTTCTTTAGGCCTTTGATGCATTCACAGAGAACAGAGAGTTAAGTAACTCAAGATCAGTAGCACAAGATACTACAAATGGAGGGAAGGCTTCGGTGCTTCAGTGCCTAACCCTCCCGGACTCTCTTCTTGCTGGCAAAGCCTTGCTGAAGTGCTTGCAAGGCGATGGAATGCTTTGAGGCAGCACGATTTCGCTATCCCAAAGCCTCCCATAGTCTTGCAAACAGTTTAGGCTCTCTTCCAGCGCTGACATAACAAGATGAACTTTTACCTAGTTTTGTATGTACAGATAGTGTTTCCTGGGAGACGAGGGTGGGGGCTACATTCCTGTGAAAAGAACGTGCCGGGAGGTAGAGATGGATCTGCATGATGGCCAATGGGACATTGGGGTTGGAGAGCAGAAGAGGAGGGGGTTGGAAGGAGGGGCCAGTTTGGCTGCAAAAATGAAATCAGGAATGTCGGCTTTTTATGTTCTTAAATAAAAATGATTCATTAGAGAGATTGCGCTTGAAAATGAAACTTATTTAAGATAGCACCGAAACCTGACACTGGAAGCTTCTGGGGGCCATGATCTTGCAGGACTTCAGGCATCCATCCACTTTTGCAGAGAATGTGTGCTGAAGTTGCACAAATTTGCAGCCCCCAGAAGCTTCCAGTCTTGGCACACAAACTCTTTGCAAGCCAATGGGACACTTTGTGCTGTCCCAAAGCCACCTGTCGGCATGCAAACATTTTGTGCATCAAGACTGGAAGCTTCTGGGGGCAATGATCTTGCACAGAAGAGACAGTTTGCTAGATCTTTGCAAGGTAAGTGACCCAGCATGGCAGGATGGAGGGGGGGTGGAAGAAAAGGAAATTTCAGTTTTGGCTTATTTGCTATTTACTAACCAGTCCCATTGTTAGTGGATGATTGCATTCTTACATTTGGATAAGAAATTGTCTTAGAAATCAATGGTACAGAAAGTCATTGATTTTTACTTCTCTCTGAAGTTATATCTAATCTTATATAAATTGTTGCCATTTAAAGATATATCTGTGGCAGGTATTAGGGGAAATCCATGATATTTTTTTTTACACTTGCCATTCTGCATGTGATCATCTGAAAAGAATCTTAATTACAGAATTATTCTATCTCAACTGTAGCATTGCTAGTGTTATCCAAAGTACCAGGTAGTTTAATTGCAATGAATATGAAAAAACCTATGCATATTAATGAAACATTTAATACTGTTTTCTCTCAGAGTAGGATTTCATTGACATCAGAACATTCAATTTTAAACAATATGTTTAAAGATCTCAAAGGTTCTGCCACAAACCACTAATGCCTGCCAAAATAAACGGAATATATTTGGAGCTATTAATTTATACTGTTCAAGCACTGATCTCGAATGGAATAACCATTTTTACATTATTTTTCTTTTAAAAAATAATATTCTTTTTCAATACAAAAACATTTCGTTTAAAAAGAATTATGGGTCGATTTTGAGTAATGCATATTTAAATAAAAATAATAAATAAACAGAATTTTAACATTTATTTGACACACAGTGGAAGGACCTATAAATGATTTTCATTTTAAAATAATTAGATACATAATTTCAACACTTATGAATACAATTCATTATTTATCCTTTATTCTCTTGTTATTTATTTTATTTATTTATTACATTTGTATCCCTCATTTCTCTGGGTGTTCAAGACACCATAAAGATTTTCGTCCTTCCATCGTAATAGCAAGAGTGGTGAACTATCAATTTTTCTGTGTCCATTAATTTCCATCTGCTCAACTTTATTCACCCCCAAAAGGGTGGTTCCTCTTGGATTTACAACTACTTTTTAAACAACAGGTAAAGACTATGGATAAGTGTTTACTCAGCCTTAGTTGTGGTATACAAACCTAGGTCTGAATGCATGGAGATGGTAACTGATACTGCAATGACTATGTTTTGGATAACTGCAACATAGTTCATTTAATTCCACTGACCTTTAAGCATGGTTGATTATTTAGTGGTGTCCATCTATCATTGGTTAATCAACATTATATTCCATTTTTTTAATTGTTTACTTAAAAAAATTATAGGTCTAATCATCTTGAACAATGTAACTCTTTGTGGCTTAGAAAAAGTAACCAAAATAAAACTACAATGGACATTTACAATAATAATTACTAATCTGAACCTCCATCATATTCTTAATGTCTTCTGATGGGAACATACTCATTCTAGCTCCAAAGCTTTGAAAATAATGTTTTTAAAGCTTCTTAAGATTTCCTTCTATAATACATTATCTCAGGATTTTTTTTTTCCTGTTGAAAAAAGTAAGTCGGAGTATAGGCTGAAGGATGGTGGAATCAGTACTTTAATCAGTCAATCAGAATAGAGCTGGAAGGGACCTTGGAGGTCTTCTAGTGCAACCTCTTACTCAAGCAGAAGACCCAGATAGGTGGCTGTCCAGTCTTTTCTTAAAAATCTTAAATCTGAAGCACCTATAACTTCTATCCCCGAACTGCCCCAGGCTACCCCACAGATTGCATACTTTAAAAAGTGAATTTCACAACTGCAAAACACCTGGTCAGTGGTTAGAAAAGCTTTGGAGGCTTTTCAAGGGAAGTATAAAAAAATAAGCTGACAAGAAGTATTCAAAATCAAAAGACTTTAAAATTGGAGACAATGTCTATCTATCCACCAAATACGTGCAATCTAGACAACCCGCCCAAAAACTAGGTCTAAAGTATGTTGGCCCTTTCCCCATAAAATAAATTATTAATCCTGTGACTGTTGAACTTGAATTACCAAAAACCTAGATAAACCTCGGTGACAGTTGAATCACCGGGTAGTATTTGGCTTGAAACCTTGCAGGCATGCTGCTATCAAAAAGCTAGGGGAGAGGGAGAGGCAAAGGGAACCAATGGTATGGAGCTGTTATGGGAAATAGGGAGAGTGGATGACAAAGACCAGAGAGACACGGAAACAGTGTCTCTTCCCTGACAGTGTGCCAGTCTTCAAAGACATGTACCTTGAGAATGGAATGTGGATTGCCCCACACATCCTGGCAATTCTCAAAACACCTATGCAGCTCTCCATTGCCTGAAGACGAACTGGTCAAGGGAGGATGGCTGAGTTGAGGGGGAAAAGTTTGTGCAGGAATCTTAGTTCTAGTCTGACTTTACTGCAGCCAGTAACATTTAGTAAAAGAATCTATCATTTCAGCTAACTTCTGAAGGCAAGTTTTTCACGGTTATTTGTCCTCACGGTTGGGAAGTTTGTCTTTAATTCCAGATTACTTCCCCGCATTGATTAGCTTTCATCCATTGCTTCTTGTCCTGCCCTCTGGTGCTTTGGAAAATAAGTTGACTCCCTCTTCTTTACAGTAGCCTTTCAAATACTGGAATACTGCTATCATGTCACCCCTAGTCCTTCTTTTCACTACATCTTTTTTGTAATGTGGTGACTCAAACAGGATGCAGTATTCTAGGTATGCTGGCTCATGTTTAAATGATCATCAGCTAGGACTCCAAGATCCTCTCAGTTATTGTTTTTGAGCCAGGTTTTGTCTAATATCTGCTTGTACCTTTGGTTTTTCTTGCCCAGGTGTAACTTTGTGTTTCTTCACACTAAGTTTCATGTTGTTGAATAGGGCCCATTGTTCACATCTGTCAAGATCTTTATGAATTCTGAAGTTCCTTTTCCTAGGAAAAGCCAGAAGTTTCTTTTCCAATTCCTGCCATCTTAGTGTCACCTGTAAATTTGATCAGTTCCCCTTTTATTCCCTCATGTAGTACATGTTTGACAAACTAAATAAATAAATAAAATGAAATAAATAAAATAAAATAAATCGAAATCATTTATGAAGATATTGAAGCGTACTGAATCTTGTGGTACCCCATGCTTACTTCCCTCCATATAGATGTAGTACCATTAAGGACTACTTGTTGAGTACAGAAAACAATTAAAAAGTTGAAAAAAGATTTTTTAAAAATGAAAAAAAAATAAAATTTAAAATAATAAATTATGAAATAATATGCACTTCCTTTTTGTTGGAAATCGCAGGCTGTTTTCTAGGAGATGCTTTGCTCTTAACACCCTACTTCTTGCTTTGAAACTTTATTCCTTTCCTCCCTGTCCACAAGTGTCTTGTATTTATTCCAAAACCCCCCTCCCCCTGCTTTCTTGCCCTTTAGTTTGACTGCTGCTCAATGGCCTCTGTTTGTACCACACTGTCTGCACTCAGGTGTTGGGCTGGGTTGCTGGGCTGCCTCTCTATCTCTCATCTGTCTCTCTTTCTCTCAGATAAGTCACCTCAGATGAGTCACCACTTATCAGTTGGGACACTGTGCTGCCTGTCAGCTGGGCCATCTATCAGATGGGCCACCTGTCAGATAGGCCACTTCTCAATTGGGCTACCTCTCAGCTGGGCCATTTCTTACCTCTTTGTTCTAGGAATTCAAGTTATCTTTTTGTTCTCTCCTGTAGCTAATCTTGATGTTATTTATTTATTTATTTATTATTTATTTATTATTTATTTAATTTTTTATACCACCCTTCTCCCGAAGGACTCAGGGTGGTGAACAGTCAAAATAAACATATATATAAAAATGTGAATAGAAGCAATAAATAATAATTAAGTCAATTTGGCTTATCAGTTAAGTTAAGATCTTCAGAATAAAATTTACACAATTAGGAAAAGGAAAGAAAAAATTAATTATGCCAGCCCGGCTTGGTGAAAGAGGAAGGTCTTAAGTGCCCGACGGAAAGTACAAAGATCTGGGATTATTCTTATCCCTGGGGGTATCCTGTTCCAAAGGGTAGGTGCCCCCACAGAGAAGTCTCTCCCCCTGGAAACCACCAGTCGACATTGCTTTAGTGATGGTACCCTGAGGAGGCCCACCCTGTGGGAGCGTACTGGTTGGTGGGAGGTTATAGGTTGCAGAAGGTGGTCTCAGGTCCTAAGCCATGGAGCACTTTAAAGGTAAGAACCAACACCTTGAAGTGCACTCGGAAGGCCACTGGGAGTCAGTGCAGCTCGCGTAGGAGAGGTGTTGCATGTGAGTGCCATGTCACTCCCAATATCACCCATGTGGCCGCATTCTGGACCAGTTGGAGCCTCCGCGTGCACCTCAAGGGGAGCCCCATGTAGAGAGCATTACAATAGTCCAGTTGAGAAGTGATGAGGGCATGAGTGACCGTGCATAAGGAGTCCCGATCCAGAAAGGGTCGCAACTGGTGAATCAGGCGAACCTGATAGAAAGCTCTCCTGGCCACGGCCATCATATGTTCTTCTAAAGACAGCCGGGTGTCCAGGAGGACATCTAGGTTGCAAGCCCTCTCCGTGGGGGCCAATGTCTCGCCCCCAATAGTCAACGATGGTGTCAGCTGGCTATATCAGAACGCCGGCAGCCACAGCCACTCAGTCTTGGAAGGGTTGAGTCAGAGCCTGCTTCTCCCCATCCAGATCCGCATGGCCTCAAGGCACTGGGACATCAATGCAAGGGCATCACTGGGGTGGTCTGGGATGGAGATGTACAGCTGAGTATCATCAGCGTAAAGATGGCACTGCACCCCAAAACTACGGATGATCTCACCCAGCGGCTTCACATAAATGTTGAATAGAAGAGGTGAAAGGACTGACCCCTGCGGCACCCCACAAGTAAGGTGTCTTGAAGTCGACCTCTGCCCTCCTGCCAACACAGACTGCGACCGGTCGGAGAGATAGGAAGAGAACCACTGTAGAACAGTGCTTCCTACTCCAGTCGGCGCATCAAGATACCATGGTCGATAGTATCAAAAGCCGCTGAGAGATCTAATAGAACCAGGATAGAGGAGCAGCCCCTATCACGAGCTCTCCAGAGATCATCAACCAATGCGACCAATGCTGTTTCAGTGCTGTAACCAGGCCTGAAGCCAGACTGGAACGGATCTAGATAGACAGTTTCATCCAGGTACTGCGGGAGTTGCTGTGCCACCACACTCTCAACAATCTTAGCCACAAAGCAAAGGTTGGAGACAGGACGGTAGTTTGCTAGAACAGCTGGGTCCAGAGAAAGCTTCTTGAGGAGGGGCCTCACCACCGCCTCTTTCAAGGCGGAAGGCAAGAAACCCTCACTCAGAGAAGCATTTACAATCCTCTGGAGCCAGCCTCATGTAACCTCTCGGGAAGCCAGTACCAACCAGGAGGGATACGGGTCCAATAAACATGTGGTCGCATTCAACTTTCCCAGTAACCTGTCCACGTCTTCAGGGGTCACAGGGTCAAACTCATCCCAAATAATATCCTCAAGACACGCCTCCATCACTCTGTCTGAACCTACCCAGTCAGAGTCCAAGCCTTCCCGAATTTGAGCGATTTTATCATGCAGATATTGTGCAAAATCCTCAGCTCAACCTTGTAAGGGGTCTTCCCGTGCTCCCAGGTCACCCTAAACAAGGCGGCTGGGCGATTATCTGCCGATGCAATAATAGCGGAAAAATAGTTATATTTTGCCGCTGCTATCGCCACTAAGTAGGTCTTAATATAGGACCTCACCAGTGTTCGGTCAGATTCGGAACGACTGGCTCTCCAACTACTCTCCAGGCGTCTTTTCCGGTGCTTCATTTTCCTCAGCTCCTCGGAAAACCAAGGAGCTGGGCGACTTCGACACCGGGTCAGAGGCTGCAAAGGCACAACCCGATCCAAAGCACCAGCGGCCATCCTATCCCAGGTTGCCGCCAGGTCTTCAATCGAGTTGTGAGCTAGAGTCTCAGGAAATGGCCCAAGCTCCATCTGGAATCTATCAGGATCCATCAGGCGCCTGGGGCGGAACCACTTAATTAGTTCCGCCTCCCTGCAGTGGGTTGTAGCGGACAGAAAGTCAAGCCTAAGGAGAGAATGGTCTGACCATGACAAGGGTTTGATGACTATATCCCCTATATCTAGACCATTCAACCACTGGTCAGATACAAAAATCAAGTCCAGAGTGTGTCCCCCTGTGTGAGTAGGGCCATGAACTAATTAGGTCAGGTCTATGGCCGTCATGGAAGCCATGAACTCCCGAGCTGCCTCAGATGTTTCACCGATGGACGGCAGATTAAAATCTCCCATGACAAGAAGCCTAGGATCTCAACTGCCACCCCGGCTATTACATTGAGGAGCTCAGGCAGGGCTGCTGCTACGCAGCAGGGAGCCAGGTACATGATCAGCAGGCCCATCTGTAACCCATGATCCCACTTCACAAGGAGGGACTCACATCTGGCTGTCTGAGGAACAGTGGCTTCCCTAGGATCAAGACTCTCCTTTATAATAGCCACCCTTCCACCCCTACCCTGAGCCCTTGGCTGATGTGTGGAAACCTGGTGGGCACATCTCTACAAGGGGGACCCCCCCTTCATGGCCCAACCAGGTCTCTGTAATACCCACCAGGTCCGCTCTCCCCTCCTGAATTAGGTCACAAATGAGGGGGGCTTTGTTAGCCGCGGACCTGGCGTTGCATAACATCAGCCTAAGACTCGGGCTCTGAGACCTTGAGCAACCCAAGGAACGAGAAGAGCTTTGGAGGTCGGAGCACGCCACCGCTTGAAGATAGTGGGTGCGTACCCCCCTGACATGAAGCTTTGTTGGCTTTGTTGCCATCTATTAATACAGTATTGAAAGATAGTACAAGGTAGTCCATAAAAATCCCCAAAATATTTAAAAGTATTTAAAAATTTAAAAATATTGTAAAAAAAATATTGCAGTCTCTGACTATTTGTAATCCACAAAAGAAGGTAGAATTATAATTGAAGTTCAGGGCAATAAAAGTTTACCATCTAGGTAATAAAAATGTATGATCCAGCAGTAAAACTTTACAATGGCTGCAAACAACTTGGGAACCAGAAGAGACTTAAAAAAACCCGTTTTATTTTCTACTTGTTTGGTTTTTAGAACTTTTGCCTTTCATTTTGAAGCAATTCATTTTGAGTTCCCAGACTTCTTTTACCATTCTGTGCCTGTTCACTGCCCTGAGTCCTTCGGGAGTAGGGTGGTATATAAATTTAATAAAAACAACAAAAAAAAAACTTCTTTTACCAACCTGATTCTAGAAAATCTGGTTGTTCAAAGATAATGAAAACTAAGGATAACTGAAGAAAGAGAGCTATTGCTTAAGAATTTAACTCTTTGTGTTGAGACTGCAATTCCCTGTTATTCACCAAACTGTTTTATTAAAGAAACTAGCAGACCGATAGAAAACTGAAATAGAATTCAATTTTCTAGGTATGCCGGTACACGATGGACTTCTTATCCTCCTTATTGGAAGTCTATTGATATCAACATGAACATTTGCATAAGACTAGATTCACTCTTCCATTCAAAAATTATTATTAACTTTGGATTTAAAAATTAAAGAAGTTCTTTCCTTTAATTGGTGGATTGAGGAGGAGATAATTTGGAAAGAAATTTACAGATAGAAGTGTGGAAAATTGTGGACTTATAAACATTAAGAAGAAAATAAAGTGTAGTGGCAAGAGGGGAAAAAAAAGATACAGAAGAAAACAAACTACAAAGAGAGAATCTGGGAAGATTTAGAGATTGTGTGGTGGAATAGAAAGTGACTAAGCCTGAACTGTGTGATAGAAAGAATCTGATGCAATAAGGACTGGAGAGAAGAAAATCAGAAAAGAACTGAAAAAAGGAAAAGTCTGGTTGGAATTTAATATATTTACAGAAATTGTAATCTGAGGGAGGAGGAACTGTGTTTGTTGATAACTTTTGAAAAAGGGGAGGTTATAGAATAAGAAACAATCAATGTTAAAGACTGTTTGGATAGGTGTTGAAGGGACTAAAGGGAAAGATATACTTTGACTATTTGGTATTTTACAATAATTATAGTGAAAATATTTGAAAAATAATAAATACTTAATTAATTAATTAATCTGATTAGGGGAAAAAGGGGGGAACGATTGTTAAAGAGCAATTGAATGGTAAAACCTGATTTGAGTGGTGGTGAATAAATAAAGGGATTGATATATAAGAACTAGTGGTAAAAGATAAATATAGAATATTGATTAAGAAAATTGTGGTTACAAATTGAGAACAAAAGGAAGGAAAACAAAAAAAGGGGAGAGGGGAATATAGACAAATATACATTTATATATACATACATACATATAGATATATCTAGATAAACATATATAAATACAATTGAGATATATATATATATTGAATACTACTAGTAATCAAAAGTAAATAAGAGTGATATTAGTTAAATTAAGTTTGCAAGAAATTAAACAATTAAATCAGAAAGTAGTAAACATAGAAGAACATTTTAAATCAAATAAAATACTTTACTTTTATGATACTGTGGAAGAACTTTACTAGAAACTTAACAATGTCAACCACAGCAACAGTAACCAAAACCAGAAAAAAGCCTATCTCTAACCCAACTCCATGGCTTTTCCTACAATTCAATGGTCAATTGAAAATATGTTAGGGAAGGAAAAAGATAAAATAGAGCCGACAATGAATAGTATGCAAAATATGCTCCAAATGATCCAAGAGACATGGATGAAGTCACAAGAAAGAATGGCAGATAATCAAGAAGAGGCCAGAAAACACCATCAAGAAATCAAAAATAAGATAGGAGAAGTAAAGGAAAATTTAAAAATATGAAGGAAAAGATGGAAAATATACAACAAACAATCGTTGAAAATGAGCAAAAAGTTAAAAAAATAGAAACCAAGGTAGACCAATTAGAGCTTAAGCTAGAAATGGCGGAGCAGAAAGTATTACAATCAAATAAGGAATTGTCAGATTCAATCATATTCCTGGAAATGGAGAAAGCCTCATATTTCCTATGTTTTCAAAATGTCATGGAGGAGAAAGAGGAAGATCTGGGGGAAAAAATGGTCGAAATAATAGCAGAGTTAACACAGAGAAATAAGTCGGAGATAAAAGACACCATAGATGAAATTTACCAAGTGCACAACAATTACATAAAAAGACATCGTTTAACAAGAGAAGTGCACATAAGATTTACCAAAAAAAAAAAACAATAAGAGATGAAATCTTCAAAAAAATCAAGAGAAGAGACTGTAACATATAAAGGGAAAGAGATTATAATTCTAAAACAAATCCCACGTAGAATTCGAGAGCAAAGGCAACAGTATCAATTTCTAACATCACACCTTATAGAATACAAAGTGATGTTCAGATGGATTATCCCCGAAGGTATTCTCATCACATGGCAGGATAGGAAATTTAAGGTGGATTCGATAGAAAAAGTCCTTCGGGAGTAGGGCGGTATAGAAATTTGATTAATAAATAAATAAATAAATAAATAAAAAAGCTCAAGAATTCTGCAAAAACTACCTTGAAGAAAAACAAGAAAGTAAAGATGAATCAAAGAGTAAAAGTCAAGAAGATGATCAACAAGAGGAGCTGGAAAGAGAAAGAGAGAGAGAAGAAAAACTCAAGAAAAAGAACAAGAAGAAAGAGAAGGAGCAAGAGGAAGAGTAAAAAGGGAGACAAGAAACACCAAGAAACAAATACAGCAGGAGATGGAAGAGACATTATCTTTATTCTCCGTGAATATTAATGGTCTAAATGCACAGAAAAAGAGAATACAAATATTTACAAAATTTAAAAAAATAGAAATAGATGTGATTTGCCTGCAAGAGGTACATATAAAAAAAGATTCCAAAAATTATTAGAAAACAAGAAATTAGGAAGATTACACATATCATTATCACAACAGAAAAGAAGAGGAATTGCAGTGTATGTAAAAGAGAGAATAAATTCAAAATTAGTCTATACAGATGATGAGGGTAGAACTTTGATGATAAAATTAGATACAGAACATAAACAAATTTTATTAGTAATGGTATATTTAATTATTTTAATACTGTTTTTAAATTTTGTATGCTCTGTTTTTACCTTGGCTGTGCACCGCCCTGAGTCCTATTTGGAGAAGGGCGGTATAGAAATTTAATTAATTAATAAATAAATATGCTCCAAACAAAAATCAACAGGAATATTTCAAAAAATTATATAACAGAATAATAGAACAAGGACTAAAAAACGTATGTATAGTACTATAGATTACTATAGTAACAAGAAAAATAAAAAAAGAAGGAAATATTACCTAAAGAATTATTCAATATGATATCAGAATTAAGCTTAAGAGACGCACGGAGAGAAATTTATAAAGAAGAAAAGCAATATACATATTA
The DNA here is from genome assembly GCF_029215685.1 of Pituophis catenifer annectens. Lineage (NCBI taxonomy): Eukaryota > Metazoa > Chordata > Lepidosauria > Squamata > Colubridae > Pituophis > Pituophis catenifer. The sequence continues at coordinate 31,728,385 of NW_027256888.1, forward strand.
TTCTCACCCGCGTCAATCATGGTCCAGGATTGATATGGCCTGGATGACAGCACAATTACAATCAGAATTAGAAAAAATAGAAATAGGAATAAATGAATGGGCTGATCATAACCTGATAATTATCTATTGGAAAGGACAAAAAAGATACAAAAGATGGACACTAAATCAAAACATATGTAAAGAGAAAGAATATAAGCTATTGTTGGAAAAAGAGCTAAAGATTTTCCTAAGTGTAAATAAAAAAGAAGACATGATGATTCAAAACCTTTGGGATACATTAAAAGCATATATTAAAGAAGTGACGATTGCATATATGGCAAAGAAAAGGAGAGAGAAAAGGTCTCAGCAAGAAAAACTTCAGGAAGAACTTAAAAAATTAGAAGAAGACCTACAGAAAGATCCCCAAAATAAAAAAGTAAAAGAGGAACGGCGAATAATTAAACATAAACTAAATTTAATAACCCAAGAAGAAGTGGCATTGGAAATAAAGATGGAAAAACAAAATTATTTTGAGCACGCTAACAAGGTGAGCAGATGGTTAGTTTATAAGCTAAAAAAGGAAAGAGACAAAAGAAAGATGAAGAAGGGAAAATCCAATATAAAAAGGAAGATAAGAAATGAAAGAGGAAAGTTTGTGCAATATACCATATTCAAGATTTTTATGACCTTCAATAAAGATCAATAAAGACTACTAGGATCAGGAGAAGGAATTGATTGCTCAGACAATCATAAATGTGATGACCTTGCCTGATTTCACAGTTCATTCATGTCTCTTGAGCACAGCAGGAAAAAAATAATCCTTTCAATCTGCAGTCTCATTGAGTAGCAGGCATACAAACTGTCAAATATTTTGAAAGTACATAAATCTTCCTTTTGCTGTTCTTTTCTCTCAACACAAAAGACAAAAATCATGTTATACAGATTTTAAAATTTGCATTTATGGGAGATATATTAAGACAGGTATTGTCAGAGATTATCAGAAGAAATTATCTGTAATTTATTTATTTTTCTTGTTCTCTCTAATTTTCTACCAATATTATTCCATGACAGAATTCCCAATTTTATCAATTTGCTTGCAATTTTTTTTGCCTTTTAAGTATTTTTCTTTGATGTTTAGATTACTTCTCTGCAGCAAACTTCTACATGAACCTAGTAATAAATTAGCTTCCTGAAACGAGATAAGATTCCTGAACTAGGATAGGGCGGCCGCTGAAGCTCTGGATCGAGTCATGCCTTTGCGGCCTCTGACCCGGCACCGATCTCGCCTGGCTCCTTGGTTCACCGAGGAGCTAAGGGAGATGAAGCGCCGGAAAAGATGCCTAGAGAGTAGTTGGAGGGCTAGTCTTTCTGAATCGGACCGGACACTGGTAAGATCTCATATTAGGAATTACCTAGTGGCGATAAAAGCAGCAAAATGTACTCATTTTGCTGCTCTTATTGCGTCATCAGATAATCGCCCGGCCGCCCTGTTTAGGGTGACCCGCTCCCTGCTCCACCAGGAAGCGCGGGAGGACCCCTTGGAGGGAAGGGCCAAGGATTTTGTTCAGTATCTGCATGACAAAATCACTCAGATTCGGGAAGGTCTGGACTCTGACTGGGTAGATCCAGCGAGGTTGACGGAGGCAGGTCTTGAGACTGTTATCTGGGATGAGTTTAATCCTGTGACCCCAGATGACGTGGACAGGATTCTGGGTAGATTGAATGCGACCACATGTTTGTTGGACCCGTGTCCCTCCTGGTTAGTGCTGGCTTCCCGGGAGGTGGCTCCAGGGGATTATAAATGCTTCATCGGGTGAGGGTGTCTTCCCCGCCGCCCTTAAGGAGGCAGTGGTGAGGCCCCTCCTCAAGAAGCCTTCCCTGGACCCGGCAATATTGTCTAATTATCATCCAGTCTCCAACCTTCGTTTTGTAGCGAAGGTTGTTGAGAGTGTGGTAGCGGGACAGCTTCCCCGGTTCCTGGATGAAGCGTCGTATCTGGATCCGTTCCAGTCGGGTTTCAGGCCTGGGTACAGCATGGAAACGGCATTGGTCGCATTGGTTGATGATCTCTGGAGGGCTCAGGACAGGCGTTGCTCCTCTGTCCTGGTCCTGTTAGATCTCTCAGCGGCTTTTGATATCATCGATCATGGTGTCATGCTGCACCGGTTGGAAGAGTTGGGGGTGGGAGGCACCGTACTAAGGTGGTTCTCCTCCTTTCTCTCTGACCGGTCGCAGTCTGTGTTGACAGGGGGGCAGAGGTCGACCCCGAGGCCCCTTATATGTGGGGTGCCGCAGGGATCGGTCCTCTCGCCCCTTTTATTCAACATTTATGAAAAACCGCTGGGTGAGATCATCCATGGTTTCAGGGTGAAGTACCATCAGTACGCTGACGACACCCAGCTGTACATCTCCACCCCAGACACCCCAATGATGCCCTTGAAGTGATGTCTCAGTGCCTGGAGGCCGTATGGATCTGGATGGGGAGGAACAGGCTCAGACTCAACCCATCCAAGACCGAGTGGCTGTGGTTTCCAACGTCCCGATATAGTCAGCTGGTGCCATCGCTGACTATTGGGGGCGAACTATTGGCCCCCACGGATAGTGCTCGCAACTTGGGCGTCCTCCTGGATTCACGGCTGTCTTTAGAAGAGCATTTGACGGCCGTGACCGGGCGGATTTTTCATCAGGTTCGCCTGATTTGCCAGTTGCGTCCCTTTCTAGATCGGGACTCCCTACGCACAGTCACTCATGCCCTCGTTACCTCTCGGCTGGACTATTGCAACGCTCTCTACATGGGGCTCCACTTGAGGTGCACTCGGAGGCTCCAACTGGCGCAGAGTGCGGCCGCGCGGGTGGTTATGGGAGCGACGTGGAGTTCCCATGTAACACCTCTCCTGCACGAGCTGCACTGGCTCCCAGTGGTCTTCCGGGTGCGCTTCAAGGTTCTGGTTATCACCTTTAAAGCGCTCCATGGCTTAGGACCTGGTTATTTACGGGACCACCTGCTACCACCAATAGCCTCCCACCGGCCAGTACGCTCCCATAGAGAGGGGCTCCTCCAGGTGCCGTCGGCCAAACAATGTCGGCTGTCGGCCCCTAGGGGGAGAGCCTTCTCTGTGGGGGCACCTACGATCTGGAACAAGCTCCCCCCAGAGATACGGAGGATCCCGGATCTGCGCACCTTCCGCCGCGCACTTAAGACTCATCTATTTCATCAAGCCGGACTGGCCTAAATCTTCCCCCTTTTACATGTGGCAATTTTAAATTTGTTTTAATTATAGGGTTATGGGTAAGGCGTTTTAAATTGGGGCGCCATTTTGGATTTAATTTTCTTTTAACTGTATTTTAATGTTTATATTATATGTTTTTTAATCTTGGCTGTTCACCGCCCCGAGTCCTTCGGGAGAGGGGGCGGTATAAAAATTTAATAAATAAATAAATAAATTGAGATAAGGGCTACACATCAATTTTCTTTCTTTTTTTCTGAAGTGACCGCAGTCAAAGCAGACTTCTTTGGATTTGATTTGTACTGCCTGAATACTAAATATAACAATGATTATATAGCATGTTTTGAAATGATGTTTACTTTATCTAATTTTACTTAACTGATGGTTTACAGTGTCTGGAATTTAAAATATTTTTTTTTCTATGGCTGTCTCCTTTGGTTTATTATATTCATTCTTTTAATTGATGTAACTTGGGAAATTGTATTATCTAGAAATACATGTTCAGAATAAAATGAATAATAAATACTTGCATAAAATTATATTGCTATATAATTAACAACAGTGGGAGAGTTAAAATAAATAGAAGTTTTGTAGATCATTCAGATACTTTAAACATTCGTTGTCTTGAAAACGAAAGTCTTGCTTGCAATAATATGTTTATCACTGTACTTTTCTTGCATCTATTGGATAGTTCAGTATAAAATTCACAAAGTAATTTGGACTTTTATTGAGGGATCAGCAAACAGCATTTCATCTGGGCCTTTAATGTTTAATCAATATAGTCTCCCATTAGCTGCTCTTTTATCTTGTTTATTAATCTCTCTTCTGTTCACTTTTTTCTTATGAAAAGACTGCACATTTACTTCTAATGGTTTTTTATGAGCCACAGGATCAACAGTGGAATAAAAAAGCCCTCTGAAGTGTTTTTCATATGAATGATTTTTCTTTTCTTTTCTTTTTTCTTTTCTTTTCTTTCTTTTTTCATATTATAATAAGCTATGGATCCAACAACAAAAAGAAAACAAAAGGTAGCATAAATAGATTTCAATATCCCTCTTGGCAGATATACATACAGTTCTAATCAAAATATTATCTCTAATTTCATTACAATTCCCTTCTTTCTATGAACTATTTTTTCTAATAATTAAACCATGAATTACAAAATTATCTTCTATCTCACACAAAAAATCCAAAAAGTCATTGAAGAATTTCTAGGAATTGTCTTTTTCTAATCAAAAAAATCAATTGTTCTATTTCAGTATTTTATGTCAATTTCACCAACCATTCCTCCATAATAGGTAAAGTTGAATCTCTCCATCTTTGTGCATATAGCATTCTAGCCTCCATAATAATGTACTGAAATAATCTCCCATTGCTTTTTCTATATATTTATCAATTCTAAAAGGAAAAGTTCTGGAATATTAAGCTCTACAATTCTCTGTATCAATGTTTGTATTTGAATTCAATATTTATTTTTTACATATTCATAAAATGACCCTTCAAGTTGTTTAAATTTCCAACATACAAATTTGTTGGAAATTTTATACAGTATAAAATTATACTTTATAATTTCTATATACCAATAATACATCATTTTCTAAATTTTTTCTTTAAAACCATAGCATTTTATATACTTTATGCATTTTACACTTTTAAGTACATAGTTTCCCATTGATTCATCTGTATATTATCACCAAAATTCTTACATTTTCATATATTTTAACCTATTCTTCCACTGTTTCAAATTTCCATAAACATTTTTATATTTTAACAATTACATGTTGATCATTCTCAAATTCCATCTTACTTTAATCCACAACATAAATTTTTAATCCATTTTAAATCTTTTTGATAATAAATGGGGAAACCATAGAGAACTGCCATATTTTTCGGTGTATAAGACACTCTGGACCATAAGACGCACCTAACTTTTGGGGAGGAAAATAAGAAAAAAAATCTGCCTCTACCTCCCATCATCCACTGGTATTCATCTGGCTAGCATCCTTGCAGCAAACAGCAAACAGCCTGGTCAGCTTCAGCAGGTTATTGCAGCCTGATTTAGCATGAACAGCTGATTAGCGGTTGTATCGGCTTCCCAGAGTACCACCAATCAGCTGTTCCAGGCTGCAGGGATTGCCGCTGCCTATCACCGCCTCCATACGCCCTGTTTTTGGCCTCCACGCACCCCATTTTTGCCCTCCGTGTGGCCCAATTTCAGCATCCGAACGCCTCATTTTCGGATCATTCCAGGAAGCAGGGATTGCCGCTACCACCGATCGCCACCACCAATCGCTGTTGCCACCGATTTCTGGCTAAAGTGATGGCGAGTGGCAGCAAGTGGCAGTGATCCCCGCCACCTGGAATGGGCTTAAAGTGGGATGTGCAGAGCCTTGAAAATGGGGCATGGCGAGGCTGAAAATGGGGCACAAGGAGGGCAAAAATGGGGTGCATGGAGGTCGAAAATGGTCAAAGGGCAGGAGCGGCAGGTGGACGGGGCTTCAGCAACATTCACAGACATTTTCACCCACTTTTTGGGGGAGGAGAGTGCGTCTTATAGTGTGAAAAATACGGTATATGTTTCTGCCATTGGTTGCTCTCTTGATTTAATTCTACATTATCATTGATGATTTTCCAATGATTCCTAGTACATTAATCATTTGCAGTTACCTGCAGTTTGTCATGATAAAATGCTTCTAATGCTGAGATCCATATAGATGTTTTGGGGCACATACTAGTTTTATATCTATTCCATGTTCTCAATATAGCATGCCTAATAAAATGATGTTTTAAATCAAAATTAATGTTAACCTTATCATAACATAATTATCCAAAAATTATGCTATGCAAAAATCATGACATGCTCTTCTAACATTTCTCAGAAACACCTATTTTTTCATCCAGAAAGAAAACAACTAAGCTGAGTGACCCAGTTCACTCCTGGGCTATAAATATTCTCTTCCATTGATAATTTCAAAATGTTGTTTTAAAAGCTCTATTGACAAATTTACAGTTTCTGGAAAAGCAAGTGATGTTTATAATATGAAATGAGTTGAAATAGTTAGAAGTCGTTCCTTTCTTTTTAATGGCAATTCATATGCTGTATATGAAATAAAAGTATTCTGAACCCAATCAAATACTTCTATTAGAGTGGGAAAATATTCCTTCAGTTTGGCATGCAAATCAGACAGGTGTTGTATTATCAAGGCTTTGACATTTTCATTGATGGAAATGTCATTTGTTAATTTAAAAAAAAAACAGATAGTGAAAAAAAAATTATATTAAGTACAAGATTGGTTTTAGAAACACACTAATTCCAAAATGTGAATTTTACTTGAACTGCATCTATTTTATATTAAAGTTTGAATCTAGCTTCATGTATACTTTGCAATAAAACATGAATATTATTCATATAAGAATAGCCAAGTATGCCATGCCAGTTTATGTATTCAACATTTGTCACTTAATTCTGTGCCAATTGAAAAGAATATTCCAATTTAAATAGGAGTATATTTTCTTGAACTTTATAGAACTGAAGTAGCTGTTTTCAACAAGAGTTTTCTTAACTTTGGTATGCTGTAGCCTGTGTTATCCCTTTTTCTTCACACAATAATTTTACTTTTATAAAATTTTATTTTCAGCTGCATTGTTAAGTACAACCTTCAATTCTTGTGGCGTGTATTTCACTGGAAGATAAAGATAGCAGTGGTTATGCCTCATATGTGGATCTGTTTTTTTATGTGGCCCACAGCACTTAACATGAGCAAAGCTGCTGCTCCATTGGTTAATATACTGCAATACAAATGCCAAGATATTTTATATTCTTTCATAAATGAATTAATCAGACTAAATATTTCTGTTCCCATAGTTTTGGTAGGAAGAGGCTTGCAAAAAAGGATGTCTTCTTTAATAGATGACTTGTGCTTATTCCCCACAGAACTCAACAGGCTTGGATATTTTGATGATTAAAGAAACTTTTTAGGGAGAAGTACGTGCATACTCATGCATACTGCCTGCAGAGGGAGAGGGGTTATCTGTATTGCTTTTGTTAAGCAAGTTAAATACTCCCATTGAGTTTCCCGTTTCTCTGCTTTTTATTCCCTCAAGTGTTATGGAAGGAGGAAATTAAGAGACATCCCTTTGGGCAGACAGTCAGCTTTATTATTGCAATAAGGTTCAGACAGGTATTGCTACCTAAAGAATCTGAGCAAAATAATGAACATGAGAGTCCAACTTTATACAGCTTCAAACAAAGGAGTCTGTTAACTCAGCAATTCATATGGTCATATACATTTGTCATTTTTAATTGACACTTCCTAATTTCTGTTTCATTTTATTCTCTGCCAACATTCATAATTCTTCATGTAGATTACTGAAGCATAGATTCAAATTATCTCTTGTTGATAGAACAATATGGTCATCCTTGTCTCTCTGACCTTTAAAGTGTAAATCACCAAAATGCTTGTATCTCTGACAACTTAGGAGCCTCTCCTCACTGGTTCTACATCAAAGAAGGAATGTGTCTGCCTTTTATTTCAACTGGATACATTTGCAAGCACAATTTCTCTTCTACAATACTATGAACAAAGAGGGTCCTTCAGTGATCATCTAGCTGGACCCGGTTTTCCTACTTTACAAGCGCCCCTTCTAAAACATGAACTGCTTAATGCCTGTGGAAAGCTTTGTGGAATTTGGGAAAAGATTGGAAGTTGAGTTTTAGAAAGGTGGAAGGCTTATGTGGTGACAAGGATAAAGCAGGTAGCTACTTCCTGCAGAGACCTCTTGTAAAGGCTGGCAATGACAAATCTTGATGACATATAGCCACTGTAAGCTGGGGCACAGATAAGACAGCTGCATGTTTAAGTGCACTTGAAGATTTTTTTTCTCTATTCTAATGCCCACAGTACTAATTGAAGTTCTTGAAAAGCATATATCCATGCTTTTTAACAATACAGTTCCTACCAGCATCACTTGCAAGAAAAGAAAAAAGAAAAGAAAACCCATAATGCTATAATCAAATGTGAAACATTATTTTGATATATTTCAACTAAAAACAATTTATACTATTATAACTCAAGAAATATTTAATAAATATGAATTGACTGAATTATTAGACACTATTAATTAAAACAGTATAAATTTATATCAATAGTATGAAATAAACAGTAAATTCTTGTTTAAAATTATGTTCAGGCTTTTGGAGCAGATAGAAACATCCTGTCTCATTTCCTTTCTTCCTATTCTTTGATAATTCACCATAAATATGGAAAATGGTTAAATACAAGGAAATTGGAAAATATAGAATTTTAGACAATTATAAATTTAATTGCAAATGATAATTTTGTAACTTTTGTAAATAATCGAAGAAATGAACAAACACAATTATCAACCTAGTTTCAAATGAATCCAGTTCAAAAATTTGGGAGACTATATTCAAATATTTGTGTATTTCAAGGCAATACATAGATGTTTTTGAAAACCTACAGGTGATGTACAAAATTACAAGCTCTAACTTTATTGTAAAGTTATGTTAACAGAATCTTGCAACTCTTAATATACATTTATTTGTCTTGCCCTTACAGTCCAAAAAATTATAGTCTAAGAAACTAATTGCCATGTCCACATCCTTCTGTATCTTCAGCTACTCTTTATAATTGATGTCTAGTCTGCAACTCTTCTACATGTCTCCAGAATCACTCTGTTGTGGCCAGTGGTGGGATTCATTTTTTTTAACAACCGGTTCTGTGGGCGTGGCTTAGTTGGGGGTGTGGCTTGGTGGTCATGTGACTGGGTGGGCGTGGCTAGCTGGTCATGTGACCGGTGGGCGTGGCTATCTGCATAGGGACTACAGAAGGCTGAAAAAAATCATTTCTTACTGGTCCTCACACTTTTGACCGGTCCTCGCACTTATGACCATCCTCACATTTATGCCTGTTGCGGCATTTTTAACAACTGTGTCACTCATTTCACAACTGCTTCTCTTCATTATGGTGACAAGATAGGGCAAAAACATAAAATGTGAGGACAGTCGTAAGTTCAAGGACTGGTCAAAAGTGTGAGGACCAGTCAAAAATAACTTTTTCAGCCCTCTGAGTAGTCCATATGCACAAAAGGACTACCCAGAGGGCTGAAAAAAGTGATTTCTGACAAGTCCTCGCACTTTTGGCCGGTCTTCGCACTTATGACTGGTCATCATTTATGCCCATTGTAGCATTCTTAACAACCGTGTCACTCATTTCACAACTGCTTCTCTTCACCATGGTGACAAGATAGGGCAAAAATGTAAAATGTGAGGACAGTCGTAAGTTCGAGGACTGGTCAAAAGTGCGAGGACCAGTCAGAAATAATTTTTTCAGCCCTCTGAGTAGTCCATATGCATAAAAGGATACAGCAATAGAGAGGGATGAAGGAAGGGAAGGGAAATTAGAGTAGGAATGAGGGTAAGAGAGGGAGGAAGAGAGGAGGAGAAGGAGAAAGGAAGAGGAAATAGGGAGGAAAAGAAAAAGGGGAGGAAGAGAAAGTAAGAAGGAAAGAAAAGAGAGAGGTGGTAGGTTTGAGGAGAAAGATTGCTGTACAATAAAAAAGATGAAAGGGAAGAAAGCCAACCCCAAACAAATATAAAGATATTAAGATAAAGAATGAATTGTTAAACTTTAAAGAATAAAAGAGAACAAATATGAATAAATAACAATAATTAGAAACACACATACAAACATACAATGTATTTTCTTTGAACAGAGTATTTGGCCGGTTCACAAATTTAAACAGTGTTTAGTCATTTCAATTAAATTTACAATTCATATATTTCCTTTTTGCCATATTTATTCCTCATCTATTTTTGTAAAAAACCAATATTACCCTTCATCCTCATCTCTAATCTTAATCAAATTCAATTTTTCCCTTCTATTCTATATTATACCCCTTCCCATTGTCATCTATTTTTATATCCATCCTCACATTGGTTAATTATGTAATATTACAGTTGTTTAATATAAATTCAACATTTTAATATAAATCAATTAGTTATATAACTACCTTTTTTGTATATTAATCAATATGAACATGAATATTCCAATTATTTCCATGCAATCCAATTTCTTACAAATCAATTAATTATATTTACCAATAATAATAAACCAAATAATTTTCCCCATATATTCCTCCAAACCACAACTTAACCATTTCTGCTTTCAACACAATATACAATTAATAGTATCTCAATTATTACAATTCCCTAGTTAAATAGAGCTTTTTTTCTTTTGTGTTTTAAAATCTTGAACTCTCCTCTTTTGCTCTAAATTTCCCATTGTTTGCACCTACCTTTTTTGGTGAGGAAAAAGAAAAGAAATCTGCCTGTCTAATTTTGGCAAAGCCAACAGCATGCTTTACTTTCTGTTTTGTTTTTCAGTATAGCTAGGGGAAAAAAAATCAGCACTCTTTGCAAGCAAGCAGCAGAGCCGTGAGCAAAACAGCTGAGAGCAAATCAGCTGAGACTCGGGAGCCGATCTAAGCAAGGACTAATTAGCCTATGCTGAACCTCCGCGGGCCAATAAAATTACAAAAAAACACCAAACCCTTTGTTAAATTGCTGGCTCGCCCGCCCCTCACCCACCACTATTTATTGGCAATAAATAGTGGTGCGGAGGGGCGGGGCAAGGGGCGGGGCAAGCCAGCAATTTAACAAAGGGTTCGGCCAAACCCCCTAGAACCGGCAGAATCCCACCACTGGTTGTGGCCTGTTGGCCGCCAGCCCCTCCATCAGCCGAATCAGATGAGTAGGAGGCATGGGAGTCAGGGTTAGAATCAAGGCAACCTGAAAGCTCCAAGGGGAAAGAGGGAATGGAGCTGTCAGAGAGAGAGACAGAGGTGGAGCCTGGGCCATCCATCAGCCCTCAGATGGAGAGTCAACAGATCCCAGTCTGGAAGTGGCTGATGAGGAGGAGGAGGAACAGCTGGGTCCAGTGCTTGAAGTGCAGATGTGTAGAAGGCAGAGGAGAGGAGAGCAGTGGAAATCTATGGGCCGATCCTTGGGACGGAAGAGCCACGCGCTGCTAGTGAAGCCCCACCCTAGTTCTGGGGATAAAAGGCAGGGGTGGAGATGAATAGATGTGGCAGACAACTATTTATCTCCCTGCCAGACAGACTTGTTAGCCTGCGTTGAGAGAAAAACTTTTTGTTGGTGCTGTTGGCACTCCTAATAAAGGAATCATTAATTTAAATACAGAGGGTTTGTTGTGTTTGGGGAACTGGGTCAGAACACACTCCCTATCACAGCATCTAACATAATAGCAATATTGTCTACTATTGGAAGGAAACTCCATCTGGTTCAATTCCAAGCTGGGAGAAAGACGCTGGAAACAACATGGAGGCTGATTGGAAAGTTGGTTTATTGATGAAGCTGAACCACACACAAAGACAGCATGCAGTTCTGCGTCAGCTGAACAAATCATTGAATGAGTGGATCGATCTTTATAGGTTTCTGTGACTTTGAAGTTTGATCTGTTCTGGGGGTGGTGCAACGAAGGGGTTTGTATTCTGAAAGGGTGTTGGGCAATTCCTATTGTGGCTAATGGCTTTCGTCCTGTGTTGGCTCTTGGGTGAGGGGCTGCTTTCTAATATTACCATCTGCCTTTGCCAAACCTTGCTGAAAGGAGTTTTGAAATATCCTGTCTTGAATAGATTTCTGTCTGTAGTATTTGCTTTGCTTATGAATAGAGCTATCTAGATAGTTGGTTTCCTCTTTCAATAAGCTCTTTATTTTCTTAAGTCCTGGCATCTGCTGTGGGTTATTAAGAAAGACTGAGGGCTGCTTTCTGCCTCTAAAACATGTTTCACTATTTCTCCTTTAGGGAAATATAATATTCTGTCTTTTTTTAATATTTATCAAAATATTTCATTCTTTGGGAGGGCCTTCCCACAGTACATTGAGTTGGTGAGTTAGGGTATAAATTATATTATAAATTACCAGCACTTTGAGGTGAAAGGGCAACTTTTAAAAATCACATGTATAATTCCCAGAGTTATGACTATTTACAAAATAAAGTTTATTTAAGAAGTTAAATAAAACATAAACATTTTATAATAAAATATAATTACACTTGGCATCACCGCATAAAGAACAATTAAAAAAATAAAAAATAGTATGAGAATTGAATAAGAAGGAACACCTCCAATTATTGTAAATCATCAACAGATTACAGTACTAATGTAGAATCACTGTTATTTAGCACCTGTTCTTTTACTTCTGTGAATGAGAAGCTTTGAGAAAATGTGTGAACTGTTTCTGAAATGGAAGCCTGTAGTCAGTACTCATCTCTACACTGAGCACTTTAGGCACAGAAGCACTGATTTATTTTTTTTTTAACTTTTGAAGGAGTGTCTTCAAATGAAATTCATCACCAGATGCAGTTTGTTTATGATTATGATGTGAAAACTGTATCACTGGGCCAAAAAAACCAGTATAATCAAGAACAAAGTGGGCAATCTGTGGCAGCAATCAATGAATTTTACATGAGAAAGGTTGATGCCTTGATTAAGGACAATCATGGATCACTCAGAGGAAAGTTGCTTTCAAGCTAATCATTTGATAGGGAACTATGGCCATATTACTGATCTTCTTTAATATTGGAAAATTTTGCAAGATGGGTTTCTTAAATGCTAATGGCAGAAATGAAAGCTTCAAAACTTGAAATTTGCCTGTAATTCTTGTTACAGTACAAGAACGAAGATTATATGTAGCTACTAAAATATGAAGTCATCATTATGAGCCAATGAATCATTGCTTTATTAAATCATTACAAAGCTTCACCTATGGAAGAAAGTTCAAAACTCCAGTTTTGGAAGGAAAGCACATAGTCACAGATTTTGGCAAAGCAGATATTATTCACATGTATTTCCTTAAATCTGTCACCATTATCAGCTCAAAGCGTTACCTAGCAACATCAAAACAATGATTAAGCAGCATTCACAAAAAGGACATTTTGCTGCTGATGACAACACTAGTCTCACATCTCAGAAGCCAATCCAGAAGCAATTGTGAAGTTGGATGTAACTTCTACTTTTCATAAATCTCTTTTTTTTTTCAACCCTTGTAAAATTCATGGTGACAAATTGCACATTAAATGCCTTTGAAAAAACTCCATATTTAACATTTTCCAGAAACATTGAAGAGGCAAATCTGATTTTTGGGATGAAGCTATAGGCCAAGTGTTATAATAGAAAAGCAGTATTTCCTGTTCTCAGCTTTCTTTACATAATGGATGAGAAAAAAAATAGTCTTTCCTGGAAATAGTAACTACTTATCCAGTTGGAAATGTAGTATTCTAGGTATCAAAGGATACCATATATGAAATTACAGGTTAAAACCAGCACTTTGAATAACACCCAGGAATTTACAGGAAATATAATAGCAGCATTGTATGTTCCTTTTGAGTAATGTCTGGCATTAACTATGCTGCTGTATTCTGAATTAATTGTCATTTCTGAGTAATTTTCCAAGGCAGTTCCATGCTGAATACATTGAGGAATCCAGATACTGAATGTAATGAGGGTGTGAGTTAATATAATGAGAACATTGTGCCAAACACAATACCACAGCTGGTTCATTTTGTGAAAAATTTGTGAGCTTCAGCAATCCTATGTTATTTACTCATTTATTTGTTAGTGTTATACCACTAACATAACAAAATCACATAGGGCTAGATCCTGATTTATTACAGGAATTTGATATTTTTCCAATCATTTCCTACGTCCAATCACTTACGATTGTGGAATTAGTCATTTTATTCCACAGATTGATTTTACTTTTGTTGGAAGGGAAATGTGTCTGGTTCAGTTCCAAGCAGGGAGAAAGGCACTGGAAATAAAATGGAGGCTGATTGGAAAGAAAGGTTTCCTTTATTGATGAAGCAGAGCCACCAATCACATGTGATTCAGGGACAGCTGACAAAATAGAGTTTAGAGTGGGTGGGGTTTTATACCTTCTGGATTCCTATGGGGGTCATGTAGGAGTCATAGCTGGCTCTATAGGCAAAAGAGGAAATGCAAATCCTAGGTGTTTGTCTTAGCTAATTTTGTCAACCTTTTATTTGTTGCTGTATCTGAGTTTTTGTCTTGATCCAGTCTTTCTGAATGGATTACCAAATCTGCATTTCTAAAAACTGGCCTCCTCAGTTTCTGCTTGGGGCAGGGAAACTGGGGCTGGTTTCTGGGCTCCCTTAAGATTTTTTTTTATTTCTCCTTTAGGGGAAATATTTTATCCTGCCTTTTTAATATTTCTCAAAATATTTCATTCTTCTAGGAGGGGGAGAGCTTCCTACACTTTGAATAGATAGTTGTTAAAAAAAGGATTATGGTAAAGATTGTTCATGACTATAAATCTAGTTTTTTCCATTACTATTTAGAAAAAAAGAGCATATTCATATTTACATTACTAATATTCATATTGGTATTATTAATAACATATTATTATATTCATACAGAATATAAAGAATTGCACAAGTATAGTTTGCTTCAATATCCCAACTAGAACTTATTGTATACACATTAGTATTCCTGATATCAGTAAAACTTATTTTGTAGTGGAATGGAAGGACTAAAAAACATTCCCAGGCCAGTCAGAGACAGCTTTATTGCGCAAGGTTCAGAGCCAGATTTGTACCTGAAGCTTTGAACAAAGAAAGAACTCTGATACAATGGTTTTTATACATTTCTAAGACAAAGGATTCAGTGAGATCATACATTTTCCATATATGGTTAATCATGAGATCATACATCCGATTTTCCTTCTATGGTTACATACACTGTATAATAAGTTCATCTAATTACTTAAAGCATTAATCTTAGTTTACAAAATTATCTTAGCCACACAACTTTTCTTAAGTGCTCGGAGTTGCTAATGGGAGAGTTACTACTATCCTTGGGTAAATTCATTGGATTAAGTAACTCTTTGTAACATATAGGTCTTTGTGTCATTCACAGTCAGGTCACTCAGATGTTTTTCCATATAGCAGTCCTTTCCGTGACATCTAGGTCTCAGAAGATATATTACCACTTAAAGGGGTTTAACTGTTTGTTAATGTAATTTCCAACAAGCACTTTCCTCTCTTATAATAATGTGAATAGATAGGGTCTCTCAGAGTTCATGTATCCAAGCACGTCTTCCCCTTATAATAATATGAATAGATAGGGTCCCCCAGAGCCCATATATCTGACTCTGTATGATTCCTATTTTATTCACATTATTTCTTTTATCTACATTATTCTTTATTTGCTATTTACCTCATTCCCCCCTGTGGAAGTTTTTCCATGCATAAACTTCCATTACTTCCTACACAACACTCTATGTCCCTAATACACAAAGCCAACATATAATATCCCACAACATATGACTAATCTAGGCAAGAGATAGGTATTTCTTGATCTTCACCCTATTAATCCTTGGAGGTACTCCCTCCATTCTTTTCCCAGACCCTATTTTGACATACGTGTCTGTTTCAGAAACTTTTTTTTCTTCAAGAAAGCACTCTGTCAAAACTAATTCCTTCGCAGTCTGTATCTCTTTCACTGCTCTGATAGATAGCTGTTTCAGCACAGGGATTGTACAAGGAATAAAAGCTAGGCCTGCACAAGGAATAAAAGCTAGGCCTGCCACAGCCATATCAACAAGAATAACATTTGTTTAATCCAGCCGGATCCAGGCAACCAAGAAAACCACCTGTCAGTTGTTTGTAACCTCTGACTTATCTTGGATGCCCTATCCTGCAAATCCTTGGCAACTTCTCTGACCACACCTGATTTATTCACATAGAAACAACAATCTTCTCATACCTCCTCTCTCTTTGGCCACAAGGTCTAAGGCACGTCGATTTTGTAAGACCACTGCTGCCAATGACTCTATCTGGTCTTGGACTTCCACCAGGGTTCCAGCAATTTGGTTCAGGCTTTCTTCTGATAATTGCTGAAACTGTATTACTGAGTGTGTTACCCCACCTACACCTGTTCCACTGCAGTTCCTATCCCCATGATTACTAATAGTGGGACTAGGATTGGTACCCGTTTCTGAACATGCCCCATGAGAGGAACAGGGATGGTATGTTCTCCACTGACAACATCTATTTCAGGAAAAAGGAGTACTAGTGTGCATGTTCCGGTCCAATTTGTTGGCAAACATAAATACACATCCCTTTCACATAAGAAGATTTACGGAAAAGGCATGTGCTCGGTTGTTCCTTGCATTAGTTCAGACCCCCAAAAGCCCCCACCACAAACATTCCCATCAGCGGCTGTAATGGGACTTTTAGTGAAGGGTCCTTTTGCTTATCTCCGAGGATTGGACCTTCAAAAAGATACCGGGAGGTAGTATCCCAGGGGGAAAGAAGACACATAAACCTGTGTTGGACCTAATGGAGAACCAGATAGTGAAGTGAGGGGGCTGGAACAGACTAGTGCACCTTTCCTTGGATACCTTCTAGGACCTCTTCCATCCTCCCCATTTTGTGATGATGGCAGCTGGTGGTGATGAGAAAGTGAGTGGTGTGCAGAAGGAAAAAAGATCTTTGGTTAGTTTTACATCCCTAAGGTTCATTCTAGGACCAAGGTACACTTCTGATGGACATTGTTCTTTTATCAGGGATCCTATAGGCCTACCAGGTTTCTTATGTCTCTACACACAGGGAAGGTGACCCTATGATTTAACAAGGTTTCGACCCAATTCCAGTATCCCTGATATGCAACCTCCTCTTTTCAATTATTGTAGGGGCCCTTCTATTCCCCCCTGTACCGGGATTGTTAAACTCTTAACCTTAGGTCTAGGAGTTGGTTTAGGAATAAGGTACCCACTCCACCTTCTGATGCCACGTTGTTGGCGGGAGTGGACTTGACCCAAAGTGTCCCCATTCAGTGTCTTGATGCTGCTAGGTCCCCTGGGATTCTTGACATCTTCAAATCCTTCCGCAGAGACAAGGGGAATTTCTTGAACATCCACATAACCTGGGGAACTACTGTTCAAGCTAGCATCACTCACTAGACCCTTGGCTAATAGTACCCACAACCCCAAATAAATCATAGTGACTTTATTCCCACACCCACAAGGCCTTAAGAGCGCAAGACCCAAAGTTTACAAGTTCACCAGGTCCGGAAGAGCTGTAGAAATGTATGTAACTTGGGTGAGGTCAATCTCAGTTGGATACCTGGGTTTCCCACAGAGCAGGTCCTTGTACATATAAAACAATACTCCCAGAAGTACTAAACCAGTGGTGGCCCAGAGTCCCCACACCCCAATCTTCCTCAACCATGAGTGTTTTTAATAAGTGCTTACTGGATATTATCACTGTTAATGGGTTTTACATTACAAACTATAGTCATGGAATGTTGTCTTCCTCCGTTCCAAGCTTTGGCCGTGCGTAGAGAACCAGCTTCCGGGGTGGTTCAGCAAAGCTTGACGATCACCACCGTGCGTTGAGAGCCCGTTGCCGGTAGGACTCAGCAGGGTGTATTCTTCTTGAACCTCAACACCAAGGGCCGGTCAGTTGTTGTCACCTGGTATGTGACTGGATCACTTTGGTCTGCGGGCTTCAGTCTCGTCCAGTGGATCCAGGACCATCCTCCTAAGATCTTAAAAGCACAATTACAAAACCAATACATCTGGGAGAGCGTGCAAAGGGATCTGAGCAGTTGTAGTCCTCTTCAGTTGGGAAACAACATAGGCAACCACTCAATCCTAAGAAAGAAAAAAATACAAAAATAGTCCAGATGATGAAGAACGCTATTCCCACTCTTTACTGCCCACCAGTCCCTTGGATCCTTTGGATCATCAACTTCAATGTATCTCCTTGGTGAGATTCTACCTTCCACTCCTCTGGCACGGGCCCGTTCACTTGGGGCTTAACTTCCTTCCAGCAGCATCCAATCATCGTGGTGGAATTTATGGACTGGAAACTTCAAAGGTGGTGTTTGGGCTAATAGTCCTTGTTTCCTAAAAACTTTAAAATATCTGGACAGTTTATACACATATTGTTTCAATACTTTGTCTCTGGTTTCCAGGAAATTAATGCATATGCTTCCTGTAGTGAAAACTACTCCAAACAACAGTTCATATGATGATAATCTTTCTAGGTTGGGTATAATAAAACTCTTGACACCACTGTTGCTGTAGCATTACTGCAGAGAAAAGCTTCAACCCACCCTGTGAGGTGGTCCACTATGACCAATAAATATTTTACTCTCCCCACTTTTGGCAATTCTGTAAAATCCACATGAATACATTGAAATGGTCTTAAAGCTGGTGGTCTCCCACCCATCTGTTGTTTTCTGACAGCTTGTTCATTCACCTTTTTACAAATCAAACATTTGTTTATAATTGATGTTACTAAAGGATATATCCCAATACAACCATAGCTTTTTAAAAGTTCATCTACAATAGCTTGAATTCCCCAATGACTCCACCCATATTTTGCCAAATGAATGCACTATCCCAAATGCATACAGTCTCCAGCATCCCCATACAGTCTCCAGCATCCCCCCTCCCTTTTTTTTTTTTAATGTGCTGCCCTTCTCCGGGAGACTCAGGATTATAATGCGTTAAGCAATAGCCTTCATAAAGTCAGTTTATTGCCCCCACAAACTGGGTCCTCAATTCACCTACCTTAGAAAGGATGGAAGGCTGAGTCAACCTTGAGCCTGGTGAGATTCGAATTGACAGTAAGTGCAGACAGCTGGTGTTAAATTACAATGCATTTGTCTACTGAGCTATCCAGGCTCCCTGTCCATAGAGCTTAATTTAATGAATACCATTCAAAGGTTTGAGCAGACCAATTTCGAAGCAAACCCCTTGTTTCCAGGATTTTTTCGTACTCCCCCTTCCATCCTAGAGGAACCATTTATACAAATTGCTTCTCCTTTCTCCAGGGGGTGTTCCTCCAAATCAGGTCTTATTTTTGTTTGTAAATCGATCACTTCAGCATCATAATGTTCTAATCCAAACTGATCCATTGATCTGGTGTTGGCTAAGAACTGTGCTTGATTCAAATTGTGATCTGTAGTTACAATCAAGTCTGTCTGCTGCATTAAACTTGTTTCATTTGTGTGTGTGTGTGTGTGTGTGTGTGTGTGTGTGTGTGTGTGTGTGTGTTTTCAAAGAGATTGAATGGCTTTTCCAAGTTTGGTAAACTTAATACAGGAGCCTTGGTCAAAGCTTGTTTCAAATTTTCAAGGCTCCCTCTTTCATGTTCCTCCCATTTCAAACTCCAAGGTCCAGATACAATTAATTTTGCATAGAACTATCTTAATTTTTGCTTGTTTATAGATAGAGGCTGAGACGCTACTCCTGTCGGAAGGAAAAAGAAGCCTTTCCCTTTAAGTTGAAAGGCAAAGCTTTCCCTTCCTGAATTCAAAACTCCCGGCTGGGAGATTACTTCGAAATGATTGGAGGTCAGCTGCTTGAGAGTAGAATCAGTTTATTGTTTCTGGGGAGGCAGGCAAGAAATAAACACAAGCACAGCGTTCGGAGGCTAGTCTGTCGTAACTGTAAGAGTAACCCTTTTTTTCCCCCCCCCAAAAAAACATCTTTTGATTTGGCATGTGAATTCTTTGTTTTGTGTGTGTGATTGTTTTATGGTGGTTAAATCCTGTTTTTGTTTGTGATTAGGTTCTTCGGTCCTGGATCTGGCAAATAAGTAATAGTTTTATAGTTCACTCTCTGTTTTTCCTAACCTTTTGTAGTTGTTCGTTCCCTATAATTATTCAGTTTGCTATTTCTGTGTTTTAGTGAATATCTCTCTTTTATAAACAAATTAGCTCCTTCTTTGAAAGGAACAACAACTTATTCTGCTAACAATCAAACAAACAATCTGAAATATATTTGGATCAGACTTTAGCTTCAATTCTCTGCCTTTAGTAAAATGCAAGTCAGATTAAAAAATCTTTCAAAATCATTTCTTTTATATAGGTTTAATTAAGCATTTTAAACCTCAAAAATTTCCAGAAAAAAATAAAATCAAAATTGTATTCAGAGCAGAAAAGCTTTCGTATGCAAATTAAAGAGATCAGCAGCAAAAACCACATTAGCCGATCTTTCCCCCTCCTTTCTCTGCTCTTTCAGCAGAGAGAGAGATGTCCACTGGAAAAAAAAATCCAACAGCCCACCCTTTTCCTGCTTCTCACTTCCAAAGGAAAAGGGGGGGGAGAGGAAAAAAAAGGTTTTACAGCAGGTAACCAAGCCTCACTTCATTCAGCATTCACCTGCTTCATTCAGCATTCTTCCAACAAAGCAACACATTCTGCATTTCTCTCTAACCTCCATAATTCACAGACATTTCCCACAAATTATATGAAGGGAAATTAAAGTGCATTTTCACCAACTTTTACCCTCAACACACTTCACATTCACGCTGCAATCAAACTGCGTATACCAATCTCACATTGAAAAATCTCACTTCATGCAAACCAATCATTACAATTATTCAAGCACAAGTTTACTTAATTTGCTGGCCAGCCAAACAATCAATTCAATTCCATTCAATTTTACACACTATCATTATATATATATATATATATATATATATATATATATATATATATATATATATATATGTAGGTCTTTGGTTATTCGGGTCTTCTCCCACGTAAAATTGGAAGTGTCTTGGCGACGTTTCGACGAAGTCTCATTCGTCATCTTCAGGCTGGTGTTCTCGGCTTCGTGCTTCCAGGAGCAATGCTCCTGGAAGCACGAAGCCGAGAACACCAGCCTGAAGATGACGAATGAGACTTCGTCGAAACGTCGCCAAGACACTTCCAATTTTACGTGGGAGAAGACCCGAATAACCAAAGACCTACATACAAACACCCGCGAAAACCTGAGAAAATATATATATATATATATATATATATATATATATATATATATATATATATATATTTAACAGAAATCACACCAAATTGATCAAGTCAAATTATCTGACACTTCCCATTTAGACAGGCTTTTACCTCTTTACTGCCTGCTAAACCCTGGGTGGGAAGAACAGTAAACAATGTCTTTCAGAGTTCTCTGGCTTTTTAAGAACGGCAATTTATCAGAAAATTTATAACACTGCAATTAGTTCTTTTCTCTTACCACGCATAAGATCACACTTTTTTTAAAAAAAAGAACTTTTATTGCATAAGGTTTTATTTCTCCCCTTTCTTTAGTTTTCATCAAACAGACCCTAGCAAACTCTGCCTGATACTTGAGTAATTAAGGGGTTCTCTCTTTTAGTCTTCCACTGATCAATACTATTACCACCCATTCTAACAACACTACCCCTGTCGGACGTTCCGACAGTTGTCTATGAGAACCGCAGAGGTTTAACCACCCGCACAATCCCACACAATACTTAATTCCACAATACTTAAATACTTAATTCCAGAGACCTCAGGACACCACCTGGTCTCCTGGGGGGGTGATCAGGCCCCCTCTGCCACCCCTTTAATGGGTGGGGTACCTCTAAACAGAGAGACTTTAACTCTCTGATTTATACTTACCTGTTTTCTTTTCCTTTTTCTTTCTTTCTTTCTTTTCTTTACTTTAAGGTCTCTGTGTCTGGCTAACCTTTAAGGATCCTTGACTAGCCTGTTTCGCCAGCGGGTTTACGGCACCTCCTCACCGAAAGGTTCCGTGGACTTCAAAGGAGTCCTAATGGCCGGCCAGTGGATTTTCCTTGGGGAGGCGTCGGTTCCGCTGGGGCAGGCTGTCTGGCAGAACAAAAGTTCTTTGTTCTCTAGTCCCATCTGCCAGGGTGCCATAAATGTAGTGGAATGGAAGGACTAAAAAACATTCCCAGGCCAGTCAGAGACAGCTTTATTGTGCAAGGTTCAGAGCCAGATTTGTACCTGAAGCTTTGAACAAAGAAAGAACTCTGATACAATGGTTTTTATACATTTCTAAGACAAAGGATTCAGTGAGATCATACATTTTCCATATATGGTTAATCATGAGATCATACATCCAATTTTCCTTCTATGGTTACATACACTGTATAATAAGTTCATCTAATTACTTAAAGCATTAATCTTAGTTTACAAAATTATCTTAGCCACACAACTTTTCTTAAGTGCTCGGAGTTGCTAATGGGAGAGTTACTACTATCCTTGGGTAAATTCATTAGATTAAGTAACTCTTTGTAACATATAGGTCTTTGTGTCATTCACAGTCAGGTCACTCAGATGTTTTTCCATATAGCAGTCCTTTCCGTGACATCTAGGTCTCAGAAGATATATTACCACTTAAAGGGGTTTAACTGTTTGTTAATGTAATTTCCAACAAGCACTTTCCTCTCTTATAATAATGTGAATAGATAGGGTCTCTCAGAGTTCATGTATCCAAGCACGTCTTCCCCTTATAATAATATGAATAGATAGGGTCCCCCAGAGCCCATATATCTGACTCTGTATGATTCCTATTTTATTCACATTATTTCTTTTATCTACATTATTCTTTATTTGCTATTTACCTCAATTTCAGATAATTTTGTTGAGAACTAAAGAAATAAATTTACCAGAAGAAACAGCACAACTTAAGTAAAAAAGCATAGTGCGAATGACTGTAATCTGTGGTGTTTCAGTATTCAAAATTCACCTTATACTTACAGTAGCTCATTAAAAGTGTCACTTTTTTTTAAATTTCTAAAGGGATATTGAGAAACCTGTCCAGATTTCTTAATCCTTGTTCTGGAAAAAGAAGACTTATGCTATTAGATTAGTCAAGCAGTACCAAATATATATGCAGTATGTAGTGCCTTTTCTTTCCCCTTTTCTCCACAACATTTCATTTTGGCTGAGAGAGAATGACAGGCCCAAAATCAGCCACTGAGGGTCTGTGACTTGAACCAGATTTCCATGATGCCTTTCAACATTTTAACTAATACACATATTCCCTTGTCCGAACTTTTATATTCTGTCTTCTAATTTGTTAAATATAAGTTATCATGACCTCTTTTTTAAATTATAATTTAACAACTGAATACATTGTACATTTTTAATTGTATTGATTCTGTAAAAGTTATCAGATTTATCTTGTGGAAATAGGTCACTTTATTTATTACTAAAGATCATTTTATCACAATTTCTATATAATTTCCTGGTAGCATTATTGTTATTTATACAATCCTATTTCTTATTCTAAAATCTATATTTCATAATTTTTGTCTAATCTTAACATTAATTTAATGTTAATTTGAAGTTAAATAAATCTATAAATGCTGTGGAAACTGTATAGGACAAGCTATTCTGCCCCAGCTCCGGATTCCCAAGGATATTGACACACACCAAATTCCTTATCAAATTTATTAAGTAGCAAGAATAAACCAAAGTCCGGCAAAGGTTGGCTACCAGCCCAGAAAACAAAATATGATAAGACTTTTCCAAAAAATGCTCTGATAATAATTAAAAGTTTTTTCCAGCAAGAAACTTACTAACGGTGTGTGACTTAAATAGTCTAAGGGAGTGGCCAATTAACCTCAAGCCTTATTCTCGAGGAGACCTCCTCCTCGTGAGTAGCCATTCCTGCCTTTTGGCAGTCCTGCGTGCTCGAGCATTGAGGAGAGGCTCCTCCACTTCACTCTCTCCACTTGAAGGAGCCTCTGGAGGTTCTGAAGGCCCTGGCTGAGTCTCTGCCACATCCTCTTCAGCCTCCTTGCTGTCCGACATGAGCGCCGGCTGCGCAGGCTGCTGGCGTGACACCACACCAGCCTCCTCGTTGTCAGGATCAGCCACAATTTGCGCAGGCTGCTGGCGGGCCACAATACAAGCTTGTAAAGAAATATGTTTAGTTCCCATTAGTTAGTGTTGTTGCTTTAATAGTGGACATTGTACAGCAGAACATAGCGAAGGGATCTAATTATTTGCCTACTATTTTAGAAGAGAGCAAACAATATTCTATTGAGTATACCATCATCCCATCGATTCTAAGTTATTTAAAATACTTTGTTGTGTAAATTAGAACATACTGTACCATTATTTAAACATGCTTCTTTTGTAAGGTTACCCAAAACCTGTTAATAAGAGAAAGCAATTTCAGCATCACCTGAGGCTAAATCCAGAATAGTGGTCATTCATATTAAATTTATGCTATCTTTATGAGATTTTTGTCATTGTGACATTTTTATGGAGCTGTTAAATTTTAGCTGCCTGGGGGATATAATGTACTTGATGTGACCCTAACAAACTAAGTCAAGACCAAATGAGTTATACTTACCTTATGACATTCAGAATAAATCAAAACCTCAAATTATTGGCTTTATTGAATTTGTATGGTAGAAATATATGTGAATCCTTCATTTTTACAATAAAAGTATAACTTTTTAATTGGGTAACCTTTTGTACTTTTTCTATCTGAGATTCTATTCTATGGAAACAAAACAAAAATTACAAGCTTTCACCATGCATACAAAATATGTTGAATTATGTATTACAGATCACAGTGGCATTTTTTTTTAATCTCATCAGTATAGCAATGTAGACAATTCATAACTGAAACATAGATGATGAGAGTCATATTATAAATCACCGATAATTAATTAATTAATTCATTCATTCATTTGTTTCTTTAGCACATCATATCCCTTTATTCAGAACTGAACAATGTGAAAGATCTTTCTTATGACATGGTATCTATTATTTTGGGTTACAGTATTTGAATTCTATGCCTTCACTGATGATAGACATTATTAACTATAGTTTACATTTTGTGCAGTAAAACACAAAATTCTGTTATTAATTTCAAAAGTGGTGGAAAATCCTGTAATTTTTTGAAATGTAATAAACAGCTAAGATTATAAATCAGTCGGTTGTAGCGCGGGAATAACGAGAGGCACAAGCAAGCTAGTGACAACAGCTCTTTAATTCAGGGTGAGACTTCAGCAAAGAAACACAGGCAACAGTCCTCTTTTTATACTTTTCAGAGGCAACCATGAACCAATCAGAATTCACTGAACATTTGAATTTCCCGCACAAAATAGATACATACATAACACCCCTCCATTTCCAGAAGGCACTTATCCTATCTATTTGCATATTTACATACAAAATCACAGAGGTGACCAGGGCGTGTCTTAGTTCTGGTTGACCTGCACAGTTCAGTTGTTGTCAAGGCGTCGAACCGGTCAGAGGGACCTCCCGTCTCTCCCGGCTCCGCCAATGGAACCTCCTGGATTTCTCCGGAGGTGTGGCTATCCCCGGCTGTGAGTGTTGACTTGCTGGGGTGGCACTGGAACTGTTGTGGCCCCGCCCTCTGAGCCTATCCCATTGGAGGAAGAAAGCTCCGAGCATGAGGAAGAGGAGTCAGCCAGGCCTCCCTCTCCAGGCCCCTCCCCTCTGGCACTATCTCAGGAGCTGGTCGAGGGAGAGGAGATTAGCCGGGAAACAGGTGTCTCGGATGACAGTGAAGGAGAGACGTCATTCCTGGACACACGCCACCGAAGGCGTGATAAACGATTGCAGCAGCTCAGGAGGCGTGCTAGGGATTAGAACTGAGTCACTGGATCACACCCCAGAGACTATATAATAGAGGGTGGTGGCCAGTGATCCCTGTGACGAACAAAAATAAACCTTGGATAGTCACTAGAGCATTGTCCGAAACTGCTGAGAGGAATATTATTTCTGTCGGACTCTTGTACGCTGAGTATATTATCTTTCTGTTTCTGTGGCAATAAAAGCACTTGGCAGACGGTGTGTATATCGCTGCCAAGTTGGAGATAAAGACCTGGGTGTGTGCCAAGTGCTTTTTTAACCCTCGGCTGGCTGTGTTTGTGTGTGTGTGTGTGGACGGGGACAGATCATCTTGTTCGTCACCTATCAAATTCGCTACCCAGCCCTTGCACCTCGCCATTGGTAACCACAAGGAGGCGATCCAATTTTACATAACGGCGGATCTGCACTTTCCTTTGGTCCTGGGAATGGCCTGGCTTCGGGCGCACAACCCTCAGGTGGCATGGTCGAGAAACGCCATCTCGTTCCCGAGCCTGCAGTGTGTCGACCACCTTCGCCACACCTGTGCCGGCCAGGACATCTCTGCCCTGAACGTCTCCTTGCCTCCAGAGCTGACGCCCTTCGCCGATGTGTTCAGCGAGAAGGAGGCGGACCGCTTGCCCCTGCACTGACCCTATGACTGCGCGGTGGACTTGATGCCCAACACGTCCTTGCCCTCGGGACGCCTGTACTCCATGTCGGAGCCCGAGCTGGACGCCTTACGGGACTTTCTGGAAAAGAACCTGGCCCGTGGGTTCATCCGGCCTTCGACCTCCCCACTCTCGGCCCCGGTCCTCTTCGTTAAAAAGAAGACGGGGGACTTATGCCTGTGTTGCGACTACCGGCGCTTGAATGCCATCACAGTGCGAAATCGCTACCCCCTGCCGCTGATCCCGGAGCTGATGGAGAGGTTGCAGGAGGCCTCGATCTTCACTAAGCTCGATCTCCAAGGGGCCTACAACCTGGTG
The DNA here is from genome assembly GCF_029215685.1 of Pituophis catenifer annectens. NCBI lineage: Eukaryota > Metazoa > Chordata > Lepidosauria > Squamata > Colubridae > Pituophis > Pituophis catenifer. The sequence continues at coordinate 31,755,053 of NW_027256888.1, forward strand.
CGTGTGCGAGAGGGGGACGAGTGGAAGACGGCATTCGGCACTCAGTACGGACACTTCGAGTATACCGTCATGCCGTTCGGGTTGACCAACGCCCCCGCGGTCTTCCAGCACTTGATGAACGATGTGTTCCGGGACATGCTGGATCGGTTCATGGTGATCTACTTGGATGACGTTTTGATCTATTCCCAGACCCCAGAAAGTCACCTCCAGCATGTCCGCCAGGTCCTGCAGCGCCTGCGGGAGCACAGCTCTATGCAAAGTTGGAGAAATGCTACTTCTTCCAGACTTCCATAGAGTTCCTCAGGCACATCATCACCCCCGAGGGCATCGTGATGGACCCGCGCAAGGTGGAGGCCTTGCGCAGTTAGGAACCCCCGCGTCGGGTGAAGGACGTCCAGCATCTGTTGGGATTCGCCAACTACTATCGGACCTTCATCCCGGGCTTCGCCACCCTGACCTTGCCGTTGACCCAGCTCCTTCGGAAGAAGGTCCCGTTCCAGTGGGGGCCCCCGCAGCAGCAGGCCTTCGAGGTCCTCAAGCAGGCCTTCGTCACGGAGCCAGTCCTGAGGCACCCCAATCCCCACCGTCCATTCGTGGTTGAGACGGACGCGTCCAACGTGGAGATTGGGGCAGTGCTGCTACAGGCTCCGGTGGATGGCGGCACTCTTTTTCCCTGCGCTTACTACTCCCAGAAACTCAATCCTTCCGAGCGCAAGTACACCATCTGGGAAAAGGAGTTGCTGGCTATCAAGGCCGCGTTCGAGGCTTGGCGACATCACCTCGAGGGGGCCCGACACCAGGTGGATGTGCGGACGGACCATTGGAACCTTTAGCACCTCACCACGGCCAGGAAGTTGAACCAGCGGCAGATCCGGTGGTCGTTGTTTTTCGCCCGGTTCAACTTCCATGTCACATACATTCCGAGCAACCTCAACCAGAGGGTGGACACGCTATCCCGTAAGCCGGAATACTTTTGCCCCAAGGACTCCCTTTCCCCCCGGACGGTGCTGCCAGCTGACTCCTTGGCTGCGGTCCAGGAACCGGTGGACCTGCGGGCTCAGGTGCTGGAAGCGCAGCGACGGGACGACTGGTCGCAGCAGTGGAGAGCAGACGTCGGCCCCGCGTCCCCATGGACCGTGAATGAGGGCTTGCTCAGGCACCAGGGTCGGCTGTACATGCCCACGAGTCCGCTCCGAGCCCTCGTCATGAACCAGTGCCATGACAACCCCGCGGCGGGGCACTTCGGCTTCTTTAAGACTTTGAACTTAGTGACGCGGACTTTTTGGTGGCCTTGGGTACGGCACGACGTGCATGCCTACGTGACGTCCTGTGTGACGTGCCGACAGGCCAAAGCCATGTCCGGCCCCCCTCCTGGACTCCTCCAGCCGCTGCCGACACCGGAGAGACCGTGGGGAGCCATCTCCATGGACTTCCTGACAGACCTGCCCCTGTCCGCTACGTTCACGACTGTCCTCGTGGTGGTGGATGCACTCACAAAGATGGCACATTTCATCCCATGCCGCAGCCTGCCCTTGGCCCGCACCATGGCTCGCCTGTTCCTGCAACACATCTTCCGCCTCCACGGCCTGCCGGACCGGGTGGTTTCAGACCACGGGACCCAATTCACGGCCCGCTTCTGGAAAAGCCTGATGGCCGCGCTGGAGGTGCAGGTGTGCCTGTCATCTTCGCACCATCCGGAGACTGACGAGGGCACGGAGAAGGTCATTGGCATACTGGAGCAGTACCTCCGCTGTTTTGTCAACCAGCAGCAGGACAACTGGGATGAGTACCTTCCCCTGGCGGAGTTCGCCTTTAACAACTCCCAACACACCTCCACCCAGATGACCCCATTCCATGCCAACGTCGGATACCATCCACGGCTTTTCCCATTGACCATCATGGACTCCCCTGTTCCCGAGACCCGGGACTTCCTCTCAGAGCTGCAGGCGGTGCAGCAACTGGTGCGGCGGCAGCTGATCCAGGTGAAAGAGGATTATAAACGGTTCGCCGATCGTGCCCGCCAGGCGACGCCACCGCTGGAAGTAGGAGATCGGGTGTGGCTGTCCACGAAACACCTCCCCACGGACCGGCCGGTGAGGAAACTGGCCCACCGCTTTATCGGTCCCTTCCCTATCGAGGCGGTCATCAACCCGGTGGCCTACCGGTTGACTCTACCCCGCTCCATGCGGCTTCACCCCGTTTTTCATTGGGCCCTCCTGGTCCCTGAGGCCCCTGCAAGCCATCTCCGCCGCCCGCTGACGCCTGCCCTCCCAGCCGCAGCCGACGAGGACGACGCCTCGACGTACGAGGTGGACAGTATCCGGGACTCCCGTTGGCTGAAGGGGCGCTTCCAATACCTCATCGCCTGGAAGGGGTATGGGGCCGAGGATTTCACCTGGGTGGACGCGTCTGCCATTCAGGCCCCTGACCTGGTGCGAGCTTTCCACGAACAGTTCCCATCCCGACCCCATCCTGACCGTCAGACCCGGGGGAAGGGCCCTGCGGTGGGGGATAGTGTTGTGGCCCCGCCCTCTGAGCCTATCCCATCGGAGGAAGAAAGCTCCGAGCATGAGGAAGAGGAGTCAGCCAGGCCTCCCTCTCCAGGCCCCTCTCCTCTGGCACTGTCTCAGGAGCCGGCCGAGGGAGAGGAGATTAGCAGGGAGACAGGTGTCTCGGATGAGAGTGAAGGAGAGACGTCATTCCTGGACGCACGCCACCGAAGGCATGATAAACGATTGCAGCAGCTCAGGAGGCGTGCTAGGGATTAGAACTGAGTCACTGGACCACACCCCAGAGACTATATAATAGAGGGTGGTGGCCAGTGATCCCTGTGACGAACAAAAATAAACCTTGGATAGTCACTAGAGCATCGTCCGAAACTGCTGAGAGGAATATTATTTCTGTCGGACTCTTGTACGCTGAGTATATTATCTTTCTGTTTCTGTGGCAATAAAAGCACTTGGCAGACAGTGTGTATATCGCTGCCAAGTTGGAGATAAAGACCTGGGTGTGTGCCAAGTGCTTCTTTAACCCTCGGCTGGCTGTGTGTGTGTGTGTGTGTGTGTGTGTGTGTGTGTGTGTGTGTGTGTGGACGGGGACAGATCAGGAACCCTGGGTTGCCAGATAAGTATTCCGTCTTACTCGGGCTTGAGGTAGCTATGTCAGGAAAACTTTGGTAGTTAGGACTCACAGTAAATGAATTTTCGTGCTGTAACCGTTTACGCAATTGATCTATATGTCTCCTCCAAATTTTACCATGCCCTATATCGACTGTGTATGATTTTGGACCGGTAATTCCTACAATGGTTCCCTCTACCCACAATGGCCCATTGGTGTAGTTTCTGGCAAATACTGGTGTTCCCACTTCGAATTGCCTTAGTCCTCCCCCTTCCCCCTTGAAGCCATCGGGGGAGTAATTGGGATGCAATCAATCGAGAATGCACCTTAGCTTTCGGCCCATTAAAAGCTCGTCTGGGCTGTGGCCCGAGGTGGGGCATGGGGTGGCGTGCTGTACAGCTAAGAACTCATCTATCCTAGCCTGCCAGTCCCCTGCATCAAGCCGGGAAAGCGCTTCCTTGGCCATTCTCACAAATCTCTCTACAAGGCCATTTGAAGCTGGATGAAAAGGAGCAGATAATGCATGTCGTATGCCTAACTCGGCCAGGTAGCCCTCAAATTGAGTCGCCGTGAATTGGGGCCCATTGTCAGATACCAGGGTGTCCAGCAACCCATGTGTTACAAACAGTTTTCTGAGTGCTTTAATTACAGCCTCAGAAGTGGTAGATGGCATTAAGGCAATCTCGAGCCACTTAGAATATGCATTTACAATGATTAGAAAGTTCTGGCTGTGGAACGGGCCAGCGAAATCGATGTGAATCCTCACCCACGGTCCCTTTGGTTTTTCCCATTCCCGAACGGGAGCTATAGGAGGATCTGGGCGGGATTCCTGGCACGGCCTGCACTTCCCCACCCACTCAGTGACGTCTTGGTCAAGATGTGGCCACCAAACATAACTACGAGCTAGGCCTTTCATGAGAACAATACCAGGGTGTCCCTCATGCAGCATTGCTAAAACTGTGCCTCAACCGCGAAGGAATGACCACCCTGTCTCCCCACAATAAGCAACCCCCCAACATAGACAGTTCATTTTTCTTGTTAAAGTACAATTGAAAATCCCCACTGTCCACCTTGGTAGGCCAACCCCACATTACCCAGCCCATTACAGTGCGCAAAACAGAGTCCCTGGCAGAAGCCTTTGCCACCTCGCTTGAAGAAATGGGGCTCGGGGACACAACATCAATGAGTAAAACTGGGGCTTCCGGAGTTGGGTTGTCTAACAGTTTGGGCAAGGGGCATCGGCTGAGGGCGTCAGCATGTCCCAGAGTTCTGCCCGGCCGGTGGAGCAGTCTGTAGGAATAGGCAGCTAAGAAAATGGACCATCTGGTCATCTTGGGAGAAAGAGCAGCCGGGGTCGGTTTATCTCCAGCCAAAAGTCCCAAAAGAGGCTGGTGATCCGTAATGAGTTCAAAAGTTCGGCCAAACAAGTACTCGTGAAATTTTTTGACCCCAGCTACAGCCACTAATGCCTCCCTGTCCAGCTGGCTGTAGTTCCTTTCAGCACTAGATAAGGTGCGAGAGTAATAGGTGATGGGTGCCTCTAACCCGTTCGGCAGTCTATGGCTTAAAACTGCGCCTACGCCAAAAGGGGAAGCGTCACACACCAATACTAGAGGTAGTTCTGAATTGTATTGAATGAGGAAACTGTCCTCAGACAAAAGTTTCTTTACTGCATCAAATGCAGCCGCTTCTCGTTTGCCCCATACCCAGGGAACGTTTTTTCCAAGGAGCCTGTGCAGTGGCTCCGCAATGGTGGCTTTGTGTTTTAAAAACATGGTGTAGAAATTAAGAAGCCCCAAGAAGGCCTGCAGTTCAGGCTTCGATTTAGGGGTGGGCGCGTTCTGGATGGCCCTGACTTTGCTTTCTGTGGGGTGAATGCCTGTGCCGTCGATTCGGTAGCCTAAGAATTCCATTGATGGAACTGCTATTTTGCATTTTGCTCGTTTGAGTTTGAGCCCCGCTTCTTTGAATCCGGTTAGAACTTGTCTAACCCTATTTCCTAACTGTGTCTCATCTTGGCCACTAATTAAGACATCGTCGAAATATGGGACAACTCCTGGGAGGCCTTGTAGGAGGCGCTCCATGGTACTCTGGAAGAGCCCTGGGGCGATGCTAACCCCAAACTGTAGTCTAGTGCATTTAAAGGCACCTCTGTGAGTTACTATGGTCTGCGATTCTGCCGTAGCGTCATCTACTGGCAGCTGTTGGTACGCCTGCGCAAGGTCTAATTTTGCAAATAGCTTGCCAGGCCCCAGGGAGTGTAGTAGATGGTGGACGATCGGAACGGGATAGGCGTTCTGCTGCAACGCCTTATTGATCGAACACTTACAGTCAGCGCAAATTCTAATTGATCCGTCCGATTTAACTGGCATGACTATTGGGGTTTCCCACTTAGCGTGATTTATGGGAACTAACACCCCTTGTTTAATGAGCTTGTCGAGCTCTGCATCGATTTTGGGCTTTAAAGCAAATGGAACCTGTCTTGCCTTTAGCCTGATTGGCGCTACGTTGGGGTCTAAATTAAAGGAGATAGGGGTCCCCACATACTTGCCTAGCGTCTCCTCAAAAACGTCCCGAAATTCATGAAGAAGGGTTTCTTTGAGAGATGGCCCACCGATGCTGTGGACGCCCGTGAAGCCCATGCCGAGGGACCACACCATGCCCAGAAGACTTGGTAGCGGCTTCCTTATGATGGTCAGGGGCAGCTCTTTCTGGAACTCGCCATAGGTGACCCGGAACGTGCCCACGCCTTCTACGGGAACTCGGTTTCCCTGGTAGTCGAGGAGGCAAACTTTCTGTCGAGACAGCTGGGCTTTCTGGAACTTAGGCAGGAGCACTTTGAGTGTTGTCCAGGACATGATTGACAGTGTAGACCCGGTGTCGATTTCCATTTCGTATGGTCTGCCTTCGATTTCTACTTTTGTGTAGACTTTCTCATCATCGGTTGTGCTGGCTTGGCCGATTCTTGTGCTGTAGGTTTCCCGCTTTTGAGATTCGCGCCGTTTTCTCGCACCATCATCTTTGATTGGCTGTTTTGAACGAGCCGGTTCTGGTTGGTCGCGGTAGTCACGTGGTTTGCGACTACGTGGAAATTGAGCTCTGCAAACTCGTGCTAAGTGGCCTTTCCTGTCGCAACGCCTGCAAATGGCATCTCTGTATTTACACGATTGTCTCTCATGATCCCCACCACAGCTGGGACAGTTCTCATGGCGGCGGCTCTGTTCGCTCTTTTTCTTCTCCGTGTGGAAGATGTCCTCGTCCGACTCTTCCTCCGTGCTGGTTCGCGCCTCCTCTCTGTGGACGGGGGCTGTTTTTGGGCCGTCTTTGCTAGGCAGTGGCCGCTGTAGCACTTCAGAAGCTTTTATAGATGCTTCGTGTGCTCTGGCTTCGTCAAGCACGCCGGCTAGCATTAGATCTGGCTTGGCCAGAAGACGCCTCTGTAGTCAAGTGTCTCTAACGCCACAAATCAATTGCTTGAGTAGCGCGTCGTCTAGGTCTCTGTAGTCGCGATGTGTTGTGGCTTTTCGAAATGCGGCCACATATGTGCTGACCGGTTCTCCTTCCCTTTGTACACGTTACCGGAGCTCGTAGCGCTGTACAAATTTCGAAGGAACTGGAGCGTAGTGGGCTGTCAGGTTTGCTTGAAAGACATCCCAGGGGACTGTCTGGACTGGGATTGGCTCGCAGAGGGACTTGGCCATCTCAAAAACGTCTGACCCGCAGTGGCTTAAGAACAGGGCTCTTTTTCGGTTCGCTGAGAGCCCTTGCATTTCGCTTGCTTCCAGGGAGCACTCGAACCTGGTCAGATACGATCCCCACTTCTCTTGGGTCGGATCGAAGGATTTGGGTGGAACGTAGGCAGACTTCGCAATATGTTTTCGTAGTCCACTCGTCACTCTGGCTGGAAGTCCAAGCTCTTTTAGTTTGCTTCTTGTGGCCTCAATCCCACCCTCGTCGCCAATGTTGTAGCGCGGGAATAACGAGAGGCACAAGGAAGCTAGTGACAACAGCTCTTTAATTCAGGGTGAGACTTCAGCAAAGAAACACAGGCAACAGTCCTCTTTATATACTTTTCAGAGGCAACCATGAACCAATCAGAATTCACTGAACATTTGAATTTCCCGCACAAAATAGATACATACATAACACAGTCAATAAATACTAAACTGCAAAAATCTTTTTTTGAAATAGAACAAAAGTGAAGTTTTAATACAAAGGGCAATTGGTGGCAATTAACTAGGCAAAAAGTGAGTAAAGCAGTATAGACTATTTTCCTATCCCTGCTGCCAAAAAATCCTAGGAGTTCATAAAAGATCAAGTTAAAGTATGCATATAAGTGACATTGAAATTTAATGGCTCCCTATACTGGTTGCTAGAGAACATTCAAAACTTAATAAGGTCCCTCTGCAAATTCAGTCTTTTGCATTAAAGCTCAAACATATATAGCAAGAACTTAATAAATATAATTAAACACAACTAAATGTGCAACCTTGATATAATTGTTTGCAATAACATAATAGTGGTAATCGTGAGTTGGACAATTGTCTGACTATTATTTGACTTCTTGCATGGTGTACTTGTTTAGAAATTTTAGAGGAGACATTTTAATTTTAGATCTTGTTGTATAATTAAGAAACATTTTGCATAATTAGAGCATAAACCTTATATATGTTGACATAAAGGTAAATGTCACATAGGGATTTCCTCCAAGGTTATAATCATGTACTCTTTTGTGTGCTTTCCAGCCTCGGTTAATACATGGGAAGACTATGGAGGTTTTTGGCAACATTTTTGGAAATAATTTGACAATCTGTTCTATCAGAAAATGAGAGAGCATATATACTATCTTAGATTCAGTCACATAATATAAAAGATATTCAGTACAAGACAAGAAAGAACAGAGAAGTAGGAAAGAAAAAGGAATCTTTTTCTTTAGTATTAAAGTTGAGGAAGGGAATGAAAACTGAAAGAGTTCAGGAACTGCAGACAACTCAATATGGAAATTCATAAGCACTGTATTCAGGGGTGGGTTCTAAATTTTTTTACAACCGATTCTGTGGGCATGGCTTATTTTGTGGGCATGGCTTGGAGGTCATGTGACTGGGTGGGCGTGGCTAGCTGGTCATGTGACCGGGTGGCCATGGCTATGTGTATAGGGACTACTCAGAGGGCTGAAAAAAGTCATTTCTGATAGGTCCTCGCATTTTTGACTGGTACTCACACTTATGACCATCCTCACATTTATGCCCGTGCAGCATTCTTAACAAGCATGTCACTCATTTCACAACTGCTTCTCTTCACCATGGTGACAAGATAGGGCAAAAAACTTAAAATGTGAGGACAGTCGTAAGTTCGAGGACTGGTCAAAAGTGTGAGGACCAGTCAAAAATAATTTTGCAGCCCTCTGAGTAGTCCATATGCACAAAAGAACTACCCAGAGGGCTGAAAAAAGTGATTTCTGACAGGTCTTCGCACTTTTGACCAGTTGTCGCACTTATGACTGGTCATCATTTATGCCCATTGTAGCATTCTTAACAACCGTGTTAAGCGTTATGCCCGTGCAGCATTCTTAACAACTCATTTCACAACTGCTTCTCTTCACCATGGTGACAAGATAGGGCAAAAAATATAAAATGTGAGGACAGTCATAAGTTCGAGGACTGGTCAAAAGTGTGAGGACCAGTCAAAAATAACTTTTTCAGCCCTTTAAGTAATCCATATGCACAAAAGGATGCAGCAATAGAGAGGGATGAAGGAAGGACAAGAGAGATGGAAGAAGGAAGGAGAGAGAGGGAAGGAAGAGAAGGGAGGAAGGAAGGGAAGGGAAATTAGAGTAGGAGTGAGGGTAAGAGAGGGAGGAAGAGAGAGGAGAAGGAGAAAGGAAGAGGAAGTAGGGAGGGGAAGAAGAGGGGGGGAGAGAAAGTAAGAAGGAAAGAAAAGAGAGAAGTGCTAGGTTTGAGGAGAAAGATTGCTGTACAATAAAAAAGATGAAAGGGAAGAAAGGCAACCCCAAACAAATATAAAGATATTAAGATAAAGAATGAATTGTTAAGCTTTAAAGAATAAAAGAGAACAAATATGAATAAATAGCAATAATTAGAAACACACATACAAACATACAATGTATTTTCTTTGAACAGAGTATTTGGCCGGTTCACAAATTTAAACAGTGTTTAGTCATTTCAATTAAATTTACAATTTCTATATTTTCTTTTTGCCATATTTATTCCTCATCTATTTTTTTAAAAAACCAATATTACCTTCATCCTCATCTCTAATCTTAATCAAATTCAATTTTTCCTTCTATTCTATATTATACCCCTTCTCATTGTCATCTATTTTTATATCCATCCTCACATTGGTTAATTATGTAATATTACAGTTGTTTAATACAAATTCAACATTTTAATATAAATCAATTAGTTGTATAACTATCTTTTTTGTATATTAATCAATATGAACATGAATATTCCAATTATTTCCATGCAATCCAATTTCTTACAAATCAATTAATTATATTTACCAATAATAATAAACCAAATAATTTTCCCCATATATTCCTCCAAACCACAACTTAACCATTTCTGCTTTCAACACAATATACAATTAATAGTATCTCAATTATTACAATTCCCTAGTTAAATAGAGCTTTTATTCTTTTGTGTTTTAAAATCTTGAACTCTCCTCTTTTGCTCTAAATTTCCCATTGTTTGCACTTATCTTTTTTAGTGAGGAAAAAGAAAAGAAATCTGCCTCTGCCTAATTTTCCAACGTAATAGCCAACACCTGCTTTACTTTCAATTTCGTTTTCAGCTTGATTTGCATAAGGAGGAAAAAAAATCTGCTCCAGCAATTTAGCTCTTTGCAGCAAGCAGCTGAGCCCTGCGCAAAACTGCTGAGAGCAAATCAGCTGAGAGTCGGGAGGCAGATCTAATCAGTGGGCTAATTAGCCTATCCTGAAGCTGAAAGGAGTTGTTTTTTCTTGCTGTTTGCTTGCAAGGAGGTAACAGGCCAAAGGGTGGGGCCACCCTCCTTGCCACTTAGTGCCCCCCTGTCGCCCCCTTTTGCCTCTAGCGCTCCCCCTAAGGCATGGTACCGCCCACTTTGGGAACCACTGGCTTAACTACTTAACTACTTAACAACCGGTTCTACTGAATTAGAATCCCACCACTGGGTCTACCCATTTATTTTTGCAGACACCGGTCAATCATTTGTTTTCTTTTAACACTGATCAGCTGTAGGGCGGCCCTTTGAAGTCCTGAGGCAAGAGTTTAAACAGTTTTTTTTTTCCCTCTAGCCATCAGCTGGGACTCAGGAGGCAGCAATAGATTGTGAGAGGGGCCAAATAAAAGGTAAGAATAACATGGGGGCGGGTGGGGGGAGAACTGGTTCGGTGACATCATGTCATCACCGCTACCAGCTCGCGGGAACCGGGCCAAACCGGGAGGAACCCACCACTGACTGTATTGTAATTACAGGAAGGATGAAGTTAAAAGGGTATGGGTTTCAGGAAGGAGACAGAATCATACAAGAAAGAACAAGCCAGAAGTAAAGGCAGAATACATTTGAGTCTCCTTTTCCTCTCTAAATACACTTGCAAAATTAAATCTTAGCACAAAAAGAGACAAAATTAGAAGAGCAGCATTCCCTAAGTGTCCTGAGAAGCAAAATTTGTGAAAGTTATAATGCAAATTGGATAACAATGTATCTCAATGCAATAACAGAACTTTGCCCATATATGGAAGGAAATTGCAACAATGACTGAGGTTTAGCTAAGCCAGAAGAACCAAAAATTCCACTTCAAATACCTTTGAATCTCTTCATGGAGAAATAAAGGCATCTAATTCAATTGGCTACCTTAACTTTGCTGAGAAATTTAATTCAAAAGTTCAATTTGACAAAGAGATTTATTCCAAATTCTTTCTAAAGAAATAATATCTTTGAAACTTCCTATCATACTAGTATGCATGTGTGTGTGTGCATATTACACATTATACAAACTTTAATTACAGTTTTGTGAAAAACTATTTTATTCCTTTAAAATTTTTTAAATTTTTGGATATGTTATCACTGAAAGTTATAAGAATTTATGTAGTTTCCATTATGAATCTGGATAAACACAATGCCAACTGTTCACATTTGTCTCAGTATTTCATAAACCAAGTCATCTCATACATGTTGTGCTAGAATAGAAAAATAATTACCATATTAAAACAAATAACTGGTTGCAACTGAACATTGATCAGTGTCTCACATTTCTGTGTAGAAATTTTGGATTATTTCCTCATGGTATCCTGTTTTACCTTGAGGGATTTATAGCATGAATTGCTTGTTTGAAATTCTTTCCTATTTTAAGAGTTAGAAGGAACCTTGGAGGTCTTCCAGTCCAACCCTCTGTTCAGGCAGGAAACCCTATTCCATTTCAGGCAAGGAACTGTCTAACCTCCAGTGATGGAGCACCCACAACTTCATTTTGTTAGATAGGGTCCAGTGTTCAAGACTGTCAAGATCCTTCTGATCCTTCTGTATCTTTGGATTTTGACTTGGGCATTCCAAAATACTGAATGCTTATTTATTCATTTATCACTATAATTTATATAGCTGTCCATCTGACAGAAGAAGTGACTTTGGGCAGCAGACTCAGAGTTATTTTCTGGTAGACCTGCTTATGTGTTTGGCATCTTTGCCTTGCTGCATGAACACATTGATGCTTAAGCTTTGACTGACAGAAATGCTTTCCTATGCGCATTCTCTCATATAAATTCATGCTTTATTCAATGAGTAGAAGTTATTCAGTACTCGGGGTAGTAAAATATAACACTACTTCAACACTACTACAAACACTTCAAGTTTAATAATAGGTATATACTTACTATGGAGTGCAGTGTTTAATTTCCATCAAACATAATAGAAATAGTCCTTCGATTTACAACAATTCCTTTAATTATGTGCTGAAATTATAATGGCCATGGAATGGGTGCTTTAAATCACTTCTGGATGTCATAAAATGCTGCACACATAGCTCTCAGTCATATAAACATGATGTGGGTGCTTGGCAAGCTGTTCACACTTATGATTGTTGCCAAGCACTCTGTGATCCTATGATTGTCATTTACAATCTTCTGTGCTTGCTCCCTCAGTAAGTCAAAGGGGAAGACAGTAGGAAAGGTTGCAAGCTACTGTCACCTGTCACTGAGTTGAAGGGAGAGGAACTGCTTGCTGTAGGAATGGATCTGATCCCTATTCCTGCAGCCCTTTGGAGGAGTTCCCTTCCATGCACAGAAAGGAAGGGAACTCCTTATGCAGGCATCAAAAACAGGCTGGATCCCAAATAAATTATAATCCTGATATTACTGGATACTTTTCCTCTGTTCTTTATTCTTTATTTATTTATATTCCACCTTTATTATTTTTATAAATAACTCAAGGCAGTGAATATACACAATACTCCTTCCTCCTATTAAACTATCCTGTGAGCTGAGTTAGGCTGAGACAGTAACTGGCCCAAAGTTACTTAACTGGCTTTCATGCCTAAAATGGAACTGGAATTCACAGACTCCTGGCTTCTAGCCTGGTGCCTTAGCCACTAGATCGAACTGATTAGGAAAAGAGTTTAAGATTGAGTGTTTAAAGGATAAAATATGTCTAACACTACAATTTGTAACTCACTGAATTTATCCTTCAGTCCATAAACTCAATACGATATGTTGCCTTCTTTAAACTTTTTAAAATGCTCTGGCAGATAATTACAAAATTACTTCCTTTACCTTAGTAATTACTCCATCATTTTATTATTTAGATGGAGCAGTTGTTAATATAAAAATACTTTATGTGAGATCCAATTAGATTTTTCTACCGAAACAATTACTTCCATTAGTCAATGGAACTGTGGAGCAAGAGAATAATTCCACATCTCCTTGCAGCCCCATAAATCTTTCTCTAATAATAGCTCCTCAAAAGGAGTTTAAAGCAGTTTGTAAAAAAGCAAGCAAACAACCCCCCCCCCAAAAAAACAAAAACAACTGTTTTATTTTCTAATAATATGCTTATAGAAAATTGTATTGGTATTATTGACAATTTACATATAAAATGTTGGCAGTTTGAAGTGGGCTGATAGATGGAAGGAAATGGAAGTCCACAAAAAAGAAGATAGGGAATCCTCAAGTAATATATGGAATAGAATATGGATGGAAATTGTAGTGCATTTGATACATCACATAATAAATTGAGGTATGCATACATGGTGAATTTCCATCTTCTGTTCTTCTACATCTCAAACCTAAACTCAGTTGCAAACTTTGAGCAACTAAAAATATATGCTTATGTTTGTCTGAGATACTAAAGCTTGTGCATGAGAAAGTAAGGGATACACATGCACTATTTCCTTGCTGAATCTGTGAATAAATAAGAATAACAAATATCCATAGAGATATTCTCCTTATGACTAATAATGTGATCGCAATGCCTTGCATGAATGAACTGTGTATCCTTTAATGAGGATCAATTTTAGATGATCCCAAGCAGGTAATATAGAAATCTTTCTATATTAGAAAGCATGAAAAACATTCATTTACAAAACATGTGCATGGAAACATATTGATTCCTTTTAAAACATTTATTTCCATTTCCTTTAACTTTTCCTATTCCTGCTCATTTTACCTTAAAGTTTTGTTTTATTTTAAAACTTGAGCATGTAATTTTGGAAAATATATTTTTTGTTATACAGTATGTTCAAGTTTTTTTAATCAGTAAATTTAATCAATTAAATAAATACATATTTCATGTTAATATTTGGTTGCAGTATGAAGAAAAGTAAATATGATTTGTATATTCAGAATCAGAATCAGAATAGAGCTGAAAGGAAGCTTAGAAGCCTTCTAGTCCAGCCCCCTCCTTAAACAGGAAATCGTATACCATTTCAGACAAGTGACTGTCCAGTCTTTTCTTAAAAACCTCCAGTGATGAAGCACCCACAGCCAGTTTTTTAACAACCGGTTCTGTGGACGTGGCTTATTTGGGGGTGTGGCTTGATGGTCATGTGAGGTGGGCATGGCTAGCTAGTCAGCCTTTTTTCAGAGGGCTGAAAAAAGTGATTTCTGACTGGTCCTTGCACTTTTGACTGGTCCTCGTACTTATGACCGGTCATCATTTATGCCTATTGCAGCATTCTTAACAACCATGTCACTCATTTTACAACTGCGGTGTGAAATGAGGAAGGGAAGAAAGGAAGGGGAAGTAGAGAAGCAATAGGAGAGGAAGGAAGAAGAAGGTAGGAAGGACAAAAGAAGGGAGGGAGAGGAAGAGAAAGAGAAGAAAGATTGCTGTAAAACAAAAAAGATGAAATGGAAGAAAGGCATCCCCAAACACGTTTAAATATATTAAGATAAAGATTGAATTAATAAAAAATAAAATTAAAGAGAATGTATATGATTAAGAATAGAAAAAAATAGAATTTGGGGGTGAAAGAAGATATTGTTTAGAAAAATAAGAATAGAAAAATTAAGATTTGATTAATAAATATGAAAAAAGAACACTTTGGCAGAAACTGTAACTAAGTAAAATATATTTGGATATGATGAATTATATATGATATGATATATGATATGATATATGATATGATATGATATGGTCAATACTCTATTTCAAAAAAATATGTGGGTGAGTATTTGTGGGGGGAACCAATAAAACAAAAAAAGATCAGATAGGTGTTCTTTAACCACTTTCTTGCTTATTTTATTTTTTATTTCTAGTCTGTCTTTTACAGTTATGTTTTTGGTAGGTTGGCCTATAGTTTCTTTTTGTGTGATGACTGATGCAAAGAATGAGTTAAGCAGCTCTGCTTCTCCCTACTGCTTGTAATTTCCTTGCCATCTTCTCTCTTTAATGAACTGCGACTATTTCCTTGATTTTTTTCTCCTTATATGTTGAAACTTTTTTGCTATTATCTTTGACTTTTGTTGCAAGTCTTTGTTCATTCTGACCCTTTGCTTTCCTGACTTCATCTTTGCAGATTCCTGCTATCTTCTGATATTCCGCCTTAGTTATGTGTCCATCTTTCCATTTTTTTGTGCTTATCTTTTTTGTCTTTCAGTTTATCAGAGAGATCTTTGTGCAACCATGCTGGTTTCTTCTTGGATTTCTTGGATTTCTTTTTCAATGTTATTGTGTTGGATAGAACAGAACAGAACAGAACAGAACAGAACAGAACAGAACAGAGCTAGAAGGAATTTTGGAGGTGACATGGTCACTTTTGCCCAAGCTTCCGGCAACTTCAACTCTCTCTATTTATGTGAAGCCAGAATTGCTTTTGATTTCATTATTAGTTAATCAAAAGCAGTGTCTATTGTAGACTGAAAATTAAAGGTTTAATATAGTCTCTTAGGACACGTCAGCCTGAAAGTTGAGAGATGGGATGCAAAACATTAGCTCCTAATGAAATATTTCTTTGAATTATTATTACTTCTTTCTGATTTACAAATTACATTTAACAATTTTTGAACATGATGAAAGTTCTGAATTATAAAGATGATATGCTGTATACTGTATTTCATTCTAGACTAAAACTATACCAGTTCACACTACAGATATAGGCATCTTTTCATATATTAAAATTATGCAAATAATGTAATTTATTCAATTTAGGCATCACCCAACCCTGAACTGACTAGTGTACAGTAAAACCAAACAGAATAAAAATAGAATACAATGAGCATAAAAGAAATAAATAATAAATGGAAAGAAGAAGCAATGGTGAATCCAATCTTAACCGTACACAAGAAACCTTCAAGCAATGCAACATCTGTAATTCAATTTTATTTAATTCAAATATAAATATAAGTGCTTAAGGACACTGTCTATAATTATATTATAAAATCAAATATTTAGCACAGTCATTAAAAAATGTGGAAATGTTGCAATTTTTTCTGTTTATTTTTATTTTTTACATTAATAGTTTAAATATATGTAGACATTGTCATTTGTTGTTTTGAAAAAGTCAGTTCAGCCTCTAAATTCAACACCTACAATTATCTCCAAATTAGTCAGATATGCATAGTATATATACACTATATTATATTTCTTTGTGTCTTATATATAATAATTTAGTTCTTGGAAAATTCATAAATGATCTCCAAGCATTTCTGAATTTATGAATGTTACACAGTGGAAATATTAAGAGAGGTATGTTACTCACTCCACACACATATATTAGCTACTCAACCTTGTACTTGGCATACATATAGTACTATTGTACTACATATAATTTCAAGAGAGCAACCTAGCTGGTTCTTTTGAATGGCACTTTTTTTCCGAAGACCTTTTTTCAGTTTCTATTTTTGCTATATTTTGGCTTAATTATTGCATTATATATATAAAAAGGAAGAAAAACCTTTAAGATCATCAGTGGCCTAATCTACTATTATTTACTAAATGCTGTATTTGAAATCAAAGTATACAGCCATAATTCACTATAGTCATAGACCAGAGTTCAAAATTAAGCATGTTCAAAATGAAATAAGTTAAAAATCAGAAGAATAATTTCAATTTTTAATAACAGAATACATTATGACAGATTCCTTGGTAGACTGTCAGTGGGTGTCTAATTTTACAGGCAGTATAATAGATTTGGTTACATTCAAGGAAACTAAATCATCCTGATCTGATGCAAAAATGATCAGAATAATTTCCCAAATGTTATACAAGAGGAATTATCAGGCAGGTTATAAGTTCCTTGTATACCATGCAGTATAACAAAACATGAACTGTGATGGAATGTGCACTTGGAGAAATAGTGGTGATGTGGGAATGTCAGCAATAGCACTATGGCTTACCAGATAGCACATTCCCAAGAGAGGCCCAAATCAAGAGACTACATAATCCTGAATTAAATGAATGAGGGAGGAAAAGGTTCAGGGTAGCCATATCCTAGAATCGCCTAGGGCAGGAGTGTCAAGCTTGATTTCATTGAGGACCGCATCAGGATTGTGTTTGACCTTGGAGGGCCAGATGGGCATGGCTGGGGTGGACATGGCCAGCTTGACATCATTTGTTTCGGGGGTGCCTGTGGTGACCCAGGTGGTCTGGGGGCATCCATTGTCTCCAACAGATGAAGGCAAGACCAGAGAGACCAAACCCTTGTCTTCCAGAGTAGCATTGCTGTCCCTCACAGGCCACATGGAGGACCCCTGGACAGCAGTGCATGCTGTCCACTGCCCTAGGGAGGGCAAGCAAGTTTGTTTTGCTAGCGCTCTGACAGGGAAACAGAGCTTGGGAGGGACATGCACACTCCTCCTGAATTCCATTTTTGGCTGTGATGGCCTGCTCCAGCACCCTGCCAACAAAAACAGAGCTTGGGAGGGCTGCATGTGCACCTTCTGAGCTCCATTTTCAACTGCAGCAGCCTCCTGAATGGACATAGTACCTTCATTTTATTTTTTTTCTGGGATTGTATATATATAGTATAGCATTCAGAAAGTATTCAGGCCCCCCTTCACTTTTGTCAATTTTGCTATGCTGCAGCCTGATTCTACAGTTATTGAAATTCATTTTTTCTCATTAATATATACTCAGTACTACATAACGACAAGGTAAAAACAGAATTTTAGAAATGTCTGTAATTTTTTTTTTAATTTGATTTATATGCCGCTCTTCTCCGGAGACTCAGGGTGGCTTACAATGCGTTAAGCAATAGCCTTCATACTTTTGTATATTTTATACAAAGTCAGCTTATTGCCCCCACAAACTGGGTCCTCAATTTACCCACCTTAGAAAGGATGGAAGGCTGAATCGACCTTGAGCCTGGTGAGAATTGAACTCGCAGTAATTGCAGGCAGATGGATGTTAAATGCTGCCTTAGGAGGCATTAGCCTCCTACGCCACTCAGGCTCCTACCATTTTTAAATTTATTAAAAAGAAAAAACTGAATTATCACATTGGCATAAATATTCAGACTCTTTGCAACAACACTTCAAATTTATCCCAGGTACTTCCCATTTCTCTAGATCATTGCTGACATGTTTCTATACCTTCACTGAAGTCCATATGTGGTAAATAAAATTGATTGGACACAATTTGGAAAGGCACATACCTCTCTATAGAAGGCCTCACAGCTTTGCGTACTGTAGCAGAGCAAAAGCCATGAGATCAAAGGAACTGCCTGCAGAGAGCTCAGAATTATCTCAAGACACAGATCTGGGGATGGCTACAATAAAATTTCTGCTGCACTGAAGGTTCCTAAGAGCCCAATGGCCTCCATAATTCTCAAATGGAAGAAGTTTGGCACAACGAGGACTCTTGCAAGAGCTGGTCGCCTGATCAAACTGAGCAACCAGAGAAAAGGGCCTTAGTAAGACAGATGACCAAGAACCCAACTATTACTTTGACTGAGCTCCAAAGATTCTATGTGAAGATGGGATAGAATTCCAGAAGGAAAACCATCACTGCAGCCCTCCACCAATCTGAGCTTTATGGCAGAATGGCTAGACAGAAGCCTATTCTCAGTGCAAAACAAATGAAAGCCTGCTTGGAGTTTTCAAAAAAGAACTTGAAAGATTCTGAGACTGTGAGAATCAAGATTCTCTGGTCTGATGAACCAAAACTGAATTGTTTGGCCTCAATTCTAAATGTTATGTCTGGTAGAAACCAGGCATCACTCATCACCTGCCGAATATAATCCCAACAATGAAGCATGGTGGTGGCAGCATCATGCTGTGGGAGTGTTTTTCAGCAGCAAGAACTGGGAAACTAGTCAGAAAGCTGAATGGAGCAAAGTACAGAGATAGCCTCAATGAAAACCTGTTCTATAGTGCTCAGGACTGAGCAGGTTTATTGTCCAACATGACAACAATCCTAAGCACATAGCCAAGACAACACAGGAATGGTTTAGGGACAACTGTGAATGTCATAGAATGGCCCACTCAGACCCCTGAATTGAACTCTATTTAACATTGGTGGAGGTACCTGAAAATGGCTATCCAGCATCCAACTTGACTTTGCTTGAGAGGATTTGCAGAGAAGAATGGCAGAAAATCTCCAAATCCAGGTGAGCAAAACATGTCGCATCATTACCAAAAAAGTAATGTGAGTGTGTAATTGCTGCCAAAGGTGCTTCAACAAAGTACTGAGTGAAGGGTCCAAATACTTATGCCAATGTGATATTTCATTTTTTTCTTTTTAATAAATTTACAGACATTTCTAAAATTCTGTTTTCATTTTGTTATTAATGTAGATTAATGAGGAAAAAAATGAATTTCAATAACTGCAAAATCAGACTGCAGCATAGCAAATTGACAAAAGTAAAGGGGGTCTGAATACTTTCTGAATGCACTGTATATGTCTATCTATAGCGTGTTTCCCTGAAAATATGACCTACTGCGAAAATAAGTCCTAGCCTGATTTTTCATGTTACTCTCAATATAAGCCCTACACCCCAAAATAAGCCCTAGTTAAGAGCATCATCAGTGGGGGGTGGGGGGGTGGGCATGGCCAGATGACATTACTCACATTGGGGAGTGCCTGTGGGGTAGGAAGATTTCTTCACTCCCCATTACCTTCTTTTCTCCCCAAGCAATTGCCACTTGGCTCTTTCAGCGAATGCAGAAGGGACTGAAAGGAAAGAAGCTGTCTGTTCTTCCCTGGATCGATTTCAGAAGCCACCGTCATTGCCGACCCCAAGGCCTGGCTACTGGCCCTGCTGCATCTGCTGTTGCTGGGGGCCAGACGGCTCTTCAGCCAGGCCAACAGGCAGCGGAGGGAGTGGTTCCCATTGTTGTCCATGCTGCTGCTGCGCAACCTGCCACTGCCTTGCCTGACCTTGGCTCTGGCCGCTGCCCTGCTGCTGCTCTTGCAGCGTGTTCTGGTCAAGCTCTCAGTGCGCCACAGCCTCTACATACCCTGCCTGCTGGCCCTGCTGCTGGTGGGATACTTCTCAGCTATGTTGGGTGCCATACTGGCCATGGAGTGGCTACCCATATTGCTGCTGGCCTCACGGGGACTCTTTGCCCTCCTGGCTGGTCTTGAAAGGAGATGAAGGGAAGGAGAAAGCATGGACCTTCCTTGGCACAAAAGAGCAGTGCACGCATGTCAGTGTGAATGTGCGAAGGTGGGGCTTTGGCTGGCACAATCAAACTTCCCACCCCAAGAGCGGACTGGACTGGGTGAAAGGTGAGGCAGTGGCAGAGCAGCTGCAGGTGCGGTAGATGCCGAAGATGGCCAGGCCATGTTGGTGCAAGTGTGCTGAAGGCAGGGCTTTTTGGCTGGTTCCCACACTCCCAGAACGGGGGTGGCATGACTGAAGGGGAGAAGCCAGCGAAGGTGTTGTTTGCACAACAAACAGACTGACAGTCCCCCACCGTGGGACCAGGAGCAGCCTGGCCAGGAAGGCAAAGAGACCCATGAGGCCAGCAGCAGTAGACCCTACCCTAACCCTTTCAATATCTTGAAAGTTTAAAAAAAACCAATGCTATTCTTAAGATACATTTCCTAGTCAGATGAAAAACTGGTTATATTCTCAAGGTAATATTTGTGGTTGAAGTAGCGGTCAATTCTAGGAAAGTCAGATTGGAAAAGGGAAGAGTTCTCAGGGCACTAAAAAAGAGAGTAAGAAATAAGTTTCACAAATCTATAAAGTGGAGAAGAATATGAATGTTTATGTTAGGCGAAGGACAAGCAATGGGACAGAGATAATCACATACTGAAATTTTCTGCAAAAATCTTTGCCTCTGTGTGCTTTTTTATGACATATATAATCCCTTTCTTTTGCTGAACGTGAAGAAGATAGTAAAGAGCTGGGAAAATGGCAGGTGTTAAGAGAGAAACCTATCAGAATCATGAAAAAATAGAGAATGTTTAGCCAACCACCTATAATATCTTTGTTCATTACAAAGGATGTAATTGGTAACATACTACTGAGGATACAATCCTCCCAAAAGGCAGGGCTTCTATAACCAAAACTATTTTTCTGGAAGAAAATGTTGGGCATAACTCCTAGAAGCCCCTGTATAATTTGGGTTAATTTGGGACTGAAGGGTTTTTAATACAACAAAACAGGGTATGCATCATCTGTGTGAATACCTTAGCTTAATGTCAGCAATGAGTAATATAGTACATTATCTAATGTAGTAGAATTTGCAGTTAAGCAAAAATATCTTAATCAATTTTATATGGGGTAATATACATTAAAACAGAAAATGTGTAAAATCCTTCATCACTTGAACACTGCAAGTTCCATAAAACAGCCAATAAAGATTAATGGAAAAGAAAAAGGCCATGTTCTGGTTTACTGTATAAGTATCTCTTGGAACATATTGAACAAGCACAAAACTTTAAAACTTGATTCTCTGACTTAGTTTCTTTTTTCTTTTTTGCTAAGAAAGATTTTTTTTTTATTTTTTAAGACAAACAAACATTTAGTACATCATTAATTTTTTCCATGTGACATTTCGGTGTTATCTTCGAAAGTTTCTTCTCTTCTCTCTCTTTTATCTCACCAAGTCCATTACAAAGATTTTCCACTAATATAATATTCTAACTACAACATTTTTTTTCAATCTATTTTAAAACTTATTTGTATTTCTTTTCTAACCAATAATAAAATTGATTCCATATCTTAAAATATTCTGAATCCTCTCTTTCCTTTATCATCATAGTTAATCTGTTCATTTCTGCACAATCTAAAAATGTTTTAATTACTTTTCCCTCTGATGGTATATTCTCTGCTTTTCAATTTTGTGCATAAACAATCCTTGCCGCTGTTATTACATGTATAATCAAATATATATTATCTTTATTAATTTTCTCTGGTAAGATACCCAATAGGAATAGCTCTGGTTTTAAGTCCATATGTTGTTGTATCATTTTCTCCAATCATAACTTAATTTTATTCCAATAGTTTTTTGCTTCAGGGCATGTGGTAATATGAACCTGGTAATTAGTGGCATTTCCAACATTTAACTGATTTATCTTTAAACATTTTTGCCAGTTTCTCAGGGGGCATATGCCATCTGTAAAACATTTTATATTGATTTTCCTTGTATGCAATGGACATTGTTAATTTATAATTTCTTTCCCATAATTGTTGCCATTTATCCAATTCAATTGAATATCCAAAATTTTTTGCCCAGGCTATCGTTTCTTTTACTTGTTCTTCCTCTAATTCTACATTCAGTAAAAAAATGTAACATTTTTTAATTAATTTATTCTCTGTTCCTGTGAGTATATTATCAAGCTCAGTCTTCTTTATGTAAAAACCATGTAGCTTAACATCTTTTTCATATCTTGTTTGTATTTGCATGTACATATACCAATCCAGTTCAATTCCCTGTTCTTTCAATTCTTGTTTCCCTTTCAATTTCACCTTATCTGTTAACAAATCCTTATATCTAATAGATAATATTTCCAAAATTAAAAATGTTTGGAAAATGTGAATTAAGGCTTCCATTGTTGATAACCATATTGGTATTTTCACATAATATTTATCTCTAACTTTTTCCCATACCAATAAAAATGCATTTCTTATATAATGTCTGTGAAAGTACATATGTATCTTATTTATATCATACCATAAAAAAGCATGCCAACCCAATTGTAAATCATGACTTTCCAGTGTTAATAGTCTTGTATTTCTTAGTTCAACACATTCTTTCAGCCATGTCAGTGCTGCTACTTGGTATTCGGGAGTCCAAATCCTCCTCGTAATCTCATATCCTGAAGCATTTTTAAACTTATTCTTGCTTTTTTGGCTTGCCATATAAATTTCCTTATTGTCTTATTTAAATATTGAAAATAAGTCTTTTTAATTTTTATCAGTATTGTCTGAAATAGAAATAGTAATCTTGGTAATATATTCATCTTTATTATTGCTATCCTTCCCATGAGTGACAATTGAAGATTCTTCCATTTCTCCAAGTCTCTCACAATTTATTCTTTGAGTCTATAATAACTGTGTTCTTTAATCGTTGCACATCTTGAGGTCAAGTATATTCCTAAATATTTAACTCTTCTCACCACTTGTATGTCTAATATCTCTTCTATCTCTCTTTTTTGTTTTTCTGTAATGTTTTTCACCAAAATTTTGTTTTTTCTTGATTTATTTTCAGTCCAGACACCTTTCCATAATTCTCTATTTGTGCTAATAATTTTGGTCCTATAATTTGTGGTTCCTCCAAAATGAACACTAGGTCATCCACAAATGCTTGTAATTTGTATTCCTCTTTTTTAATTTTCATTCCCTTTATCTCTTTATCTCGCCTAATATTTCTATTCAATACTTCTAAAGTCAGAATGAACAATAATGGTGATAGAGGACTTCCTTGTCTAGTACCCTTCATAATACCAACATTCTCTGTCATTTCTCCATTCATCATTATCTTAGCAGATTGGTTGTCATAAATCGTTTTTACTGTGTTTATAAATCTCTCCCCAAAGTCCATTCTCTGCCATTGTTCTATCATAAATTGCCAATTCACATTATCAAAAGCTTTTTGAGCATCTAAAAACATCGCCATTTGTTTTTCTGAATGTGTCTCGTAATATTCCAAAGTATCCAAAATTACCCTCATATTGTCTCTAATTTGCCTTTTAGGTAAGAATCCATTTTGATCTATGTGGATAAGTTCATTTAATGGTCTTTTCAATCTGTTTGCCATTATTGAAGCAAAGATCTTGTAATCCACATTTAATAATGAAATAGGTCTATAGTTTTTTATTAGTTGTAAGTCTTATCTTCTTTGGGAATAAGTGACACATAGGCCTCCCTCCATGAGTCTGGCATTCTACCCTTCATTAGAAGTTTGTTAAATACTTCCAGCATTACATTGCTCATTGCTTCTTGAATAATTCTGCTGGTAGACCATCCGGTCCAGGTGCTTTCCCATTTTTTTGTCTTTTTATCGCTTCTGTTAATTCCATCATTGTTATTCTTTCTTTTAACATTCCCTTATATTGATCTGTTATTTTAGGTAGATCTGACTTTTCCAAATATTTTGATATCTCTTCCTCTGGAATTTTCTCTTGAGAGTAGACTTTTTTATAATATTTTTGAATTATTCTCTTCTTTTCCTCATTTCTGTAACAGTTTCCCCTTTTCATCTTGTAGGTATTTTATCATCTTTTTCTCTTTCTCTTTTTTCAATTTATATGGTAACCACCTTCCTGGTTTATTTGCAATTTTGAAAAAGTTCTGTTTAGTTGCTCTTAATTTATTTTCTAATTGTTCCTGTTAATTTAAATTTATTTCATGTTTTTTCACATCCATCAACTTCTTAATATTTTTATTTTGAACATCTTTTTGGAATTCTTTTTCTAGTTTCTTATACTCCTCTTCCAATCTTATCTGTTTTTATCTTTTCTTTTTATTCTTTTTCCCCAAATAGTTATTGCGAGACCTCTAATATAAGCTTTCATAGTATCCCATACAATCTGAATTGATATGTCCTCTTTTTTATTATCTTTAAAGAAAAACTCTAATTCTTTTTCTATAAACTGTTGGAAGTCTTTTTCATTTAGCATTGTTGCATTTAAAGTCCATCTTGACCTTTTCTTTTGACCTTTCCATGTTATTATCATTGGGTTATGGTCCGCCCAAATGTTTGAGTCAATATTTGCTTCTTGTATATTATCCATGAGCTCTGTTGTCATCCATAACATATCTAACCTCGACCATGATGAGAGTCTATTTGAATAAAAAGTATATTGCTTTTCTTTCAAATGCTTTTGTCTCCAAATGTCTTGAATGCTCAATTCTTCCATCATTATAAAAAAAGATCTCTACAGTATTCTTCTAGACTTTTTATTTGTCTTCTTTGTTTTATAATCCAAGTCCACATCTACTATGGCATTAAAATTATACCCATTATACATACATATTCATAATCCAATTCTAATATTTTTTTTGTGTAATCTTCAATAAAATTCTTCTTGCTTTTCATTTGGTGCATATACTGCAATCAGTAATATTTGTTTTGATTTCATTTTTATTTCCACCATCAAAATCCTACCTTTATCATCTTCAAAACATAGTTTAGATTTTAATTTTTCTTTGATATACAGTACCACAGCTATTTTACTCTTTGTATCAATGATGTATTGATACACACCTAACTTTGGATATTGTAACAATTTCACATGTTATTTTCTAATATGTACTTCTTGTAAACATATAATGTCCATTTTCAAACTGTTTAATTTGCTTAAAGTTCTATTCCTTTTTATCGCCGCATTTAGTCCATTTACATTTAGTGATATTGCTCTTATTTCTTCTTCCATGATTTACTTGTTACTAGTTTTTAATTTCATTGCCCTTGTCTCTCTTTGTTCCATTGGGTCTTTAGATCTTGCCCCCTCTCTTAACAGTCTTTCTTCTTTTGTTTTTTCATCTTTATCTTTCTCTTCATCTCTCTGTTTTGTCTCACCTACTGCACCCTGATCTTCCTTTAATGGTCCACAAAATTGTTGATAAAACAACTTTGCTTTTTCAATAGAATCAAGTCTATGTCTTTGTTCTTGCCATGTCACCATAATTCCTTCAAGTATTAACCATCTAAAACTCACTCCTTTAAATATTAAAAATTTTGTTAAAAATTGATATTCTCTCCTCAGATCCTTAACTCTTTGGGGTATTTGTCACAGAACCACAAGTTCTTTATCTTTGTGTTTCAATGGTGTAATTCTTGCTCCTTGTAAAATCTCTCCTTTCACTGCCTTCTTTGTGAATCTTACATGTACTTCTCTTGGTCCTTGGGTTGTTCCAAAGCTTCTGACAAGATCTCAGCAATTACCTCGGGTAGATTTTCTCCTTTTTCTTCCTCTATATTTTGAAATCTTAAGTAGAATTCAGAATGTTCCATTTTGAGTGAGATAATTGTTTTTTCTTGTAATTTGTCTGTTGACACTAATTTCTCTTCTAATTCTTCTTTCAGCTTTCTTCTCTGTGATATCTGCTTTTTCTTCTACTTTTTAAATTCTCTCTTCATTTTTCCCCATCATCTCTTTCATCTCTTTTAATTCTTGTTTTATATCATCGTGAAGCAATTGTATAAAATTTCTTAGTTCCATCATCTCTGATGCTTTCTGCCGCTGAGTGACTTTATGCAGGATGCAAATGAGCTGTAAATTTCTTCATTTTAATATTTTATAATCCACTTGTGGTTAAATTATAATCCAAATCTCTAATCCACCTGATGATTGAATTAGGAAAAAATTAAAAAAAGAAAAGAAAAAATCCCAATCAACCACCTCCCTTCAAAAATTTAAGATTCCCAATCTCCCATATAAAAATTTAAAAGTGAAATATAAAAAGAGAAAAGAAAAAAAAAGACAAAGAGAAATTAATCCAATTGTCCAGAGGGCACAAATTCAGAGAGAGAGAGAGAGAGAGAGAGAGAGAGAGAGAGAGAGAGAGAGAGAGAGATTCAATAAAAGAAATAAAAGAAGTTTTTCTTCTGACTCTTCAAGCCATAATCCAAATTTTTTAGAAATCCAATTCTATTAAATTCAATAAAAAAGTATCTGGGTAAAAAAAAAACCAAGTCAAGAACAAAGGCTTTTCTCTTTCCACTGATAAGTCTCAAAACAAAGTACTTCAAAGAATTTATTAAAAAATATACAAACTAGTCATCCCAGGAAAGAAGGAAGAATTATGTAAGGTTCAAAGCCAAAAGAAAAAAGAAAAAAAGTTCAAAGACAAGTTCAAAATCTAATCTTCTCTCCTCCATAGCTTTCAGTTATCTTCCAGCCAAAATGTCAAGGCCAGTTATTTATTAAAGTTTTTTCAATGTATATATCTTTTTTCCTTTTCCCTTTCACCACTAGATGGCACTGCAGGTCAACTTTTAACATTAACACAGCACTTTCCCTTCTTTAAGATTTGTTGATTCAAGATTCTTGTAGCAATCATCCCCATTCTATAATAGTTCATTCAAATGGGATTTCCATCTTCAATTCAATTCATTGTCCCAATTCTTATTATCAGTTTTAAAAAGGTTCAAAATTCCCCAAGTTCTCTCTTTTTTCCCAATAGCAAAATAGTAAAAAAGCTTTTGGTTTCACTTTCCTCGCCACCAAATTACTGGATGTGAGAGTGGATACACACACGCTCTCAGTCCTCTCTTTCAGCTAGTTTTCTTTCCACCCTGTGAATTTTCCAGGTGGATTTGAAGAGAAACTTTTGGCAAAAAAAAAAAAACATTCTCACCTTCATGTCACATGCTGTCTTTCTTCATCCACTTTCGTTGTAGCGGCCTCAGCTTCCTAGCAACATCTAGGTCACCTTCTGCACTGTCCGATTTGAGGAGCTTCTTTCGGTCCTACTAGGGACTTTGCAGACTCCCTGTGTTGACCAGTACGTGCTCCTCTTGTTTGTCATCCCTACAAGATGACTTAGGTCCCTGGGGACCCTTGGACAGCAGAGATATCAACGAGTCCTTGAGAGCCCTCAAAGAGCCTGTTGTTCCGCCACGACGCTGGCCACGCCTCTGGTTTCAAGTATGTTAAACAAACAAACAACCAGTAGTTTCTACAATTTGATGCTCAAAGCAACCTCTCCAACAACACTGTACTTGAAAGATTTGCAGTTTTCCAGGACAATAATCAAGAGTGCTAAGTTTAAAATTTATTGTATTCTGTAGCACATGCATAGAAACAACATTGCACTAGCCAGAACTACTAACAATAAGCATGTAGAAGATTCATATGTTCTTATGGAAAGAGTATTTTATTAGTAGGTGTATGAATTGCATTGTCAACTGGATAAACTATGTGGACATACTGTGATAACATATCTTTAGACTGTATTCATGCCCATCAAATATTGTTGTGAATCAATTCTTATTTTTATCTATTGCACAGTGACAGTTATGATCAGGCCCATCCATATAATTTATATCCATGTACCCCCACTGTGAATATTGCAAAATCTATTCTATGAGCGGAATAACAGCTTAAGTAAAGAATCCCAATCTATAAAGCTGATTAATTAAATCATGATATAATTGATCATGACACTTCTAACATAATGGTTTTAAAATCTATATTAACCTTAACTTAAAATCATTTTAGGCATTACATTAATTTTTATCACATATTAATTCTTTGTCTCAGTGGGACAAAACAAACAGCCTCCGGGCTAATCAGATTTTTTTTATGAATTACAGAAAAGAGGAAATAATACTTTAAAAAGATTTTAAAACAAGTCATGGAGGGCCCTATACCACAGCCACAACAAAGAACGGAGAAGACCATCATTAGGCCAGGTGTGTCAAACTTGATTTCATTGAGGACTGCATCATGGTTATGTTTGATCTTGGTGGGCCGAGGTGGCCGTGTCCAGCTATTTCTTGTTGGCCCAAGTGCTCTACCAGTGAAAATGGGCTCCTTAACTCTGTTTTTGGCTGCAATGGCCTCCTGCAACCCTATGTCAGTGAAAAGGAGTTCAAGAGGGCCGCATGCAGCCCTCTGGAGCTCTGTTTTCACTGGGAGAGACACTGCGGGCCAGTCCTTCATTGTTTCCAGGGTGGACCACGATTCAGATCTCAGCACCTCATGAGCTGCATCCAGCCGCTGACCCTTGAGTTTGACACCCCTGTGTTAGGCTATACAGATATTGATTTTTCTAAGATTTTAAGTGTGGAGTATGACTAAAACAAATGCTTCTGAAAAAAAGAAAGAAAATGTGTTTCACTATTTAAACAACTGAAAAAAATACAGTTTGTTTACAAGAAATGCATTTTGTGGAAACAAAACATTTGAGCTGCAAAAATTTGGGCAAAGAATTTATTTCAGCAGGAGTCAAAAAGAGAAATTGAGTTGTGTTTATATAAACCCCCGTTTCATCCAGAACTGATGTTGACTGATGATTGTAGCAGATACATAGGGTTGAAGCTACTCTACATGAGAATTGGAAATTATGCTACAAATAAGGATATAGTAATATTTGGGGAAGGGATTGTGGGTAAATTAATGAACTTATTATATGAAAATTTGGAAAATATTATATTTCTATTTCATTTCCCACTTTTTGAAATAATAGCTAACATTTGTTTTCATCTTCAGTAAGTGAAGTTATTTTAAGGGTAACACATGCAATTTCTTCAGAAGACTTTCCAGGCTGTGATAATCCTCATTTCTTTTCTGCACATGTTTCAATTTCTCTGAATCCTTAAAGTGTGATGTCCAGAAAAGGACACAGGTGGGATATAAACAACATGTTCTATGGTTGAACTATTATTTTCTGTGATCAGGAAATAATGACCTGTGAAGCCTAGAATTGAATTTGTAAGCTCGGCTTCTAAGTACTATTTCAAGGTTCTTTTAAAATGTAATATTATTATTAAGGTACCATCATCCTATAATTACATATTTGAATATTTTTTCATTTATTCTTATTAAGTTAATGTTGATATTTTTAGCTCACTTCTATGACCTATTCAGAACCTTTAGAATTATGTTGCTCTCTTCTAGGCTGCATTCATTGTTTCATTCTATTTTATGTCATCTGAAAATTTGATAAGCCATCCCTTTTTCACATGCTGTTACTTGCTATCTTGGTTTATGTTGGTGAAGAAATGTTGATGAATATTCTTTGAGGTTTATTTATTTATAGTAGCTATCAAATTGTTATACTGCCCATCTTCCCTACAAGGTGGGGAGGCATAAAGAGTTAAAGTTAGCTTTCAACCAGCTCTAGTTCCACCTAACAGGCTTGCCACCTATCCATGCCAAACTGGCTTGCTCATCAGAATGTTGTGAGCATTTTGTCAATTTTTTGATGAATTCAAAATAAATCCACATTTCCACAGTCAACAGTTACCTTATTAGAAAAAAAAAATGAAAGGATTTGTAAGAATTAGGAAATCAGAATCAAATGTATTGACACCTTTGAACTTTGCTCCTGAAAAGAAGACTCTTGAGAATAATGTGTACAGCCAATAAAATAAATTGATGATCATTGAAGAAATCAACCAAGGGTTCTTACTTGAGGCATAAATGATTAGGTTCAAATTATCCTATTTGGACACATTATACAAAGACCCAGCTCTCTGAAAAAGGCTTTAATGAACAGAATGGTACAAGGAAAGAGAATAATAGATCAAAATGGAGAAAACCTATCTATGCAATTGCTAGATTCTAAAATGTCCAGATGGCACATAATCAATCCAATCAATTTTTTTTTTGTATTGCTTTCTTTAATAATCAGGTATTGCATATAGTAACCCTGGAATCAGTGGTGGGATTCTGCCGGTTCTAGGGGGTTTGGCCGAACCCTTTGTTAAATTGCTGACTCATCCCACCCCTTGCCCCGCCACTCCGCACCACTATTTATTGCCAATAAATGGTGGTGGGCGAGGGGCGGGCGAGCCAGCAATTTAACAAACAAAGACTTCCGGGTTTGTCTGCCACCGGCGAAGACGGTCGCTTTTGAAGGACCGCCAGCCCCGCCGCCTGTAGAGCCGCTCCGAGTGAGGGGAGCGGCTTGAAAACTCCAAAATCCTGAGGATTTGAGGAGAAGAGGGAAGCAAGAGGCAGGTTGAGCCCCCGTGAACCCCCAGAAGTCTGCTACTGGGGAGGAAACGGGCGCGGCTCCCTTTCAACTTGCGGAGACTCCGGACGGCATGGGACGACTCTGCCTGTCAGAGCAAGCCGGCTGCAGCAAACATTTAAATTGATTGGAAAATAATCTTGCTATAATACAACCTCAACCCCTAAACCAAGAAACTGCAAGTATTTTTTTGTTTTTGAACTTTTGATTTGGGAAAAGTTAGAACGAGCGGAAACGGCTTGAAAAAATGGCGCCGTTCCAGTGTTAACGAGCTGAAAGGGAGAGTGATCTCGCAAAGCTATTTCAACAAGCTACATTGTAGCACTGCTTGTAGCAAGCGAACAGAGAAGAGTGGAAGAAAAATTTCTTTTTAAAATAAACCTGAGCTTGCTCCAGCTTACTTAATTTCTAAATTGATCAAATCTGGGGGACTTTTTTAAAGGACTTTGTGGAGGTGCAAAGGGGGGGAAAAAAAGACTTCCTTTTTTTAGAAAAGTTAATTTACTTGGCAGAATGGCTTCAAAGAAACAGGAAGGAAAGGCTGCAGGGGAGGGATCTCCCACTCACAAACCGGAACAGCAGCCCCCTCCCAGTCAGCAGAGTGAGGGAAAGGATTTTGATGTTCAAAGTTTGAAAGACTTTATTACCCAGGCTCTGGATGATAAATTTCAAAAATCACAACAGGAAATGAAGAAAGAAATTAATGAATTTAAAGAGGCAATGAAAGAGAATTATGACAAGGTGTCTGACAAATTGTCAAATGTGGTTTCTGATTTGGCAGAAACCATTACCAAAGTGGATTCCAAACTGGAAGAATTCAAATCAGAAGTTAATGTCAAAATGAAGGATACTGATTCTAAAATTGTTGATGTGGATAATAAAGTGCAGAGAGTTGAAAATGAAATTACAATGATACAGTTTCGATCCATGGAATTTGCTATAAGGCTTCGAGGAATAAAAGAGAATGATAGGCAAGATTTGAGACAGATTTGTTCTGATGCCCTGGCTGTATTGTTAAAAATTGATCCAGCAGATGTGGTCTATAAAATAGACAAAATTTACAGAGTGAATTCATGGGTGGCTAGACAAAGAAAATTGCCCAGAGATGTGGTGATATATTTTACTGACAGAAGAATAAGAAATGATATTTTGCAAAGATCCTTTCTTTCCTCTGTGCAAGTGGAGGGAGCTCAAATTGGAATCTACAAGGAATTACCACCTAAGATGTTAAAAGATCGAAAAGAATATAGGTTTCTAGTGAATGAATTGCAAAAGCAAGAAATACCATTCCGGTGGGATGCCCCAACTGGTATAATTTTGAAATATAATGGAGAGAGCCATCGATTGAATACTTTTCAGAAGGCGGAATATTTTTATTATAATATTCTTAAAGAAAGATCATCATCCCCACGTACATCTACAATGTTGGAGACAAAAAGTGATAAGGAAAAGCAACCTCAGCATGAGAGGGAACAACAGTCCAAGCAGATGGAATTAGTGGAAATGCAGGGAGCTGTTGGAGGAGGAGGTTTTATGGAGGAATCCCTGTTAGAATCTTCACCAATTTTGTCAACAAGAGATGCTGCTTTGGATCTAGCTCGGATCCCTGAAGTTAAGGACCAGCGCATAACTCGTGCAATTTCCAAGCAAATAAAAGAAAAACAACAACAAGAAAGTCAACATAAAAGGGGAGCTAAAAGCACCACACAAAGTGAAGCTATGGGGGGAGCAAGGCCGAAGACCTCAGAAGAAGCGAGGCAAGGCAGCTCATCGCTTCAGAAAGGTCAAGATGACAAATAGGCTTTTATCTTGGAATGTTAACGGATTAAATTCACCACAAAAAAGGAAGAAGTTATTTACATATCTGAGACAATTTAATAATGACATAATTTGTCTACAAGAAACTCATATTCGAACTCAAGATCATAAATACTTGATAAACTCTAAATTAGGAAGACATTTTATAGCTTCAACTTCGGAAAAAAAGAATGGTGTGGTTATTTATGTAAATAAAAGATTGTCTGCTAAAATTATAGAAGCAGACGAAGGTGGTAGGTTTATCGCAATTGAATTGCATACGGCAAATGGTCAAATTCTTTTGATTGGAATTTATGCTCCGAACCAACAACAGGATCATTTTTATAAGACTTTACATAATAAAATATTGCAATGGGATTACAGATCTATTTTAATAATGGGAGACTGGAATGGAGTAATTGATTCTAAACTAGATAAAAAGAGTTTGGCGAAAGTAAGGATCAGACTACCACAGACTTTTTTTGATATGAAAGAAGATTTGGAATTAAAAGATATTTGGAGAGTTTATAACCCAAAAGAATTGGACTATACTTTTTTCTCTGATAGACATAGATCTTTTTCCAGGATTGATTTTATCTTGTTATCAGACGATCTACTTGTTAAAACAAAAAGAACAAAGATATTTCCAAGAACTTTAACTGATCATAGTTCTGTATGGATAGAAATTGAGATGGGAAAGACTGAGAGAAGGTCATGGAGATTAAATGAAAATTTGTTTAGATATGAAAAAAATATAACAGAACTTAAAAAACAGATGAAAGAATTTTTTGAGATGAACTTGAATAAGGGCACCCCAATTGAAATTGTATGGGATGCGAGTAAAGCGTATATGAGAGGGGTACTCATTTATATGAACTTTAAACACAAACAGAATCGACAAAAGAAAAGATTCGAATTGGAAGTAGAAATAAAGAATAAGGAACAGCTACTCATTAAAAACCCAACAGATGAAAGAATATCTGGTGCTATAAAACTTTTGAAAGATCAATTTCAAATGCTCTTGGCGGAGCAAGCTGCAACAAATTTACAATATGCGAAACATAATACGTTTTGTAATGCTAATAAACCGGGAAGATGGTTGGCCTACACTTTAAGGAAGAAGCAGAGTTTACGGACTATTGAGAGTATTGATATTGAAGGGAAAGAAATTTCTCAACAAAAACTGATTAAAGAAGTTTTCGTAGACTACTATACTAAATTATATGCTAAAGATGATATACAGAATGGACTTATAGAAAAATATCTAGAAGAGAAAAGAGTTTCAAAAATTACTAGCCAACAAAAAGAAAGAATGAACTATCCTATAACAGCTGAGGAAATAATCGCAGCAATTAAGCAATTGAAAACAGCTAAAGCTCCTGGAACAGATGGATTGACTGCAGTGTATTATAAAACTTTACAAGCAGAAATGGTGGAACAACTTAGAGATTTATTTTGCAATATACAACAAGGGGGTAAAATACCCCCATCATGGAAATCAGCATATATTACTTTGATACCAAAAGAACAAGTAGGTCCTAAAAAACCGGAAAATTATAGACCAATATCTCTTTTAAATAATGACTATAAAATTTATGCAAAAGTATTAGCCAACAGACTGATGCCAGTAATTCAAGAGGTGATTCACGATGACCAAGCGGGATTTATAGAGGGCAGATACATGAAGGACAATGTAAGGCAAGTTATAGATTTATTGGAATATCTTGAGAAGAATAAACAGATCTCTGCAGTGCTGGTTTTCTTGGATGCGGAGAAGGCCTTTGATAGAGTGGACTGGAATTTTCTACTAAAGACTTTAAGAAAAATGGGATTTGGAGACCAATTTATACAGGCGGTCTCAGCAATTTACCAAGAACAAAAGGCACAGATTATTATTAATGGAAGTTTGACATCAGAGTTTAATATTGAAAAAGGGACCAGACAAGGCTGTCCGTTATCCCCATTGTTATTTATTTTAACACTAGAAGTCTTGCTGAATACAATACGGGATTCGAATAACTTGAAAGGTATAGTGATAAGGCAAGAGGATTACAGAATAAGGGCATTTGCAGATGATCTGGTTGTTACCCTAACACATCCGATGGAATCAATAATCCAGATGAAAGACATTATACAAGATTATGGTATAGTATCAGGTTTTAGATTGAATCAGAAAAAAACTAAGATGATAGTTAAAAATATGACACAAGATCGACGACATGAATTTCAAAACAAGGCAGGTTTTGAGATTGTACCAAAGGTTAAATATCTAGGAGTTCAGGTTGCAGAATCAAACATTAAATTGTTTCAAAATAACTATGAAGTACTGTGGCGAGTTGTACAGAAAGATATGGAGATGTGGAAAAAACTGCAGCTGTCTTTACTTGGGAGAATAGCAGCAGTTAAGATGAACATTTTGCCAAGATTTCTTTTTTTGTTTCAAATGATTCCGGTGCTTAAAAGTGATAAACAATTGAAAGTTTGGCAAACTGGAGTGAATAAGTTTGTCTGGAACGAGAAAAAACCGAGAGTGAAATTGAAAATTATGCAAGATGTTCCAGAAAGGGGAGGTCTTAAACTTCCAAACCTACAGTTATATTATGAAGCAGCAGCTTTAACTTCAGCAAGTGATTGGTTTGGAAGGAAAAAGACTGGAATACTGAATATAGAAAGTTTTGACCTTGAATTTGGATGGCATGCTTATTTATTCTATGATAACAAAGTGGATAAAGTATTCAAAAGCCATATACTTAGAGATTCTCTGATGAGAGTTTGGAAGAAGCACCGATTCAAATGGGATTATAAAATACCGCTATGGCTGGATCTTGGTCATATTATGTGGAATACAAATATAATGTCACTCGGGGGGGTTTTATACAAAGAGGTTCTTTTTACAGATGCGGGCAGATGGCAGTTGAAGACTTTACAGACACTGTTGGACGAAGGGATTAATTTAACTTGGTTTCAATATAATCAACTACAATTGAGATGGAAAGAGGACCAAAAAATTGGTATTATGTTGCATGAGGAAGAACTGGTTAGACACATAAAAGAGAAAGGTCCAATGCATATTAAAAGACTTTATAATGTTTTGTTAGAAAGGGACTCAGAAACTGAACTAATTAAAGACTGTATGATTAAGTGGGCACAAAATTTTGAAGAACCAGTGATGTTGGAAACATGGGAAAAAATTTGGGTTCAGAATGTTAAATTTACACAGTCGCAGAATTTGAGGGAAAATTTTTACAAAATGTTTTATAGATGGCATCTAGACCCTAAGAAATTGTCGTGTATGTACCCTAATGTTCAGCCAAAATGTTGGAGGTGTGATTGTACAGATGCTACATATTATCATATTTGGTGGACCTGTAAGAAAGTTAAGGCTTTTTGGATAAAAATTTGGTGGGTCATGCAGAAAAAATTCAATTTTCTCCACAATTGTTTCTTTTGGGTATAGTTAAGGGTTTTACAGTGGATGAAACAAAATTGATTTTGTATATGATTACAGCAGCGAGATTGTTGATAGGTAAATATTGGAAAAATGAAGCTTTGCCTACTGTTCAAGAATGGACTTTGAAGATGGCCAGTTTCGCTGAGATGGCGAAGATTTCAGCATATTTAAAAGACCGCTCGCAAGAGACTTATGAATGTGAATGGAAAAAGTGGATAGATTATGTGCAGAACAAATATCAAACTAGGAAGTATCAAATAGCTTTTTATTGATAGTATTATATTATATTATATTAAGATAGAAATATTTGAACTATGTGAAGATGAAACATGATATGGGGGTTGGGGGGGTTTAGAGCTCAAGGTTTTTTTTATATAAAGGGGATAATGATGGGGTACATTCTATGGAAGTCCGGGGGGGAGGGGAGGGTTAGGGGGGGTTAGGGAGGGGGGGTTGGGGAGTTTGGGGTGGGTTAGGGGGGTGAAAATGTAATGGTAAAACTTTTACAATAAAAAAAAAAACAAAAAACGGTTCGGTGTTTTTTTGTAATTTTATTGATCCGCAGAGCTTCAGCATAGGCTAATTAGCCCTTGATTAGATCGGCTCCCGACTCTCAGCTGATTTGCTCTCAGCTGTTTTGCTCAGGGCTCTGCTGTTTGCTTGCAAAGAGTGCTGATTTTTTCCCCCCTATCTATGCTGAAAAACGAAACTGAAAGTAAAAGCCTGCTTTACTGTTGCTGCAATGTTGGAAAATTAGGCAGGCAGATTTCTTTTCTTTTTCCTCACCAAAAAAGGTAGGTGCAAACTACCTTTAGTGGAAAGGTAGTTTTCCCTAAAGAGGTAGTTCCTCTTTAGGGAAAAAGAAGAGAGTTCAAGATTTTAAAACACAAAAGAAAAAAAGCTCTATTTAAATAGGGAATTGTAATAATTGAGATACTATTAATTGTATATTGTGTTGAAAGCAGAAATGGTTAAATTGTGGTTTGGAGGAATATATGGGGGAAATTATTTGGTTTATTATTATTGGTAAATATAATTAATTGATTTGTAAGAAATTGGATTGCATGGAAATAATTGAAATATTCATGTTCATATTGATTAATATACAAAAAAGATAGTTATATAACTAATTGATTTATATTAAAATGTTGAATTTATATTAAACAACTGTAATATTACATAATTAACCAATGTGAGGATGGATATAAAAATAGATGACAATGGGAAGGGGTATAATATAGAATAGAAGGGAAAAATTGAATTTGATTAAGATTAGAGATGAGGATGAAGGGTAATATTGGTTTTTTACAAAAATAGATGAGGAATAAATATGGCAAAAAGGAAATATAGAAATTGTAAATTTAATTGAAATGACTAAACACTGTTTAAATTTGTGAACCGGCCAAATACTCTGTTCAAAGAAAATACATTGTATGTTTGTATGTGTGTTTCTAATTATTGTTATTTATTGTAAAATGTATCACAATGTCTCTTGGTAGATGTTTCTGTCTAGCAATCCAGGAATTAACACGGTACAGCTTGTCCATCTGCCAGCCCAGATCATTTTTGGACTCCCCCACCAGTGATGCCAATGCCTCAGACATCATTTCTCTCAAATTCTCTTGTTTATTCTCCTTCACCCCTCTGAATCTTAAAGCAAATTCCATATCTCTGTATTGTACCATTATTACATCTTCTTCAGCCCTTTGAATTCTGTTTTGAGCTTCTCCTATTTTACTATCCAAAATTTCAGAAGATTGTTTAATTTCCTCAACTCTGTCATCCACCATCTCAATATTGCCTGCCAGACACTTAAATGCCATTAATATATCATCCCTAATCCTCTGATTGCGAATTGCAATCTCATCTGACACAGCCTGTATCTTTTCATTAGTTTCCTTAATTTTTTCATTAGTTTCCTTAATTTTTTCATCAATTACATCAACAATTTTATTTTGGGCGATTTGGAGAGCTTGTTGCAACATTTCCTTTTTTTTTTTTTTTTTTTTATTGAAAAAGTTTTTCAAATACAAGTTTTTCCCCCTTTTCCTCCCTTCTTCCCTAACCCCCCCTCACCACCCATCCCCCCCTGTGACTTCTTCTTCACAACAATAAACTAATTCATAATTAATTACATAATATTTTACCATGCCCTTACTCACTCCTCAAAATACTGACCCTTAGCATAGTATTCTTATAACTCCGCTTTTCTCCGCTTTTCACAATCTACCCTTTTTCTCCTCCCCCAAACTTATAAAATATTATTATTATTACAACAACATAACCTTTACTTTTATATATATTAATTTAACATTTCAAAGCAGCCTTCTCCAAATTTAACATTTATTCAGTTCTATCCAATTCTTCCACTCCCCGAAATATATGACTTAAAAATCCTTATTCTTAAGCTAATCAATCACTAAACTAACCTATTTCAACCCAGTTTCCTGCAAGATTACCATGCACTACAATTCTAAATATAATCCACTGCCCACTCTGCTAAAATATACATATGTCTATATATACATTCCATTTTATAAAAAAAGAAAAGACAATAACTTTAAATTTATAATTCATTTAGTATCTTCTTTGATGTCTTTCCACTAGATTGTTAAATCCATCATCCATAATAGGGTAACATAGCATCCTGGTGCAACAGTTTATTCAAAATCTTCAGTCATCTTCTGCCCCCATCAATAATGAGTATCCTCATGTATATATAAAAGTAAAAACAACCACCCGAGTGACATTATAATTATATTCCATATAGTTGTAATTGTGGTTTTCATCAGGATTATAAATCCCCATCATCTTAGTGGGTAACAACCAGATCTTCTGCATGCCCCAGCATGACTCTCTTGCCTTGTAACTCGAAATAGATATAATATATTTATCGGTAAAAGAAATCCAAAATAGATAGTTCAAATCCAACAGTGTAAGGCTCTTTCCACATCCCAAAATCACGGCATTGCAGAGATCTGCCACTTTCCTCAAGATAGTATTAAACGATAATTCGCCTCCAATATCTTTTCACATATTCATTTATTTTTTTTAAAATCCCTGGCTTCACTGTTGCTTAGTTTAGAAACTACTATTTCTACGAGATCTGTTTCTTTTCTTTTTCTTTTGCGGGTTGCATTTCCATCCAGATTTCCTTCCTACAAGTTGTGTATCAGCTGTTCGGTTGTCATTCTGCTTTGTAAATTGATCTTGTTGGTTTTGTTTTATTATCTCATATGTCTTTTCCATCACTTGTATATCAACTAATTGATTTGCGCACTTGTCTGTAAGTTGATAGTTCATCACATTAGAATCAGATGACACTGCTCTCAAATTTATAGACAATCCAGCTGGGGTATCCAAGGAGTCCAAAGACAGTTTATCTACCACAGCCTCTGTAATTTGATGTTTTCCCTTTATTTCCAACTCCTTTTGCTTGTCCTGTGTTATGCCTAAAGATGTTAAATTTATTTTTAAAATTTTTTGATAAAATTCTTCCGCTTTTTCGACTGTATCCAGTTGGTATCTTACTCCTTGGTGTCTCAATATTAAACCAACTGGGACGTCCCACCTAAATAGAATATTCCTTTTTTTTAACTCATTCACTAGAAAACCAAATTTCTTCCTCTCCATTAACATCTTGGGCGGGAGTTCCTTAAAAATCCAAATCTTTCTTCCACGAAATTGCAAAACAGAGTCATAAGAATTCTGGACAATATTATTTCTAATTTCTTTGTCTGTAAAATAAATCACCACATCTCTAGGCAATTGCCTTTGTTTTGCCAACCAGGAGTTTATTCTATAAATTCTGTCAATCCTGCAAAACACTTCATCAGGTTGAACCTTTAAAATCCCAGCCAGAATTTCAGAAGATATCTTCCTTAAATCATCTCTGTCATCTTCCTGCAAACCTCTCAGTCTAATTGCATATTCTGTAAAATTGTATTGGATCCTTAAAACTTCTCTTTCAATCCTCTGTTGTACATTTGTACATTGTACATTTTCTTCATTAACAGACTTTTGATCAGCCTCCATTTTAAGTTTGTCTTCTGAACTATTATCCTGAATGTTTGCCAAATCCTTTTTAATTTTTTGGATCTTGTCATCCAAATTCTCCTCAGTTTCTTTCATTTTAGAGTTAGTATTTGCTTCCAACTGAGTCATAAAGTCTGCTAAGCCTTTAGCTACTTTTAAAATCTTTCGATCCAAAAAGCCAAACTTAGATTTCACCAATTCACCAATTTCTTTGATTTCCAACTTAAATTTTTCAAGTTGCTGATTCACAATCTCATCCCTTCTTACAATCTCCTCAAGAAGAAATTCTATTATATTAAAGTCAGATTTCTGAGACTGGAGAGTTAAAACTTGTTGA
Source organism: Pituophis catenifer annectens (assembly GCF_029215685.1). Classification (NCBI taxonomy): domain Eukaryota; kingdom Metazoa; phylum Chordata; class Lepidosauria; order Squamata; family Colubridae; genus Pituophis; species Pituophis catenifer. Next base: position 31,795,319 of record NW_027256888.1, read on the forward strand.
TGTAATTTATTAATGGGGGAATCCCCCCCCACTGCCTGTTTGTCTAGTTTTATAAGTCTCAGTGCCATTTTTCCACGCAGACAAAATTTACTAGAAAAGAGAGAAAAAAAAAACTTTTTTCCAACCAAGATCAATATCAGATCCTCAAAGAGAAGAAAAAAAAGAAAAAAAAAACAGAAGTGAGAGTGAGATTTTGCCTCAGTTACAGCCAAAAGTATTCATTCCGCTACTTTGTAATTGAAAACGGAAGGAGTTTCCCTTTCAGCCTCTCTTCAAACCGCAGCAGCAATCGCCATTTTAAAAAGAAAACTTTTTTTCCCTTCACTTCACTTCTTAGGCAAAATAGAATAGAAAGAATACTTGCGCTTCAGGATCAGAGGTCCAACTCATATCTTCTTTAATTAATTTATTTGACAGATTTACAGGCTTGCTTTTGCCCCCTAGCTCTGCGTGTAGCAGAGATTTCCCAGAGCCCGGAGCATCGGCTGGGGATACGGGGAGTCTCTTCCGCTCCCTCCCAAAAGTAAATAAAAAACTTTTGGGATTAGGCAGAGGACTCTACCCACCCCAGCCGGCTCTATCTCCGTTTCCTAATGGAAACGGAGTTTTTTCGAGCCGCCATTCCGCTGAAAAAGGCGGCTCTTTACAGGCAGTGGGTTCGACGATCCCAAAGGAGCGTCCAGCGGGGACAAGCAGCAAACCGGAAGTGCAACATTTCCAACGTTAAAGTCTGTGGATCCGCTGGAGGAGCAGAAACTTGTGATCTAGGAATATGAGCTGGGGAGCTACCAGCACTCCCAGTTCCTTTAGTAGGAACAGTTTTTACAGACTTTGAGGCCATTTCCAGTTTGAAATTAGTCTTTATATTTAATCAGAGTCAAAAAGAAGAGTTCCTCAAAAGATTTCCCAATGTTAATTAACGTTTAAAATCCTCCTTCTGTCAGCACAAAAGCTTTTTTTTTCCCAAGCGAAGGGCTGCCAGTAAAACGAAACTTTTCCTGTAACTTTCCGTTTCCCCCGCCCTTTCAAGCTTCAATCGCCATATTGTTGCAAAGTACTAAGTGATTACTTCCGAAGGAGGCTCTAAGCATTGGAGTTAGGTAAAAAATACTTGCAGTCTGATTTCTCCTTGCTCGTTCCGTCTGCTGTTAGTTCAAGATGTTAATTCCCTCATTTCCATTCAGCAAGATTGGTCGCGGCTTCTAATTCTGCTAATTAGCTAATTAGCGGAGACGTCCCTGGTCTGGAGCGGCTTGACAGGCTTTTAGGGAGCATGCGCCCTTCGTGCCCCAGGATTTTTCCTAGGGCGTTCGGGGGGGTTCTACCTCCACCTGCCTGCTCTTCTCTCTCCCCTTTGCCCGGGGAGAGAATTTCAAGCCTCCAGACAGCGTTTGTCGGCTGCTCTGGGGCTTTAACGGAGCCAGGGAGCAGACGCTTTCAAAAGAACGTATTTTACTACAAGGAGAGTACACAATGAAATTTTACAGGCTACTTTTAAAAACAAGCTTCGGGTGGAAGGCCAGGAAGTAATGACAATGAAAGAAATCCCCCCTAAGATCCTGAGAGCTAGAAGGGAGTATGCCTTTCTGGTGGATGAACTGAGAAAACGTCAGATACAGTACAGATGGGAGGTGCCAACTGGACTAGTGGTGACTTACTCAGGAGAGAGATATCGGCTTAACACAATTTGGAAAGCAAGAGATTTTCATACTAATGTATTAAAGGCTGGCACACCCAAATCAACTAAATCACCAGAAGGCAAAAGAAAGAAAGAAGTAATGGAAGCTGAGACAGAAGAGCTCTTGACAGTAGTTCAGGGGGGAGCTTTGGCTGATCAAGAAGAAATTCAAATTCAAATGGCTACTCAAGAGTTGGCGCTGATTGATTTCTCGCAGTTACCAAAGGATCAAAGACAGACCAGATCGGTGACAGCTAGTCTCAAGGAAGAATTAAGACAGCAACAATCCCAGATGGCAACTCAAGAAATGATTCAAGATACTACTAGAACAGGAGCAGTGGGGGGAGCAAGACCTAAAACTCAAATGAGATCAGAGCATCAGGACTTGCTTCAGAGGCTCCAAAGACCCAGAGATGGGAACTAGATTTTTGACTTGGAATGTTAATGGCTTGAATTCTCCACAGAAAAGAAGAAAAATATTTCACTATCTTAAGCAATTTAAGAATGAAGTAATTTGCTTACAAGAGACTCATATAAGAATACAAGATCAAAAATATCTGATTAATGCAAGACTTGGTACATCTTATGTAGCAGCAGCACCAGAAAAGAAAAATGGTATAGTTATATATTTGAAAAGAGACTTAGTAGCTAAATTAATTGAAGCAGACGATCAAGGAAGATTTTTAGCGATAGAACTTTTAGTAAAAGGAGAAAAAATACTTGTAATCGGAGTTTATGCCCCGAATCAACAACAAGAAAACTTTTATAATTTACTACACTCAAAATTGACATACTGGGCATATAAAACTTGTATCCTGTTAGGCGATTGGAATGGTGTTTTGGATGTTAAAAAAGACAAGATGGGACCTAAACAAAATGTGTCAACAAGAGCAAAATTGCCCAAAGCGTTTTGGGAAATGATGGATGACTGGGAGTTGAGAGATATCTGGCGTGAAAGAAGCCTGGAAGAAAAAGATTTTACTTTTTTTTCAGATAGACATCAATCCTTTTCAAGGATTGATTTTATATTAATTACTAACGATCTTTTATCTAGGGTGAAAAATACGAAGATTTGCTCAAGAACATTGACAGACCATAGTCCAGTTTGGCTGGAATTGGAGTATGAGAAAGGGCCTAGGAGGTCCTGGAGGTTAAATGATAATTTGTTTAGGTACGAAGAAAATGTAAAAGAGTGTAAAAAATTTATGAAAGAATTTTTTGTTATGAATATGCAAAAGGGCACATCGATGGAAATGGTATGGGATGCAAGTAAGGCATATATGCGAGGAATTTTGATATATTTGAATAATAAATATAGAAAGAAACAGGGGACAAAAAGAAAAGAATTAGAAGATGAGATTAGTAAACAGGAACGGGCTTTAGTAGCTAATCCAACAGATAAGAAAATTAAAGAGGCAATCAATTTATTGAAAGGTCAATTTAATATGTTAATAGCAGATCAAGTGGCAACTAATTTAAGATATGCAAAACATAATACTTTTTACAATGCCAATAAACCAGGCAGGTGGTTAGCATATTTGTTAAGGAAAAAGCAAAAATCAAGGACAATAGAGAAAATAAAATATAAGGGTAAAGAGGTTTATGAGCAACAATTGATTAAAAAATCTTTTTTAGAGTTTTATTCGAGGCTGTATACTGGTGATAAAATTAAAGATATAGATATAGATAGATATTTGCAGAAAGAGAATATTTATACAATTTCAAATGAGCAGAGGGATAGTTTAAATCAATCGATAACTTCTGAGGAAATTGCGTTAGCAATTAAGCAGTTGAAAGTGGGTAAAGCTCCTGGGACGGACGGTTTGACGGCTATTTACTATAAAACCTTACAGGAGGAAATGATAGAACCGCGGAAAGAATTATTTAACAATATACAACAGGGAGGAGAGGTACCTCCAACTTGGAAGACAGCATTTATTTCGTTGATCCCAAAAGAAGGGCATGACGATACAGATCCTAAAAATTATAGGCCAATTTCATTATTAAATACAGACTATAAGATATTTGCAAAAATTTTGGCAAATAGATTAATGACAGTCATGCAGCAAATGATTCACCATGATCAAACCGGTTTTATAAATGGTAGACAAATGAAGGGTAATGTAAGGCAAATTGTTAACTTATTAGAGTATTTGGGAAGGAACAACCAGGTCCCCGCAGTGCTTGTGTTCTTGGATGCTGAGAAAGCCTTTGATAGATTGAATTGGCAATTTTTATTAAAACTAATAGAAAGGATGCAATTTGGAGAACAATTTGTACAATCTATTAAGGCAATATATCAAAAACAAACAGCGCAAATAATAGTTAATGGTGGTTTAACAGATGTTTTTAACATAGAAAAAGGAACAAGGCAAGGCTGTCCCTTGTCCCCGTTATTGTTTATTTTGATGCTGGAAATTTTATTAAACAAGATACGCGAGATGAATACAATTAAGGGAATTAAAATTAGACAGCATGAATACAAGGTACGAGCATTTGCGGATGACCTGGTTGTTACCTTAACCCAACCGGTACAATCGATTACAGCCTTGATGGATATAACCTGCTTATATGGACAAGTATCTGGTTTTAAAATAAATGCAGCTAAAACAAAAATAATAGCTAAAAATATGGTTAGGAGCCAAAAAGAAGAGATAGAAAGGTTAACAGGATTTGAAGTAGTTAAGAAGGTTAAATATCTGGGGGTTTATATTATGACTGCAAATACGAAATTATATCAGTATAACTATGAACCATTATGGCATAAAATACAGAAAGAGTTGGACAACTGGAAAAAACTACAACTGTCTTTGCTGGGAAGGATAGCTGCTGTAAAAATGAATATTTTACCAAAATTTCTATTTCTTTTTCAAATGATACCTATACTTAAAAAAGATGAGAACTTAAAGGAATGGCAGAAGGGCATAAATAAATTTGTGTGGGCAGGGAAGAAACCACGAGTCAAACAAAAGATATTGCAAGATACTAGAGAAAGAGGTGGTCTTAAGATGCCCAATTTAAGATTGTATTATGAAGCTGCTGCCCTCTCAGCAATCACAGATTGGATAAACTTAACGGAGGAAAAGATATTGAATATTGAAGGATATGGTTTGTTTTATGGCTGGCATGCTTACTTAGTGTATGATAAGAAAGTAGATAAGACTTTTAAAAGTCATATATTAAGAAATGCTCTATTGCGTGTCTGGAAAAAGTATAAATATAAACTAAATGATAGGTTACCAATATGGACAGTACCCAGACATGCGATAGAGAACATAAATTTAGAGCAAAAGCTCTAATATAATTTAATATATAAATTTTAAATCTGTTCTTAAATTATTGGGGTGTTTTAATTTGTCTGGGCCAAAAAATGATTTAATTCGATTTTAACTGGTTTTTTAAATTTTTGTATTTATGTATCTTATTGCTTGGCTGTTCACCGCCCTGAGTCCTTCGGGAGTAGGGCGGTATACAAATCAAATAAATAAAATAAATAAAATAAAATAAAAAGCAAGATAAGATTACATATAAGGAACTCCTTTATAAGGAAGGAGTCAGACTACAGTTAAAATCCATGGAACAATTAAAAGAAGAAGGGATTATTAAGACTTGGTTTCAATATGGACAGCTGCTGGCCAGATGGAGAGAAGATCAAAAAATTGGTATTTTGCAGCAGGATGAGAATCTGATAAAGCAAATAAGAGATGAAGGTCAAATGCACATAAAAAGGTTGTACAATGCATTATTGGAAATAGATTCAGAAACAGACTTAGTCAAGGATTGTATGATAAAATGGGCACAAAATGTAGGTGAACCAATAATGATGGAAACATGGGAAAAGATATGGGTTAGAAATGTAAGATTTACACAAGCACAAAATTTAAGGGAGAACTTTTACAAAATGTTTTATAGATGGCATTTAGACCCCAAAAAACTAGCTTGTATGTATCCAAATTTACAACCCAAGTGTTGGTGATGTGAGTGTGAAGATGCTACATATTTTCATATATGGTGGACATGTAAAAAGATTAAGGCTTTTTGGATAAAAATATGGTGGATTATTCAAAATATTTTGAAGAAAAAAATTAAATTTACACCACAGTTTTTTCTGTTGGGCATAGTTACGGATTGTACTGTAATAGAGACTAAGCTGGTTTTGAACTTAATAACAGCTGCCAGGTTACTGGTGGCACAGTACTGGAAGAAGGAAGATCCACCTACTATTGAGGAATGGACATTAAAAGTTGTGCATTTGGCGGAAATGGCAAAAATTTCATCATACCTTAAAGACCATTCAAATGAGAGATATATATCGGAATGGAGAAAATGGATTGATTACATACAGAAGAAGTATCCGAATAAGAAGATTCATATAGCTTATGAATGAAATAATATTAAGTAGTTTATGTTTGTTTTTTCTGAGTTATAAAGAGTTAAGGACCTAGGGAGAATATGAAATGTAATAACTTTTCAATAAAAAAAAAATATTGTTATTTATTCATATTTGTTCTCTTTTATTCTTTAAAGTTTAACAATTCATTCTTTATCTTAATATCTTTATATTTGTTTGGGGTTGGCTTTCTTCCCTTTCATCTTTTTTATTGTACAGCAATCTTTCTCCTCAAACCTACCACCTCTCTCTTTTCTTTCCTTCTTACTTTCTCTTCCCCCCCCCCCCCGCTCTTCTTCTCCTCCTCTCTTCCTCCCTCTCTTACCCTCACTCTTACTCTAATTTCCCTTCCCTTCCTCCCTTCTCTTTCTTCCCTGTCTCTCCTTCTTTCTTCTATCTCTCTTCTTCCTTCATCCCTCTCTATTGCTGTATCCTTTTGGGCGTATGGATTACTCAGAGGGCTGAAAAAGTTATTTTTGACCGGTCCTCGCATTTTTGACCAGTCCTCGCACATACGACTATACTCACATTTTATGTTTTGCGCCCTATCTTGTCACTGTGGTGAAGACAAGTAGTGGTGAAATGACTGACACAGTTGTTAAGAATGCCGCAACGGGCATAAATGTGAGGAAGGTCATAAGTGCGAGGACCGGTCAAAAATGTGAGGACCAGTCGGAAATGACTTTTTTCAGCCCTCTGAATAGTCCCTATGTGCATATGGACTAGTCAGAAGGCTGAAAAAGTTATTTTTGACCGGTCCTCGCACTTTTGACCAGTCCTTGAACTTATGACTGTCCTCACATTTTACGTTTTACGCCCTATCTTGTCACCATGATGAAGAGAAGTAGTGGTGAAATGACTGACACGGTTGTTAAGAATGCCACAATGGGCATAAATGTGAGGATGGTCATAAGTGCGAGGACCAGTCAGAAATGACTTTTTTCAGCCCTCTGAGTAGTCCCTATGCACATAGCCACACCCACCCGGTCACATGACCAGCTAGCCATGCCCACCCGGTCACATGACCACCAAGCCACACCCCCCAACTAAGCCACACCCACAGAACCGGTTGTTAAAAATATTGAATCCCACCACTGCCTGGAATATATTTCTACATAGCCTATCTTTAAATGAATACTTTCTAGGTGTCCACTTCAAAGCTTCATAGATTAAATCTAAAATCCTTCAAGTCAAGTAAACATATTATTCCAATTTTTCAACTCAAGTGTTTGATTTTATCTAGTTGTAAATTATGAATAATAATATTTCCAAACATATTGTATTTTTCACTTAGTCTTTTGCTCAGTGATTTCTATACATGCAGAAGTCTCAAATACATTTCATGTAGTTTTATTTTTCCCCTTCAAATATTATGCTAAAGATCTCTTTCTTTATTTTTTTTTCTGGGAAGCTATTTATCATGTTTTTAAACCAAATAACTAAGCAACAATAAATGCTTCTGTGACACACAACTATGGATGTTTCCTTCTGAAAGCAAGTATAATCTATCCACAATCTTCCCACTTTGTAGAAAAATAACATATTATGACACTACAACTAATGTTAGATAAATAGAAATTTAGAATTCATCATCCTGTCTGAGACAAGACATATATCAGGACATCTAATCTCCATTTTACTTTCTCCTGACCAGAAGACTTTACTGGTCCTACCACTAGTCACAATTGAGTGAGGGCGATATTTAAAAATAGGAGAAGTGATTCTTGACAGCTATCCTATCAAGCTCTTCACATCAAGGAATAAACAATAAAGTGAGAATTACACAGTCTTCTATAAACTCATTTTAGTATCAGAATTAGAGGTAAGACCCAGAATCCTAACAATGGCAATGGGAATTTTCAGCCCTAATTTATATCTTATGACTTATCTTTCTTCTGCTTGGGTTTTTGGAACAAACACATTCTCTCTTAATCGTTTATATCTACTTTCCTCTGTGATTTTTCTTAGGTGGCAGTACAGAATGAAGTATGTTGAATTTTTAAGTTAGTTGCCACTTTGATTCCTCTTGTATGTACTTCTCTGTCATTCTCAAAATACTGTATGACCACCAAATCTCACATATTTTGATTCTCCAATCATTTCAAATGTCTTGTGATGTTATATAATGCATGAATCCTCTCAAAATTATCCTTCTTAGATATTTCATTTGCACCTTCACCAAGATTTCTACAAAGAGGAATGTTTTGCAATTAGTTTACAAATAAATTATATTGAAACCCTTCTATGGTGCTTTTTAATAAAATATGAATTCATGAAATTCAAAGCTCAGAAAATGAAAGCACTTTTATAATGTTAATTTTCACAGCTGAATCAAATCAACTTGTAAATTATTTTGTCATAAACTAAACACGAATTATATTCTCCTAACATGACCCTACTATCTGTATATCTAATTTTCATTACTTCTTGATATTACAAGGACAAAAGAAAATTTGAATTCTGGAATGCCTTTAAAAGAAATATTTTCTTTTTAAAAAGGTACATCATCCTTTTAATTGTAAATCCTATTTCATTTTACACTGATTGTTAACTATGAGCTGTGACTCAGCTGCTATTGTTTATTAAAGCCATGAGTAGTTCTGGTCTATGTCCATTTATTTATACATCAATCTCACCTATTTTTGCATCCTAAAAATCAGTACAAAAGATATTTTAATACTATGAATGTATAAATAGAATTTAATATATTCATGTAAAATATGCATTCTAATTATTTTTCAAGCAATGCAGGCAATCCCTGGAAATCTAGCAATAGCTCTAGAGCAGGGGTGTTAAACTTACAACATCATGTTTTCATCATGTGACATATCGCTAAAATGGCGGTGGGCGTGGCCAGCGCATGACATGTCCAGTCCACAGGCCACACATTTGAAACCTCTGTTCTAGAGAAACTCTATATCAGTCCCCTAATAAAACACAAAAATTAAAAAAACTTAAGAATAAAATGTCACCTGTGGAACAAAAAAGATCACTAAACTGTCAGATATTATGAAAATTATAAGTATAAAATGAAGTATCAAATAGTGTATCACATAATTTGGAAAACCAATTTTTTTTAAAAAAAAAAAAGTCTTCAACTAAACAATGCACATTAGCCAGGGAATATATTTCATTCTGAAATGCAGACCAAATGAAACCTGTAAACATCACTTTTTTGCCTACTTATGAACTGTAATTCATAACTCAGAATCTCTGGCTCAAATATTATCCTTATGTTCTTTTCATTGTGTGAGGAGAGATTATGATTGCCTGTCATATTTACTTAGAGAAGAAATATTAGGATTATTTAAAATTCAGTGCAAGTAATATGGATGGTATCAATGAATTATTCAGAGTTCTAGGAATTAATTCCTAAATTATCTATGTAATAATAGGCATGCGCATACACAAACACATGTACATATACCTAAATATTTAATTATAGTGCTTCCTCACATTTTTCCTGAGATGGGTCAGGTTTAGAAAGAGGTATAGGTCAGTCAAAGAACTTCTATGGCTAAGGATGGACTTGAATATTGATTTCCCAGTAATCAGTCAAATGCCTTAACCTCCTTACCACATTGTCTTTATGATATATAACAATCTGTGTCCAAAAAAGCACAAAATAAGAGGTATTGCATCATTGATCTCTTGCCGGGGTCTACCTTCTGAAAATGCTGACTCTTAACCTATCAACTGGTTACAATGAGAAAGATACATCTCATTGGTATGGTGGGAAATGATCATGATTTCCCCCATTCATGACCTCTGAACCTTAACCAAAATATTGGATGCACATATTTAAAAATTACTAATACTTTACTGTATTAATACCATCTTAAAGTACATTAACACATACAGTTTTTACAATAATACTTCATGTCATGGAGAAGTAATATAATTAATACTATTATTTTTCTATTTTAATGTTACATTTATCTTTCTGATTATCTTTCTTCTATCTATTGCAGTTAAGACATATACACATAGAAAATCAGATCTTGTATACTACAGTCCAAACTTTCTGAATTATGAGGGGAAATAAAGCATTTTCACCAGGTTTTAATATTTCTTTTTCATTTCTTAAATGAAAGCATGTAGAATAGTAGAAGAATTTCATCAAATGTTCATCACTATTGAACTCTCATTTTATCAGATTTTTTGAGAAATTGGGCCATTAATGATTATAAAGAAACCAGGGAACAAAAATTCCTATTGTATAGATTTTAGAAGCAAGTATAAAGGTAAAGGTAAAGGTTCCCTTCACGCATAAGTGCTAGTCGTTCCCGACTCTAGGGGGCGGTGCTCATCTCCATTTCAAAGCCAAAGAGCCAGCGCTGTCCAAAGACGTCTCCGTGGTCATGTGGCTGGCATGACTAAACACCAAAGGCACACGGAACCTTCCCACCAAAGGTGGTCCCAATTTTTCTACTTTCATTTTTTACGTGCTTTTAAACTACTAGGTTGGCAGAAGCTGGGACAAGTAATGGGAATTCATCCTGTTACGCGGCACCAGGGATTCAAACTGCTTCACTGCTGACCTTTTGATCGACAAGCTCAGCATCTTAGCCACTAAGCCACTGCGTCCCCATAGAAGCAAGTATAGATTGCTGTAACTGAGTACAGATTCTAAGCATTACAATGTAAACATTTAAACAATACCATCTAATTTTTTGTGTGCAATTTTGTATGTACTTTAAACTCAACTTTAAACTCAACTTTATTGATAAAATCAAAGGGTCTAAAAAGCATCATGAAGTGGATAAGAAAGGAACCCTGAGCAAAAGTCACTCAGCTCAAGGAGGAAAATAAATCCTCACTTGATAATATGATTGGGTTAGGATTAGGGTTATGCTGCTGAATTAAAACCAAGAGCAGGATATTAAAGGCTTTCTGGAGAAAGATAGGGAGGATACTGGGAGCATGAAAGACCTCAATTTTTTTCCTAAAAGGAGGCAGATTCTGCCTTTGACAATATATGTATTTGCTTTAGATAACCATCCATTGGTGCAAGCTTCTACTTCAATTAATTTGCTAGATAAACTGCCTCTATTCCCAATTGGGATGGAAGCAAATAATTGCAGTAAATTAAACTTTCCCTTCCACAAATGAAGATAACAGACATGGAATAAAGAGATGAAAAGGACTGGGAAAATGAGATGTTTATTAATAGAACTTCAATAGACTGACATATAGCGGGGTGGGAATAGAGATTTTTGCAGTATCCTTCTCCTGCCATGCCCACCAAGCTATGCCACCAAGCCACACCATGCCCACCAAGCCACACCCACAGAACCGGTAGTAAAAAAATTTGGATTTCACCACTGGTCTAAGTGCTATTGCTATTGCTATTGCTATTAGAAGCTGTTCCATAGTGATGGAACTATTACACAAAGGACAATGTGATGAATCCCCTCACAGGTAAGCCCCAGCAGCTTCCCATCCCTGGACAAACCATATAGATGGCAAAACCCTGTGACAACAATGGTGCAAACTATGTTAGGCATTATAAGTACATAACTATCATCTTGAATAGGGTTCAGAGATTTGCTTACATCCAGTGCAACCCACACAAAGTGTATTTAAATCTGTGCCAGTTGCAGTTTCTGAGTCATCTCGAATGCCAGTTTTGCTTTCAGCGAATTCCAATAATATAATTAAGAGCTGACAGAGATATTAATCACTGTCCTTTTCCTTCTGGTCCAGAAAAGGATGGAACTGATACACCTAGCAAAACTCACTGAAGGAACTAACCAAGGACACTACCATAAATAGTCTGTTCCTAAACATGATGAACCAATAGGGTTTCTGCCCCATGCCAGGCCTGAAACAAGACTGAAAGGGATCCAGAATTTAATCTATAACAGTATACAGTAACAACAGTTAAAACCCAACCACTTGTCAACAATCTTATCCAAATTGTGTATATTGGAGACTGTCAATAATTATAAAATTTATGAATTTAAGAATTTAAAATTTATAGAATCTATTATGCAGAGCCTAAGAGTATTAGTCATGACTTCAACAAAAAGTCAAATAGTTCATGGAGGCAGTTACTGGGCTACATTGGGATGGTACACAATTGGAACTCACCAGGATGTCCCTAGTCCTTTACAGAATTTATGTGCTTCAGCCTGTAGTTTAAATAATTTGTAATGCCATTGCTAATAAATAAAAGAAGAAATGAACAACCACTAGTAATGTATGAGATGTTGTTTTAAAGAATGATTAATTAACATCTGTTATGTTATAAATCAATAGAAACAGATATAAATGTTCTTAAATAAATAAGGTAATTATTTGAAGAAATAATAGTACTGGTGATATAAAATTAAACTAAGAGTTTAAAAATAAAAAAATAGTTATATAATCACTAGTTCTTGCTTCTGAGGTTTAGTTTAAGAATTGTTAAAGGATATATGGAGCAGCTGCTTTTTAAAATTATAATATATATTTATTTTATTCAAACCAAAGTTAAAATACACAATACAGAACTAAAAAAAAAAAAAAATCCAAAAGGACAAAAAGAAAAAAAAGCACAAAAAACAAAACAATCAACAATAAAAAGGTACATTAAAAAAGACATTATACATATATTATCCCCTTTAATTGAATACTGATTAATATATTACTACAACATTGGTTCCCACCCCTTGTAAAAGAAGCCCTCCAAAAAATTTTAAACTACTGAATCTATTTGTAGCTTTTTGACCTATCTTCTATATGTTATATTAATCACCAAGTAATTAACAGGAAAAACAATATTAATGAAACAAATTAAAATTAAAGTTTCAAAACTCTCTGTTAACAAGCTGTTATTGTAATCCAGTGATAGAAAATTTACCACACCTTATCTATCCCAAATAGCAATAGCAATAGCACTTAGACTTATATACAGCTTCACAGTGCTTTACAGCCCTCACTAAGTGGTTTACTTAGTCAGTATATTGCCCTTAACAATCTGGGTCTTCATTTTACCAACCTCAGAACAATGGAAGGCTGAGTCAACCTTGAACCGGTCAGAATCAACCTCCTGGCAGTAAGCAGTGAGTTAGCCTGAAATACTTTAATCTAACCACTGCGCTACCACAGCTCCTAAATCATTTCAAATGTTATAAATAAATAATCTTGGATCATATATCCATGCTTGTTTCTTCACATCATCTCTAGTCAATTGTTTAATTAAATATAGTAAATTCAGTCTCCAAAATACATCTGTCTTCCAATCAAAGTGCAAGCAGAAGTAATTGCCAATTAACTGTAATAAATCTGTCCAGTCTTCCTCAGACTTCCTAGTGATCTGTAATCTGCCTATTTCTTTTTTAATCAAAACCATAATGTTGAAAGAATATGCAGGCTTAAACTTCATAACAGCAGATGAAATCCACTTTGCTGGTTCTCCAGTTGTGAAACTATCTCTTTGATCTGGAACTGGAACAAAGTCCTTTTGTATATCTTCATCCACACCCAAAGATAAAGCTTCAAATTTTAACATTCTTTTAATTATTATAGTTTGATTAAGCTTTCGAGAGAGCTAGAAGCTGCACATTTCCCCGCTTTCTTTTCTTAGTTTTCAGAGATTGTTCAGTCATCTTAATCTGTGAAATTTAGCCAGGGACAAAGAATAAAAAAAAATATGTTTGCCTTTATATTTTAATCCAAGATTATAAGAAACGTTCAATGGAAATAAACTCCACATGTTTTGCAAATTCAAAAAGTACAAAATCCAGTGGTGAGAGGGAACTCTTTGCCACCATCCTGAACATTGCCATGCTTTCGATACAGAAGGGACAGAGATTATCCAGAACAACATATATCAACAGAAAAAAGAGAAAAAACAATTAGAGTCCAGCAAATGATTGAAATAAATCAGCACCCAATCATTAATCAACTTTTAAAACAATAAGCAAAATAAAGCAATGAAGTCAAACAGTAAAAGTTAAAATTTCGGTGTGCTTAGAAAACAAACTATTTAACAGGAAGACAGATACGTCCAGTGACTTTTCAATTGCTTCCAGAGGAAATTGGAATCTTAAAAAAAAAAAACTTGCCGATTGGGTCCATGATCATCCAAAAGTCATCTTGGGTCACTCCTATATATTTCCATTCTGAACCAGGGAGCAGCACTGCCAAAGAACCAGCTTTAGCCGTGAAATCAGCAGATTGTCGGTAAGAGAAAACAAAACTCTTATCGTGCAGCAGCCATCTTGAAAGAAGCAGGTTCGGAGCAGCTGTCTTGATTTGACGAGCTTGAAGAACTCATGATAGCCATCAAATCACCAGCTAGGAAAAAAAATAATTATTTTATTGCAAGTTGAAAGACAAATCCCTTGAAACTGCTAGATGAAATCTGAAAATATAGAATAATTAACCATTTGTAGAGCAAAATGATTAGGAAAAAAATATATTTTAAAACAATATATTCAGATAAGGTCTGTGATACTTGAAAGAAGTAGGTTTGCAGAAAAATTCTTACTTATAATTACTAGGATTTAATCCCTAGGAGTCAGATTGTCTTAACCTACTATCCTCTGCTGGAAAATATTCCAGAGGATTTAATTATTAACCACTATAATGTGAAAATATATATTTCTGAAAAAGTTTTCTTTCCTGCTACAAATAAATAAGAATGGGAAAGCTTAGGCATATATAAATGCCAAATTAATATAATTATGTCTTCTTTGTAATTATATAGTAGTTGGGATTTTAGCAGATGTGACTGGTTTTGCAGGTGCAAGAAAGGTGTTCCTATTGAAACTTCTTTTTAATGTAATCTTTTAAAGACTGAGAAAACCCCATTTTTCTTTCAAAAAATAGCATCTCAATTGGAGTAAATGCTGTATTACTCCATGTGAATTCAGTATTTCCGCAGTATTATTGTATTCACAGCAGAAACATTTCTTTCTTTCAAGGTAGATCTGTTGTAAGCAAGACAGTCTCTCCTTTTGCATGGAAAATAGATTCTTAATGAAAAGGTTAGGGGTTTGTATTCTTTTTCCTTCAACTAAATAGTTAGGGAAGGCTTAATGAACATAAGTAACAAAGGGACAAACATGCCAAATCAAAATATATAGCAGTTATGGGAGATATTTTTGTTTCTTAAAAGATATACTCCCTCCCTTAAACCCCAAAATATTAAAACTGAATTAAATAAATATTTATTGCCTTTTATGCCATTCAAAGTCATCAGCCTGAGATAATTTGATGACAGGAACCACTTACAACACAATCACCTAGGACAGTGATGGCTAACCTTTTTGCCATTGCGTGCCAGGAGAGGGGGGCGGGGGAGGGTCACGTGCCCACGCGCATGTGTGTGCAACCCCCTCCCCCTCCCCCCCACTCCTGGCACATGATGGCCTGGTAGGCCCGTTTTTCTTTCTTACCTGGTTCCAAATCCTCTCTGTGTATCTGGGAACGGCGAAAACAGCCTTTCCCACTCCCTTGGAGGCCCTATGGAGGCTGAAAGGGCCCATTTCCCAACTCCCGGTGGGACAGGAAGTGACATTTTTTGCTGTCCCAGTCTCCAGAACCTCTCTAGGAGCCTCTCTAGGAGTCTCTAGGAGCCTTTCTAGGAGTCTCTGGAGGCTGGGGACAGGAAAAAACGTCACTTCCTGTCCCACTGGGAGTGGGGAAATGGGCCCTTTCAGCCTCCGTAGGGCTTCCAAGGGAGTGGGAAAGGCTGTTTTCGCCGTTCCCAGATACACAGAGAGGATCTGGAGCCAGGTAAGAAAGAAAAACGGGCCTTCCCCACCCCCCCCAGGCCCTCCAGAGGCAGGAAACAGCCTGTTTCCCTACTTCTGGTGGGCCCAGAAGGCCCGAAAATCAGCTGGCCGGCACGCGCATGCATCCCAGAGCTGACCTGTCGTGCCCACTAATATGGCTCCACGTGCCACCTGTGGCACATGTGCCATAGGTTCGCCATCACGGACCTAGGAGTTTCCTTATTTTATGACATTCTTGAAATATGTTAGTATATTCCTCTTGTTGTTATCCCTGAAATGTGCCAGCGTGCAAATAGCCAATCAATGCACACAGAGTAGAGAATGCAAATGTTTATTTTGTGCAGAGGAAAGATGTGAGTGGGATAGAAACCAAAATCAAGCACCAGTACTCAATGAGATAGGGCTGCTCATATATAATTTTGTATACAGTTTCAACAATAGTTTCAACAATAATCACAAGATTGCAGGAGTTATAAATCATTCATTTGTCAATAAGCTTAAAGATATGCTTGTTTAGTAACATCTCTCTGCTATCTTAAAGAAACTACCAGTTGTAGTCTTTTCCTCAAAAAACATATGTTGTTTTTCAACTTTTTCTTTTTGATAAAGAGTGGAAGATCTCTCCCATTGTGAGACGGATGGATAATTTCAAAATGTGATAAAATAAATAAAAATAAATTGGAGGAACTCTGGCTCAGGCTAATCTAGAGCTGATGCTTCACAAGAACATTCTCACAACTTCTCTGTTCCTTCCATCTTCCCTGTTTCTAACATACCTAGTAATCTTCAATTCTAAAATCTTTTAAAACCATGCAACAAGAAAGTATATGATCTGTCAGTCCTCAAACCAGCTCAGAGCACTAAGACTTTGTATATCACATGGAAAAATGGATAAGGAAGAATGTTGCATTTCTTTATCTTAGCTGTGATAAAGAATATCAATTCTGAATGGTGTGAAATTATGCCCTTTTATTGGTCATGTTGGTCATTAGAGGGACGCGGTGGCTCAGTGGCTAAGATGCTAAGCTTGTCGATCAAAAGGTAGACAGTTCGGCAGTTTGAATCCCTAGTGCCATGTAATGGGGTGAGCTCCTGTTACTTGTCCCAGCTTCTGCCAACCTAGCAATTTGGAAGCACGTAAAAAAATGCAAGTAGAAAAATAGGGACCACCTTTGGTGGGAAGGTAACAGCATTTCGTGCGCCTTTGGCATTTAGTCATGTCGGCCACATAACCACAGAGACGTCTTCAGACAGCGCTGGCTCTTTGGCTTTGAAACAGAGATGAGCACCGCCCCCTAGAGTTAAGAACGACTAGCACATATGTGCGAGGAGAACCTTTACCTTATTGGTCATGAGTTCACTATTTGTAATTAATAACAACTGCCCCCATTAACAATTGGAACCAAAATTGTGGAGACATACAAGAATTCAAATTTTGTTGAATTGTGTTTATTTTGAAGAACTCCTACAAGGAATATTTTCTCCTTGCTGAAATTTCACTTAAATTTCAATTAAATCACTGGATCTAATATTATATTTCTTGTATATTAGTTCACATATTTGCTTCTATACAGTGAGGAAAACATCATATGAAAGTTAAATTACAGTTTGCATCAAGGAGATGGATAAGAATAGAAAAGATGCTGAAATGAAAAAAAAACTTGTAATAACAGAAATGGTGGAAAAAATGGCAAGGAAGATCAAGGAATGGTCAGCACCATTTGACTGGTCTACTCCCACTCATTGGCAAGCAGTTTAACTATATACTGCAAGGAGGTGAAATTGAAGATTGGTTACTACCTCGCAAAACTACCTAATAATGAAAAATCCAGCAAAAGGGGCAGTCGCAAATAATACAGGCCAGTTGCCTGTTTATCAAAAACTTTCCAATTGCTAACTGGTGTGGTAGCTGATGCAGTTCAGCAGCAACCAGCTAAAATCAAGCTATTTTTACCGGAACAGAAAGGAAACCACCCAACAGCAGAAGAACAAAAGATCAGCTCCTACTTCACAATATGCTTTTGGAAAAATGCAAGAGAAAAGAGACCAATTTGAATGTAGGTTGGATTAAATATAAAAAGGAATTTGATTCTCTGGCACATTGTATAAGTGCCTCAAAATAATGGGAGTCTATATAAACATCAGAAGCTTTGTGCAAAGATCAATGGCACAGTGGAAGGCACAGTTGGAAGAGGTTAATATTAAGAGAGGAATCTTTTAAGGAGATTCATTCTAAATATTACTATTTTTACTATTTGTCACAGTACTGATTGTTCTGTCAGCAATACTAAATAAGTCAGACTAGGGCTATCAAATGTAAAAAAATATCTGTGAGGCTACCTGTCATGGTTGCCATCCTGCTATCATCATTTCACATCCTGCCATCTGACATTTTTGCAATGCGGAGGGAGGAGATAGAAATAATATCAAGAGTCGAGAGGAAGGACTTCTGGTTTGCCTGCCGCCGACGAAAGACGGTCCCGTTTTTGAACCGCCAGCCCCGCTGCCTGTAGAGCCGCTTCGATTTAAAGAAGCGGCTTGAAAATTCCCAATTCTGAAGGATTTGAGGAAGCGAGTGGGCGAGGAGCAGGTTGAGCCCCTGTGAGCCCCCAGAAAGTCATTACTGGGGAGGAAACAGGCGCGGCTCCCTTTCAACTCGCTGAGACTCCGGACGGCGTGGGACGACTCTGCCCAGCGCACAGCAAGTCGGCTGCAGCAACCTTTCAAGTTAAACAAAATTAACTCCAATAATTAGTGGGAGATAATAACTTGAACCACCAAACCTCGAAACTGCAAGTATTATTATTTCTGTGATTTTGTGATTCAAAGTACAAGCGTGAGTGAGTGAAAGCGGCTTGGAAAATGGCGCCTGGCTTCAGCGTTAACAAGCTGAAAGTGAGAGTGGATTTCTAATGTTACTTCAACTACCTACAAAGTTGCGCTGTCTGTAACAAGGAGGAAAAAGAAAAGAGGAAAAATTCTTTTAAAATAAGCCTGAGCTTGGTTCAATTTAAATCTTATCCCCAATTTGATTAAACCTGGGGGATTTTTTTAGAGGACTTTGTGGTGGTGGAAAAGGAAAAAGGATCTCCTTTTTCAGAAAAGCTAGTCTACGTGGCAGAATGGCTTCTAAGCCTAAACAGGAAGGAAAGGCAGCAGGGGAGGGGATCCCCCACACGTAAACCTGAGCAGCAGCAGCCTCCCAGCCAGCAGAGCCAGAAAAAAGATTTTGATTTTGAAAGTTTAAAAGACTTTATTACTCAGGCTCTGGATGATAAATTTCAAAAGTCACAACAGGAAATTAAGCAGGAGATTAATGAAATTAAAAAGGTGGTTCAAGAGAAATATGACAAGGTGACTAATAAATTAATGACTGTGGTGCCTGGTCTGTCAGAAGCAATTATCAGAAGGATTCTAAGCTGGAAGAATTTAAATCAGAAATGAATGTTAAAATGAAGGATACTGATTACAAAATTTCTGATGCTGATAATAAAATGCAGAGAGTTGAAAATGAAATTACAATGATGCAGTTCAGGTCCATGGAATTCGCCATAAGGCTTAGAGGTATTAAAGAGAATGATAGACAAGGTTTGAGACAGATTTGTGTTGATGCTCTGGCTGTGCTGTTAAAAATTAACCCTGAAGATATTTTTTACAAAATAGACAAAATTTACAGAGTGAATTTGTGGGTGGCCAGACAAAGACAATTGCCTAGAGATGTGGTGATATATTTTACAGATAGAAGAATAAAAGATAAAAGACTGCAAAAGTCTTTTCTCTCTGCTGTGCAAGTGGAGGGAGCTCAGATTGGAGTCTATAAAGAACTACCACCCAAGATGTTAAAAGATAGAAAAGATTTTGGATTTTTAGTGAATGAATTAAAAAAACAACAAATTCCATTTCGGTGGGATGCCCTAACTGGCATAATTTTGAGGTACAATGGAGAAAGATATCGATTAAACACTGTTGAGAAGGCAGAACAATTCTATTCTACTGTTCTTAAAGAGAGCTCACCATCCCCACATACATCCACTGTGTTGGAGATAAAGGAGAGTGACAAGGAGAAGCAACTTCAGCAAGAGATGGAAGAGCAGCTTAAGCAGGTCGAACCAGAGGCAGCGGAAATGCAGGGTGCTACAGGAGGTTTTCTGGAGGAGCCCCTGTTAGAGCCCTCTCCGATTCTGACTACAAGAGATGTGGCTTTGGACCTAGTCCGGATGGCTGAAGCTAAAGACCAGCGTGTAACTCGAGCAATTTCTAAGCAACTTAAAGAAAAGCAACAACAGGAAAGATCTAAGGCACAACAATATAAGAAGGGAGTCAAGAGTACTACACAAGAATGTGAAGCCATGGGGGGAGCAAAGTCGAAGACTTCGGAAGATATTCGGCAATTCTGCTCGTCGCTTCAAAAAAGTCTACATGACGATTAAGTTTCTATCTTGGAATGTGAATGGACTAAATTTACCACAGAAAAGGAAGAAATTATTCACATATTTGAGACAATTTAATAATGATATAATTTGCCTACAAGAAACTCATGTCAGAACACAAGATCAAAAATACTTGATAAATTCAAAACTAGGAACACACTTTATAGCCTCAAATTTGGAAAAAAAGAATGGTATGGTTATTTATATAAATAAAAGACTGTCAGCTAAAATTATAGAAGCAGATGAAGGTGGCAGGTTCATAGCAATTGAACTGCACACAGTAAGTGGCCAAATTTTAGTGATCGGAATTTATGCTCCTAATCAACAACAGGATCATTTTTACAAAACTTTGCACACCAAAATATTGCAATGGGACTATAGATCTATTTTAATCATGGGAGATTGGAATGGAGTAATTGACTCTAAAATAGATAAAAAGAGTTTGGCGAAGTCAAGGATTAGACTACCACAGACTTTTTTTGACATGAAAGAAGATTTGGAATTAAAAGACATTTGGAGAATACATAATCCAAAAGAATTGGACTTTACTTTTTTCTCAGATAGACATAGATCTTTTTCTAGGATTGACTTTATTTTATTATCAGATGATTTACTTGTTAAGACAAAAAGAACAAAGATTTTTCCAAGAACTCTAACCGACCACAGCCCAGTATGGATAGAAATTGAGATGGGAAAGATTGAGAGAAGATCATGGAGATTAAATGAAAATTTGTTTAGATATGAAAAAAATATACCAGAACTTAAAAAGCAGATGAAAGAATTTTTTGAAATGAATTTGAATAAGGGTACCCTATTGAAATCGTGTGGGATGCGAGTAAAGCGTATATGAGAGGGGTACTCATTCATATGAACTCTAAACATAAACTGAATCGACAAAAGAAAAGATCTGAAATGGAAGCAGAAATAAAGAACAAAGAACAGCTACTTATTAAAAATCCAACAGATGAAAGAATACGTGGTGCTATAAAACTTCTGAAAGATCAATTTCAAATGCTTATGGCGGAACAAACTGCAACAAATTTACAATATGCAAAGCATAATACATTTTGTAATGCTAACAAACCGGGCAGATGATTGGCTTATACACTAAGGAAGAAGCAGCGTATACGGACTATTGATAGTATCGATATTGGAGGGAAGGAAATCTTTCAACAAAAATTAATTAAAGAAGTTTTTGTAGATTATTACACTAAATTATATGCTAAAGATGATATGCAGAATGGACTTATAGAAAAATATTTAGAAAATAAAAGAGTTACAAAAATTACCAACCAACAAAAGGAGAGAATGAATTATCCTATAACAGCTGAGGAGATTATTGTAGCAATTAAACAACTGAAAACAGCTAAAGCTCCTGGAACAGATGGTTTAACTGCGGTGTATTACAAAACTTTGCAAGCAGAAATGGTTGAACATCTTAGAGATTTATTTTGTAACATACAACAAGGGGGTAAAATACCCCCATCATGGCAAACAGCTTACATTTCTTTGATACCAAAAGAGCAATCAGGTCCTAAAAAACCTGAGAATTTTAGACCAATATCTCTTCTGAATAATGACTATAAAATATATGCAAAAGTATTAGCCAACAGGTTGATGCCAGTTATCCAAGAGGTGATTCATGATGATCAAGCGGGATTTATAGAAGGCAGATATATGAAGGACAATGTAAGGCAAGTTATAGACTTATTGGAATATCTTGAGAAGAACAAACAGATCCCTGCAGTGCTGGTTTTCTTGGATGCGGAGAAGGCCTTTGATAGAGTGGATTGGAATTTTCTATTAAAGTCTTTAAAAAAGATGGACTTTGGCGATCAATTTATACAGGCGGTTTCAGCAATTTATCAAGAACAAAAGGCACAGATTATTATTAATGGAAGTTTGACAACAGATTTTAATATTGAGAAAGGAACAAGACAAGATTGTCCGTTATCCCCACTGTTATTTATTTTAACACTAGAAGTCTTGTTGAATACAATACGGGACTCGAGTACCTTGAAAGGAATAGTGATAAGGCAAGAGGACTACAGAATAAGGGCATTTGCAGATGATCTGGTTGTTACCCTAACACAGCCGATGGAATCAATAATCCAGATGAAAGACATTATAAAAGACTATGGCACAGTATCAGGATTTAGACTGAACCAGAAAAAAACTAAGATGATAGTTAAAAATATGACACAAGATCGAAAATACGAACTTGAAAGGAGGGCAGGTTTTGAGATTGTACCAAAGGTTAAATATCTAGGAGTTCAAGTTGCAGAATCAAATATGAAATTGTTTCAAAATAATTATGAGGTGTTGTGGTGAGATGTACAGAAAGATATGGAGACCTGGAAAAAACTGCAGCTGTCTTTACTTGGAAGAATAGCAGCAGTTAAGATGAATATTTTGCCAAGATTTCTTTTTTTGTTTCAAATGATTCCGGTGCTTAAAAGTGATAAACAATTGAAAGAATGGCAAAGTGGATTGAATAAGTTTGTCTGGAACGAGAAAAAACCGAGAGTGAAATTGAAAATTATGCAAGATGTTCCAGAAAGGGGAGGTCTCAAACTTCCAAACCTACAATTATATTATGAAGCAGCAGCCTTGACTCAAGCGAGTGATTGGTTTGGAAGGAAAAAGACTGGAATATTGAATATAGAAAGCTTTGATCTTGAATTTGGTTGGCATGCTTACTTATTCTATGAAAACAAAGTGGATAAAGTATTTAAAAGCCATATACTTAGAGACTCCTTGATGAGAGTTTGGAAGAAGCACCGATTCAAATGGGATTACAAAATACCACTATGGCTGGATCTTGGTCATATTATGTGGAATACAAATATAATGTCACTCGGGGGGGGGGGGTTTATATAAAGAAGTTCTTTTTACAGATGCGGGCAGATGGCAACTGAAGACATTAGAGACACTGTTGGATGAAGGGATTAATCTAACTTGGTTACAGTATAATCAACTTCAACTGAGGTGGAAAGAGGACCAAAAAACTGGTATAATGATGCATGAGGAGGAATTGGTTAGACATATAAAAGAGAAAGGTCCAATGCATATTAAAAGGCTTTATAATGTTTTGTTAGAAAGGGATTCAGAAACTGAACTGGTTAAAGATTGCATGATTAAGTGGGCACAAAATTTTGCAGAACCAGTGATGTTGGAAACATGGGAAAAAATTTGGGTTCAGAATGTTAAATTTACACAGTCGCAGAATTTGAGGGAAAATTTTTATAAAATGTTTTATAGATGGCATTTAGATCCTAAGAAATTGTCGTGCATGTACCCTAATGTTCAACCAAAGTGTTGGAGATGTGACTGCTTAGATGCTACATATTATCATATTTGATGGACTTGTAAGAAAGTGAAGGCTTTTTGGATAAAAATTTGGTGGGTTATGCAGAATGTTTTGAAGAAAAAAATTCAGTTTTCTCCACAATTGTTTTTATTGGGTATAGTTAAGGGTTTTACACTGGGTGAAACAAAGTTGATGTTGTATATGATAACAGCAGCGAGATTACTGATAGGTCAATATTGGAAAAATGAAGCTGTGCCCACTATCGAGGAATGGACTTTGAAGATGGCCAGTTTTGCAGAGATGGCGAAGATTTCAGCATATCTAAAAGATCACTCACAAGAGACTTATGAATGGGAGTGGAAAAAGTGGATAGATTATGTGCAGAACAAATATCAAACTAGGAAGTATCAGATAGCTTTTAACTGAAAGTGTTATATAAAGATAGAAATATTTGAATTTTGTGAAGATGAAAAATATATTGGGGATGGAGGGGTTCAAGTTTTATAAAAAGGGGATTTTGATTTGGATTATATTCTGTGGAAGTCTGGGGGGGAGGGGTGGGTTAGGGGGGTTGGGGAGGGTTGGGGGGGTTAGGGAGGGTTAGGGAGGTTAGGGAGGCTAGGGAGGGTTGGGGGGGGGAATGGGGAAAAAAATGTAATTGTAAAACTTTTCCAATAAAAAAAAAAAAGAGTCGAGAGGAAGAATATCCCTACAAATACCAAGGCAACCTTCAAATTGAAAACATTAGCCATACCAAAGTGCAGAATACATCACAAGAGTGAAGAAAATCTTAAAGTCCAACTTTTGTGAAAAAATACATATAACACCTAGACAATTCCAGTCATTAGATGCACTGAACTCAAGTGGAACTAGAAGTCCCAGATAAGAAAATCAGAAAAATAATGATAATGAATTATGTCCTTCATCCACACAGTGTCATTGACAGGCTACTGAAAAATAGGTGGGCATGGAATGTTGCATATACACCACACCATTAAATAAGTTCTCTAGCTCTCCTCATGGGTAAATCTGCTTGTTTTAGGGGGGAAGGGGAGTGTCTGTTTGAGTGAGTGAATCATGTGACTGCAGGGAGGAAAGTTCTCCAGCTCTCCTCATGGGTAAATCTGCTTGTTTTTAGGGGGAAGGGGGGTGCCTGTTTGAGTGAGTGAATAATGTGACTGCAGGGAGGAAGGTACTCCAGTTCACCTCATGAATGAATCTGCTTGTTTCTAAGGGGAGGGGAGAGTGGCTGTTTGATTGAGTGTAAGTGGGAAGTCTTGTTAGCTGTGTGCATGGGAAGAACCAGTTAGATGGTGTCTGCTAGCCTTGGAAGGCAACTTATATAGGACAAGGGAAACTCCAATCTCAAATCTCCACTGCCTTGTGGCTATACCCATCTATGGGAAAGTCTTCAGGAGTTAACCTCGAGGCAAAACCTGAAGCAGAAGTCCTGGAGTGAGGAGGAGTGCTAGAGGAGTAATACCTCTTAAAAAAAATCAGCTGGCCTGGCTGGTAGAACCTCATAAGGACCCCTTTCCAGGGTTACAGGAGAAGGGGGTCAATGGTTTTTGATGGCAGAAGAGAGCTTTATGCCCCAATGGCAGATAAAATGGCAAAACCATCTTCTAGAAGAAGGGAAACTCTGATTACAAACCTCCACTGCCTTGTGGCTATATCTACTACTGGAAAAGGCTTCAGGAGTCAACCTCGAGGCAAAATCCAGAGCCCGAGTCCCAGAAGCAGTTCGTGACTGTGTACAATCACGTTCTGGTAACTCCTGCGACGCAGCTGGAACTAATCGAATCAGCTTTGTAGTTCCTTTGGACTATTTCAGCAACGTGGAGAGGGGGGATCTGCTGCTTGGGTAACAGTCTATCCTCCATATTAATCTACCTAGGCCTCGTGCTCTGGAGAGGACGCTCCAGCTTTGCATACAGCATTGGAACAACACGGGAAGTGGCAGTTACCGGTTATAAGTCTTTGCTTCATTGGCATAGAGCGTGACGCCAGGGGCCACTTTCGTCGGTGAGAGAGGTCATTGTACCTCATTGGGCAGCTACCACCCACCTTAAGCTGGACAGCCCCCAGCCAGTAAGGTGCTGCCCCGCCACGGTCTGTTAATCTCACAGGGTGCGTGGGATTGAGGGTCAAAGCTGACAAGCAGATAGATAACTTTGCACCATGCAACAAACATAAGAAAACTTTAGCCCTAAAGTTGGGCATCTGGCATGTTTGGACAATGACCCCCAGCCTTTCTGACGATTTACAAGAAATAGATGACGTACGTAAAACAGCTGCCATTGACATGGAGTTGAGCAGACTGCAGATGGACATCATTGCCCTTCAAGAGACAAGACTGTTAGACTCGGTATCTATTAAGGAGAAAAACTTCTCGTTCTTCTGGCAGGGAAAACCATCAAATGAGTCTAGGGAATATGGGGTTGGCTTCGCAGTCAGAAACACCCTACTAGGATCCATTACTCCACCTGCTGCAGGAAGTGAAAGATTTCTGTCCTTACAGCTCCACTCATCAGCAGGGCTGGTTACTCTTATTAGCGCATATGCTCTGACATTATCATCTTCAGTAGAATCCAAAGACAAATTCTACGACGATCTGGCTGCTACTATCAAGAAAATCGCTGAGAAAGAACCATTGTTTATCCTTGGCGATTCTAAAGCCAGAGTTGGAGCTGATTATAGTTCTTGGCCCACTTGTTTAGGTCAGTTCAGCGTCGGAAAGATGAACAAAAATGGCTGACGACTGCTGGAGTTTTGCTGCTACTATGGTCTTTGCGTTAGCAATACATACTTTATTTATTTATTTATTTATTTATTTATTTATTTATTTATACTCTCCTCTTTTAAATTTTTAATTTGTGATTTTATAAATTGGGTGTTTTAATCCGTGTTTTGGCCAAAATATTTAATAATTTTAAGGGATTTTTTAATCTTTGTATTATTTGTATTTTATCTTGGCTGTTCACCGCCCTGAGTCCTTCGGGAGTAGGGCGGTATAGAAATTTGATTAATTAATTAATATTTATTTATTTATTTATTTATTTATTTATTTATTTATTTATTTATTTATTTATTTATTTATTGGTTCAATTTATATGCCGCCCTTTCTCCGGAGACTCAGGGTGGCTTACAATGCATTAAGCAATAGCATTCATACTTTTGTATATACCTGCTTAGTAGGGCTTTCGCCCCCCTCCCCCAGCGGCGTTCTTTTTTATACAAAATCAGCTTATTGCCCCCACAATCCGGGTCCTCATTTTACCTACCTCGAAAGGATGGAAGGCTGACAAACAAACAAACACAACAAAGCCTCAACACAGAGTCTCTTGGAGACATCCAAGATCGAAGCATTGGCACCAGCTTGACTTGATTCTTACTGGGCACTCCAACCTCCCCAATATTACAATCACATGCAGCTATCAGGGTGCTGATTGCGATACAGACCACTCCTTGGTGTGCAGCAGAATAAAACTGCAAACAAATCACTCGAAGAAGGAAGGAAGACCACAAATTGACATCAACAAGGCCCGCAATCAGGGCAAAGTGGAGGAATTTGCACAAGCACTCAAGGAAACTCTCCCAGGCCAAGCTGAAATAAATGCATCTGAACGATGGGAATATTTCAAGAATGCTGTTTATAACACCACCTTGTCAGTATTTAGTAAGGAGATCAGAAAGACAGCACATTGGTCTGAAGCCCATTCAGAGGAGTTGACACCAGCCATTGAAGAAAAAGGGAGAGCTCTAATTGTATATAAAGCCTGTTCCAGTGAGCTCAACCTACAGGTTCTGTGAACTGCTCGTAGCAAAGTCCAACAGACCGCCATGAGATGTGCTAACGATTATTGGATGCAGCTTTGTTCTCAGATCCAGATAGCAGCTCACACAAGCAACATCAAGGGGATGTATGATGGCATCAAGCAGGCCTTAGGTCCAACTCAGAAGAAATCTGCCCCTCTGAAGTCTGTTACAGGTGAGGTTATCCAGGACCGAGCACAGCAGATGGCACGCTGGGTGCAGCACTACTCTGAGTTATATTCCAGAGAAAATGTGGTAACTAAAGAAGCATTAAAAACATTGAGTGCCTGCCTGTCTTGGAGGAGCTTGACATTGAACCAACTTTAGAAGAACTAAATATGGCCCTGGATTCCCTTGCCTCTGGCAAGGCACCCAGGAAAGATCCCTGCCAAAGTTCTGAAGTGCTGGAAAGAGAACATCTCCACTGAACTGCATGAAATCTTCTGTCTTTGTTGGAGGGAAGGTGGACTACCACAGGACATGAAGGATGCAAATATTGTCACACTGTACAACAACAAAGGTGACAGTGGTAACTGTAACAACTACCATGGCATCTCTCTTCTTAGTGTTGTAGGGAAGGTGCTTACTTGTGTCGTACTGAAGAGGCTCCAGGTACTTGCAGAGAGAGTCTATCCAGAATCACAGTGTGGATTTCGAGCCAACAGGTCCACTACTGACATGGTATTTTCCCTTAGACAGTTGCAGGAGAAATGCAGGGAACAAAGACAGCCACTTTTCGTAGCCTTTATAGATCTTACAAAGGCTTTTGACTTGGTTAGCAGGGATGGCCTTTATAAAATTCTCCCCAAGATTGGATGTCCACCTCAGCTCCTCAACATCAGGTCCTTTCATGATGAAATGAAGGGCACGGTAGTTTTTGATGGCTTAACTTCAGATTCCTTTGATATTTGAAGTAAAGCAGGGCTGTGTCCTTGCGCCAACTTTATTCAGGATCTTTTTTGCTGTCCAAACATGCTTTTGGAACTGCAACAGAGGGTATTTACCTCCGGACCAGATCAGACGGAAAACTCTTTAATCTCTCTAGATTGAGAGCAAAGTCTAAAGTCCAGCTGAAATGCTTATGGGATTTCCTCTTCGCTGATGATGCTGCCATCACTGCTCACTCTGCTGAAGACCTTCAACAACTTATGGACAGTTTTAGCAAGGCCTGCCAAGACTTTGGACTAACAATCAGCCTGAAAAAAACACAAATCATGGGTCAGGATGTGGATTCACCTCTCTGTATTACAATCTCTGCACAAGAACTGGAGGTCGTCCATGACTTTGTGTACCTCGGCTCAATTATCTCTGAGATTCTCTCTTTAGATACTGAGCTGAATAAACATATTGGTAAAGCGGCCACCACATTTTCCAGACTTACAAAGAGAGTATGGCTTAATAAGAAGCTGACAGAACGTACAAAGATCCAGGTCTATAGAGCCTGTGTCCTGAGCACACTCTTGTACTGCAGTGAGTCTTGGACCCTCTACGTACGGCAGGAGAGAAAGTTGAACACCTTTCATATGCGCTGTCTCTGACGAATTCTTGGCATCACCTGGCAGGACAAAGTTCCAAATAGCGCAATCTTGGAAAGTGCTGGAATTTCTAGCATGTATACACTATTGAAACAGCGATGTCTACGCTGGCTGGGGCATGTCATGAGAATGGCTGATGGTCAGATTCCAAAAGTTCTCCTGTATGGAGAATTAGTGCAGGGAAAGCGCCTCAGAGGGAGACTACAGCTGCGATTTAACGATATCTGCAAGAGGACCTAACGATATCTGCAAGAGGGCCCTGGGAATGGACATTAACAACTGGGAAACCTTGACCTCCGATCGTTCAGCTTGGAGGCTAAAGATGAAGCATGGCCTTCTCCAATTCGAAGAGACACTTGTTTGGCAGGCTGAGGTAAAGAGGCAGTCCCGGAACCAGCGAAATCTGGGGGCTGGGCAGGGGACAGAATGTATCTGCCCTCAATGTGGAAGGGATTGCCACTCTCGAATTAGCCTTTTTAGTCACACTAGATGCTCTTTTAGGACCTCTTTCCGGAGCACAATACCATAGTCTCTTGAGACTGAAGGATGCCAATGAATAAAGAAGAAAAAAAGTCATTGGAAAAATATCAGAACTATGAAGGAGATGCACTGAAGTTAGTATATCATGAAGTTTTATTGAACACCAAAAAGATCAAATGAAGAATAGAAAAGAGATATAACAAGGCAAAATATTAAATGGGCAGTACCCCAAAAAACAGCAGGCAAAATAGAGAACAAGACCTGGCAATAGCTAGGAGCAGGAAATTTGAAGAAAGAAGCAGAGTGTAAGACTTGCCTCTTCCCTCTACTCAAAAAAGTAGAACTCTTGAAGCACTTTACATTTCAAAAAGAAACTTTTATTGAAAGAAAGGTGATAGCAAGACAAGGAAAGCAGGATCTGAAGATTCCTGCGCAATTCCGTTAGGTTAAAGCAGTTAGAAACTCCTCCCCTCAGTCTGGTGTTGAATAGGCCAATCCACAGGTGCGAAGTTGTTTTGAGAATTGCAGGCTGAGAAGGTAATAAGAAGTTGTTCTCAGGTGTCGGTTGCTGGTGGCTCCGGAAGTGAGACAAAACAGATGGCCCTCCCGCTGACATTCCCAAGAAAGTAAATCAAAGTATAGGATAGATAAGCTCCAGGAAAAAGGCTCTAAACTAAAGAATGCACCAGGGCCCTCTCCCCACCAGAATCGCAGCGTCCCGATAGGGATCTATGGGACCTGACACAGATGGGATAATTCTGGTTGCCCAAGACCAACATTTAAGAACAAATGCATATAAAGTTAGAATTGAAAAGACAGTAACAGACAGCAAATACTGTCTCTGCAAAGAAGCTGAAGAAACAGTGGACCACCTAGTTAGCTGCTGCATAAAGATTGCATAGATGGATTACAAACAATAGCATGAAAAAGTAGCAACAATGGTTCATTGGAATATCAACAACAATTATGATTTGCCTGCAAGCAAGAAGTGGTGGAACCACAAAATGGACAAAGTAATAGAAAATGAAGAAGCTAAGATGCTTTGCAACTTCAGAATTCAAACTGACAAGCAGCTGACCTGTAATCCCACAGGTTTAACCATTGTCAGTAAGAAACACAAAGAAGTCTGGGTAGTAGACATCACAGTACCTGGGGACAGCAATAGAAGAGAAAGAGAACCATTATTGCCAGACATTTATTGAACAATGATTTGTTCATATTTAAGAAGCTAGTATTGATTTGAGCAATGCCAAACAATGTCAAGGTCAACACAATGCAGATATGATAAATGAATCTTTACAGTTATGTATATGGTATGGTACCAATAAATGTATTACAAATGTTGTGCCTTCCTTCTTTCTCTTGATTGTCTATCCTAAGTAACCATGTTACTCAAATTTCTAACTTTCCTTTCCCCCTGCAAGGTCAGATGGGTTAAGCTTATGGTCAGTCTATTACACAAAATAAATAAATAAGTAAGTAAGTAAGTAAGTAAGTAAGTAAGTAAGTAAGTAAGTAAGTAAGTAAGTAAGTAAGTAAGCAATTAAAATCTGCCTGCCCTTATCTTACAGTCTTCCACAGTTGGTTCTTCATATATATTCAGTTCCCAGGATTCCCTATCCAGGATGACCAATGTTGAGAATTTTAAAATTAGTCAATATTTAAAGAATACTCAGATATTGCGGAAGGAAATTCTGGAAAACAGCTATATCCATGCCAATTCAAATCCAAGCAATCTATATTTTTATAAGATCTCATTGTATTAAAGTATAGTAAATATTAAAGTTCTTACTTCCTTCAGAAAATCTTCTGATTTACTTAATATGGCTTTGCAGTAGCATACAAAACAATGATAGATGTTTTATGTGAAAAAATTGCCAAATGTTAAGATCCAGTATGTATGCAAAGGTAACATTTTATTTTGAAAAATATATCTTAAGTAATACATTCTAGCTATTCATATTAGTGGTTTATAATATTTTTAGGCATGATTGTAGTGTTATATGATTAATGTAAACAAATATTATGTTACTATAGAAATAGCTGAATTATATAATTACTGTGAATAGCCTAGAAATGGTGTATTAAATGCTTTTTAGTATTAATTCATACTTCAGGTATGTGCTATTTGGGCCTCCGGATATTGTTCAATTGTTACTCCCTTTATTGGTCTTGGTGCCTAGGACTATCAGGAATTGGAATTCAATGAAATTAATTGTTCAGCTGCATATTTATTTTGTGTACATCAGAACCACTTAAATTATTCATGTGTAGTGTCCTATAGGAAGAGAATAACCATTCATTTGAACAGTTCAGTTAAATATATATGCTAATATGGGCTTTTTTCAGCTTTAAATAATAGATTTATACTAACAAAATTTAATACAGTAGTGCCTAGCATTTTATATAGTCTTTCTATACCAGGTTATTTATATACATTTTACATTAAACTTCAACTCATGAACCTTGGATGTTAGATCTCTTTTTATCAACTCAAACAACTCACTGTCAATATTTGATTAAAAGTCCTAGGTCCTAGGAACAGTTTGTTACCTTTTTCAGTTGTATAGATAATCTGAAGTGCAAAGATCTTTGATTGAGGTTTCATTCTATAGGAAAAAAAAGTAGATAATTTTGGATTATGCTTCATCTTGTGACTTCTCCTTTTAGCCTCATGGAAAGACAGTATCTCCCTTATCATTGCCAAGACAGACTCTGTTGGTATTGATTTAGACAGAAAACTTCAATACATTTCAGATTGATTATTTTTTCTAGCACCTCATCTAACGGTAAATAAAACTAATCTATATACCTTTCCACTTCCATTTTATTTCTGATATAATTGTCAAAATAAGTCTATGCATCTGCCAAAAAGATTGTAATATAAATTTCTCAAGGGCAAAAAAGAACAGAATCCTGCCACTTTAATCTGGTAACTAATTTCAGGTATATACGTTTATCTTTGCATACAAATCTTTCTCTCAGACAGGAATTTTCCAATTTATTTTAATGGAGGAATGACATTTGCAAATTTTCATTTGCATATTTGCCTAGGTTGAGAGAAACATTTTGTACTTTTAAGCAGGAAGTTGCTTTTCCTTCCTATTAGTCCCTATTCATTAATGCCTGCTACCATAATATATATTCATCAGAATATTTAACAGAAACAAAGGTGAATCTAGGTCAGCTACCAATCCTAGTTTCTCATTTCATTGCCCTGGATTTTAAAGCATTACCTTTATTTCAGAATATTTTTTAAATTAATATTTTTAATATCATTAAAAAAAAATGCATACTTTCAGTTATACTCTCTCTACTCTTTTCTCAGTTACTAAATCTACCCCAGAAGTTCAGAATAAAATTATATTTATAATTCTAACTTTCGAAGAGGATTCACAAATTTATCACTTATTGTATTAAACAAAAAGGAAGATGATTTTAATTTAATTCTTTCAGGGGAAAAAGCACAGTAATTCTTCCATGTCAGTTTAAGGAATACTAATTCCAGCT
Organism: Pituophis catenifer annectens; assembly: GCF_029215685.1. Classification (NCBI taxonomy): domain Eukaryota; kingdom Metazoa; phylum Chordata; class Lepidosauria; order Squamata; family Colubridae; genus Pituophis; species Pituophis catenifer. Next base: position 31,828,193 of record NW_027256888.1, read on the forward strand.
GAAACAATTATAAATACACTTCTCATTCAACAAAAGAATGCATGTATCCACAAGTATGTGTATGAATGCATGCATGTATCGTATGTTTGTCAGTAAAATTTATTTTGTGAAAAGGTAACCTATTTTATAAAATCATATGTGAACTATTCTCACAGGAACTTCTCTCACAACCAGAACAATCAAGTGAAAATAATAGAACTACAACTGTCTGAATATCAGCAACACCTCAGAGAAAAGATAAAATACATGAATGAAGCTGTAGAACAGTGATTAATGAAAAAAGGGCTGCTGAATTAAATATGACAAAAATGACTAAAGAGATGTAGTTCAACCATGTACAGTTCATGTACATAGGGTTGCCAGGTCTGCTTCCAAAAAATAGCGGACAAGCGGGAGGGGGGGGGTTAAGTAGTAAATTTTTTTAAAAAAATTTACAATTAAATTATATATTTTCTTACAAACATTTTAACACGTATTAAAATAATCACTTCAAAACTTTACTTAAAATTCAAAACATCAAATATATTATAATAATATGTAAAACATTAAATTACATTTTACTTTGCTGTCGTGTGTATTTTTTATTTGACTGCGCAGCTTTGATCAATTCCTTGTGTTTAAGGAATAATTCTTTAATTTCAGTACAACGTTGAGAAATATTAAAAAATATACAAAGTTCACTTCGAACTGATACAAGCAGTCGGTTACGTTCGTCGGTCCACAAATTTCCCATGATGCTGAAAATTTGTTCAACGTTTGCATTTGATACCGGAATTGATGCACAATACTGGAACAGTTTCAGTAAACTCGGAGCTGGCTCTTTCTTGAAAAAGTACGTCCACTTATCAAGGGATGAATTGCTCTGCAGATGAACATAAACTTCTTCTAAGGCAGAAATTTCATCGAAGAGAGTGTTGGGTGGAAGTTCTTCTCGCCATGGTGATAATAACCAGATGTTCGTCATTTCTTCTAAAGTTGGAGGATTATTGCGATCAATTAGATTGAAACAATTTAGTGTCTCATATACTGAATTGGTGAAATTATACCACTTTTCTAGGTACGCATGGCTCTTTGATACAATTGATGGCTTCTTTCTTGAACTTTTGCACGGCATTCTCAGGCAAATGTTTTTCATGTAAGGCAAATAAAACTTTCATTCCAAAAAACTGCTCATCATATTTTTTTTGCAAAGAATCACGCAGCTTATACATAATAATGTGAAGATCACATGCAAGAATTTTCTTGCTTTCCAGCTTCAGTAGGGTGTCTTGCATTATTGACATGAAGAAGTGCGTGAAATATAAATAAATTCTGAAATTGTTGGTTCATCGTCCTTTGCGAGTTCATTTTCCTGATCCGAAATAAGGTTCCAGATAACCTTATGGCACTCATCAGATCCAAGAGAAATAAAATACAATTTTAGAGGTATCCAGTTTAAAAGAAGTCTTTCGACCGCTTTAAACAAACTTAACCAACATGTTGGAACATGGTGCAAAACTTCATGGAGTTCTGACTCGCAAAACTCAAAAAATGATTTCAACTCTTCTCGTTTCTTCGCAGAATTCAAAAATTCAGCAAAAACCTTCAGCACTACATTTTCGATATCAAAAGATAACTGCTTTAATGCATTTTTTGCGCTGTGGTGTAAAATGTGATTATTGCAATGAGCAGCTACAATATTGTCATTTTCCAGCAATAATTTTTGGTAAACAGATTTGTTCACTCCATAATTGACCGATGCATTATCTGCTGAGTAAGCTGAAGCATTATTTATTTCCAATTCATTATCACTAAGAACTCGACACAGCTGATTTTTTATTGATGTAGAATCTTCGAAAGAATCCTCATAAAAGTCTAAAATTTTCACACACAGTCCTTCTTCACAAGTAAAATATTGTGCAACAACGGGATACATTTTGCGATTTCCCTTGTTTGATGCATCAGTGGAGAGAGAAAATGGGATTCCAGTTTTAAGATCATTGAGAACCAACTCAATAGAAAAAGGATACAAAACCTCATTGACAATAGCTGATGATTTGGTTCTTCCACAAGACATCATTTTTACAATTTTTGAATCATCAAAAATTTGCTTCATTAACTTAATACTGCAATCTTAAAAGAAAAGAAAAAGAAATATGGTGTTTGATCCCATGGTAAGTTTCAGCCATTTCAGCTACAGTCACTTTCTCACTGAAAGAGGAGTCTTTAACAATGAAAAACGAATTGATTCGCTTGTTGCTAGAAGCTATTTTCTCCTTATGTAAATGATTTTCTGTGCTTGCATGCTGTGTGACAGCTTTTATACTATTATATTCAATTGTGAACGATTTCTGACACAATTTACAGTAGGCCGTCGTATTTGTTCCGTCAGTTTCGTTGTTGGTAATCCATTCAAAAGTAGCTTCCCAGTCTTTGGTATATTTGCACACTCCTCTCTTTCATTTTAAAGAATTCGAAATCTCGCCGCTGTCACTCTCATCACTCGACGCCATTTTAGGTCAGTCGACACAAGCTACAATACATTTAAAAATGTAAACTGTACATAATTTTATAATATATTTTTATTTTAATCTCATCATTAATTTTTTGGGAGAATCGAGTTCAATGGATATTCGATCTTTCTCTCATTCTAACTTATGAAAAAAAAAAGACAACGCGATTCTGCTATCCTTATTCTCTTAGACTGTACAGCTTTAGATTACGTACCATTTCATCATAAAGCTTTTGAATAAAAAAAATGTCCACTATTTTGTGAAAAAAAAATAGTGAACATAATGTGAAAAAAGTGGACTGTCCGCTCAAATAGTGGACACCTGGCAACCCTACGGATTCTAGCTTTCCAGATTCTGCAATCTGCTTTAAATGGCCTTGTTTCTTGCACACAAATCATTCACGTGTTTTTTGCTGCATGTTACTGCTTTTATTTCTATTTTTCATCTTTAAAGCAGACTCTGCGACAGAAGCACCGCCACTATTAATTATTTTTCTTTTACAACACTTATATTCACCCACAAGCTTTACCATATTCCCATGTCAGTTCATCATCTGGATGTACATCAAGTGCTGTGACAAGCATTTTATAACTTTCTGGTATATCACTAAGTAATAGTGTTGTAACGTGAAAATCTTTTATTTCTTTTCCTATACCCAGAGGTGAGCTGCTGCCCTTGTAACAACTGGTTCATCCAGCACCGAAAATGTGAGTGTGCAAGGCATCAAAAAACCAGTGATTATATAGGACATGATAGCACCAGGGCAAGTGGCCCAATGCTATCACATTAGCCCTGGTTGGAACTACCGGTTCACCTGAACCAGTCCGAACTAGCAGCAGCTCACCACTGCCTATACCTCTCAGACGTTCAAACATTTCCAAGGTGTGCCTTATGTAATCCTGCATATCCTGGCCTTTCATCAGCTTGGTTTGGTATAGCTTTCTGATCAAATACAGTTTATTGCTGAAATTAGCTCTTTCATGCACTTTTTATAATCCACCCCACATTTCACAGTTTCACACTTACATACAGCATATATGTATGATCTGATCATCTTCTGTGTTAAGAGATTGTGCTCTGAGCTTTCTGAGCTTTTTCCATCCACTCATCTGAAGCGTGTTCTGGCCTAGCTTCATTTATACATTACCATGTACCTTCTCTTATTAGCAGCATCTTTGTCTTGAATTTCCAAGACTGGTACTTCTGGTTTGTCAGATTTGCAAATGAAAGCTTTGTTGCAGTTGTGTTACTGGCAATTTTCTTTTATTCTACTTTTTAGTCTTCTTTCTGTTATGGTATCTTGCACGTATTTGCTGTAGCTGGCTATGCCTGGGTCCATAACCTGTTAGAAATTCTGCATAATTTCTACAGAACAAATAGTGCACAATTCACATGGCCTTTTTCTGCTTAACTGCAAGAAGAAAGCAGGAAACTTCATACAGAGAAAAGACATAAAGTTATACCATAGATGCAACTACAAACCTATGTACACTGCCATCTATTCGTTGAATACTGCTACTGCAATACAAAATACATGAACAATGTATTCCAACCGTTTGAAAAACAGGGGACTTGAAATAGGGTTGCCAGGTCTGCTTCCAAAAATAGCGGACAAGTGGGGGGGGGGGGGTTAAGTAGTAAAAAAATAAAAAAAATGTACAATTAAATTATATATTTTCTTACAAATATTTTGACACATATTAAAATAATCACTTCAAAACTACTTAAAATTCAAAACATCAAATATATTATAATAATATGTAAAATATTAAATTACATTTTACTTTGCTGTCGTATTTTTTATTTGACTGCGCAGCTTTGATCAATTCCTTGTGTTTAAGGAATAATTCTTTAATTTCAGTACAACGTTGAGAAATATTAAAAAATATACAAAGTTCACTTCAAACTGATACAAGCAGTCGGTTACGTTCATCAGTCCACAAATTTCCCATGACACTGAAAATTTGTTCAACATTTGCATTTGATACCGGAATTGATGCACAATACTGGAACAGTTTCAGTAAACTTGGAGCTGGCTCTTTCTTGAAAAAGTACGTCCACTTATCAAGGGATGAATCACCGTGCAAATGAACATAAACTTCTTCTAAGGCAGAAATTCATCAAAGAGAGTGTTGGGTGGAAGTTCTTCTCACCATGGTGATAATAACCAGATGTTCGTCATTTCTTCTAAAGTTGGAGGATTATTGCGATCAATTAGATTGAAACAATTTAGTGTCTCATATACTGAATTGGTGAAATTATACCACTTTTCTAGGTATGCAATGGCTTTTTGATACACGTTGATGGCTTCTTTCTTGAACTTTTGCACGGCATACTCAGGCAAATGTTTTTCACGTAAGGCAAATAAAACTTTCATTCCAAAAAACTGCTCATCATATTTTTTTTGCAAAGAATCACGCAGCTTACACATGATAATGTGAAGATCACATGCAAGAATTTTCTTGCTTTCCAGCTTCAGTAGGGTGTCTTGCATTATTGACATGAAGAAGTGTGTGAAATATAAATACAATTCTGAAATTGTTGGTTCATCGTCCTTTGCGAGTTCATTTTCCTGATCCGAAATAAGGTTCCAGATAACCTTATGGCACTCATCAGATCCAAGAGAAATAAAATACAATTTTAGAGGTATCCAGTTTAAAAGAAGTCTTTCGATCGCTTTAAACAAACTTAACCAACGTTTTGGAACATGGTGCAAAACTTCATGGAATTCTGACTCGCAAAACTCAAAAAATGATTTCAACTCTTCTCGTTTCTTCGCAGAATTCGAAAATTTGGCAAAAACCTTCAGCACTACATTTTCGATATCAAAAGATAACTGCTTTAATGCATTTTTTGCGCTGTGGTGTAAAATGTGATTATTGCAATGAGCATTCGATCTTTGTCTCATTCTAACTTATGAAAAAAAAGACAAAACGTGATTCTCCTATCCTTCTTCTCTTAGACTGTACAGCTTTAGATTACGTACCATTTCATCATAAAGCTTTTGAATTAAAAAAATGTCCACTATTTTGTGAAAAAAAATAGTGAACATAATGTGAAAAAAGTGGACTGTCCGCTCAAATAGTGGACATCTGGCAACCCTACAGCCTTACAATAGTAACATAAATAGAACTGGTAAACTAACTAAAAATCAAAACCAAAGTTGAAAATAATATTTTAAGTATTACTGAGTGTTGTTCAGAAGAAATATCATCATCATTAAAACACTGCAGAACAAGAATAAATGAATAAAATCAGGTAATAAAAAATACAAAGCAGAGAATTCTAATAGAATAGTGGAATACTAAATAATAACAACTTTACACAAACAGAGTTAGTAAACCAGATTACAGCCCTTGATCACATAATGACTAAGATTGTACAGAAGACATTGTAGATCAATTGCGAAACAAGACTGGAAGAGATGGAATTCAAATACACCATTAAAAAACTAAAACAGTGATAATCTAATTTAGCCTGCCTCCATTGTGGACTGGGGATAAGGGAAAGGTTAGGTAATCAACATATGTCTTCTATAAAAAAAAATTGGATATCTCCATCTTACAGTTAATAAAAGTGCAGATTAGCCAAAACTATTGTTTTAGATTTGGAAAATAAAAAATTGGTGGTATATAAGTGCCCAGAGAATTAGGAAACATTTCAACATATTAATAACAAGAAAAAACTCAAGGAAACAGTTGGTCCACTAAAGAGAAAAGATGGCAAGGAAGTAACAGGCAGAAGGGAGAAAGCAGAGCTTTCTTTGCAACAGTCTTCACGCAAAAAGAAATTATAGCCCAACGTACCAAAAAAGCTACTGTAAAAGACAAACCAGAAATGAAAATTAAAATAAGTAAGAAAATGGTAAGAGAACATCTATCTGTCCTTGATGAATATAAATCACTGGGACCTGACAGATTACATCCCAGGATTCTGAAGGAGCTGGCAGATGTTATCTCAGAACCTGTACCATATCTTTCAAAAATCCTGGAGCACTGGGAAAGTACCTGAGGATTGGAAGAGGGCTGATGTGGTTCGTCTCTTCAAGAAAGGAGGAAAAAAACAGTCCCAGGAAACTACAGACCAATCAGTCTAACATCAATACCTGAAAAAATCTGGGAAAAGATAATAAAAAAAAAGATCTGCCAACATCTAGAAATGAGTAAAGTAATAACTAGAAGTCAGGATGGTTTTGTTAAAAACAGATCATGCCAAACCAATCTTTTTTTTTTTATTGAAAAGTTTTACAAAAAAACAAAAATTTTCTTTCCCCCCCACCCTTTCCCTCCCCTCATCCCACCCTCCTCCCCAGACTTCCCAGAGCAAAATACAAGGTATTTCATTTAACAATCATAAACTAGATTAAACTACTTATCCTCAGACTACTAACTCCTCCCCTGAAACCTTAACTCCACTATAGATAACATAATACTACTTAATGTTCATTCATAAGCTATTTTATATTTTCTTGTCTGATACTTATTTTGAATATAATCAATCCATCTTCTCCATTCCGATACGTATCTTTCTTGTGTATAGTCCTTCAAGTACGCTGAGATTTTCGCCATTTCTGCTAGGTTCGTTACTTTCAACATCCACTCTTCAATAGTAGGCAAAGAGTCCTTCCAATATTGCGCTACCAGCAGCCTAGCTGCTGATATTAAATTCAAAATCAATTTAGTCTCTGATACTGTACAATCCGTAGTTATACCCAATAGGAACAATTGAGGAGTAAATTTCAACCTTCTTTTCAGAGTATTCTGCATTACCCACCAAATTTTTATCCAAAATGCCTTGATTTTCTTACAGGTCCACCATATATGATAATAGGTTGCATCATTACATTCACATCTCCAACATTTAGCTTGCAAATTCGAGTACATACATGATAATTTTTTAGGATCTAAGTGCCATCTATAAAACATTTTATAAAAATTCTCTCTCAAATTTTGTACTTGTGTAAATTTAACATTTCTGACCCAACTGTTTTCCCACGTTTCCATCATCACTGGTTCCTGAAAGTTTTGTGCCCATTTTATCATACAATCCTTAACCAATTCCGTTTCTGAATCTATTTCCAATAAATTTTCTTTACTATTTTCTTTCAGGCCTCTCAATCTCAAAGCAAACTCCATGGACCTGTACTGTAACATTACCAATTCATCATCCACTTTCTCTGTTCTGGTCATAACATTTCCCATTTTGCTTTCCAAATTTAAATTGGCTTGATTAATTTCTTCAACTTTCCCATCAAGCTGGATGGGAAACAATATCTTCTCTTATTTCATCATGTTTCTCTGCAACCACTTCCTTAATTGAACTTATATCCTCCTCAACTTTCTTTAATTTCCCTTCCACAAGTAATGTTAAGTTATTCATAGCTTCTTTCATTGCTGTTGCTTGATTATTCATGGCTTCTTTCATAAATTCTTTAAAATCATTAAGTGCCGCCTCCTGACTCTGACTCTGACTCTGTGAATCAGCCGGAAGTTGTGCTTTCTGTGTCACCACTGACACAACTGGAGAACCTCCCCCTCCTTTAACAACTCCTGGTTTCACTTGTTTAGAAGCCATTTTTTTCCCCTTCTAAAGAGATCTTTTTTTTCCCAAAGCCACAAAGTCCCTTAAACAACTTTAAAATGTTTGTAATTTATAGTCTCTAATTTATCAGGCAGGATAGTTTTTTTTTCTCCACAAGCTCTCACTTCTCAGCAGTTAATAAGCAGCTAATCCACTCTCCCAGCGCAAAGTTCTCAACAAAGACGCCATCTTCAGCCTCCAGCTCAATGAAATTCAGTTTGAAACAAAGTAACTTCGGAGTTAAGCTCTGTACTTTTAAAGCTTGTTTTCCTGTTTCCGCTCTGCCTGCGCTTGTAATCAGTCAAACTCACTTTTGAAAGCAGGATCGGATCGCGGCTTCTCGCTCTGCTTTCGCCGAGTTGTCCTGGCTTCGGAACTTCTTGGCGGGCTGACTGGGGAGCTCTCACCCTCCAAGCCTCTGGAAATATTCCAGAGGGCTTTCGGGGAGCTCTACTCTCGCCCACCGGCTCTCCTCTCCTTCTTTTCCTGAAGGGGAGGTTTTTCAGCCACCAGACAGCCGGTTTGCACTGTCAAAGCGGTTTTTACGAAGAGACAGGGCTGGCGGTCTTAAAAGACCGTCCACGGAGCCTTCGGTGCCGACCAGAAGTCCCATGCCAAACCAATCTTATTTTATTTTTCAACATAGTGACTAAATTAGTAGACCAGCGAAATACTGTGGACATAGTATGCTTAGATTTCAGTAAGGCACTTGACAAAGTAGACCACAACCTGCTTCTTGGTTATAAACAGTTTTTATTGGGGTTTTTTTTCTCCTCTCCCACCTTCACCCACATCTTTCTTTTTTTTTTGAACAGAGTGTTGGTTGTTTCTTATCTTATACAATTAGTCAAATTCAAATACATTTTACTCAATTACAATTTTTACCAATATCGTCTTCTCCTTTTTTTTAAACATACCTCAGTATTTCTATACTTGCATACATAAAACCTTCTTCATTTATCCCTAAATTCTAACTTTACTATTTGTACATATTTATCCTCTTTTATTCTTAAACAATTCATTCTTTATCTTAATATATTTATATTTGTTTGTTCCGAGCTGCCTTTCTTCCACTTCATCTTTTATTGTACAGCAATCTTTCTCCTCAAACCTACTCTCTCCCTCTTCTCCTTCCAACTTTCTTTCCCCAGCTTCTTCTTCTCTTCTCTACTTCCCCTTCCCTTCTTCTTCTCCTCCTCTCTTGCCCCTTGTCTTAACTTCTCTCCTACTCTGATTTCCCTTCCCTTCCTTCCTCCCTACTCTTCCATCCCTCTCTCTCCTTCCTCCTCCCTTCCAATTCTTTTCCCCTCCTTCATCTCTCTCTATTGCTGTATTCATTTTCAATTTAATATTTTCCATTGTGGAGTCCAGGCAACTCTGATCCCTTGTCTTTTTAATAATTAACGATATATTTCATCTTGTTCTCTTTTTTCCTTCAAATCTTTATTCAAGCAATTTTCTAATCCCTTATCTTTTTTACTTTTACCAATATATTTTTTTCTGCTTTACTTCTTTCAAGTATAACATTTAAATCATTTTTATCATTTCAATTTCATTCAGTTTTACATTCAATTTCAATCATTGAATATATTTCTCAAAACATCTTAACAATATATTTCCACTTCTTCAAATATATTTTTATAAAGCGCATCTTAATAATTTCTCATTTTACCCAATCCAATTAGTTCTTAAAATATTCTTAATTTGTCTTCTTTTCTCTTTTTAATTATATTTCAAATATATAGTTTGAAATATTCCAATTATTACATTTCCCCCAACTGGTTTATTCATATAATTAAAACTTATCATTCTATAGACCTCCAATATTATTGAGCATGTGACATTTATTACAGTTTTCCCATTGTTTCTACTTTTCTTTTCCTCTTTTGTATCTTTTTATTATTAATCCCAATGTACTTATTTTATATTTTAAAATTGTGAAATCTTTGCCCTTTATTTCCCATTGTTTTCATCCCTTTTCCCTCTTTCTTATATTTCCACTGTAAATCCCAATGTAATCATTTATGTTTCTAATATTTTTTCTTCTCCTCCACCCTCTTTTCCTTCTTTTCCTTTTGTTTTCCCTTCTTCCTTTCTTTTGTATTTTAAAATTCTGCACTCTCCTATTCTGCCTATATTTCCCATTGTTTCTCCTTTCTCTTTCCTTTTTTGTGTCTTTCCATTGTTAATCCCAGTATTCTTATTTTGTATTTTAAAATCATAAAATCTTTTATTTTGTTCTTTATTTCTTATTATTTTCAATCTCTTTTCCCTCTTTCTTAACTTTCCACTGTAAATCTCAGTGTAATCATTTAAATTTTTTATATTTTCCTATTCCACCCTCTTTTCCTTCTTTGTTTCTTTTCTTTTTGTTCATACTTAATATTACAATTATTTAATTTTCCATAGTCAGTCTCTTTGTCTTTGTCTTCTTCATTATCCATCTCTCTCTTTCCTGTTTCTCATTAGTTGTTTCCTTTTCATCTTCAGTGCATTCTACCTCTGTCTTTACCTCCTCAGATTTCAATTTTCCATGCAAATTTATAATCATTTCCTTTATTTCCAAACACATCGTCTTTATCAGTTCATTAAGTTCCTGTTCCATTTTATTCTTTCCGGGTTGATATTATTCCAGTTTTAAGTCGCATTAAGGTCCTTCTTTTATAATCATCAAAGTCTATCCTCTTGTAGGCAAAACATATCCTCCTTAGTTCTCGCCAGTTATCTTTTTAAAAGTTCAAGGTTTTGTGTTTTTTTCCTCTCATTTCTTCAAAGATTTTCTCAAAGTAGACAATTCCACATCATGCTCTTCCTTCTCCTGCAGATGTCTCTCTATAATCCACAGTTCCACTCGACTAATTAACAAATCACCATTTTATTTGTAATCCATATCCGTGTTTACCGAGTCATAAAAAAGAAAAAGCCAGTTTTCACATCTTCTTTCACCTTTATATACAACCAATCAGTTTATAATCCAATCCAAATTGAATCCAAGTTCCAGGTTTACATTTCCATTTGTCAATCACTTTTAATTCTTTATTCGGGTTCTTCTATGGTGCGCTTGTCATTCTCACTTTCTCTTTCCATCCGCCATCTCCCTCCACCGCTATTTAGCCACAAATTCCACGCCGGGGTGATTTTAGTAATAGTTTAGTAGTTAAAAATATTTAGAATTTTCTTTTTATTGTCTGTGGGTTAGCAATCACTCACCCAACACCAGCACTCTGTCCAAATCTTCCCTCCTGCACATCGCTTGCTCCAGAGGCTCCAGCTTCATGGCGATTCATCCTGATTGCCGCCCCCCATCACCGGCTCGGAGAGAGTTTCTCGGGCTATCCAAGGGACTTGCCTGTCCCTCTTTAGACACCGAGCTGCCTCCCTTTCTTCACTGTCCCTACAGGACAGTTTCAATCTGAAGACCCCCCGGTTTTGGTTTGTCTGGCTGGTTTTTGCTGCACTCGTCGGAGCCCGCATTTTCCCAGCCAGTCACGCCGCGCCGCTTCCGGATTCTCCTACCTACTTCTTGGTAAGTAGACTAGTCCAGGGGTGGGCAAATGTCGCTCTTTTACTACCTGTGGACTTCAAATTCCAGAATTCCTGAGACAGCCAAGCTGGCTCAGGAATTCTGGGAGTTGAAGTCCACAGGTTGTAAAAGAGCCACATTTGCCCACTCCTGGACTAGTCTAAAGAAAAGAAGAATTCAGAGTGACATGATCCAGTATTTGAGCAGCTGCCACAAAGAAGACGGGGTCAAATTATTCTCTAAAGCACCAGAGGGCAGGACAAGAAATAATGGTTGGAAACTATTCAAAGAGAGAAGCAATCTGGAATTAAAGAGAAACTTGCTAACAGTGAGGACAATTAACCAGTGGAACAGCTTGCCTCCAGAAATCATGGGCAGTCAATCTCTGTAGGTTTTTATGAAGACACTGGAAATTCACTTGTTTGAGATGGTATAGGTTCTCCTGCTTGAGCAGGGGGCTGGACTAGAACACCTCCAAGGTTCCTTCCAGCTCTATTCTATTAAAGTTCCCTTTCATTGTATTCATTTTATGTATTCAATTAATGCTTATACTTATATATATTATCTAATACGTACTCGACAAAATAAAATAAATAAATAAATAAAATAAAATACATATGGAAGGGACCTTAGAAGTCTTTTATGTCCAGCTCCCATAATGCCCATACCCATAATGCAATGCCCGTCCCGCATGCCTCGCCCCTCTGCACATGTGCGCAACCCCCCTGCATGTGCGCACAGCCCCCCTCTTTTGGCCTCACATCCCTGTCCTAATGTTCCCTTTAATTATATTCATTTTATGTATTCAATGCATCCTTATATATATTATCTAATATGTACTCGACAAAATAAAATAAATAAATAAATAAATAAATAAAATACATATGGAAGGGACCTTAGAGGTCTTTCATGTCCAGCCCCCTGCTCAAGCAGAAGACCCTATACCAGTGATGGCTAACCTTTTTTCCTTCGGGTGTCAAAAGCATGCACGCACACACTATTGTGTGCACGCACGTGCCCACACCCATAATGCAATGCCCCTCCCGCATGCCCCGCCCCTCTGCACATGTGCACAACCCCCCTGCATGTGTGCACAACCCCCCCCCCCTTTTGGCCTCACATCCCAAAACAGCGCTGGGGGGGTGAAAGCCTTTACCTCCCAAAACAGCTGGGAGGGGGAAAAAAAGCCTTTGCCTCCCAAAACAGCTGTGGGGGGAAGCTTCCCAAACTGCTGGGAGTGGGGGTAAAGCTTCCAAAATGGCTGGGGGGAGGGAAAAAAAGCCTTTGCCTCTCAAAAATGGCTGGGGGGGGGAAGCTTCCAAAATGGCTGGGAAGGGAGAAAAAACCTTTGTCTGTCAAAATGGCTGGGAAGGGGAAGAAAATCTTTGCCTCCTAAAACAGCTGGAGGAGAGGGGGAAAAAGCCTTTGCCTCCCAAAACGGCTGGGGGGGGAAAGCTTCCAAAACGGCTGGGAGGAGGTAAAAAAGCCTTTGCCTCCCAAAACGGCTGGGGAGGGGAGGGGAAAAAAGCCTCGCCTCCCAAAACATCGCTGGGAAGGGAATCTCCGGAGATCTGGCAAGGCACAGGCAGCAGAAAGCGAGGAGAAAGTGCATGCCGCTTGCAGGGCAGACCCGAAAATCAGCTGGCCAGCGGGAAGCGATTGCGCATGCACAGTAGAACTGACCTACGTGACGGCTTGCATGCCTGCAGAGAGGGCTACGTGTGTCACCTGTGGCACGTGTGCCATAGGTTCGCCATCATGGCCCGATACCATTTAAGACAAGTGACAGTCCAATCTTTTCTCAAAAACCTCCAGTGATGAAGCATCCACAACTACTGAAAGCAAGTTGATCTACTGGTTAATTGTCCTCACTGTTAGGAAGCTTCTTCTTAATTCCAGGTTGCTTCTCTCTTTGATTAGTTTCCATCCATTGTTTCTTGTCCTGCCCTCTGATGCTTTGAAAAATAAATTGACCTCCTCCTCTTTGTGGCAGCCTCTCAAATATTGGAATACCGTTATCATGTCCCTCTCTAGCCCTTCTTTTCTCCACATTAAATTTCATTTTGTTGGATAGGGCCCATTGTTCAAATCTGTCCTGATCCTGATCTTGTCTTCTGGGGTGTTGGCTATACCTGCCAGCTTAATGTCATCTGCAAATTTGTTGAATTCCCCTTCTATTCCCTCATCTAAGTCATTTATGAAGATATTGAAGTGTACTGGGACTAAGACGGAGCCTTGTGGTACCCGACTGCTTATTTCCCACCATGAAGATGTAGTACCATTAAGGACTATTCATTGACCACAATTTGTTAGCTAGATACAAATCCATCTGATGGTGAAGCTGTCTATTCCACATTTTTCCAGCTTACCAAGAAGTAGGTTGTGGTCTACTTAGTCAAATGCCTTGCTGAATATACTATGTCACTTTGCCAAAGAATGAAATAAGATTGATTTGGCATGCTCTTTTTTTAACAAATCTGTGCTAGCTACTAGTTATAAGTTTATTTGTTTCTAGATGTTCACAGTTCTGTTTTTTGATTATTTTTTCTAGTAACTTCCCAGGTATTGATGTTAAGCTGATTGGTCTGTAGTTTTCTGGGTCTGGGTTTTTTTTTCTTCCTTAATGGTTCTTAGATAACATCTACCAGCTCCTTAAGAACTCTGAGATGCAAACCATCAGGTCACGTGGTTTATATTCATCAAGATCAGATAGGTATTCTCTAGCCACTTTCTTGCTTATTTTAATTTTTATTTCTAGCCTGTCTTTTACAGTTATGTTTTTGGTAGGTTGGCAGATAGGTTCTTTTTGCGTGAAGGCTGATGCAAGAATGAGTTAAGCAGCTCTGCTTTCTCTTTACTGCCTGTTAGAGAAAGGGAAAAAAAAACACTCTTGCAAAAAGATCTGTACTTCATTCATTAGAGAAAGAGAGAAGGAAAAAGAACACTCGTCCAATCAAATCTGTATGTAATTCATTTTGCAATAATGTCTGTGTAAGCATGCTCTGTTAATGTATGCAGTCAGTATTGAAGAAAAACAGTTAAGTCTATATAAAGAAAATTTTCTCAATAATGAAAAAAATTGTCAACGCTATTATTTTCTTAATGTCATCAGAACAAAGAAACAAAGGAACTGCAGTCTGATTACAGAACTCACCAGAATCAATTTATTTGCATCCAAATAAATGTCTGATTTCCAAGATTTCTTTTCTCTCCAAGTCCAGTCTTTTCCTCCGTTCACTTTTCTTTCCTGTGGTTGCAATTCTGTGCCTGTTTGGATTTTTGTTTATTGGTTTTTAATTAGATTAATCAGGAGAGCCCCACTTCTGCATGTCTGCTTTCTTCAGCAGTTTCTGGAAGTGGAAGGTTTCTTCAAGAATCTGATAAATCTTTCACAGTCCCATATTCATATATGTCTCCTGCCACTTTCCATTCTGACATGTATGTTGTTTTTTTCCTATAGCATTTTTTATTTA
This sequence comes from Pituophis catenifer annectens, assembly GCF_029215685.1. Lineage (NCBI taxonomy): Eukaryota > Metazoa > Chordata > Lepidosauria > Squamata > Colubridae > Pituophis > Pituophis catenifer. The sequence goes on from NW_027256888.1 coordinate 31,843,261, forward strand.
GCATCATATAGAAACCCAGGTTTTAGTTCACTCTCAGCCACAAAAACTCAGTGGATTACTTTTGGCTCATCATTTTTTGTCAACCCAACCTATCTCACAGATTGATTAGTGTGGGGATTAATGGTAGGAACAGAGTACTAGGTACTGAATGAAAGGCAGTTTATAAATCAAATAAACAAATGTGTTGAAAGACATTATTGATATAATCATTGAACTAGGCAATATATGTTCAGGTTCAAAACTGAATACATCCTTGTACAACTTACATTTCAAGCAAGGAACTGCTTTATTTCTGACTCAATTGTAGAAAGTATGACTTTAGATATCATATGACAACTATAGGCATCTGGTACAAACTACAATGATGGAAAAAGTGATAAAATATATTTTGTGACATTAAGTCAAACTCTGGTTTTCCATACTTGCATTCTAGTATCAGATGCAGGTAGGTAACTCTTTTAGATTTTTTGTCACAGCATCATCTCACCTCTCTAGTCTCTTGCAAATCAATCTTTTAGTGCTTTGCACCCTTTTTGGAAAATAGAAATAGTTTCCGCTTTAAGATGGCTGCTGTATGGTAAGATTTTCTTTTTTCTTTTACCAACAATCTTCTGATTTCACTGCTAAAACTGATTCTTTGGCAGTGCTGCTCCCTGGTTTTGAATGAGAGCCCTTAGGAGTGAGCCTAAAACGTAATTTCAAGCAAAAAACCACTAGATAACCAATCACGTAAGGAGGAAAAAATAAAGAGAAAAAATAAATTTTTAAAAAGACATAATGAAGTAGAGTGATGGAAAGGATGTAAATCCCAGTTACAAAGTAGGAGATATGAGAAACATACCCAAGATCCATAAACAACCAATAAGATATTGACAGGCTTGAACAATGGGCCCTATCCAACAAAATGAAATTTAATGAGGAGAAAAACAAGGTTCTGTTCAGGAAAAACCGAAGGTACAAGTACAGATTAGGCAAAACCTGGCTCAAAAACAGTAACTGTTAGAGGGACCTTGGAGTTGGTCACTTAAGGGACCTTACAGTCATGAAGGGTCTCCCTGTGAGAGGGACCTCACAGTTGGTCACTTAAGCATGAGTGCGGCAGCAGTCAAAAAAGCTAATACAATCCTTGGTTCAGTGGTGGGTTGCTACCGGTTTGGCCCGGATCGGGCGAACCTGTAGCGGTGGCAGCAAGAGGATTCGACCATCCTCCCGGATGTCTCTGTACATGCGCAGAAGCTTCTGTGCATGTGCAGAAGCTGTCAGATATTGCCTGCATATGATGCACCAGAGACTAGAAGGGGTTAAGTCTTTACAGACATCACATGTGACTATATCAGCCAATGAACTTTCTTATTGGACTCTTACCTAGAAACCACTTGGATATCTTCCCCTTTTCTCTCTCTCTCTCTCTTTCATCTATCTCTCAGCGAGACAACATGTGAACTTCTCTCTCCTCTCAACATCTGAGTCATACAGTTACGGTAAAAATGTAACAGGACACCCTGTTCATTATCGTATGCATGTATATATTTGTAAATAATAAAAACAACCTTTTGAACCTGAAGCTGTATTGACCAAATAACTTCCTCATAGAACCAAATGAGCACAACCATCAATATATATCTGATAAATGGTAGCAGACGATGAAAAATTATTACTCAGATTTATGACTTTTTTGTAAATTTTAAAATCATAGAACGATTTTTTCTAACATGGAATCCTTGAACCTGAATGAACTATCTTTACAAGAGATTGATGCATTAACCATATCCTTAACAAAACAGCACCAATCATTATCCAAAAGACTAAAAAAACTTTTTATTGAAACTACGCAGCAAGTACAAACCTCTTTACGAAAGGACCCAATTTTTTTCTCCTCTTCACCTGAACACCGAAAGAACAGAACCACGTTTACAACAACCTTGCTTCGATCTCAATTCTACTCCACCTCATGACTATCATCAAGGACTTCAACCTTCTGCATCCCTTGTATGTTCCAACCCTATAACTTCAGACCAACTTTTATTTTTTCAAGCTTTTCCAATAGCATTTATATCAAGCTTTATATGCAACAAGCCTACTAAATGCAGGCTGGACTCCTCAAAGAATTCTTGAACTGTTAAACACCGTTTCAACCTCACCAGACCTGGTAAGCGACAATTTTTTGCTTCAACCCATAGATTCTCAAACTGACTTTTTAAACACCCATTATATTAAAAATCCTCCCTCCCCACCTATTGATTTTATTGCTTCCAATATGGCTTCCACCTTCCCCGAAAGCATGGCTTCAAAAATGGCTGACAAAATGGCCGCCCCCACACTCCACCATGTGGTCCACAAAATGGCCAACAATTTATATGACCACATTTTAAACAAAATGACGTCTACCACTTCAGACCACAAGGTCTCAACCAACCCCCTTAACCCCATACATCCTACTACCCACCCCACAACTGGAGATATTCAGACTAATTCCCTACCTTCTTCATCCAGAGAACCGAGTTCGAATCCTCCCAATTTTTTTTTCAATTTTCAGAACTTTTCTATTTTTGCCACCGCTGCAGATCTCCCCTTCTATACCGCTGCCAATATACCAATATTGTCTCCAATGTAAAAAGATCCTTTTCAGTCTTTGCAGCAGCCGCCTCGCCCCCCTTATCACCGAAGATGCCGCCACTGCCGCTGCCGCTGCCACCTCCAACACTACAGATGCCCTATCCAAACAACAAATTCACACGATTTTTGCAGCCTTTGCATCAAAACCCAACCTACCTTCTACAGCAGCAGCTCTTCCGAATCAAACTACAACCACCACTTCCATTATTCCTCCTATCATTGAATCACCTACAACATCTTCTATCACACCAAACGACTCCAATCAACAATCCGACATTCAATTACCTATCTCTGCTGACAGTAACTCATTTCAGCCTTCTATTACTGTAAACTGTGATGATTTAAATATTGAAACTAATAATTCTTTGTCTTTATCTACTAATGTAAATTTATCTTTAGAAATTGAAACTATTTTGCAACATTTTAAACAACATGGCCCATTACCTTTATCACCAAAATTCAAAAAATTACAAACCTCAGGTAATAATTTCCCTACTTGGGAACAAGAAACTCATTTACATCTTTTAAGAGAAGGCACATTTCTTATAATTGAATCTCCCCCTGATAAGCCTTGGTCATCTGACTTAACTTTTCTTCACAATAGTGTTTATGCCACTCTTATGTCAACTTTAGAAAGTGATATTGTTCATTCTATACCTACTGGTTTTACTGCACAAGAAGTATGGCAATGCTTACAAAAACATTACAACCCTCGCCTGCAACTATCGCTACTCTTGCCGGTGACTTTTATAGCACCTGTCAGCACCATATATAAACCTGACACATCTATGGCCAAACATCTTTTCCACCTCGAATCCATGCAAAAACAACTGATTCAACGCAATCATCCTGTACCTGAAACTGCCATGATTGGTATCATTTTCAATTCTATTAAACACATCCCTGGTTGGTCAGGATTCATTAATAGTCTCCACTCCTTAGCCCCCCACATGTACACTGTCATTGAAATCAAATCCAAATTAATAGATGAAGATAGAAGACTCTATCATACTGATAGATACCCTACTTCTTTTGACCACCCTTTTTACCCTAAACATGATTCCCATCCTTCACATTCTTCACACAAACCCTTCTACCAAAACTGGCAGAAACACCCCTCTCAATATCAAAATAATTTTAATTATTGTAACTATAGAGGACATTATCATACCTACAACTCCCATCCTCCACACGGTGACAACACCACCCACACTCATGATACAAGGGGATACACCCCTACAGACAAGACTAACAAAAGAAATCATACTATCAAAGAACATACTGAACCTAAAAGATCCATGCCCACTGAATTTTACATTAGAAAGTGTCCCACACACAAAGATTATAAAGACAGAAGGGGACAACACACTGAACAATCTATATATTCTAACTCCGAATCCCAAACATTTGGCATCTTTCCCAACACCCAACAATACCTGCATGGCACCACGCACCTATGGGTCATCGATTTTGGAAGCATACACCATACCACCAATAACAAATCCATATTATATGATATTCACCCAACCAATATTTCTATTACAGCAGCAAATGGTACTTCCAATACAGTTGAATATGAAGGCTCTATCTTTATACCTGGTATAGGGACATTAGTCAAGTGCTCTATACACCTATCTTTGGCCACAATATTTTGAGTATGTCAGCACTTCAAGCTGCATTTACTCTAGTGCTGACATAAGAAGGAGAAGCGGAGGCGTCTGGAAAGGGACATTTGACTTTTCACCTACTTATTTTCCCTGGAGATAATATCCCCTAGGAGATGGGATGAGAGGGAGGAAATTCCTTTGAGTTGGAGCAGTAGATTAGGGGTAGAGTGACTTGGAAGATGGCCAATGAGTGCAGAGGAGTGGGGAACGGAAAGGGAGGGTTTTGGGTCTGGAAGTCAGTGTTGGCTGCAATAGAGTCGGAGTTAGAATGTCGTGCTTAATAAGACTTTGTTTGAAATGCAATTTATTTGAGAAGACCTCGAAATCTGACAGAGTACTTCAAAATTAGGTAAAATCGATTTTAAAGTATCTCTTGATATCAACATGGTTTTATAAAATCCAAACATGATAACACTATTATTGCTAATATTTCTGTCATTAATGATTTACCTTTTCTTATTCCAGATTCCTTTATATCATCCTCACTTACGACTCAACTACCTCAATCCTCATCGAGACCTGACCCTGACAATCATCCCGACCATACCCCTGACACCCACCACAAAGGTACCACACCTCACCATACCAATACACATGACACTTCTGACTCACATAATGACCAACACACCACACAACACCTCTCTCCAACTTCACCCACATCACAAAACCAACGAACCTCAAAAACAAAAATTCAAACTCATATAGGTGAACCTTTACACGATAATTGTGCCCATTTATTACACAGATGTTTAGTACATGCCAATACTGTTGCTGTAGACAATACTCAAAATTTCTCCCAAGGCATATACACTAAGGATTGCCCTATCCAACTTGACTGTGAGATTTGTAAAGCTGCAAAATCAAAGGCAGCCCCAATTTCCCACACCAGCACCAGACGATCAAAACACATATACGAATTGGTACACGTTGACATTGTAGGCCCTTTTCCACTTTCTTTGGGAAAACGCAAATATTTTTTGAACTTAGTCGATGATTTCAGTCGTTTCGGACATATCTATACCCTTACTGAAAAATCTCAAGCCTTTCAAAAAATAAAAAAAATTTACACCCTCATACAAAACCAACACAACATCAAATTAAAGAAAATTCAAACAGATTGTGGAGCCGAATTCACATCTGTACAATTTCAAAACTGGATTGACTCCAAAGGCATTATACACTACAAAACATCTTCTTTTACCCCCCAGCAGAATGGGATTTGTGAAAGAAAAAATGGGGCTCCCCTTTTTTTTTTTTTTATTGAAAAAGTTTTCAATTACAAATTTTTCCCCCTTTTCCCCCCCTCCTCCCTAACCCCCCCCACCACCCCATCCCCCCTGTGACTTCTTCAAAATAAAAACCTAGTACATAACAGATTATATAATATTTTACCATCCCCTTACTCCCCCCTCCAAATACTGACCCTTACTTCTAGTGATATTATTAATATTATTACTTCCCCCTCTTACTTAACACTTCAAAATAACATTCCATTATAACACTGTATGATAACTTCTGATTTAACACAGTAATATTATTATAACTCCCAATTTATCGATAGTCTGCCCTTTTTTTTCCCCTTCCCCATACTTATGTCTGTATATTAATATAACATTTCAAAACAACCTTCCACTTTAAAACTATATAATAAATCCTACTTTAACATTTAATTTTTTGCGTATATTAATATAACAAAGCAGCCTTCCCCATGAATTCTAGTTTTACATTTATTCTACTCTATCCATTTCCTCCACTCCCATACATATGTCTCTTAAGCATCCCTTTTTTTAATCTATACAATCAATACACTAGCCTGTCTCCACCCACTTTCCTACAAGATCACCATGCACAACAATTCTTAATATCTTTATTCTTCTGCCCATCCTACTAAAAAAATATTCCCTTATATAAACAAAATCAATGACTTTAAACTTATAATCCATATAATATCTTCTTTGATGTCTTTCCACTGGATTGCTGACTCCATCATCCGGACTAGGGTAACATAACATCCCAGTTGCAACAGAGTATTCAAAATCCTCAGTTATCATCTGCCCCCATCAGTAATGAATATCTTCACATATATATATAAAAAAAGAAAACAACCACCCGAGTGACTTTATAATTGTAATCCATATGTGTAATAGTGGCTTTCTTCAGGATTATTAATTCCCATTCTCATAATGGGGTAACATCCAGATCTTCTGCATGCCCCAGCATAAAAAATGGGGCTCCCCTTGAGGAGCACCCGGAGGCTCCAACTGGCGCAGAGTGCGGTCGCGCGGGTGGTTATGGGAGCGACGTGGTGCTCCCATGTAACACCTCTCCTGCGCGAGCTGCACTGGCTCCCGGTGGTCTTCCGGGTGCGCTTCAAGGTTTTGGTTACCACCTTTAGAGCGCTCCATGACTTAGGGCCTGGTTATTTACAGGACCGCCTGCTGCCGCAAACGGCCTCCCACCGGCCAGTACACTCTCACAGAGAGGGACTCCTTCGGGTGCTGTTGGCCAAACAATGTCAGCTGGCGGCCCCCAGGGGGAGAGCCTTCTCTGTGGGGGCACCTACTATCTGGAACGAGCTCCCCCCGGAGATACGGAGGATCCCGGATCTATGCACCTTCCGCTGCACTCTTAAGACTTTTATATTTCACCAGGCTGGTCTGGCCTAACCTTTCCCATTCTTTTTTTAATGTAAATTTTAATGTAAATTTTAATTTGTTCTTAACCTGGGGTTTTAAATTTGTCTTGGGCTAAATTGATTTAATTCAATTTTACTTTTGCTCTTAACTTTTGTATTCTATGTGTTTTATTCTGTGCCTGTTCACCGCCCTGAGTCCTTCGGGAGTAGGGCAGTATACAAATTAAATAAAATGAAATGAAATGAAAATGAAAATGAATATTACAGACCATGATGCGCAGCGTCATGTTAGATGCTGATGTACCCCCTAGCTATTGGGCAGAAGCCCTTGCATATGTCAATTACACTTTTAACCGCACATGGAATAAGGTTATTAACCAAACGCCCTATTTTCTTGTATATGGCACTCAACCACACCTCACACATCTTCGCGTTTTTGGCTGCTATGCATACGTCAATATCCTCAAACCACTCAGACAGAAGGGGAATGAGGTGTCCAAAAATTACGTTTCGTAGGATATGCACCAGGTTCGAAAGCATATTGATTCATAAAAAACAACAACACAGTAATAACTTCCCGTTCAGCCACATTCATAGAAAACCACAACAGGACCAAAATACACTCAAATGACTCATAGGTATTAACCCAAGAAACAAATACATCAGATACACCACAGAGAATTCAACATGTACAAACAACAACACCAAAAGTTACACCACGAACAAACAACACAGATACACAACTACCAATCAGAAAATCCAAACGAATTACACAAGGCATCCCACCTAAAAGATTTGACGTGAACAATGTGACACAGACAAACCAAATACCCATCACTCCAAAAAATTTTAAACACATGCTCCAATTACCGGAATCAGAACAATTAAAATGGTGGACGCTATGTCCAAAGAAATGGACTGTTTAATAAATTTAAAAGTATTCACAAAAACAGCACCTCCACAACACAAACACCCAATTGGATAAGATTGAAGACCTGTTACAAAGATGTGGCATGGAAGACTGCAACCCCACAGATACACCCATGCGCACTGACTATAATAAAATTGCTTATCTAGACGGTAACAAGCATCACGATAAAACTCAATATCAATCCATCATAGGATCACTCCTTTATATCAGCAGATGGAGTAGACCCGATATATCATTAAGTACAAATCTCTTATCTAGACAAGAAGATGAGCCTAAAGAACATTGGGTTGCTATGAAAAGGTTACTCAGATATTTGCATAATACAAAAGATACGATCTTATTATTAGAACCTGATGAAGGGGTCAACCCAGAACTTATCTGTTATTCAGATGCCGATTGGGCAAGGGATGAAAAATCAAGAAAAAGCACATCAGGCTTTATATACTTCCTAAATGGTTGTCCCATAGACTGGCGCGTTTGTTGCCAAAACTTCATTGCTAATTCCACGGCCGAAGCTGAATATGCCAGTGCTTCTGACGCTTGCACACTTCTCACATGGATATACGAATTAGTTTCAGATATTTGGACACAACCTTCACTACCTATCACTCTCCACGAGGACAATGAGTCCGTCATAGCCTCTTCGGTCAGGGATGATGTCAGCTTCAGATCTCACCATATTGATATACGTTATAAAAATGTGAGAGACCTGGTTAAAAAGGGTTTTATTGAATTTGTTCATTGTGATACCAAGGACCAAATTGCTGATTTCTTAACTAAACCTGTACCTTGTGAAATACATTGGAACCACTCAAATCAGTTGGACTGTACTTATAATTTATTTTTCTTATACTTGTGTTTATTATTATCTTTCAACACTGTTCCATCACACTTGGCAATAGAAGGGGTCTGTCAGATATTGCCTGCATATGATGCACCAGAGACTAGAAGGGGTTAAGTCTTTACAGACATCACATGTGACTATATTAGCCAATGAACTTTCTTATTGGACTCTTACCTAGAAACCACTTGGATATCTTCCCCTTTTTTTTCTCTCTCTCTCTCTCATCTATCTCTCAGCGAGACAACATGTGAACTTCTCTCTCCTCTCAACATCTGAGTCATACAGTTAGGGTAAAAGTGTAACAGGACACCCTGTTCATTATCGTATGCATGTATATATTTGTAAATAATAAAAACAACCTTTTGAACCTGAAGCTGTGTTGACCAAATAACTTCCTCATAGAACCAAATGAGCACGACCATCAATATATATCTGATAGAAGCGTTGTGTGAGTGAGCAAGCGCCCACAAGCAAACTGGTAGTGGCCGAAATTGAAACCCACTACTGCCTTGGTTGTGTAAACAGAGGCATCGAATCAAAATCTGAAGTATTAGTACTGCTTTATAAATCCTTAATAAGACTACACCTGGAATACTGAATCCATAAAAAATCCGTATCTATAAAAATGAACTTACTTTGTAAATATTCCACTGTATCTAGATTCCATAATAAAATATACAGTCTTCTTTTTGAAATGATTACATTTAAGTGATTTTTTAACAGGGGCAAGACACATAATATAATGTTTCTTGGAAAAATCACTCTGGAATTTAAATTCTTCCTCTCTTATTTCTAGAAAAGTTTAATTTAAATGTAGAGCAGATATTCAGAGGATATTCCATATTTCAGAGGATATTTCATTTTCTTTAGTGCAGAATATTTTTAATGTACAATACTAATTTTAGTTATTACAATTTACAATAGATGTATACAAACAAATACAGCTAAGACAAAAGTTTCTTTTCTTTTTCATAAAGAGAAACTATAATTGCCTTGAAAATTTGTTTGTAACGTAGAAATAATAGATTTTGGTAAACTGTCTCTTTTACTGTCCTTTCATTTTACAGGACAGTAAAAGAGACCTTGAAAAAAAAGAAACAAAAAAGAAACAAAAAGACCAGAATATGTTAGGAATCAAAAACCAGATAAACAGGAATTAACACCAGGATTAAGAGCAGAGAAACAACCAATACGGCTTCGTTAAAGGATGTGGAACAACTGATGACATCTTTGCAGCCTGTCAGCTCATAGAGAAACACAGTGAAAAGAGACAACCACTACACATGGCATTCCTAGACCTGGGTGAAGGCATATGATTGTTCCCCACACCAACTGATCTGGTATGCCCTCTGGCATCACAGAGTACCTGAGCCACTCATTGACTGGGTCAAAATGCTATACAAGAACACCAGCAGTCAAGTGTGATGCCCAGCTGGCCTCTCCAACAGATTCCCAGTGACGGTTGGGGTATACCAAGGCTCTGCACTGTCACCACTTTTGTTTATATTGATCATGGATACCATCACACATGACCTGCAACAGAACGCATCCTGGACTATGCTCTATGCTGATGATGTTATACTTGCTTCCACCACCAGAGGCAAAGTATAGCAGCAAGTTCAAACATGAAATGATCGCCTCAACCATTTCGGACTCCGTCTCAACATCAAGAAAACTGTGTACTTAGAGCTTGTCACCACCCCTGGAATGCTTCAAATCAATGGAAAAAACCTAAAGAAAGTGGACATTTTTCAGTATCTGGGATCCCATCTCCAAGGCAATGGTGACATCAATGGCAAGGCACGAGCAAGAGTGAATGTAGCCTGGATGCATTGGCAAAAAGTCACTGGTGTGTTATGTGACAGACAAATGTCAACCCATCTTAAATCCAAGATTTACAAGACAACCATCCACCCTGTTGCATTTTATGGCACTGAATGCTGGGCAGCAACAACATGGACTGAAAACTATCTCCATGCCATGGAAATGTGAACTTCCGTTGGATATCGGGCATCTCCCTTCTTGAACACATCACAAATGACACCATTTGACAACATTTTGGTGTGGCATCAATTATAGAGAAGATGAGGGAAGGCCAACTCCACTAGTATGGACATGTCCTGAGACAACCACCTTCCACCGTTGCCAAGACTGCATACCAAATACAAGTCAATGGCTGGCGACATTGCAGATGCCCAAAACAAGACACCATCAAGAAAGATATGCAAGCCGCGGGCCTGCACCCTGGAGACACAGCTGACCGTGCAAAGTGGCATTCAATGATCTGAAAAGCGGACCCTGCACTTGCAGTAATACACTAATGGGAAGAGGAAGAGGAAGAGGAGGAAGAGGAAGAGGAAGAGGAAAAGGAAGAAGAAGAGGAGGAGGAGGAGGAGGAGGAGGAGGAGGAGGAGGAGGAGGAGGAGGAGGAGGAGGAGGAGGAGAAACAATCAACCAGCTCTGTTTAAGAAACTACCAAGGATAAAATTACATCCCCACCAATACTAGCAGGGCAAGCAACTTTATATATAAAAAGGGAGCAAACTGCACACTTGCCAACACTGCTGATGTTATCTAGTCTGATACCAAAACATCTGACAGCAAACAACCAAGCTCAGACAGCACCAAGGACTTAAGTTTAACCTTGAGTTACACATACTGTATTCTCTTTTACATCATTTCCCCTAAGATTGGCCTGCCTCTGTTTGCCTTCTACATTAAAGACTTGACTTTGCTATCAAGGCTAGGACCCTATGAGTGAGCCTGTTTTTGATAATATTGACTGTGAGGTGTTTTATTCTCAGCTGTTATTTGTTATTTGATTATTTCTTAGCTATTTTCTTTTTGCTTTTAATTATTGCTTGTGATTTTCTTCTGCTTTTTGTTTTAATTGTTAACCACCCAAAGTCATATATTGTTACAGATGAAAATACCTAACCTGATATCTGTAAATATGTGTGCTTGTGTATATGTCATTGTGTGATGTCATTGTGTCACTTACCATTGGTTACTACTTACCATTAGCCCCGCCTCCTCTGTATATAAGTTCTCGCTCCTCCCAGATTAGCCGTTCTCTAATTGTGTTCCTGAGGAAGAAAAGAAATAAATATTACTATTACAAGAAAGTCTACAGTCTCTTATATATGGGCCTAACCAGGATAACCAAACTAGCAACAAATTGGTAGCAGAGGATGGTTTGGTAGGCCCAACCAAACATAAAGATGCAAGACTCACAAAAAGAAAAAAGAAGACCTGCCACCAGATACATAACAAAAAGAATGGCAGCCCAGCTGACTCCTGACATATATACACCAATTGAAATCATGAAGAAACAAACGCAATCACAAGAATATGAACAGCTAACGCAAAACGAACAACCACTAGCTGAAGCAGAAGAACCCTTCTCAACGCCAAACAAAGAAGATGAAGTAAAAAGAAAAATACTACAATTAATAGAAACAACTACAACTGAATCAAATCTGCTTGTGAAAATCCGCAGCATGATAAAAGACCACGGAACAGCAGCAGATAACGAAAATAACAAACAAGAAAACTACGAGGTAAGAAACTCAACCCCTAACTTCAAAAACGACACCAAAGATGGCGACAGCTTCCCGCCTTTTTTATGGCAGCCATCTTACCCACCTAATACCTCTAAAATGCCCGACCAATTACTAAAAGAATCCCAAACCTCAAAATACGAAATGAAAAACAAAAACTACCAAGAAGATGACTACCTGAGCCCAAAAACAAATAAAAAACAATTATTTAAACAAAGCAAAGCTCAACCTACTGAAGTAGAAATAGACAACACTATACAAGTGTATACTATACTAAACTAAAAATACCAAACGAACTATCAGAAAATAAAATAGAAAATAGAAAAATCTAAACTACCATCAGCAAAAAGCCAAAAAGAAACAGACTGTCTAAACAAAGACCTAGCCACCCGAAGAAAGACGCGCTGGCAATCATACTCACCTACCGAAGAGCGACTAGCAGAGCAACCCGGCTCCATCGGCAATAGCAGCAGAGAAAATGGCCGACAAACCTCCAGTGTCTTCTCCCCCGATCCTCGCGACTCTGGAGACTCCACGACGAGCAGAGCAGCATCCCAGGCATTTTCCAGCCACCAGAGGCCCTCCGGAAACAAAACAAAACAACAGAAGGCCGTCTGGGACATCACCCCGGGAGCTGCAAACAAAGGAACCTCCCTCGCCGACTGCTGGAAGAAAATGAAGACTGAGCATGCCCAGAACGAGCCTGCAGAAAAGGAAAAAGGAAACATAGATACAAGTCAAGACAACATAGAGATAAGTAAATACAGACATACATCTACCATCCCCAGACCTTATTGCGAGTATGCTAAGGTCTTAAACCATGGACAACTACTAAACATGAATAACACCTCACTACACTCAGGGACAATACCTCCAGACTTTATAAAATTGAAATTAGATGGAAGCAACTTAATGGAATGGGATCAGTGTTTACAGATTGTATATTTGAAAGAAAATGTTTTATTTTTTATTGATAACCCACCAAATAAGCCTTGGACCTATGAAATAGACTGCCTCCATCACAAAGCATATTATATATTAATTGTTTCTATTTCCCAAAGTATACTCCCCAGTATAGAGCATAATTTAACTGTATTTGAAGTATATCAAAAATTATTCAGACTGTTCTATAGCAAAAATGTAGCCACCACCACAAAAATCTCTAGGGAATTCTATTCTGCCAAACTAAAACATGATACATCCATGAGTGAACATATCTTGAATCTAAACGCTGTAAGAGCAGACCTTATTCAAAGGGGAGAAACCATTTCTGACAACACCATGAAAAGCATTATAATTAACTCATTAGATCACAGCTGGGATAACTACATTACCTTGATAGATAACCTAAGTATAGAGCAAATTACTTTAGAAAACCTTACCAATAAGCTTATTACTGAAGATAGACTTAGAAGAGAGCGATATACACAACAAAGAGAAGGTAGAAATCAAAGAAGGACTGATTTCAGGGCCAGAGACAGATACCCACATGAATGTCTCCCATGTGGATCTGAAAGACATCAGAGTAGAGACTGCCCCAAGAATATAGGATACAGTGACTCATATAAACACAAGGATAGGAGAATACACTTTTTAGACAGAACTTCCCCAGATTATAGGTATAAGAGAAGAGAATCACCACACTCTAGAGAAAGACAAACATACAGAAATAACCCTAAAGAAAATAAGAAAGGATCACTATATGGAATAAGAAACAATAACACTTTGATGTCTGATTCACTCAACACCTGGCTCATAGATTCAGGAGCCACATGCCATACAACTCATAATAGAGAAATATTAAGCAACTTCACTGAAAAGAAATATTATATTAATGTAGCAAACCAAAATAAAGTCCTAGTGAGAGGAATAGGAGACACGCATATAAAGGGTATAGGAAAAATAGAGGGGGTACTATTTGTGCCCGAAATTCCAAATAACATATTGGCAACCCTAAAATTAAGCATAGAGAATGCAATAGAAACCACTTTCAGAGGTGGAAAGGTATTTATGACTAAGAACAACAGAAACATAGGTAAACTATTTACAAATGATGGACTAACATACCTACTGCCACAAGATAACGAACTAGTCTATGCAAACTATCAATTAAGAAACGAAAAGCCAAATTCAGATAGCCATGATGAAAGTAATAATAAGAATGCATCAACCACTGATACTAATATGTCTGAAAATTTAAACAATGGAAAACCTATTCACGATAATTGTAGTCACTTACTCCACAGAAAGCTAGGACACGCGAGCTTTCCAGTCATACGAAAAATGTTAGAGTGTTCCGAAGATTTAAAAATAAAGAACTGTAAAAATTACTTAGAATGCTCTGTGTGCAATTCATCCAAAATTAAAAACAAACCAAAACCCAAAAAAGCCACTCGCACCACACAATCAACCTTTCAACTAATTCATATGGATGTAGTAGGCCCATTAAAACCTTCAATTAAATATAAAAAAAGATACTTCCTGACCATAGTCGATGACTATAGTAGATTTGGTTTTGTATACACCCTTAATCACAAAAGTGAGGTTTTCAAAAAATTTAAGGAGTTCTTTAAAATGGTAGAAACGCAACACAATACCAAAATTAAACAAATAATGACTGACAGGGGGTCAGAATTCCTATCCAACGAATTTTCAACTTGGCTAAAATCACAAGGAATATTGCACTTTAAATCTTGTCCATTTTCCCCATTCCAAAATGGAGTTTCTGAAAGGAAAAATGGTTTGCTACAAACCATGGTTAAATGTGTGTTAGATGATGCTGGCTTAAACCAGTCATTCTGGGCTGAAGCCCTTACTTATTCCAATTACACTATAAATCGCTTATGGTCCAGTACAATCAACAAGACCCCATACGAACTCATGTATGGAAGGAAACCAAAAATTGGGCATTTGCATGTATTTGGTGTATCTGCTGATGTATATGTGCCCTCACAGTTAAGGCGCAAAGGAGAGAAAGTATCCAAAAGACTGATATTTATGGGGTACGAATCAGGAACCAAGGGATATCGCTTCATTGATAAAAATAACCACTTCATTGTATCCAGATCTGCCGTGTTTCATGAACACATGAACTGGTCAAAATTACATCTCAATGAAATTTACCCAGAATCAAAAAATATTACACACACGCACACAAAACATCACACATCAGATACGAACCCCAAATCCACATCTACAAACAGAATCAAATGCCCAGTAATAGTTAATGATGAATGGAAAAAAGGACACCCCACTTTGAAGGTAGATCAATTAACCGAAAAAGAAGCTAAGTATATGCATAGCGATGAACATCCCCAGAATAGGCCCATTAGATCCAATAGGGGCATAATCCCTAAAAGATTAGATGATTACGTACTGTCTATCCAAGCTAAACACCTGACTCCTAACACATATGATGACATACTTAAGCTACCCCTAGAAGAAAAAAGTAAGTGGGAGGAAGCAATGAAAAAAGAGATGGACAGTTTGAGAGAACTAAATGTATATACACCAACAGACCTGCCCACTGAGAAATCCCCTATTGGCACTAGGTGGATCTATAAAATCAAGGAGCTAGAGGATGGTAAATTCCTATACAAAGCCAGGTTAGTGGCTCAAGGCTTTGCCCAAAGATTTCCGGATGACTATGAAGACACTTACTCCCCAACCGTTAGATCAGAAAGTGTGAAAACAGCACTAGTGTTAGCTTCTATCTTAAATCTGGAAGTATATCAATTTGACGTGCAGACAGCCTATCTGCACGCTGATCTAGATAAAGAAATTTATGTGAAAGCACCCCCAGGAAAGGATACAAAAAAGGGAGAAATTTGGCTATTAAATAAGAGCCTTTATGGACTAAAACAGTCCAGTAAGCGGTGGTATGAGTGCTTATCAAAGATACTTAAAAATATAGGCTTTGTGGCTACTTCATCTGATTTTTGCTTTTTCACAAAAAAAAATGATTCTATTGAATATGTTTTGATTTATGTTGATGATATATTGTATTTTGGACATGACAAAATTAAATGTGATAATTTCGCTGAACAACTAGGCAAAAATTTCAACTTAAAAATATTAGGAAAGGTAAATAAGTATCTAGGAGTCCAAATTGACAAAACAGATAAGGGATTCAAATTATCTCAGAAAGACAAGATTATGGAACTCATACAAAAATGTAACTTAATTAACTCAAAAATTTGTGATACTCCTATGTCAACTGATTTTTATAGGAATGTGTATAATGAGTACGAACCATTCAAGGATAACACTTTATATCGATCAATTATTGGGTCCTTATTATACATATCTAATTGGACCAGGCCTGATATCACCCTTGCCGTAAATTTGTTGTCAAGACATGTAAGCAATCCTAACTCATACCACTGGGAGGGAATTAAAAGGATTCTAAAATATCTAAAATATAGCATTGATATGTGCTTATTCTTAGAACCATTCATTTCTGAAAAACCAACTTTGACCTGCTACGCTGATGCTGATTGGGCTACTGATTCAAAAACCAGAAAAAGCACTTCTGGATATGTTTTTCTTATAAATGGCTGTGCGGTGCACTGGTACACAGGCAAACAGAATTTAATTGCCACTTCTACAGCGGAAGCCGAATATGTTTGCTTATCCAAAGCGGTCAACAATCTAACTTGGTTCGATGATTTGTTATCCAATGTGTGGGATGAACCTGTTTATCCAATTATTATCAATGAGGACAATAAGGCAGCAATTGATATATCAGCTTCCGAAGCAATAGGTCAACGATCTCGACATATCGATATCAAGTATAAACATGTGAGACAACTGTCAAGTATAGGATTTATTAAAGCTGTCCATTGCGATACTAGTGAACAAATTGCTGATATCCTCACTAAGCCATTGCCAACCAAACAACATATGTATTTGACTTCCAAACTTAATGTACATATATAATCTTAATAACTCACCATTAGTTAGGTATTTTAGAGGGGGATTTGTTACAGATGAAAATACCTAACCTGATATCTGCAAATATGTGTGCTTGTGTATATGTCATTGTGTGATGTCATTGTGTCACTTACCATTGGTTACTACTTACCATTAGCCCCGCCTCCTCTGTATATAAGTTCTCGCTCCTCCCAGATTAGCCGTTCTCTAATTGTGTTCCTGAGGAAGAAAAGAAATAAATATTACTATTACAAGAAAGTCTACAGTCTCTTATCCTAACCAGGATAACCAAACTAGCAACAAATATATCAGCCAGACAGTTGTATAAATTTAGTAAACAAATAATTTGCAGCACTTATTCCATTTTTTATTTATGATATTGCTTGAATTTGAAATAAATAAAGTGGGATCAGGTCAGATAGCATAGAAGGGAAATTTTAAATATTTATACTTATATTAGTTTACACTGAAGTTAATTCAGCTGCTAAGGGAAAACATATTTCTCTGGATCATTCAACATTTTAGTAAATTCTTAAGTTATAAGGTTAAACTGACACCTGAATTGCAAGGCATAAAAGTGGAATGAAATAGTGGCTCTTTATTATTCATGAGTTAAGTCCTTGAAATTTATGCCTAAAAAGGTTGAGGATCTCATGATAAAAAGAAAGGCTATAGGTCTTTGTTAAAACTTCCAGAGAAGAAAAAGATTTTATTCCATGAAGATAAGCTGGAAGGAGTGACTTAAATTTAATGAGTTAACTGGATTTTCCTGTGCTGGATATGTGCAACTAAAAGAAAGTTTAACCCAAAATTTGAAAATGTATTTTTTTTTTCATATATATAATGCTTAAGTAATTTTTAAAGTAGGCAAAAGATATTGTACATGTATTTGAGAGTACCTGTATTAAGAGAAAGTTAAAGAAAATGATTAGAGTTTAAAGTTTAAAGAAAAAATGTGTGTTAAAAAGGATGTTTATAAAAGAAAAAAAATATTCTATAAGGGCAGTTTGGAGGGAGGGATCTAAATATAATATTGAAGTTTAAGAGCTAAAAATAATATTTATAATTTATTATACTCCATGAGGCTAGTAGAGAAAAGGATTGTCTAGGACAGCATTTTATTGGTAAAATAATAAGGACAATGCTTCTTTTAAAAAGCATGCTTTTACACTATCCTATACCGACTAAGTTTTGGGGAAAGTTGTACACTATTTTGAGTGCCACAAGAGCTAAAATTATAAGAATATAATATTCTCTTGAGTTATATATCTAATACATGAAATTTGACAATGTGAATGAATTCTCGCTCCATTAATATATCGAAAAGACTGATACTGCAATATTGGAAAGATAAATGTATAGCCCAATTTACTCAATGGATTGAAGACCTGATTATACTTGTTATTATAAATTGATTGCCTATAGACATAAACTTTGTATGGATAAATATAAGGAAATGTAGACTCATTTATACAAAGTACAGTAAGTTAAAGAAAGCATGATAGTCTCATATATAACAGAATAACAGAGTTGGAAGTGATTCTTGGACATCATCGGGTTCACCCCCTATTCAAGCAGGAGACCTTATACCATTTCAGACAAATGGTTGACCGGTCTTTTCTTAAAAGCTTCCAGTGATGGAGCATCCACAGCTTTTGAAGACAAGCCATTCCACTGGTTAATTGTTCTCACTGTTTGGAAACTTCTCCTTAGTTCTAGGTTGTTTCTCTCCTTGATTAGTTTCTATCCATTGTTACTTGTCTTGCCTTCTGGTGCTTTGGAAAATAGGTTGACCCTCTCTTCTTTGTGGCAGTCCCTCAGATATTGTACACTACTATCATATCACTCCTAGTCCTTTTCATTAGAACTAGCAAACCCAATTTCTGCAATCATTATGTTTTAGCATCCAGTCCTATAATCATCTTTGTACTCTTTCTAGAATCTCTATATCTTTTTTATAATAAAGTCACCAAAACTGGAAGCAGTATTTTAAGTGTGGTCTTACTAAGTCTTTATAAAGAGATATGAATACTTTACATGATCTTGATTCTATCCCTCTGTTAATACAACCTGTGATTGTATTGGGTTGTATATGTATATATAATGTTTGCTTTAGATAATTATATAGAATTGTAACTGTTTATTGTTCTACAATTATATTCCATATCTTATTTATTTTTTTGTATTTTTCCACATACTTTTTAAATATGTTGTGTATTTTTTTGGTATTGTATGTATTTTTGTGTTTTATTCTTTTTTCTGTTATTATTTTAAAAATAGTAAAAATGGTTGTCTAGTAATGACAATGCTTAAGAACCCATGTAATTTTTATAGAATTACTTTATGGAGAAAATAGTAACCAGATCCCATTTCTACAGTATTTATTTACAACATGAAGGTAAATAATCCATAGTGAACAACCAATAATCTTTACTTTAGATGTTTTTATGAAAAGTTTAGACATGAATATATCAGAGTTTGTTACAAAAATCAAATCCAGAAAGCACATACAGGTAAACTGGTTCAGCAGGATTCTTTAACTTCTTTATATACATAATAACACATGAAGTAAATTTACAAAACCAACAGCAGATTCTTCCAACGTGGTAGAGAATTTTGACCTAGGCTGAAAATGAAAGTGAGATCAAAATAAAATGATGAATAGTATTTTTTGTCCATGTAAAAAATCAAGAACCAACAAAATACTTCTTCCCAAAAGCATAATCATAGGGATGGATCATCTAGAACTTCAAATAGAAAATTAATCATGATAAATTACAGGGTCACAAGGATCTGTAATTATATGTAGTATATAATGTGGATTTAGATTACTAGTCTAACCCAAAAATATCTCAATCATTATAAATTATGCAATACATGTGCTTTATCATTCATACAACATACTAAATTAATTTATAAATCATGAAAATATATTATGTTTTATCTAATCCCTAATTTTGGATTGAACTATAGCTATATTTTGTGGTAAATAGACTGATCTGATATGACTGGTAACCTGAATGGAGGATCATTATTATTTTAACTCCTTTGGCCTATGCCAAGAAGTCAGGATCCTAAAACAATCATAAAATGGCACTACCCAACCAGTTTCAACTCTGTTTAATTTTTAAACAGACATGTCCCCTTGGCTTTTTGGCTGAGCGCAGCAGGTCTCCCTTCCATCTGCCACCAGCGTCGGCAAGGTAGATCTTCCATGCGCCTCCAAAGGAAAAGCTGACAGCGATTGGCCCTTCGGGGAGATGCTGCAGCCACTGCTCTAGGGCTAAGAGGGGCAGCAGCAGCGGCGGCAGCAGGAGATGGAAGCGGCGGCCTTGGCAGGAGAGGGCAGTAGTGGCAGGGAGAGCGAAGCTACCCCCCAATGTCCCCACTATGGCTGCAAAAGGGGCGGCTTCAGGAGTCGCTTGTCAGTGGGAAAGGGGCTACCCAGCCGGGCCAGCTTTGTAGCCATGTGGCGTCCCCCAAGGCTGAGCGCGCCAGGCCCAAAAGGCAAGTGAGCCTCACTATGTCCCCCTGAGGCGGCTCTTTGGCTGAGCACAGCGGGTCTCCCTCCCCCCACTGCCAGCAGAGGCCTTACCTTCTAGATCTTCCACGCGCCTCTGGAGGAAAGGCGGCGGCAGCAGGAGACGGTAGTGGCAGCCTCAGCAGGAGAGAGCAGTAGCGGCTGGGAGGGTGAAGCTGGCGGCCTGGCAAGCTGCCCCCCTCAGTCCCCACTGCGGCTGCAACAGTGATGGATTCAGGAGCTGCTAGCAGGCGGGGAGGGGGCCGCTCAGGCCACAAGCTTCGCAGCCATGGAAAAAGCTGCTGCCGTTGCCACCATGTTCTTTGTGTATGCGCATCCCATTGGACTTGCAAGGCAATGGGATAAGCGTGCATTAAGAACATGGCGGCAACGAACATGGTGACTGAGGCAAGCGAGTGGTGACCGGGTGACCAGTTCGGGGGGCATGGCCAGCCGGCCATCGCTAACGGTTCGGTGACCTTAGCCAAATTTCCGCCACCGGTATGTGTGAACTGGTGCAAACCGGTAGCATCCCACTACTGAACCAAATGTTGATAGTCAATATTTCTGCAGTGAAATATGTACTTGGTTAGCTTGTTATATTCATGATACAAATGTACCTATTCTTATAGTCTTGTATGAAACTGCATTTTTATTGCTTTTAGATTAATTTTAGTCCATTTGTGGGAATGGATTTCATTTTAAGTGTAATGCAGAAGGAACTTTTCCGGTTTCATTTTTCCTGAAAATCTATGTTCTATCCATTATAGACTTTAAAAGAAGCATTCCAATTTTCCCAATACCTCTCATCCTACATATTAGTTGAGAAAAAAAAATTGTAGCAGAATGTTGTTGGAGTAGTAAAGAAAAAATATTATTATGTCTTAAAAAGGAAAATTCCTATGCAGCTGAAATTAATCTATTAAAAATTCTAATGTCCAGCAGCATTTCCCTTTTGTTCTGGAAATATTAAGAGATGTCTGTTAAGATAGATTCCTTGGTCTTGTGAGTATTTTTAAAGGTTGGGCAGAGCATGAAAAGAAAAGGATGGAAAGAAATTTGGTCATGTGAAGAAGATTGGGAATGAACTATTAAGCTTTCTATAATATGAGAACTCAAGGTAAGTTAATGAGGGGATTTCATATTAATACAAAGCCAAACAGTATATATAAAGAGTTCATCCTCATTTATCCCTGACTTGCTTCTCAACAATAAATCAGGAGACTCTTATTCAGAAGAAAAGCTCAGGTAGAATTGCAATACCACTCATTGTCATTTAGTCTTCCTTTCCCCCTCCCCTCCTCCTCTTCTTCCTTTTCCTCTTTTAGAAGGCGCAACAACCGTGTCAAACTATATTTTCTTACTGTATATAGTATAGTGTGTGTGTGTATATATTTACTATACATTCATTACTGTCTCCTTACCATTATATGCTTTACCATTTTTGTCAGCTGCAAAACCTGACATTTTCTTTCTGTCTGACCTTCTGATTTCTAATACCACAGTAATTATTAATTATTTCAAGCATCATTTGTTTTCTGATAATCTTAATATGCCATACCTGAAGTGTAAAATATGATGTTCAGTTAGGCAAGTAATTTACCCTTCCCAAAATACATTTCCTGAAGAAAATAAAACCATAAAATACTTAGACACAAAATAATGCTGATTCAAACACAAGGGTAGTGTAAAAATCCTGGAAATAAGAATACCAGATAATACCCAGAGAAGTATAACATCTTAACAGACACATTCTTTGGACCTTTGTGTTTGGCTCAAGGAAGCCATTGTATTAATGCCCCATTATCTCATCATTCTGATCTCATTAACATGTACAAGCTATTATCCAATAAGTAAATGCTCTACTGATTAAATGTATATTGTAATTGCATATGTCTAGATAGAAGGGTTTCATCCCTATCTTTTAGGCTTGTTCTTTTGCCTCTAGTACCAATTTGTGTCTAAAAATTCTTCCACATTCTTCATCCAGCAGTATTGATTCAAATATTCAGAATTAAGCTTTGCAAGATTGTGTTACCTTTCTTCAAGTCAAAAGAAGATTCTAAGTGTTGCCACCTGATTACAGGAAATCTAAGAAGCTGATAACAGAATGGAAACTATTGTTTCAAAGAATGAAATCTTACACATATCTGCTCAAAAGAAACTTCCATTGATTTCAATGATATTTACTACCTGAAAAGTGGGCAGGATCATAATTTTAGCTGTATATCAATAGGGTCAATACCAAACCATAGTGGCTGAAATTTCCTATATCTTGCTGCTATAGGAATGTTTCCCAACATAGCCTCAGTTCAACAGAAATTCATTTTCAATCTATTTACTTACTAAGGGATCATGTTAATTAATACTCATTGTTGACTGGCTTTCATTTAATATTGATAATCTTTACTTGATAATCTAGGTTCCCATTGGACATGTGGCTGACCTGAACCTCTGAATGAGGCCTGGAACTGAAGAATGCAGTCTTTTTAATTTGCATATTAAGCAGATATTCTCAATTGGCTAATGGAAATTTGCATCAAAAGAAAACACAATCATAGACTTTCATCCTATTTCAACTAATTTTAATTGCAAATTTAGGAAAAATCAAGATTTAACAGGACTGAATATAGGGATGCTGAATTAAACAATGGTGTTTAATGTATTCTTAAATAACAAAAAAAAACCCACTAAATTTCTGAATAAATATGTATAGGACTGTATTGTGAGTAAGTATCTAATATACTAAAAGTATAGAATCAAATGGTTGTTTACTGCTTAGAATTTGAATGGTTGTCAGCTCCACTTTCACAAAGGTTTCCATTCACCATAACTCATGTGGAAGTTGGATGATGTTCACTATGGAAAGAGTTGTAATTATTTGGCAGGAAATAGAAGTAATGGTTGGACTCTCATATCATAAATTATTAGCAATTTTTCCTCAAGAAACATGACTGTGTTTGCTTCCTTGCCTCTGTTTTGGTCCTGCCTTATGAAACAAATTCAACTCAATATCTAAGTGATTCTGATAAATTTGATACAACTCTGTAATCTTGTTTTGTGTTTTGTTTCTTAACTTATCTTAAAGGCTTCCATCTTGTTAAGAGCTATATTCTCCTTTTGGAAGAAGAAAAAATTCAAATGAGCACAGGCAAGGACCCTTATTAAGTATCATCTCATGACAATAAAGACAGCAAGAACACCCTTAATTCTCTAACCTGATTGCATTAGGTAGATTATGGTGGATAGCTACCCAGCATTCCTATTTCATAAAAAGGTGACATGGGAATATTTGTAAGGTCATTGTAAGGATTTTTCTAAAATCTGTTAGTTAAATTTGCTTGAATGCACTTGCAGTTAGATTCTGGTTGTGGGGGAGACTGAGGCAAAGTCTTGTCTGTTTATCTGAGCCAGGTTTAAATTGATTACTCCCACAAAAGTGAACAGGATCTTTGGCGTATTGAATTCTGCCACCTGTATGTTATATCTATGCCCCTCCTGGATGATCAAAGCTGAGTCCAAGTGGAGTTGAATGTCTCTTTGTGAGAATTGAGAGTTCCAACTGCCTTAAAAGAGACACTGGTTCCCTCTTTAAAAGGTAATTAGTAGAACCAGCAGTACTGGACATTTTTTTTTTTTGAAAAACCTTTATTAACACTTAAAATCCAAAAATACAAGTTAAAATACTTCTATAGCAAAAATACATCCATAATAATTATACAATTCAATGTCTTTCTGACAGTACTTAATTCTTAACTTTCTTCATCTATTTCCACATATTCCTACTTAATCGACATATTTAATTATATTTTATATCTTATTTTGTTCTATACATTCCTTATTTTTAATTTCTATCCATTGGCATCCAATGGATACCAATTATCCCAAGTTAAGTAATATTCTGAGTCTTCCTTATTGTTTAATTCTAAAGTAAGTTTGTCCATTTCTGCACATTTGAAAATTTTCCAGATTATTGCACAATCCGTTGGAATAGTGGACATTTTCCAAGCTTGCGCGAGTACGATTCTAGCTGCTGTAGTTATATGAATAATTAAATATTTTATCCTTTTAGGAAAACTTTTTTTAATAATAATGAAACAGTTCAGGTTTAAATTCTATTTTATAGTGTGTAATTTCTTTTAGCCATTTTTGTATTTTAAGCCAGAATTTTTTAACTTCTGGGCAAAGCCATCCATACATGGAAGTAGGTGCCTTGTACTTGATTGCATTTCCAACAATTAGGTTTTAAGTTGGGGTACATTTTTGCAAGTCTTGTTGGGGCTAAGTGCCACCGATAGAACATTTTATAGTGGTTCTCTTTATATGCAACGGATTTTGTTAATGTATAGTTTTTTTCCAATATTTTTTCCCATCCTTCTAACTCAATGTTGTGCCCAATATTTTTTGCCCATGCTATCATTGGTCCCTTTACAATTTCTTCTTCTAAGTCAAAATGTAATAAATAATTATATATTTTAGATAATAATTTCTCTTCCGGACCTGTCAATAATTTATCTAATTGTGTAAATTTTGGTTCAAATCCAAATTCCTCTAAATCTTTTCTATATCTAGAATGCAATTGAAGATACGTCCACCAACCTATAGTTATTCCCTGTTCCTTTAATTCTTGGTTAGTTTTTAATTTTCCTCCATTGTCCAAAATTTCATTGTATTTTACCATTTTACCAATATCTAATGTATTGGGGTAGATCAATGCCTCCATAGTGGATAACTAGCCTGTTATTTTGAGATAATGTTTCTTCCTAATTCCCTCCCAAGTCTGTATCAGTGAATCTCAAATTGTATGTCTATAAAAGTATGAATGTGAATGTTTCTTATTTCCGGTGTTCCATATGAAGGCATGCCATCCCATCTGAAGATCATGTCCTTCCAATTTTAAAATTCTCCTATTCTTTAAATTAATCTATTCCCTAACCCAGACCAAACTCACTGCTTTGTAATAAGTTTCCCACGCAGGGAGTCCAAAGCCACCTCTGCTTCTTCTATCCTGAAGTGAGATTATTTTTATCCTAACCTTTTTTCCTGCCCATACAAACTTCATAATCATTTTAACTCTTTAAAAAACTTTTTATCTAATTTTATAGGAATCATTTGGAATAAATAGAGTAGTTTTTCTTCTTTAGAGTTGAATATCTTTGGCAAGATATTCATTTTAATTGTTGAGATTTTCCCTAATAGTGACAACTGTAAATTTCCCCATCTTTCTAAGTCTTTCCCTATTTGTTGTATTAATTTCATATACTTATCCTTTTTTAATGCTGATCATCTTGCTCTTAACCAAATACCTAAATATTTCACTTTTTTTATGGTTTGAAGTCCCATTCTCTCCTCGAATTCTCCTTTTTGTTTTTCCATTAAATTCTTAACTAGCATTTTAGTTTTTCCTTTATTAATTTTAAGGCCTGTGGCCTCCCCATATTTCTCTATCTCTTGCAGTAGAATTGGTCCAGATTCCAATGGACAATTTTAATCCAGTCTCCAACCTTCCTTTCTAGGAATGTTGTTGAAAAGATTGTAGTCTAGCAGTTCCAACATATACTGAAGAAATTGGAATATCTGGTTCCATTGCTGTCAGGTTCCAGGGTGGGCCACAATGAGACAGCATTGATTTTGAAAGACTTTTAAATGACACTGGATAGCTCAGCATGAAAGTATTTGCCCTGGGTCTGTTTGGTTTCTTGGTGGGTTTTAGTACCATAAATCAGGATATCTTTTTCTTAATTTTTATTTATTCATTAAATTTATCTTTTGGGGCTGATTGAGGAAATGGGAGTAGAAAGTATTGTTTTCCAGTGGTTTTCATCTTTCCTCCCAGGCTAGTTAATGTTGGTAGGGTGTGGGGATAGATCCATCTCCATGTCATCTGCTTTTCTTTCTTCTTACAGACATGATGGCACAGTGGTTAGAATGCAGTACTGCAAACTAACTCACTGCTCACTCTAGGAGTTCAATTCTGAACGATTCAAGGTTGACTCAGCCTTCCATCCATCCAAGCTCATTAAAATGAGGGCCCAGATTGTTGGGGACAATATGCTGACTCTGTAAATCGCTTAGAGAGGGTTGTAAAGCACTATGAAGTGATATAAAAGTCTAAGTGCTATTGCTATTCTTTCTTTAATAAGCATTCAGCATTGATATGCAAATTCTGATATTTGATTTTCATCAATCCTTGATCATCCAGAATAACATTATGTTATTGTTTTATGTTTAAATCATGTTGGAGAAGAACTGAATCCTTTTGGGGGGAGGGTGTAATTTCATCCTGTAATTCATTCTAGCATTGGAAGTGCTTTTAATGTAAGGTGACCAGATTTTAACATTGGTAAAGAGGGACATTGTGGGCGTGGCTTATTTTGTGGGTGTGGCTAGCTGGTCATGTGACTGGGTGGGCGTGGCTAGCTGGTCATGTGACCAGGTGGCCATGGCTATGTGTATAGGGTAAGGTGAACAGATTTTAACATTGGTAAGAAGGACACCATTGTGGGCGTGGCTTATTGTGTGGGTGTGGCTTGGAGGCCATGTGACTGGGTGGGCATGGCTAGCTGGTCATGTGACCGGGTGGCCATGGCTATGTGTATAGGGACTACTCAGAGGGCTGAAAAGTCATTTCTGACAGGTCCTCACACTTTTGACTGGTCCTCACACTTATGACCATCCTCACATTTATGCCCGTGCAGCATTCTTAACAACCATATCACTCATTTCACAACTGCTTCTCTTCACCATGGTGACAAGATAGGGCAAAAACATAAAATGTGAGGACAGTCGTAAGTTCGAGGACTGGTCAAAAGTGCGAGGACCAGTCAAAAATAACTTTTTCAGCCCTCTGAGTAGTCCATATGCACAAAAGGACTAACCAGAGGGCTGAAAAAAGTCATTTCTGACAGGTCCTCGCACTTTTGACTGGTCCTCACACTTATGACCATCCTCACATTTATGCCCATGCAGCATTCTTAACAACCATGTCACTCATTTCACAACTGCTTCTCTTCACCATGATGACAAGATAGGGCAAAAATGTAAAATGTGAGGACAGTCGTAAGTGCGAGGACTGGTCAAAAGTGCGAGGACCAGTCAAAAATAACTTTTTCAGCCCTCTGAGTAGTCCATATGCACAAAAGGACTAACCAGAGGGCTGAAAAAAGTCATTTCTGACAGGTCCTCGCACTTTTGACTGGTCCTCACACTTATGACCATCCTCACATTTATGCCCATGCAGCATTCTTAACAACCATGTCACTCATTTCACAACTGCTTCTCTTCACCATGATGACAAGATAGGGCAAAAATGTAAAATGTGAGGACAGTCGTAAGTTCGAGGACTGGTCAAAAGTGTGAGGACCAGTCAAAAATAACTTTTTCAGCCCTCTGAGTAGTCCATATGCATTAAAGGATACAGCAATAGAGAGGGATGAAGGAAGGTAAATTAGAGTAGGAGTGAGGGTAAGAGAGGGAGGAAGAGAGGAGGAGAAGGAGAAAGGAAGAGGAAGTAGGGAGGAGAAAAAGAGGGTGGGGGAAGAGAAAGTAAGAAGGAAAGAAAAGAGAGAGGTGGTAGGTTTGAGGAGAAAGACTGCTGTACAATAAAAAAGATGAAAGGGAAGAAAGCCAACCCCAAGCAAATATAAAGATATTAAGATAAAGAATGAATTGTTAAGCTTTAAAGAATAAAAGAGAACAAATATGAATAAATAGCAATAATTAGAAACACACATACAATCATACAATGTATTTTCTTTGAACAGAATATTTGGCTGGTTCACAAATTTAAACAGCGTTTAGTCATTTCAATTAAATTTACAATTTCTATATTTCCTTTTTGCCATATTTATTCCTCATCTATTTTTTAAAAAAACCAATATTACCCTTCATCCTCATCTCTAATCTTAATCAAATTCAATTTTTCCCTTCTATTCTATATTATACCCCTTCCCATTGTCATCTATTTTTATATCCATCCTCACATTGGTTAATTATGTAATTATGTAATACAGTTGTTTAATACAAATTCAACATTTTAATATAAATCAATTAGTTATATAACTATCTTTTTTGTATATTAATCAATATGAACATGAATATTCCAATTATTTCCATGCAATCCAATTTCTTACAAATCAATTAATTATATTTACCAATAATAATAAACCAAATAATTTCCCCCATATATTCCTCCAAACCACAACTTAATTGCTGGGTTGCCCGCCCCTCGCCCTGCCCCGCCTCCCATCCGCGCGGCATTAGCCTACCCTAGCCCAGGGCTGGGCAATTGTGGCTCTTTTACAACCTGTGGACTTCAACTCCCGTCGAGCCCATTCTGGGGAATTGTGGAGAATTCTGGGAGTTGAAGTCCACAAGTCTTAAAGCTGCCAAGGTGGGAGACATCAAGCATGAGGCTGGCCAAGTATCCTCCTTGAGAGACAACAGTTGAACATCAGGAGAGCTGTAAGAGGGCAGGGCTACATTTGGAAATTTTCGCATTTTTGCAGGTGGTGCATTACGATCTGGTGTCTGCAATGGAGAGCAAAATCCGGCTTCTTCTCTCCGCTGTAAGGGCGGCATCAGGATTCCACCTTGGTATATTTGCAGCGCAAGGCAGCCCTCCTCTCCTGTCGCTTGGGACTCGGAGCGGTAAACAGCATCTGGTTCGGGGAGCAGCCGGATTTTGCTCTCCATTGCTCTCTCAGCCCCCTGCAAGCTCTCGTCTCTCGAGGAGCGCTCCCTGAAGTGGTGCGGGAAACTTTGGTTGGGCTTCTCGAGAGATGAGAGCTTGCAGGGGGCCGAGAGAGCAATGGAGAGCAAAATCCGGCTGCTCCCCGAACCAGACGCTGTTTACCGCTCCGAGTCCCAAGCGACAGGAGAGGAGGGCTGCCTTGCGCTGCAAATATACCAAGGTTTTT
Organism: Pituophis catenifer annectens; assembly: GCF_029215685.1. Taxonomy (NCBI): domain Eukaryota; kingdom Metazoa; phylum Chordata; class Lepidosauria; order Squamata; family Colubridae; genus Pituophis; species Pituophis catenifer. The sequence goes on from NW_027256888.1 coordinate 31,872,884, forward strand.
TTTTTTAACACTGATCAGCTGTAGGTTGGCCCTTTGAAGCCCCGCGGCAAGAGTTCAAACAGTTTTTTTTCCCTCTAGCCATCAGCGGGGACTCGGGAGGCAGAATGAAAAATCGGGACTTTTTTAAAACGCCGCGGGACGCGGGACAAATTGCTCAAAAGCGGGACTGTCCCGCCAAAAGCGGGACGTCTGGTCACCTTATTTTAATGTGACCTATTGTGGCACGAAAGTCCTGTTGCCGTACATGCACAGCAATTGATGCCAGGGTAGAGTGTCACCTTGTTCAGTCAATTTCATCCCCACGGTTTATCCAAGCTTTCAAGCAATTCAACTCTAACTCTCTCAAGTGTATGTGAGGCTCTCCTAGAATTCATTCTAGTGTAGAGAGTATGGTGAGGCAGAAAATTCTGTATGTTGAACTTTAATACAGCTCTAATAAAGATCAGCATTTATTTGTTTAACTTTATTTTCTGGTGAATGTAAGGTGTAAAGTAAAGTAAAGGTAAAGGTAAAGTAAAGTAAAGTAAAGTAAAGTAAATAAAAAAGTAAAGTAAATAAATTAAATTAAATTAAATTAAATTAAATAATTAAATTAAATTAAATTAAATTAAATTAAATTAAATTAAATTAAATTAAATTAAATTAAATTAAATTAAATTAAATTAAATTAAATTAAAATATAAAGTAGATGGAAAATAAGGTCGTTTCATGAAGGTAATAAAACTTTTTGGTACTCATTTTATACATTAGGATTAGTCCTTGGGGTCTTGGGAGATTTGAGGATTGTCATTTATGATACTTGGAAGAGGGAAAAGAAAGGCTATTCTTGATTGCCTGTTAATTACTTGCTTATTTAGGAGTGTTGCATGCTTTTGTTATAGATATATTGTTACCAATGAAGTTTTTGTGAATGCATACTCATACAAAGCTGATAATTTATGTAACAGCAACAGCGGCGGCAACAGCAAATTTACCTTGGCATATTTAAGACAACTGGTGATTGTTCTCTTCCCAGCTGTTTATGACTAAAATCATATAAAAATAAATTATAAATAAAACACACATAAACATATATACACACACACACACACACTTATGACAATGATGTTGGATTGCTAACCCCAGCAAAAATAATAATAATAATAAATCTTCAGTTTCACTGCAATCAGGTGTCTTGTGGTAGTGATTGTAGGATCTGGGTTAACCAAAAAATAGCATGAACTGTGCAAATAAATAAAGCTGTGCTATTCGGTTATCAAATTTTGGACTTTCATGTGAATGTCTGGGTAGTATAAAAATGAGGCCAATACTGCAAAGGATTATAACAAACAAGACCCCAAACATTCAATCTTCCAGTAGTGAAACAGGTAAGAAGAATTGATTTAGTCCTAGTCAGAAGATAAATATGAAATCTTAGTGGTGAATAGAAAGCACATATTTTACAACAGTAATTTTGTTCCTTTTTATTTTAAGAGAATAAGGTATAGAAAATGCTATATATCAAGTGGCATTATTGTTATGGTAAATTTAGAAATGAAATGTGAAAAAGATTAGGAGCTTTTTCTAAAATAAAGACATTTAGAGTCATACAACTGTAAAAAAAAGAAGTGATTTATGAAATTTGGGTTTCTTAATGGATTGATTGTAGAAATGACTTGAGAGAGCTAAGATAATTTTTTTGGGAGGGGAATGATTTGGTGAATCCTAGAAAAAATGAGTTTTGGATTAATGAAGACCTCCCTTTCCCCTACTTCTATGACAAAGTAGAAATACACAATAGATGTACTTCTTGACCTAGCAGTAGATCTGGAGATATATGAAAAAAAAAAAAAAAAACCTTTAAAAAGCAGATTTACTCATGTGCAACTATATATTAAGCTTTATTTATTTCCATTTCCATATTTCATTTTTTTTTTCTTTTGTATTGCTTTGGGTCTGAATTTTGTAATCCAAGGAAAATTATTTTATTCTCTGTCACAAAAAGGCTTAATTGAAAAATTACCGCAAAACAAGTTTTCATAAGATGCTCAGAAATTCATAATATCCAACTATGTGACTGACATTAAATAGGACATTAACCCTTGTATTAGTGTGGGTATTTAAATCTTATCTTTCAACTACTTGATGTGTGTAAAATAATCTCTTATTTTATATACAGAAATCCTTCATTAGTGTCAAAGGGAGATTTTTTTTTTTGTTCGTTTGATTTTTCAGTCCATATAGGTATGAAGCACAGAAGTAGAATTTTGTTATTGAGTAACTAGGGAAGGAAGGCTTATTCTGCACATAAAGGTCTCAGATAAGAATGAGTTTCTTCTGCAATCTTCCTCAGATGGTATTATTAAAAAACTAAAACAAAAAGACAGCTGCACACTATATGTTTTATATAATTAGCAAGAGAACAACTACATGTGTTCAATATATCATGAATTTTACTCCTCAAATTCTACATTTGCTTCTGGTAACCTTGAGTTGCCACTGTGTCTAATCTCTTTATAAAAAATGCAATCAGTGTAATATGACCGCCTATCAAAACCAATACATCTCTTTTTCATTTTACTTGAAATAGATTTAAAATTCACATTTATAGAATAGATTACCAAATTGCTTTCTCCCTTTATATGGCATTTCTCTGTTATGTGTGAATTGCAACTGCAGTGATAGTAATCATTTCTTACAGAGTGCAATCTATTGTAAAAGTTTTATTCTGAACTCTCAGTGTTGCATGCTGCTCACAGTATATAATTTGCGTTTAGTTTTTCTCCTGATTGAACTTCTTAAATATTTCTAATTATGATAAGCATTTTATTTCAGCATAGTCATACTAGTTGTTTACATAAAATCAAGCAAATTAAACATTATGAAGAAAAGGAAAGCCCACTGTGGTCCATTGGACAGTTTGAGTAAGGTAAGAGTGAGAAAAATAATGCTCAAATTGCAATTTAGGTATAAATCCATGGTGACCTTGGATAACTTTCAACCAAGCAATTATATCTGTAGTGCACATACTCTGAGTTATCATACCAAAATATGAAAAAAAATATGGATAAGACTCGCTGGCCAAAAAACCCCATACCTACAGCACCATAGCTTGCTCTTAATGGGATCTCTTGACTTCCAAAGCTGCTCTTACCCAAGTCACCAACCACTTTCTGCCACCCTTGCTTCTTTGTGCACAGCAGGCTCCTTCCTGAATTACTTTCAGAATTATTTTTTTCAGAAGTATCTCCCAAAACAAATGTTTACAATTAAATGGCAAATGTATGTGGCAACTGAATCTATTTTGACTATTTTTTAACATCCTTATTTCTTTTTTCAAAATATAGATTCTACAAATATTTTTATCAATACATTTATATCTAGTTGCAAATATAAAATAATCTTGTTATACTAGCATATTTATGAATATTACTATTTAAACTATTGTTTTTAATTATATCTGTTGCTTTTTTCATAAACTGGATTTTATACAAAATAAATAAAACATACATTTATTTTGAATCTAAAAAAACTTCATGCATTAATTCAGTGCATTCAATTTCACAGAATAAACTATACATTATGAATTTAATTATAAGATACAATGCAGCTCTATAGTATTACTATTTGCTTATATTAAAAATATAGTTTCTTAATAGAAAAAATAGAGCTTGAAGCAAATTTCAGCATGATGGTTGGAGAAGGAAACAGATATCTTTTTACATTTTATTTGAATTAGAAAAATGTTCTTCAGAACTGCTGACAACAAAATAACAAAAGCAGAAATTATTATTTAATACAATTGTCCTAATGCATTGGCTGCCGATTTGCTTCCAGATGCAATTCAAAGTGCTGGTTATCACCTTTAAAGCCCTTCATGGCTTGGGACCAGGTAATCTGAGGGGTCGTCTCTTGCCAGTCACATCTACCTGACCCATCAGAGCAGGGAGGCATGGAATCCTGAGGGTCCCATCCCCAAGGGAGATACACCTGGTGGGACCCAGAAGAACAACCGTCTCCATGGTGGCTCCCTCTCTCTCGAACATCATTCCCCCAGAGATTAGAACGGCCCCCACTCTAATACTCTTCTGGAAGTCATTGAAGACCTGGTTCTGCCAGTGGGCCTGGGGAATCCAGAGCAGGATGGAGCCCATTAAATGGCTTGTATGCCCGGGCAGGGGGTGATTATATTATATTATATTATATTATATTATATTATATTATATTATATTATATTATATTATATTATATTATATTATATTATATTATATTATATTATATTATATTATATTATATTATATTATATTATATTATATTATATTATATTATATTATTATATTATATTATATTATATTATATTATATTATATTATATTATATTATATTATATTATATATTATATTAATTTATTTGATTCTTTTTATTAGTTTTATTGTTTTAAATATGGTTTTATATTCTGTAAGCTGCCATGGGCAAATAGGCGGCAATATAAATTCAATAAATAAATAAATAAATGTTACTTTTGAATTATTGCAAGTTCAGAATAATATATGTAGCTTTTGATACAGTCCATGAAAGTTTATGTACTAAAAAGCTGAAAAATTAGCCTTTTGATACTATTTGAATAGGTACACCTGTAAGGGGAAGTAAAAAAACAAACAAACAAACAGATTTTCAAATGATAACTGCAAGCAAGCAACTGGAGCTGCTCCTGTCTTTCCATAGGTAAAAGAATAGTCCATCCACAAAAATTCTGCTGTGGAATTATTCCTTGATTGGCCATAGAGAATTTGACTTCATTCTAGATGCCTTCAACTATATACCAGGAGTAGACAGGCAGGTGTTGTTTATGCTGTATATTATTACATTCTTCAATGGCTTTAGATGTAGCAGTCTTGGACAAGAAATTTATCTTTAACTCTTAGGCACATATCGAAAGAAATTTTAAAGCCACCTTCTAGCACCAATAGCAATAGCACTTACACTTATATACTGCTTCATAGTGCTTTACAGCCCTCTCTAAGTGGGCTGTAAAGAGTCAGCATATTGCCCCCAACAATCTGGGCCCTCATTTTACTGACCTTGAAAGGATGAAAGGCTGAGTCAACCTTGAGCCAGTCAGGCTCAAACTGCTGGCTGTGAGCAGAATTAGCCTGCAATATTGCATTTTAACCAGAGGTGGGCTGCAGCTGGTTCAGACCAGTTGAGGCGAACCGGTTGTTAAGCTTCTGCACAGTTCGGCAAACCAGAAAATCCCACCACTGGCTGGCCCCAGACAGTCACTCTTCATCTTTCCCTCTTGCCCGGCTAGCTGCTGCTGCTGCTCTCTGTCTGGCTCCATTGCTTGCCTTGACCATACGGCCTCTGGAGGCCAGCCAGCTTGTCTAACTTTGCCACCATAGCTGCATCCCACACAGCACTCTCCCCATGGCTCAGCAGATCAGCCCTGATCTGCCTGGGTGAGCCTGCGAGCAAGGTCCGAATCCCAGCCCAGCTGCCTCCCACGTGGCCCAGCCAGCTTGTCTGCTTTTCGCCACAGCCTATAATGTGGTGGCTGTGGCCCAGCTCTCTGCCTCAACTGCCTTTCTTCACCGATCTCCGCTCCACCTCACTCACCTAGGCTAGCTGCCTTCTGCTGCTCCTGCTCACTCCAGCAGCAGAAGACTTGAGGCAGTGGGTGGCCGTAGGCCTCCTCGGGGAAGTGGGGCTGGGAAGGGTGCTTGTCTCCAAAGCCTCTTACCCTCCCCCTCTCTCCCTCTGCCTCCTACTGCTTCTCAAGGCCCAAGACAAGATGCCTGGTCTGGGCACACAGTCCTCTACAATGGAGCCTTTCCTGGAGTGCAATGCCTTGGACAACCTGATCTGTCCTGAAGGCCTCGAGGAGCTCCAGACTTTCCACACACTTCCACTGGCCTGAGTGCTCTGCCCTTCACAGATCCCAATGGGGCCAGTGCCTGGTGGTGGCGCTCTGGGAGGGCAGGCAGATGTCCCGGGGCTTCACGTGTGCACCACCGCAGAGCAGCAGTCTCATCTCCAGTGCGGCATCTCCCCTGAGGGCCCACCATCAGCCTTACCTTCATGGGCAACTTCACTGGCCCTGTTGGGATCTGAAGGGCAGGGCATTCAGGTCAGCAGAGGTGCATGGAAGCTCTGGAAGGTAAGACCAATGCTGATGGTGGGGGAGGGAAACTCAGCTGAAGACCCGTCTTTTGGGCCTGGCACGTTCGGCTTCTGCAGGGCTTCTGGGAACTGCTGCCTGCTCACCTTCCCCTTCACCTTGGGTCCCGCTTCCAGCCCATGATGGGGGGGACATGCCACTTCCAGGCCCTGCCGGCCAGTGGGTGGGTGCACAGCCCTCGAGAAAGATGCCACACTGGGGCCAAGACTGCTGCTCTGCTGCGGTGCAGACATGCAGCCCCGAGACATCCACCCACCCTTCCGGAGCCCCGCTGCCACCGCTCTGGAGCCCCACTTCTGCCTTCTGCCACTGCCACTCTGGAGCTCCGCTTCTGCCTTCTTCTGCCTTCTTAATAACTACTGTTTTAGAAAAAAATATTTCATCTCTAGAAATATTCTGTAAATTTCTGGGGGGGGGGAACCTTCTAAAAGACTTCTGTAACTATTTGTAAAAAAAGATGTTAATGCCTTAACATTTTATTAATTTAACGTGTGGATTTCTTAAAGCAAAAGACTTCAAATTTTCTTAATGAATAATTGAGAAAATGTTTGTGCAAAGCTAAAACTCTTTTAAATAATCTTGAAAGCATGCCTAATGTGATACATTATATTGTGGTTAATATATATTTATTAGACATAATTTTCAGTAAGATACCTATGAACACATATGAACTTACGTAAATATTTTCTTTTTAGATAGTGCAATATTACTCATAAAAAGTAATAATATCCAAGAAAGAAAAAAATTAATGGATATATTATATTACATAAAAGAAAATGAGATATAAATAGAGGCAGTGTGGTCTAAAAGCCACGGTGCTGAAGTAAAAGTGAAGAAACCTGGTTCTAATCCTCTCTTAAATGTAGAAGCCAGCAAGTTGATTCTACAGTAGTAATTCTCTTTCAACCATAGACTGGGAAGTAAAAAAAAAAAAACACCTACTAATCCTTTACTTGGACCAATGTAATAGATTATGGTCTACTACCTTCAATAAAATCCTACAGAGAATAACAAAATAGAGTTGGAAATGATTTCGAGGTCTTCTAGTCCAACTCCCTGCTCAAGTGGGAGAACCCTATATAATTTCAGACAAATAGTTGTCCAATTCTATTAAAAACCTCCAGTGATGGAGCACTCAGAACTTCTAAAGGCAAGCCATTCCACTGATTAATTGTTCTAATAGTCATGAAATTTCACCTTATTTCTAGGTTGGTTTTTTCATTAATTAGTTTCCATTCATTGCTTCTTGTTCTACCTTCAGGTGCTTTGGAGAAGAGTTAACCCTCTCTTCTTTGTGGCAGCCCTTTAGATACTGGAATAGTTCTAGAATTGATTCAGCTGATAATAACAGGAATCAGGTAATTTTATCTTATGAACATAAAATATGATGACATCTACTAGAAATATTTAACTTTAAATCATAATTTTTTTTTACAACTATAGCAAAAGTCTGGCAGGGAAATCCTAGCTGCTAGAAACACATGGTATACAGGCAACTATATTCTCTGTCTCTGTGTTTTTGTGTATTACTACATACACAGAAATATACAGAAGAGTAAAGATTAGTAGTTGCATCTACTTAAAATTCTGGAGTTGCAAATTTCAATTGTCAACCAAAGGGTCTTTAATTATTTTGGAATTCCCTAGAATAAAGTTTTCATGTAGAATTGGTATGCCATTAAATCTTTATCAATTACTTATGAGTAATTTTTCTGTACATAATAACTTTCCCTTAACATCATGTGCTCCAGATGTACTATATTATGATTATTGCGGTGGATGGGAATGTGCTTTTCCATACAATTGCAAAAACCAAATACCCAAATGTCATTCTGCTGATAAGATGATAACAAAGGACATCTTCTTTATTGTCATTGCAACAATGGTAAGTTTTTATCTCAAATAAGTTTGTTAATTTTTAATATTTATATCCCATCTTTCAGCCCAGAACAAATCAAAGAAAATTTAAAATGTTAGCCTTTTAAAAACAGATAATATTAAACAAGCTCATATGACTCAATGCATTCTTAATGACTTATGCAATCATGTGTAAATAAAATACAAGGTGCATAAAAATTTCCACCAAAAGTTTTGATGTTGTAATTTTGGAGAACTCTGGACATTATACAATTATGAATGCAAGTGGCTATAGATTTTCTGCACCTGAGCTAAATGCTTTATATTGTTTTCTGCCATTCACAAAAACATGGTACTTAAAGTCTATACAATAGGAAAAGTCAAGTAGCAATGTGCTGATCATTTAATTCCACAGAAGATAAGATTGGATTAGTAGATTTAGAAGCTATAAAATAGCTTTATTTTATAGCTTTATACATGTTTAAGATTATTACCAGCCCTTTGACATCAGAAAAATATCAATACCCATATTTTGTCATATTTATTGAATTAAATTTAAAGCAACCTTTTTTGAGAAAAATAAATAGGAGAAAAGAATAAAACTAACAAATAATGTCCAACATTTGTCACTATAAGACTTAAAAATATTGAAAAAAATAATAGTCAATAACTATTTGCAAGTGTGTATATTAACCTGCTAAAAGTGATATTGTCAAGGTTCAACTGCTTTTGAAGTGTTTAGGTCTTATTGCTATTCAAAGAACTGGGGGGAGGAAAGAGTAGAATGCAGATGCTCCAGAGACAGACCATGAGGGCCAAAATCCCACCAAAGTCACTGACAGTCTGACAGAGAAGTGAACTGTTCTCAAAACAAAAGGATGATTCATAATTTGTCAGGGTATGAAGATTTAATAGCTGTAAACTGATGGAAGGTTGTAAGCGGAGGCAACTGTAAACTGATGCAATGGGAATGAGGCAGCAGGGTTACTATTACTTTAAGAAGCTTAAGAAGAAGCATTGTAAGCCCCCCCTGAGTCTCCGGAGAAGGCAGCATATAAATCAAATTTTTAAAAAAAAGGTTGGTAGGAAGCTGCCTATATAAGGGAAGCTATTAGAGAGCATTTCTTCTTCTCCTCATGTTCTCTCTCATCGTGTATCTCATTGCTCTCCTTGTGTCAGTAGCTATATGATAAGAGTAAGGATTAAACCACTGTTAATTATCTAAAGGCTCTGTGTGCTGTGTTTTGCTCCTGGGTTTATTTCATAATACTAGTCGCGCTGCCTAAACTCTGACATAATTGGACAGTGTGACTGTCATAAATAAATGCCTTGCCTCTGACCCAGAGCTGGAAGCAGGGGGGCTGGACAAGCCAGCCCCCAAGGTCCACCCTAGCCCAATAACCCCTCCTTACCTTAGCCACGCCCCGGGGGTACTTAAGGGTCAGCCATGCGGTCCTGCTGCAGTTCCAGACTTGTACCTGTAACGATAAGATGTATGATCAATAAACAATAATTGATTTACTAAGAACTTGTCTATGGAGTTATTGGGCACGATCCTCGAACACAATTAACAATATGGTAGCAGAGGATGGTTGGATAGCCCAATCCTGATACTCCACAGCATGCAAGGGACCACGACAGACAGGGTGAATACCAGAGCATTCACCAAGAAGATGGCAGAACGACCTGCTCAACCCGAAACCACGCAAGGAGAGGCACCCGAGAAGAGCGGCCTACTCCACCACCCATCCACCCCGGCCAGGAGCAACGAGGGGTGGACGAAGCACGAAACCTCAAAGGAAGAGATGCACGACCTAAAAGGAAAACTCCTCGAGCTGATAGATTCGTCGCAAAGCAACAACGACCTCGTCGCGGAACTCCGAAGCCTGATCAAAGGCTGCGAAGCAGCGAGTGAGGAAGATGAGGACGAATCCGATTACAGCGAAGGAGACCCGGTAAGGGAAAATTTCCCCCACCAAAAACCTACCGCAAAGGCCGAAGGAGACTTCGCGCCCTTTTCACGGCGGCCATCTTGGAAGACGGCGTCATCAAAAATGGCCGACCATCCACCAATAGACTCCCGAGATTTAAATTCCATGGTGGGAATCGGGGCCTACTCAAAAACTACCGACCAAAAATATCACAAAAAACAAAAAAGCCCAAAACCCAAACCTACAGACTCGCCTACCGAGCCCGAGGTCAATAAAGCCATCGAACTAATCGCCGCGGCCCTAGGGGACAAGGTGAAAATGCCAACCGTACACCCCGGTGCCAGGCCAAAAAAACAAAAGGGACCCCAACGCGACGTGGGCCGGCGCCGACGCCCACCCCGGGAAGGCAGCCACCATCGCGTGGACCCAGGACCACCCAGAGCCCCTAAGGGACCCACCCGCAAAAACGGGACACCAAGGGCGATGGGATTACTCACCGGACCGACGACCGGGACCAGATCCGTGGACCGCGAGGCCATCCGCAGGCAGAGGACGTCCATCGGCGGGCAGGGGGATCGGCCCGACACCCACAGGCGGCACCCACGCGAGACCGGGCCGACCGGGACCATTCGCGGCCCCAACGGGATTCCCAGCGTCCATCGGCGATCCTCACCGCTCTCCGAGGCTCCAGGCGACGATCCGCGACGATCCCGAGCAGGCAAGGCCAACCGGAGAGGAGCTGAAGGCCCATCCGGAAGATTGGGGCCTTCATCCGGGAGCAGCATGGACGAGCTCCTCACTCCACGACGACTGGGGAGAAATGAACCTCACGCATGCGCAGCACGCCCCTGTAAGAGAAACGGAACAGGACATAGAGCTACACCGACGCAGACACATAGAGACAAGTCAGTTCAGACTTGCCACAGTCGTTCCTCTGCCTTATTGCGAGTATCCTTATGTGAGGAACCATGGACAGCGACATAATGTAAGTAATTTAACTTACAATTCAGGGAATTTACCCAGTGATTTTCCTAGACTGAGGCTAGATGGGGAGAATTTCCTGGACTGGAATCAACAGCTCCAGGGCACCCTACTTAAGGAAGACCTGCTATCTATGATTACTGACCCCCCAGAAAAACCCTGGACTTTTGAACTGGATTGCATCCACCACAAAGCTTACTGCATTGTAATTGCTAGCATTACCCCCAGTATTTACCCCAGTATTGGTCACCACCTGACTGCATTAGAGATAATACAGAGAATGCACAAACTGTTTTACTGCCAAAGTGTTGCCAGCACCACCAGGCTATCCAGGGAATTTTATGCCACAAAACTCAAGGCAGGGACACCCATGAGCGAGCATTTACTATCACTAAATAATACTAGGACCCAGCTGACACAAAGGGGGGAGGTCATAAGCGAGAGGACCATGATAAGTATCATAGTGAATTCCCTAGACCCCAGTTGGGACACCTTTATTACGCAGATAGACAACCTAGGGACAGGGAGGCTCTCACTTGACTTACTAACGAGTAAACTAATATCAGAGGATTGCATCAGAAAGGAACGCTCCCTAAGCCGCAGGGAGCAAAGACCCAGCAGAAAGGTTGAGCCACAGGGCAGGAGCCAGGGCAACACAGAGTGCTATATATGTGGGTCAAGAAACCATTACAAGAGGGACTGCCCTAAAAATACAGGGGACAGGATGCATAGGAGAGATAGACTAGAACAAAGGACCAGACACACTAGCGGACGCTCACCAGAGGCCAGGCACAGGCGTAGGGATTCACCTAGCCCTAGAGACAGGAGAGACCACAGGGACAGTTCCAGGGAAAGCCACACCGGATCCCTATATGGCATAGGGGACCAAGCACAACACGTAGGTCAAGGCAGGGAGGAAGGCACATGGCTGCTGGACTCAGGAGCCACAAACCACACCACACATGATCGCAACCTACTAACCTCTTTCACGGGAGAAAGTTTTGTAGTGAAAGTGGCTAACCAGAATAACGTGCAAGTAACAGGCAAAGGCAATGCGTACGTACCAGGGATAGGTATGGTACGGGGAGTACTTCTAGTGCCAAATATACCATATAATATCCTTGCCACCCTAAAACTAAGCAAGGATAACAATGTCGAGGTGATTTTCAAAGAAGGAAAGGCACAGGTAACCAGAGGGGGTAAAGGGATAGGGAAAGTAATAGTCTGTGGGGAACTACCATTCTTCCACCCAACCAAGAGCACACAGCCAGAAGTGAACAACCACCAAGGGGTTAGCCCCAATAGCACAGGCAACGCAAGTAAGGAAGTAGAGGGGGTTGAGCTCACACACATCACTGATGAACCCAGTAAACCGGGGACACCTAGGAATGAGAAACCCATGATAGGGAAACCAATGCATGACAACTGTGCTCACCTATTGCACAGGAAACTAGGACACATTAGTTTCCCCGTAGTGCAGAAAATGTTGGAATGTTCTGAAGGTGTAAAAATAAAGGATTGTGAGAACTATCTCGAGTGTTCTATTTGTAAGGGCTCCAAATTAAAAACCAAACCAAGGCCCAAGAAGTCAGTACGCACAACTAATTCGATTTTCCAACTTGTACACATGGACCTAGTTGGGCCACTAAGGCCCTCCATCAAGTACAGGAAGAGGTACTTCCTGACCATAGTGGATGACTTTAGCCGCTATGGCTTCGTGTACACCCTAAAACACAAAAGTGAGGTTTTTCAAAAATTTAAGGAATTCTATGCAAGGGTAGAGACACAACACAACACCAAAATCAGACAAATAATGACAGACCGGGGGTCCGAATTCTTATCAAGCGACTTCTCGCGATGGTTAAAAGCACGCGGGATGGTCCACTACACGACTTCTCCATTTTCCGCTTTTCAAAATGGCGTGGCGGAACGAAAAAACGGAACGCTACAGACCATGATGAGATGCGCACTAGATGATGCCGGCCTAGGGCAGCATTTCTGGTCCGAAGCACTCATTTATTCGAACTATACTCTAAATAGACTGTGGTCCAGCGTACTAAATAAAACCCCATATGAATTAATGTACCAAAGGAAACCACAGGTGTCACACTTACACATATTCGGGGTTACAGCAGATGTACATATACCCAAGCAACTCAGGCGTAAGGGAGACAGGGTATCCAGGAGGCTGAGGTTCATGGGCTATGAACCGGGGACGAAGGGATACAGGTTCATAGACAACAGCAACAATTTCGTGATATCACGAACAGCTGTTTTTCACGAAAACGCTAACTGGTCTAAAATACACCTCAACGAGGTGTCCCTTAACAAGGACGGACCAGGGGATGATCAAAAGGAAATGAAACACCAAGCAGGGAGGGACACTGAACAGAGGAAAAACAAACCCAGGGGACAGGAAATACCAGTGAAGGGATGGAAGGAAAACCACCCGATCATTAAAGTAGACTCACTCACCGAGAGAGAAGCTAGATACATGCATGACACAGAGACACCTCCTGGCAGACCAGTCAGGACAAACAGGGGCAAAAGGCCAGAAAGGTTAGGGGACTACATACTATCCCTACATAATAACCAACTAACCCCCAACACATATGAGGACGTACTGAGGTTGCCAAATGAGGAGAGAGAAAAATGGGAACAAGCCATGGAAAGGGAAATGGATAGCTTGAGGGAACTAAAAGTGTACACTCCCTCTAAAGTCCCAACAGGAAAGACAACCATAGGCACTAGGTGGGTCTACAAGGTTAAAACCCTAGAGGGAAACAAAGCGCTCTACAAAGCAAGGCTGGTGGCTCAGGGATTCGCCCAGAAATACCCTGATGACTACACGGAAACGTACTCCCCCACGGTCAGGGCCGAGAGCGTGAAGTGTGCACTCGTAATCGCATCACTGCTAGGGCTAGAAGTGCACCAGTTCGACGTGCAAACCGCTTACCTGCACACTGAACTCGACAAAGAGATATACGTGAGAGCGCCACCCAGCCAAAGCACCAAAAAGGGAGAAACCTGGATTTTAAACCGAAGCTTGTATGGACTCAAACAATCAGGGAAACGTTGGTATGAGTGCCTATCCAAGACATTAAAATCCATGGGGTTCTCAGCCACTTCAGCCGACAACTGCTTCTTCACCAAGAAGTCAGACAACTCCCTCGAATATGTTTTGATATACGTAGACGATATATTGTATATCGGTGATCAAGCCAGCAAATGTAATAACTTCGCCAATGAGCTAGGAAAACATTTTACACTAAAAGTATTGGGCAAGGTAGACAAATACTTGGGGGTGCAGATCACGAAAACAAGCAAGGGCTTTCAACTGTCACAGAAGGATAAAATTTTGGAACTAGTTCATAAATGCAACATGGCAAGCGCCAAGGGATGTGAAACGCCAATGCAACCAGATTTCTTAAAGGACATGTATAATGAGGCTGAGGCGTTCAAGGACAACACATTATACAGATCCACCATAGGCTCCCTACTATACATTGCAAACTGGACCAGGCCAGACATCGCCCTGCCAGTTAACTTGCTGTCAAGACATGTGGGTAAGCCCACTGTGTACCACTGGGAGGCCATCAAAAGGGTATTAAGGTATCTAAAGCAAACCTCCGAGGCTCGCCTGTCATTAGAGCCCGAGAACACCACAACACCCACACTCACGTGTTACGCTGACGCTGACTGGGCTGGGGACGTAAAGTGCAGAAGGAGTACCTCAGGTTACATATTTTTTCTGAACAACAGCCCAGTTCATTGGTACACAGGCAAGCAAGACCTGGTAGCCACATCTACCACGGAGGCCGAATATATCTGCTTGTCCAAAGCCGCCAACAACCTGGTCTGGTTTGATGACCTGCTCGCTGACATATGGGCCGAGCCAAGTTACCCCATCATCATGCACGAGGACAACAAAGCTGCCATGGAAATATCTAAGGCTGAAGCGGTGGGTCAAAGGTCGAGGCATATCGACATAAAGTACAAGCACGTCAGACAGTTCGCGAACATAGGATTTGTGAAGGTTATACATTGTGACACGGAAGAGCAGACAGCAGACATTCTAACAAAGCCATTGCAAAATAAACAGCACACGTACCTCACATCAAAATTAGGCGTCCTACTGAAAAGGACACCTCAGGTACACACCACGCAAAAACATCTCGGCCAGGCATTTAGAGGGGGTTTTGTCATAAATAAATGCCTTGCCTCTGACCCAGAGCTGGAAGCAGGGGGGCTGGACAAGCCAGCCCCCAAGGTCCACCCTAGCCCAATAACCCCTCCTTACCTTAGCCACGCCCCGGGGGTACTTAAGGGTCAGCCATGCGGTCCTGCTGCAGTTCCAGACTTGTACCTGTAACGATAAGATGTATGATCAATAAACAATAATTGATTTACTAAGAACTTGTCTATGGAGTTATTGGGCACGATCCTCGAACACAATTAACAGTGACCACCTCCGGGTGGCGAGAAAGAGAAACTATTGTTTAACTATACAATCATCGCGCAGAAAAAAACAGAGATGGTTTTGATTCTTCAGTGCTGAACTGGTGTATCCAATAGTTTTGCTTTGAGATTTACAAGTTCCTGAGAGTGTCTACTTTTCTTGGGTTCACTAGTTAGATCGTTGACAGATATACAAAAATTTCAGGACTACTGAATACAAGCAACTACTGGTTAAACAATTGCAATTACAATAAATTATTTCCATTAATTGATTCACATTTGCATACATGAATCATTGTTTTTTTTCTCCCACAATTCACTGTCATATGGAGAAGCATACAAGTATATGCATATAACCTTGTGCCTTCCAGAAAAATCAAGAGAAAGAGAAGAAAGAAAAAGTTTGGTTAAGAGGAATAGGAGAAAAGGTTTTGAAAATGAAGAGTTTGACTCTATTTTTTTTAAAGGACTGGATACACAGTATTTATTTTTTTAAAAAAGCCATACTATTAGTAAATGGCTTTTTATCACAATAATGCACTATACAGAGACAAGACAAGACAAACTGGTTTCTTTTCCCCTTTATCATTTATACAGGCATTATTGCCATTAACTGTGAAAATACACCAGGAAAATAACCTTTCAGGAATTAAATTAGCAATTCAAAAATATACATTGAAATATACAGTGATAATGCTGTACTGACAATTACCCAACCAAAAGATTCTTTAATAGTATTAATGTATTCAGTAATAAGTTTTTGTGGCAGATTATCTGATAAAGAAAAAAACCTCTAATGTTGACATACAATTTAACAAAGAAAAGCAATATCTGTTCTTAGTATTACTGTTTAACATTGTAAAAAAGGTTAAATACTTAGGAATATAATTATTGAGTATCAAATACCCCAACACCATGTTACCATGTCAGCATGGGAGACCAGGAAAGGGGGGGAATTCCCTCCGGACGACCCAGAACGAAATCCAGCAACAGAGCACAGTAGAGGGGGGGGGGTGTTAGGACTGGTTAGGACTGTATGCACAGGTGATAGCAGTGACGGATGGAACACAAAGAAGAGGGGGTGGGATACATGAAGAAGGAAAGGAGGGGGATTATGTAGCAGATTGTAAACAAAGCTGAGGATGACGTCAGAGATCTGCGCCCAAAGACAGGAGAACCGAGCTGCAGATTTGATTCCAGCAGCTGTTGCAGATTATCTGATGATTGTTAAACACTCTCACTCCCTATAAAGCCGCACGGGAGGAGAGCACAGGCGTCTCCAACTTTGTTTCTGATTAACCAGTTCAGTGCCTACTGTAAGTCACTGTGTAGTTATCATTAAACCGAGTTTTGGTTCCACTTACTCGTGCGTGTGTGTGTGCTGCATCGACCGGCAAAACACCGGCGTTTCCAGAGGGGCTGAGATTTTTGTCAATTTGTTGACAAAAAATAATAGGGATTTATTGAAAAACAAGTATTTTTTCAAATTGAAAAGTATAACAGTAGATGTCTCAAGATGGCAAACATTATATCTTTCTTAGCTGGTAAATTAAGTATCAGTTGTTAAGATGACTTGTTTTACCAAGACTTATTTTTCTTTTATAAATCATTCCTGTACATACTGAAAATGGGATATTAAATGGTTGGCATAAGTAAGTAATGAACTTACTGAAGACAACAAAACATATGTGCACACTTCAAACCCAAGAAGCTTGTCCATTCCAAGGATAAAACATCCAGACAAAAACTGAGTAATGTGGTATATGCAATACAATGCAGTGAGACATGTGCAGATCTGTACATTGTGGAAACAAAACAACCACTTCATAAATGCATGGCACAACATAGGAGAACAAACCCATCATGACAAGATTCAGCAATCCATCTTCATTTAAAAGACAAAGGCCACTGTTTTGAAGACAGCAAAGTCCAGATCCGAAGGACCACTATATTGTTAGAGTTCCAGCAATCCAACCAGCACGCAAGTAAATAATTCAGCAGGATTCATTTATATAAGAAACTTCTTTATATACAATACCATACAGCAGAAGCCAAAACCAGAACTCAGAATCCAGAAGTACACAATCAATAATCAAAAAAGCTCTATGATACAGAGGCAATAATGCAAGGACAAACCAACTCTTTTATACATAACAGTCAAGCTAAGCCACGCCCAGGCTCCAAACTGTCTAAGTCACCAAACAGTCCCCATTGGCTGATCTCTTGCCATGTCTATTCCAATTCATGACCTCTTATACACTGACATATATTGCTACAGAAATGCATTAAACCAAAAGCAAAAACCTTTTAGAATGCATATGAATCAATCTAAAAGAAAAAAAAGAATGTCATTGCCATAAGTGTATACTACAGGCCACCCAACCAAGCAGAAAAAATAAATGTACTTTTTGCTAACCAATTAACAAATATATGTAGAAAAACACTACAATAGTAATGGCAATAGCAATTATCCTGACATCAACTAGAAGACTAATTCTGCACCAAGTGAGAAATCGAACAGGTTCCTGACCAACCTAGCTGACAACTTTGTTGTCCAAAAGGTAGAAGAGGGAACTAGAGGGACAGCCATACTGGATTTAATTCTTACAAACAGAGAAGAAGTGATAGAGGGAGTTGAAACTGCAGGAACCTTGGATGGGAATGACCATATCATTCTAGAATTCAACATAATGCAAACACAAGCAATGGAACATAATGATACCAGAGTCTTAGATTTTGAAAGAGTTGATTTTAACAAACTCAGAGAGAACTTGGGAAAGATTCCTTGGATGAAAATCCTAAAAGGGAAAACAACTCAAGAAGCTTGGGAAACTGACAAATATGATCATAAAAGCCCAATCCAGCACAATACGACTGAAAAAGAAAAACAAGAAATCCAAGAAGTAACAAGCAACAGAGAGAAAACAGAGCTACTTAACTCATTCTTTTCATTGGTCTTCACGCAAAAAGAAACTAGAGTCCAACCTACCAAAACTTATGTCATAGCCCCGTCAGAGACTGAGAAAGAGTCTGAGGAGCAGGACGAGACAGAACTAGGTGGGGTAGTATTCACTTACCACCCCTTCGGTACCAGTTACTCCATAATATCAAAAGAGACTGAGTTCACCATAGGCAAATCCAACTCGGTTCTATTCCAATTATTTTAGGAATGGACTATCCCAATTACCTCAGGAATATTGAATCACTTATGAAACTTGTGCAAATAAGACTCTGAAAATCTGAAATAATAATTTAATTTCCTGTTTTTGTTATCTTCAGGATTTTTATGTTATAGTAGCAGTGGTGAAATCCTGCTGATTCTGTTTGGCTTTTGCGAACCTAGCGGTGGCGCATGGTTCAGCGAACCACTAGTGGCGGCAGTGTTAGACTCCGCCCAGCTGCCCAGATAATTTAATTTCTAAATTATTATTATCACTATAGATCTTTCATTCTGTAAAAGATATTGTTGATTTAATAACTATACTGTATAAGTTTCATTTAAATATGAGGTATTTATAGGTCACTATGTGTGAATAGATTCTATATACTAACTGCAAAAAAAAGGCATGGTGGCTCAGTGGCATAAAGATGCTGGAAGTGATCACTACTCTGGCAATTCAAGTTGTAGCACCAGTTGGAATAAGCTTCCATCACTTGCCTCAGCTTCTATTCACCTAATAGTTTGAAAGCATGCTACATTTGAGTAGATAAATAGGTATCACTTCGGTGGGCAGATTTTTGTACAGGCAGTCGGACCCCTGCTGGTTCTGGACCTGTCCAGATGTGACATCTGACTATGAGGTGAAGTGATATCAGTGGTGAGAGAAGGCTCTGGATGTCACTGAAGGATCCATTTGTCTTTCTGGTGCGAAGTCAGTTTGCCCCCTGTAGTGCACCATGAGTGTGAACTAAATGGACTAGCATTTTTTTAGCAGCCAAAAAATTACTATATACAAGCATTGTAGTCTCCTGGGAGTTGTAACATCACCATATGCTAAATAACTAACTAACTGCAAATACTACAATATCATCATCTTTTCTGTCTGTTTTCTTAGTTTGTATGCCAACCATCTCCCTAGTTTATTTGCATGTTCAAAAAAGTGTTGTTTTGTATATTTAAGTTTCTGTTTAATATCTGAAACAGTTAACAAAGAAATTTGCTGCTGCAATAATTTTAGTTTAGTTTAAAATTTAAGATTAACCTTTTATGGAGGGTATTTGGCACCAATTTTTATGATTTTCATTTTGTTCTTTATTTTGTTCTTATTTTAATTACTGTTGATTTAAATTATTTTTTGTGTTGGGAATCCTGTAGTAACAAGGAATGAAAAACAAATTTTATTTATTTATTTATTATTTCCTTTTTTCTTATTGTGGGTGTTTTTATATTGTATTTTACTTTGTATGCCAACAAGAGTCAGACTAATTTGATAGCATGAAAATAATAATGATAATGATAATTATTATTGTTTTTTGTTTTTTCACCGAATCATTGTTTTTTCACCTAAGTTTCTTATTAGTGTCCAAGATATGCAATGTAATAACTGTGCTGAATTTGTATATTTATAGTTTTTCACTGATATTTATGTACTGGACATCCCGATTATAGTAGTTATTGCATACATCCATATACTTGTGGACATCTAACTTAATGTATTCCAATAGCAGTTTTTAATGGTATCTATAAACTTATTATTTTGTAAAAGTATATTAAATCTATCAGACTTCTCATCCAGAGTGAACAGTAAATCAGACATTTAATATTAAAGTCAGCTTTCAACTACACTTGGCATAAGACTTCTAGTTAATGCCTTGGCTAATTTAATATCTTTTTTGAGGACAGCAATTAAACTTCAGTTGATTGGAGAAGTTGCTTGTAAAGGAATGCATAAGGGAGGAGTATGTCTTAAAATTCTGGATCATATCAAACAGCAGAGCTTCCAAAGTGAACCCAGATCCATCAGCTTGTGTAACTGACTAAAGTGGGATCTGGATGACAGACTGAATGTCTATGTTATTGAATAAAGATTAATTAGGTTTAGAAACTGGGGGGGAGTGTCATTTTTTTAAAGCAAAATAACTCAACAGTAAAACCTTTGAGCTTGGTTGTTTTCTTACAGATGTTTCATTCACCAAAGGAAACAAATAGAAATCATTTACAATATGGGTGTCAAACTCACAGCGTCACATTGCCATCACGTGATGTATCGCAATGTTTTTCCCCTTTGCAGAGCTGGGTGGGTGTGGCCCACTTGTGATGCATCTGGCCCGCTGGCTGCCACCTTGACACCCCTGATCTACAACATAGAATGTTAAAATTGAATTTGTACAAAATGTTCTATAGATGGCATTTGGCACCAGCGAGATTGGCCAAAATGTTTTGAAATCTATCACCCAAATGTTGGAGATGTGGCCATAAATTAGGAACATACTACCACATGTGCTGGATGTGTCCTAAAATAAAAAAAAATTGGTATAAGATTAAGAGCTGGTTGGAGGAAATCATATTATAAAAGATAGAATTTAAACTGGAACTCTTCCTATTAGGAATAATAGATCCAAAAATAGTGATTAGGAAAATTTTACAATGTGCAGAAATGGATAAAATAATAATGAAAATTAAGGAAAGAGAAGATTTGGACTATTATAGAGTGTGGAACAAATTTACAAATGGTTAGAAAAAAAGAAATCTAAATAAGAATTGGGAAATTTAAGTTAATATCGCTGAAATAAAGAACTACATGTTACTAATTATTGTTAACCTTATAATATTGATTGTGTAAATAAATATAATATTGATTGTGTAAATAAATATAATGTAAGCGTATGTATTTAGTAGAAGCATTGAACAAAAATAGACAATATGCATGTTGATACAGAATGCGGTAAAAATAGCATATAATGTATTGTTATGTTTGTCCTGATTTTTACTCTGTTTTTGTCCTTGTTCTTTTTTTTCTTTTCTGTTTTTAAAAGTAATATATCTTAATAAAAACTATTTTTTTAAAAAAAGAATGTAAAGACTGGACCAGCTATTATGTAGGACAAACAAACAGAAGACTAGCAGACAGCATTCATGAATACCAACTAGCAGTCAAAAAACATGATTAAAAAACACTTTAATTTTACAACACATGAACATACTTAGCCATAATTTCAACTGGGATACTGTGACCATCCTGGACTAAGCCAAGTCCAAAAGCTCTAGAGAATTCCTGGAAGCCTGGCCATCAATAGACACATAGACATAAACAACATTTACATACTGTGCAAAAGTGACAATAAACAAGACAAAAATGGAACAAAAAGACCAAAACAACTCCCACCAGCCATCAACATCCAGTTGAGCATAGATTAACATCAAGACTAACATCAGACCAACAATCAAGAAATAAACAAGGAACTGCAAAATAAGCTAACAGTAAACAACCTAACCAAAGAACTACCAAGACCACTCCCACCAACACTATTAGGGAAAACCACTAAAATATGAACTAAGAATAAACCCCACTTCTTACTAGCACTGAGGATGTTCCCTAGTTTGGGTAATGAAACATCTGCAAGACAACAACTAAGACCCCACATTTCAATTCTGAGCTATACATACTCTCCTTTATCAGTTAAACCTTTATCTGACCAAACAATGTTGGATTAATTTCTTTATCCCTTGATTTTACCAAATTATCCTTGTGGTGACAATGTAACCAGAACACTTTTAAAATTCTTTTGAAGAACAAACTTTTGACTTAATAGGTTCAAAGTTGAAAGTAATAAATCATTTAATTTTCCCAAATTCTTTAACATAAATTTTGAAAGAAAAAGAAGGAAAAATACAGTCTATGTATTTTTATTCTATTTTAGAAAGATGGCAATATAATGCTGCCTACAGACTAGACAAGACTGAACAAAGGTGACATTCACAATATTAGTGTGCGGGTTGGTGAGTATTCAGGAAATAAAAGTTCATTTTTCTCTACAAAAATGAAGAAAAATAGAATGGTTACACAAACATATACAGCTAAGACAACATGAGATGAGGTGAGGTGAGGTGAGATAAAATCTGTATTAATTTATAAATTTCTTAATCCAATTAGAATCATATAGAATAACACATTTCTTAGCTTTACTTGTTCTTCATATTATTCCACAGTTCAGAGATAAATTTCTTCTATGTCATATCTGGGGTCAAGGCAACATTCCGCAGGCTCTATAGTATTATGGCAAGTGGGAATAATCTCAAAAGCTTTCAAGACGTGACAAATCTGTTGTGTTGCTAAAATTCAGAGGCATAATGTAGCACTTTACAGAGTAGCAGATTCATTATGGAAGAAACCCTTGTCTTTGGTGTATTAGTATATGGAAATGATCAGCTGAAATCTTTTTCATGTTTTCCATATGTTTGGTTCATGTGAATTAAATGCAATAAGATTATCAGTTTGTGTATATTTTTTCCTCATATTTTTGTGTTCTGTCTATTTCACTGAATGGGAAATACAGGATTTTTGCTAAGAAATTTGACTACAGCCCACTGGTTGTATTGATTATATAGTTTTCTGAATCAGTAAAATTTATTGTCTTGCCTTGACCAATCAGTGATTGACCAGATGGCCTTTAAGACAACAAATGTTTGACCTTGCTTCTTCTCTGCAAGTCTCAACATTGTAAGTGTACCAACTCAACTCTGTACCAACATTGTAAGTGTATAGTTACAAAGCTCCATACAGTTTTATGTCAGGAGCCATTAGCTTCTTTCCTTCCTTCCTTCCTTCCTTCCTTCCTTCCTTCCTTCCTGCCTGCCTGCCTGCCTGCCTGCCTGCCTGCCTGCCTTCCTATTTCTTCCTTCTGTCCATCTCAGCAAAGTCAATTCTTGGCAGTGCATAGCAATAATGCTTGATTTATCTCCTATTGCTGTTGATGACCATAAATAAATAAATATAAATATATTTATTGCAGAAGACCCCTTGCATAAGCCTGATGATAGCAAGATGGGATTCTGTCGAAACGTTGCCAAAGCGCTCTCAATCTTACACGGGAGAAGACCCAAATACACCAAGAGTTGCATAACCTGTACCCGTGAAAATCTACGAATATATGTGTGTGTGTGTGTGTGTGTGTGTGTGTGTCTTTGGTTGTTCGGGTTTTCTCCCGTGTAAAATTGGAAGTGTCTTGGCGACATTTCGACGAAGTCTCATTCGTCATCTTCAGGCTGGTGTTTTCAGCTTCGTGCTTCTAGGAGCAATGTGTGATCGCAGCTGTTTCTTCCTTTTAACTGCCGGTGGGGGTGTGAACTGATTGGGTGGGAGCTTGGCTGTGTTCTGATTAGGTGGAGGTGTGTTCTGATTGGTTGGGGGTTTGGCTGTGCTCTGACTGGATGGGGGGTTGGCTGTGCTCTGATTGGCTGGGGGTGTGTTCTGTTTAGGTGGGGGCTTGGTTGTGCTCGGGTTAGTCTGAGTTGCAGGGGGATTTGAGCTGGTGAGCTGCGTTGCTGTTGTTTGGCTTCGCGTTTGTGGTCATGCCACATCTTCATGGTAGGTGTCAGTTTGCTTCATGTATGGATTGGAGGGGTTTAAAGTGGCTAATGATGCAGCTGTGGTCTGGCTTCTGGTTTGTGGTCATGCCTCATCAGTGTGGGTTTGCTTTTTGCATAGATGTGTGGTGGTGACATCCTGTGTGGTTTTTGTGAGTGTGGGTCTGGTGTCATTCTTTGTGTTAGGGACTCGTTTGTCAATGAGGGCGGGTTTCCAAATGGCTGGTAGGTGGGAGGTATCATCTTGTTTATTCATGCTGTGTGGGCGTTTTTCTATCTCGATGGCTTCTCTGATTATTCTGTTGTTAAAGTGTTCAGTTTTGGCGATATTTCTGGTCTTTTTAAAGTCAATATCATGTCCTGTGGCTTTAAGGTGTTGGACCAGGAAAGAAGCTGGTTCCTCTTTTCTGACTGAGTTCTTGTGTTCTTCAATGCGTGCACTTATTCTTCTGTTGGTTTGTCTGATGTATGTGGTGGAGCAGGTGGTGCATGGGATTTCATATACTCCTTGATTTTCTAACTCAATTTTGTCTTTGGGGTTTCTTAGGAGGGTGGATATTTTTCGGTTTGTGCAGAATACTGTCTTGATGTTGTGTTTGTGGAGGATCTTGCTGATTCTGTCTCTGGTGCCTTTTATGTATGGGAGGAGGGCTTTGCCATTTTCTTGTTCTCTGTCTTGGGTTTTAGTGGGGGTTTCTTTTTGGATTAGGTTGGTAATCTTATTTCTTTGGAATCCATTGGATGTTAGTAGGTTAGTGAGAGTGTGTAGTTCAGTTTTTAGGTGTTGTTCGTCAGCTAAGCATTTTGTTCTGGAGATGAATGTCTTCACTACAGAGTTGATCTGTGCTGGGTGGTGGTGTGAGAGTGCGTGCAGATAACGGTTTGTATGTGTTTTCTTCTGGTAGATGGTGTGTCCTAGGGAGCCATTGGATTTCTTGTAGACTAAGACATCCAGGAAGGAAAGTTGGTTTTTAGCTTCTGTTTCCATGGTGAACTGTATTTTGGGGTGTAGGCTGTTGAGGTGTGTGAGGAAGTTGTCCAGTTTTTCTTTCCTGTGTGGCCAGATTATGAAAGTGTCGTCTACGTATCTGAGCCAGAGTTTGGGTTTGTGATCAGATTTTTCTAGAGCTTGGGTTTCAAAGTGTTCCATGTAGAGTTTTGCAATGACAGGTGAGAGGGGTGATCCCATGGGTGCTTCTTCTATTTGTTTGTATTTTTGTCCATTATAGATGAGGTATGTATTGGATAGGCAGTGGTTGGTCAGATCTAGGATGTGCTTGGGGGGTTTATATTAGTTTTGGATAACTGTCAAGGCTTCTTTGATTGGCACTTGGGTGAAGAGGGATATGACATTGAAGCTCACGAGTAGGTCACTGGGCTGTAAGTTTTGTTTCTTTACGATCTCTATGAACTGGAATGATTTTTTTATGTGTGATCCTTAGGGATGATATATATTTCTATATATAGAAATAAAGAGAGACTAGTATAGATCTATTTCAGGCTATTTAGCTCTCATCAGCTAGCCATACCCTTACTTGGATTCGAATTTGGGCTGCCTGCGTGTTAGGCAGTTGTATTAATCTCTGAGCCACAAGTTCTCCTCCCTTCATCAGCTTGAGCCAGGGAAGAGATTAAGTGTTTTTCTATCAAGGCACCTGATCTACCCAACATGTGGGAGGGATGCAGTATGCATCCTTTCACCTTTCAGCTCCAATCCAGGAGCCCTCAAGCAGTCGCATTGATGACAAACTATTTTATACCAAATTTATATTTCGCTGATAAAGAAATAAAGGGAGACTAGTATAGATCTATTTCAATCTAGCTGATGAGAGCTAAATAGCTTGAAATAGATCTATACTAGTCTCCCTTTATTTCTATATATAGAAATATATATCATCCCTAAGGCAGAATTAGAAATCTCCTGTTTTCTACCCTGATGCCTTCATCACTAGATCAACTGACTCTCAAACAAATCCTAAACATATCTGTAAAACAGCAAACAAGCCTTATAAAAACAGAGAATTTCGCATCTGTACTTAATGTAATAATTGGATTGAACTTCATGACAGATATTTCTGTGTTTGCATGTTTATGCTTTTTTAAATATTTTTAAACATCTTAATGCAAAAATTAAACTTTAAACTTAAATTGAAATTAACCTTTCATAGTCAATTTTGTAGAAGATTTAACTTGACCTTTTAACAGCTTTCTCTATAATGTAAATGTCACCTCAAGATGGCACCTCTGAAGGCAGCCTCAGTAAAATGCTTTATTGTAGTTTTGATGTTTTTTATTATTTTCTGTATCTTTCTAAGAATTTCATATTCAAGAATTGAACTTTTGAATATCAAAGAATGGTCTTCACATAACAAACAGCTTTCTGGGACTATTCCTCCCTTCTTTTCAAATGCAGAGGAACTTCTGACTGAGGGAACAGCAGTTATCTCTTTTGGCCTGGTGAAAATGAAGAAGCAGAAAAAGAACAAAAGGAGCAGGAAAAGAGGCAAGGGAGAAAGCATATTACAAAGGCTCAGGAAGCATGGGGTAAGCAAATCTCCCTTCCCCTGTCTGCATTTAACTAATCTTTGCTCACTAGTAAATAAGGTAGATGAACTCCCACTCTTAAATAGAAACAATGCAGACTTTTCTAATTCAGCAGCCTTCTGCTTCATTGAAATATGGCTGAACAGTTCAAATAATGATAGCTGCCTGCAAATTCCAGAATTTCAGATTCAGAGAGCAGATAGAATTGCAGAAACATCTGGTAAAAAAAGGGAGGAGGTCTCTGCTTTTATATAAACAACTGATGGTGTAAAAATGTAATTACACTGAAAAAAATTTATGACAAGGACTTAGAGACATTATTTATCAATTGCAAACCGTTTTATTGCCAGGAAGAGTTTTCTTCATTTATTCTGGCTGTTTCATACATTCCACCCGAAGCTTGCATATGAAATGAATTACAGAGTCTAGCTGACCAGATTCTGTGGGCTAAAAAAAGCTACCCAGATTCCTTTCTCATTATGTAGGAGATTTCAACAGTGATAACTAACTTAAGCCAAGAATTGCCAAAATACATTCCGCATGACAACTGTCTTACTAGAGGCAATAATATTTTAGATCACTGCTACACAACATTAAATAATGCTTATCAGTCTACACCACAAGCAGTATCGGACAATTATCACTGTATGATTCACCTTGTACCTCTTATAGACAAAGGCATAAAACCATAAACCAATGATTAAATCAATGAAAGTCTTAGATTGAGGAGGCAAAGTTAAAACTACAGACTTGTCTTGACTCTACAGATTGGAATATTTTTGAAGCTACCTCTGAAGATTTGGATGAACTCACAGATACTGTGACATCATATTCAGTTTTTGTGAAGACCTGTGTGTGCCAACTAGAAAACTGTGAATAAACAGTAACAACAAACCTTGGTTTTCAGCTAAACTCAAACAGCTACGTCATGCCAAAAAGGAAGCCTACAGAAAAGGACTTGTATTAATAAGGGAGATCAAAACAGCAAAAAAAAAAAAAAAGCTACTCTGAAAAGCTGAGGAATCAGCTCTCAACAAATGAACCAGCAAATGTGTGGAAAACCCTTAAAGACATCACTGGCTACAGCAAACCTCCTTTTCATCCTGAAGGAAATTGACAATTTAATTTATTTTTAATTATTTTTAACTTTTATATCGTATGTTATTTTAATTCTCGGCTGTTCACCGCCCTGAGTCCCTTCGGGGAGAAGGGCGGGATATAAATTTAATAAATAAATAAATAATAAATAAATAAAGGATGAACTTGATCAAACACAGGTAAGAGTTGCTATTAAGGCCTAACTTGTAGTGCTTTGTGCGGCGAAGTGTAAATATTTCTCCACACTAATTGTGTTTGCAGATAATTGTCCAGCGACCCTCTTTAAGGTAAGCTGCCTCCTCCTGGGGAAGGAAGAGATTGACGTCCTCCTGAAGGGGCACTCTGAGGAATTTGTGTGTGCTATCTTGCTTCACTTCCTTTCTCTATGGCCGCTCTCAGTCAGTATTGATAGGAAGGGAGAGATCCAGCCCTCGCCCACTGCTTTGCAAGGTCCCATGGGGCTCAGTACTCTCTCTGCTCCTGTCCTACATTTATATGAAGCCATCGGGTAAGATCATCCGTCACCATGGATTGAGGCATCATTAATTTGCTGATAATATTCAGCTGTATGTCTCAGCCCATGTGTCAGCATTCCAGAAAACCGCCGACTCCCAGTAAAGACGTGGAAGCAGGCATTTTCCAAAGTTCTCTTTACTAGAAATAGGTAAACTGGCACATCTGGAAAATCCCAAATCTGAAAAGCCCGGGCTTTCCTTCAGTCATACAAAGCTCCCAAGACCACCCCCTTTCTCCTCAATCGATCACATGCTCCAATCAATGTCCGTTCCACCTCGACCCAACACCTGACCCTCCTCCAGATGCTGGATCACCCTGACCTTGACCGATAAGACTGCTTGACTGCTATTATATCTACTAATTCCCCTCTCCTAAATCCCCCCTCCTACTTTCCCACACATGAGGAGGTGGCAGCATTGAAGCTTCCGGCCTAATATGGCTTCCAAGGCTGACACCATGGTGAATTAAGTGACACCATGTCCTCCCACTTGCAGTGCCTGGAGACTGTTAGAGGCTGGATGGGAAGCAACAGGTTGAAACTGAACCCTGGCAAGACTGAGAGGCTCTGAGTTTGAGGTTCTTTGGCCCATAGAGAATTGCCACACCAAGTAGACCCCGTGCGTAATCTGGGGGTTCTCCTGGATTCTCAACTTCTGCTTGAAGAGCAGGTGGCGGTCATGTCCAGGAGGACCTTTGCGCAACTGTGGGTTGTGCATCAGTAATGCCCTTTCCTGGACCAACAATCCTTATTCACGGTCATTCATGCCCTAGTCACTTTCTATCTTGACTATTGCAACACACTGTACAACGCTGCCCTTGAAGAGCATCTGGAAGCTTCAGTTGGTGCAAAATTCAGTGGCCCACATGGTTTTGTGCAGACCTCGGTGTGCACATGTATCACCTCTCCTGCAGGAGCAGCATTGGTTGCTGATTTGCTTCCAGGTGCAATTCAAGGTGCTGGTTGTCACCTTTAAAGCCCTTCATGGCTTGGGACCAGTTAATCTGAGGGTCTCTTGTTGGTCACATCTACCTGACCCACTAGAGTGGGGAGGCAAGGGATGTTGTGGGTCCCATCTCCTAGGGAGATACACCTGCTGGGACCCAGAAGAAGGGCCTTCTCCATTGTGGTTCCCTCTCTTTGAGACATCATTCCCCCAGAGATTAAAATGCTCTCACTCTAACACTCTTCTGGAAGGTGCTGAAGGCATGGTTCTGCCAGCGGGCCTAGGGAACCCAGAGCGGGATGGAGCCCATTAAATCGTTTGTGTGATGTGTTGCTGCCAGGTGTGTGTGTGTTATTATATTATTTTATTAATTATTTTATTATTTTATTCTATTAGTTATGTGTGTGTGTATGTATTTATACACACACACACACACACACACACACACACACACATATATGCTGTTTTTATATTTGTCAAAGCCACCTTGAGTCACCATGTGCGAATAGGAAGCAATATAAATTTTCTAAATAAATAAATAAAAACTCTCTGGTGCCCCCACCTCTGCTGATCACAGAAAAAGATGTGCAAGGTCTATTTCACAAACAAAAGCCTGGAAAAGCATCAGGCCCAGACAAGGTAACTCCTCCTTGCTTGAAAATTTGTGCTGACCAATTGGCCCCTATCTTTACCAGTATGTTTAACAAATCTCTACAGATGTGTTATGTTTCTTTTTGCTTCAAACACTCTACTATAATCCCAGTGCCTTAGAAACCCTCCATCAAGGAGCTGAATGACTACAGACCAGTCGCTCTGACAGTTGTAGTTATGAAAACCTTTGAAAGGCTAGTGGTGGCCCACCTGAAAACTATCATGGATCCTTTGTTAGACTCATTGCAATTTGCCTACTGAGCAAATAGGTCGAAAAATGATGCTGTTTATGGCTCTGCACTACATTTTACAACATATTATGTTGCAAGGGTCCTTTTTGTAGACTTCAGCTCATTATTCAATACCATCATTCAAATATTCTTCTCACTAAACTGACTCAGCTAGTCAGATTATAAGCTTTCTAACAGATAGGAAGCACCAGGTGAAGCTAGGCAAAATCACATCCGATACCTGTACAATTATCATAGGTGCCCCCAAGGCTGTGTACTTTCTCCATTACTTCTTTCTCTATATACCAATGACTGCATTTCAAAGGATCCCTCTGTTAAAGTACTGAAGTTTGCAAATGATACAACAGTGATTAGTATCATTTGAGACAAAGACAAATCTGCATACAGACAGTAAGTTGAACAACTGGCCCTGTAATGTAGTCAGAACAATCTTGAACTGAACACACTCAAAACTGTAGAGATGATAGTAGATTTTAGGAGAAGCCTCCTATTCTACCACCTCTTACAATATTAGATAACACAGTATCAGCAGTAGAGTCCTTCAAGTTTCTAGGTTCTATAATATTTCAGGACTTAAAATCAAAAACATCATCAAAAAAGCACAACAAAGAATGTTCTCCTGTGCCTGCTCAGACTGCCCAAGGAGCTGCTGATATAGTTCTACAAAGGAATTATACTGTCATTTGCACCTCTATAACTGTTTGGTTTGGCATAGCAACCAAACAAGTCATACACAGACTTCAATGGGCAGCTAAGACTGCAGGGAAAAAATGCAACCAGTTTGCCCTCCATTGAGGACCTATACAATGCCAGAAAGAGGCTGGAACAGAAGAAACAGACCCTTCACATCCTGGACATAAACTGTTTCAACTTCTTTCCTCAAGACAATGCTATAGGGCATTGTACACCAAAACAACCTGACACCAAGACAGGTTCCACCCCCCATGCTATCACTCTGTTAAACAACTAATTCCTGCAACACAGTCTATGCCCTGGTATGTCAAGCCTCCTAGTAGGACTGAATTCTTTAATATCCAGGTCCAGTTTTAGTTTCCAAACCCTGCTGGCAAAATCCTGTGAATTATTGATGTGATGGGTGGTGTTGCCAACTAGAGGAGCTAATAAGGTGGTTAGATGTTTTGCAGTGTTGTAGGCGACAGAGTTGACACTGCTGACAATTGGTCTCAATGGAGTTCCATCTTTGTGGATTTTGGGGAGTCCATATATGCATGGCGTGGCTTTCCCCAGGGTAAAGACGATAATATACAAAGATGGTAGTATCTAACCACCTTATTAGTTTCTCTAGTTGGCAACACCACAACATTGTATGTTATTTGTATTTGTATTTATTGAATTTGTATACCGCCCTACTCCCGAAGGACTCAGGGCGGTGAACAGCCATAAAAATAAAACATGGAAATACAAAATTTAAAATAGAGATAAAACAAATTAAATAAATTTGGCTGAACCATATTTAAAACCCCAATAATTTAAAACCAAATTTAAAATTCCCATTTAAAAGCGGAGAAGTTTAGGTCAGGCCGGCTTGCTGGAATAGGAACGTCTTAAGCGTGCGACGGAAGGTACGCAGATCCGGAATCCTCCGTATCTCGGGGGGGACCTCGTTCCAGATAGTAGGTGCCCCCACAGAGAAGGCTCTCCCCCTGGGGGCCACCAGTCGACATTGTTTGGCCGACGGCACCCGGAGGAGCCCCTCTCTATGGGAGCGTACTGGTCGGTGGGAGGCTATTGGTGGTAGCAGGCGGTCCCGTAGATAACCAGGTCCTAAGCCATGGAGCGCTCTAAAGGTGATAACCAAAACCTTGAAGCGCACTCGGAAGACCACCGGGAGCCAGTGCAGCTCGCGCAGGAGGGGCGTTACATGGGAGCGCCACGTCGCTCCCATCACCACCCGCGCAGCTGCACTCTGCGCCAGTTGGAGCCTCCGAGTGCTCCTCAAGGGGAGCCCCATGTAGAGAGCGTTACAGTAGTCCAGACGGGAGGTGACGAGGGCATGAGTGACCGTGCGTAACGAGTCCCGATCCAGAAAGGGACGCAACTGGCGGATCAGGCGAACCTGATGAAAAATCCTCCCGGTCACGGCCGTCAGGTGCTCTTCTAAAGACAGCCGTGAATCCAGGAGGACACCCAAGTTGCGAGCCCTCTCCGTGGGGGCCAATGCTTCGCCCCCAATAGTCAGCGATGGCACCAGCTGACTATATCGGGACGTCGGAAACCACAGCCACTCGGTCTTGGATGGGTTGAGTCTGAGCCTGTTTCTCCCCATCCAGATCCGTACGGCCTCCAGGCACCGGGACATCACTTCAAGGGCATCGTTGGGGTGGTCTGGGGTGGAGATGTACAGCTGGGTGTCGTCAGCGTACTGATGGTACTCCACCCCGAAACCACGGATGATCTCGCCCAGCGGCTTCACATAAATGTTGAACAAAAGGGGCGAGAGGACCGATCCTTGTGGCACCCCACATATAAGGGGCCTCGGGGTCGACCTCTGCCCCCCTGTCAACACAGACTGCGACCGGTCAGAGAGAAAGGAGGAGAACCACCATAGTACGGTGCCTCCCACCCCCAACCCTTCCAACCGGTGCAGCATGATACCATGGTCGATGGTATCAAAAGCCGCTGAGAGATCTAATAGGACCAGGACAGAGGAACAACCTCTGTCCCGAGCCCTCCAGAGATCATCCACCAACGCGACCAATGCCGTTTCCGTGCTGTACCCAGGCCTGAAGCCCGACTGGAACGGATCTAGATACGTCGTTTCATCCAGGTACCGGGGAAACTGTCGTGCCACCACACTCTCGACAACCTTCGCAACAAAGCAAAGGTTGGAGACTGGACGATAATTAGCCAATATTGCCGGATCCAGGGAAGGCTTCTTGAGGAGAGGTCTCACCACCGCCTCTTTCAAGGCGGCGGGAAAGACACCCTCACTCAATGAAGCATTTATAATCCCCTGGAGCCAGCCTCACGTCACCTCCCGGGAAGCCAGCACTAACCAGGAGGGGCACGGGTCCAACAAACATGTGGTCGCATTCAGTCTACCCAGAATCCTGTCCACGTCCTCAGGGGTCACAGAGTCAAACTCATCCCAGATAACATTCTCAGGACCTGCCTCCGTCACCCCCACTGGATCTACCCAGTCGGAGTCCAGATCTTCCCGAATCTGAGTGATTTTGTCATACAGATACTGAACAAAGTCCTCGGCTCTTCCCTCCAAGGGGTCCTCCCTCGTTTCCTGGTGGAGCAGGGAGCGGGTCACCCTAAACAGGGTGGCCGGGCGGTTATCTGATGACGCAATAAGAGCAGCAAGATGAGTACGTTTCGCTGCTTTTATCGCCACTAGGTAATTCTTAATATGAGATCTTACCAGTGTCCGGTCAGATTCAGTGCGACTGGCCCTCCAACTACTCTCTAGGCGTCTTTTCCGGCGCTTCATCTCCCTCAGCTCCTCGGTAAACCAAGGAGCCAGGTGAGATCGGCGCCGGGTCAGAGGCCGCAAAGGCACGACTCGATCCAGAGCTCCAGCGGCCGCCCTATCCCAGGCGGCCACTAAGTCTCCAGTCGAGGCGTGAGCCAGGACCTCAGGCATTGGCCCAAGCTCCGTCTGGAACCTATCAGGTTCCATCAGGCGCCTGGGGCGGTACCATCTTATCGGTTCCGCCTCCCTGCGGCGGGGAGCAGCGGTTCGAAGATCAAGGCGAAGGAGAGAGTGATCCGACCATGACAAGGGCTCGATGGCTATGTCCCCTATCTCGAGATCACTCAGCCACTGTCCAGAGACAAAAATCAAGTCCAGTGTGTTTCCCCCCATGTGCGTAGGGCCATGAATTAGCTGGGTCAGATCCATAGCCGTCATGGAAGCCATGAACTCCCGAGCCACCTCAGACGTCTCACCCACGGACGGCAGGTTGAAATCCCCCATGACCATAAGTCTGGGGGTATCAACCGCCACCGCGGCGATAACGTTGAGTAGCCCGGGCAGGGCTGCTGCCACGTGGCAGGGAGCCAGGTACGTGATCAGCAAACCCATCTGAACCCCATGACCCCACTTCACAAGGAGGGTCTCACAACCAGCCGTCTGAGGAACAGTGGCCTCCCTTGGCCTAAAACCTTCTCTAATAATAACCGCTACTCCCCCGCCCCTCCCCTGAGACCTCGGTTGATGGAATGCGTGGAAGCCTGGTGGGCACATTTCTACCAGAGGGACCCCTCCCTCCAGGCCCAACCAGGTCTCCGTAAGCCCTGCCAGGTCCACTCCCCCCTCCAGAACAAGATCACAAATGAGGGGGGCTTTATTTACTGCGGACCTGGCATTGCACAACAT
Organism: Pituophis catenifer annectens; assembly: GCF_029215685.1. Classification (NCBI taxonomy): domain Eukaryota; kingdom Metazoa; phylum Chordata; class Lepidosauria; order Squamata; family Colubridae; genus Pituophis; species Pituophis catenifer. Next base: position 31,907,143 of record NW_027256888.1, read on the forward strand.
CAGCCGAAGGCCCGGGCCCTGAGGGTCTGTGCAACCTGGAGAACGAGTGGAGCCTTGGGGGCCGGAGCACGCTACTGCATGGAGACAGCGGGTGCGCGCTCCCTTAACATGATATGGCCCCCTGCTCCCGCCATATCTACCCCTCCCCCTCACAGTACCAATGGTAAAAACACAATCTGGACAAGCTCGACCCCCCCCATTTCCTCCGGAACTCCCACCCCCCCCGCCGCATATAGTAGCCAGGCCTGACCTTCCCCTTGGTGGGTTATCCCCCAAACCCACTACCCTAGTTCCAGTTTTACCTCCCCCCCCCTGGGACCCCTTAAAATTTTTTCCAAAAATTTACATAAAAAACCCCTCAACCCCCTCTTCGCCGCATGCCACCTCTCTGGGTTCCAAGACCCGTCATTGAGGTAGGCCCTCGATAACGTAGAGGGCCAGGCTTGCGAGAGGGGGGAGTCTCGCAATGCAAGAAGCTGTGCCCTTCGGTACATTTAAGCTCTGAGGTAGTGATAAGGTATGGCCCAGGGCTCCATGATAGTCCAAATTGTCCTGAAAAAGGCAGGTTGACCATAAGCGGAAGAGTCTCCACTGTCCTCTCACGGCAGTGGAGGAGTCCAATGTTCCAACCAATTCGAGGGTAATCGTCCAACCAGCCTCTCACGATGGTTGGACAACTCGCCATGGGGAAGATGGTACATCCCATCGATAGTGAAACAATGATAGAAACCGGCTCCGTTCGTCCTCCTGTAAGCTGCCATTTTTCATACAGCCAGCGTGCTAGATAACAAACAGAGCCAGGTCCAAAGTCTCCAGAAGAAAGTAAGCTGTCCACAATATTCATACAGGTAGCGTATAGATGGCTAATACAGGCAAGCGGATAGATGGGAAATAGGTGGGAGCCACCTCCATCAAGCAGATAACTGGCAGGGCAAGCATGTTAGTCATAGGGCCTGATAATGGCCCAGCTAGGATGGGGGGGGGAAGAGGGTTAACCAGGGCTGTGCAATAACTCCAACAGCCCCTCCACCCTCGTTAACCCCCCCCGAGTCTTCCAGGTCTTCCAACCATCCTATGTGCCCAGTCCTAGCCCCCCAAGATGGCTATAAAGGAGGCCTCACCATGGGAGCTAAAATTTGGGAATTACCCCAGAGCCCCATGGCGGCCCGAAGTTGCCAAGATTTAAAAATTCAGAGATGGAGGCTCCCCCCTCATGTTCTTCCTCGGCTACACGACTCCAGCCATCCCAACAGCTGCTGCAACGGCGTCGGCGGAGGCGCTGGCATCATCGCGGGCACCACCAACAGCCACATCTTCCATTCGCCCTCGCCTCCTTTGACGCCCGCTTCCTTCCCCCCGACGTCTACCTCCACTGCTCCGACGCGGGGGGGCGGGGGGTGCAGTCCGCGACGACGCCAGCGTCCCCACCACAGCCGCCGCACCAACCATCCAGACATAGCCGAAAGCCGGCCGTTTCTATTTCCTCCACCGCCACCGCCGCCGCCCATAGATCACAAATGCCGCCCTTCTCGTGGCGGCCTCGGAACAGCTGTTCGTCGGAGCGTCGGTGCCACGCTGTTCTCGGCACCTTAGAGAGCCCAAAAAGCGCTCAGTCAACCGGCTACAAGCAACGCCTGCCGGGCAGGGGGTCCCAGATGGTCAAACGACCCCCCCGGAGACCCTCGCAAGCCAAGACCCCATCTCTATCACGGCGAGCCTAGACCCGGGTCGCCATCTTGGAGCATGCGCGAAAGGAGTGACTTATGGAAAAGTTATGACTTTTCTCTTCACCTGCATTCCAACAACTGAAGCTGTCACAGAAGTGAAGAAATGACTGCTACAAGTTAGCACCTTAGGTGACAGAATCAAGCTCAGCCTAAGTGCCATGCAGTCATTCTGAATGGCACAGTCCAATACTTCCTTGATTTAATTATTGGTTTTATGGTTTTAAGCATTTGTCTATATAAGCAGGGCCTGACCACTACTTATTTTAAATACCATGAAGTTTTCTACAGACAAAAACACAGCTGTGCCATGTTGTGTCCCCCATTGTGACCAATCTCTACATGGAAGAGGTAGAAACCAAAGCCCTAAACTTCTTTACAGGAATTTCACCCACTGACTGATATAGGTATGTGGACAATGCTTGGGTCAAGATCAAAACATAGGAATTGGAAGTGTTCACCAAACATATCAACTATGTGGACAGATACATCAAATTCACGTGGGAAGATATTAAGGAAAATAGTCTAGCCTTTCTTGACTGTGCAGTTTACATTAAGGAAGACGGAAGCCCCAATACTGAAGTTTACAGAAAACCCACACACAGAAATCAATATTTACATTTTTATTCTTATCACTCACTAGAACACAAAATGGGAGTTATCAGAACACTACATGTCTGAACCGAAGATCTGCCTACCAGAAAAAATGGGAAAAAACAAGAACTAAAACACATCAAGGAAGCCCTCAGAAAGTATGGCTATCCCAAGTGGGCCTTCATCAAATACCCCCCAAAAAAGACCCAGCATAACAGGCAAAGAAGAGAATAATAAACAAAGCAATGTTGTCATTCCATAGGTTGCAGGGTATCCAAAAAGCTCAGGAGAATCTTCAACCAAAACAACATACATGCACACTTTAAACCCAAGAATACACTAAGGCAAAAGCTTGTCCACCCCAAGAATAAAACATCCAGACACAAACATGTTATATGCCAGGTGTCAGCAACCCATGGCTCTAGAGCTGCATGTGGATCTTTTGTCCCCCTGCAGTGGCTCCCTGTCGGCTGAACCCACCACTGGCTGGCCCTGCCTTGCTCCGCTCCTCACCCTCCCCTCTTAGTCACTCCTCACGTGACCTGAGAAGGTAAGGGCTACAGTGGGGGATGAAGCCTTGCTCCATATTCGGCATCATACAAGAAGGGTACAATTTGTCTAATGTTACATATTTTAACAGCAGCAAGATTGGCTTTTGCACAAAAATGGAAAAATAAAGAGACCCCCACAGAAGAAGAAGTGTTAGCTAAAATATTAATTTGTGCAGAAATGGACAGACTGACTGGAACTTAAAGATAAGAATGAAACAGAGTATTATGAAATCTGGAACAAATTTTATTACTGGCTTGACAGGAGGAGGAATGCTGGGATAAATCAGGGGTGAAATGTAAAATTTGTTACTACTGGTTCTGTGGGCGTGGCTTGATGGGGGGGTTTAATGTGACTGGATGGGTGTGGCCAACTTTTTTTTTTTTTTTACTTTTCAAGGCATTTTTTCTAACGCTTTGAAAAGCCTCTGCCAATCAGGCAACTCAGCTGGAATCGTCAGAGAGGCATTTTAAAAAATACCTCTCTGCTGATCAGGCAACTCAGCTGAGATCGTCAGAGAGGCATTTTAAAAAATACCTCTCTGCCGATCAGGCAACTCAGCTGGGAGTTGCCAGAGACTTTTCAAAGCATTTTTTTACCACCTCTTCAGCCAAGAGGTTGCAGAAAAAAATGCTTTGAAAAGCATCTGATGATCCCAGCTTAACCGCGCGAACATCAGAGCCTTTTTTATTTTAACTTTTAAAAGCATTTTTTCTTCGGAAGAGGTTGTAGAAAAAATGCTTTTAAAATTAAAAATAAAAAGCCTCTGATGATCGTGCGGCTCAGCTGGGCATGGTGGAGGGGGCGCAGGGATTTTTGCTTCTGGTTCTCCGAACCACCCACCGCCATCGCTACCGGATCGGGCGATTCAGTCCGAACCGGGGAGCATTTCACCTCTGGAATAAATGATTATTGATGAGTAGAATGTTTAGACATGTTTACGCAAGTTTTCTGTGTTAGATAAGATCGAATTTGGTATTGATGTAACTTTCACAGATGTAAGAATCTACATGTTTGAAATGTGATAAATAGTATAAACTTGTATAGAGATAAGGAATTGTATTAATTATAAGGTAAAACTTGACGACAATGTTTAAACTGGAGACGCCACACCATGTCCAATGTTTTTAATTTGTATTATTAATAAAAAACTTTTTCAAAAAAGACTTGCTCCATATTCCAGAGCAGGAGCGAAGCACCCTTGTACTTGCCTCATCTCTCGGGTGCTTCTTTTGGCCCTTGTTCATGCTGTACGCACCTTGGTTACTCGGGGAGATGTGCGACTTGCTCTCCTCCGTGAGACACTGGCCTGGCCCGGCTGTGGCTGATGCTCTGCATTGTAATGGGTTCCAGGAGGAGGAGGGGATTCTGTCTCCCCCATTGTGAAGTGTGCTAAATTTAATTGTGCTGCGCAAGGCACTGCGAGAGCAGCAGGCAGGCCATGGAGGCAGCAAAAGCAGCAGCATCGGCTGCAGCCAGGCTGGGCCAGTGTCTCAGGGTGGGAAGCAAGTTGAGCATCTCCCCAAATTACTAAGATGCACGCAGCACCAACAAGAGCTGGAAGAAGCACCCACAAGATGAGGCAAGTACAGGGACACTTCGCTCCTGCTCTGGAATATGAAGTGAGTCTCTATCCCCCACCATCGCCCTTACCTTCTCAGGCCTGGTGATGAGTGATTGGGAAGGGAGGGCGAGGGGCAGAGCCAGCCAATGGTGGGTTCAGCCGACAGGGAGCAACAGCAGGGGAATGAAAATGAAAAGAGCTTCATTTATCTGGGAACCTGAAATGACTCTTGATTTAAATCATATGGTAAAAAGCACCCAAAGAAGAAGAAAAAACAACATCAGCAAAAAAAAAAATTCCAAAAAAGCCTGTTTTTGAAAATGGTTCAAGGGGGAAGACACACACACACACACACAAGAGAGAGAGAGAGAGAGAGAGAGACAGAGAGATGAGAGAGAGACACAGAGAGAGATGAGAAAGAGAGAGGGGGAGGGAGGGAGGGAGAGACAGAGAGAGAGACAGACAGAGAGAAAGAGGGAGGAACAGAGACAGAGAAAGAAAGAGAAAGAAAGATATTGTTTCCCACAGAAAAGAAAACATCAGGAGCCACAAAATCTAGGTAGGTGTGGCTGGGGGAGGGTCATGTGACTGGGTGGGGGTGAGTGACATCGAGTTGGCCAGATTTTCTGGTGTTTTCTTTTCTGTGGGAAATGGGTCCAAATGACTCTTTGAGCATTTAAGGTTGCAGACCCCTGGTATATGCAGTACAATGCAGACCTGTACATTGGGGAAACAAAATGATCATTTCATGGCACAACATAGGAGAACAAATCTATCAGGATAAGATTCAGCAATCCATCTGCATTAAAAAGACAAAGGCCACTCTTTTGAAGACAGCAAAGTCCACATTTTGAATGGAAAGGACTACTGGTTTGAAATAGAGGTTAAAGAGGACATCTATACAGTGGTGGGATTCAATTTTTTTGACAACAGGTTCTGTGGGCGTGGCTTATTTGGGTGGGCATGGCTTGGCGGTCATGTGACCGGGTGGCCGTGGCTATGTGTATAGGGATTACACAGAGGGGTGAAAAAAGTCATTTCTGACCAGTCCTCGCACTTTTGACTGGTTCTCACACTTATGACCATCCTCACATTTATGCCCGTTGCAGCATTCTTAACATTTCACAACTGCTTCTTTTCACCATGGTGACAAGATAGGGCGAAAAACGTAAAATGTGAGGACAGTCGTAAGTGCGAGGACCGGTCAAAAATAACTTTTTCAGCCCTCTGAGTAGTCCATATACACAAAAGGAGGACTGAAAAAAGTTATTTCTGATAGGTCCTCGCACTTTTGACTGGTCCTTGCACTTATGATTGGTCATCCTTTATGCCTGTTGCATTCTTAACAACTGTAACACTCATTTCACAACTGTGGTGCTTCATGTGACCGGGTGGCTGTGGCCAGGTGGTCATGTGGCATCGCTTCTTTGCCCTAATGACAGTTTGCTGTAAGTGTGAAAAACGATCATAAGTCACTTTTTCCAATGCCATTGTAACTATTGTAAATCAAGGATTACCTGTACAAAAATACAAAAAGCTTCTTTGCTTGCAAAGCAAAGAATACCAATCCCTAAATACCAATCATTAGATTAGAAATACCTGCAAACTGGAGTTACAAATCAGGAAGGGTGCCAGAGCACCTTGAGGAATTAAAATAGTTAAAATGCAATGATAACTATCAGCAGCCAATTCTTGCTCATAAAGTGGAACCCTTTAGGAGAGAGGTCATTTAAGTTTTCCAGAATGAAGCAAAAGAGCAGAGTATCTGTTACTTGTTAAACCAATTACCAGAACAAATAGACACAGAACTAGTCAGATTTCCAAAACTGCTTCTTTTCAGGAACAGAGATTAACATTTTCTCTTCCAATCAAAGCTGAATAGGGAAAATTATCTCATCACTAAACACAGGATTAAACATTACCAAGCACAGAATTAAACTTCACCAAAAAACAGTTTTAGACCAAAAGTCAGAAAGGGTATGTAAACTCACGTTTGAATGTCAATCTTTCTAGCTAGCCAAGAAACCTTGCTGGATGTCACTTATCTTGGTTCCTTGTCATTAAAAGCTTCTGGTCCGTTATTCAATTATTTCTTCAAAGTGCTGATCATTGCATCCCGGCTGGAAGAACTCCAACAGGGGAGTATTTTCTCCCAACAACGGTGTAAAAAGCTTAAAACAACCCTTCCCCTTTAAGAAAGTCAAGCAAAAAAAAAAAAACCTCCGAGAACCTCCGGAACTGGAAGTGACAGTAAGTCTAGGCATACTGCCAAAGAGACAGTTTCTGTAAGCAGGGCAATAAAGATTAGGCTAGGAAACAACACCAAATGTTGTAATTCCTTACAGGATTAACCCTGTAAAGTGGAAAAAAACAAAAGGAAATTTCTTTTAACAACTGGTTCCCCGAACTGCTTAACTACTTAACAACCGGTTCTATCAAACCGGTGCGAACCGGTAGAATCCCACCACTGCATCTATATCAAAATTGAACAGCCCTCTCTCAATAAAGGAGGGGGATATAACCCCATCTATCTTCAGTCTACAACACAGCAGTTCCAAGATGGCTACACATTTGCACTACTCTGGTGAGGACAGTGATAAACCTCCAAGTGGCCTCAATGACTCTCTAAAATAATTCACATGACCAGCTGTCTGCAAGAAAATCCTTCCATTACCCACCATCCAGTCAGAGCTGAAGAAGCTTCTTAGATGAGAAGTGAAATGTCTCCAAAGAAAAACAAGAAAGTCCAGTTGCCTCTTGAAAAAGCACCTTTGGGACAATGATGACCTGGATGACTGAAAATCTCAATAGACATAATGCTTAATATCCTTCTCATCTGTCCTATTACCTATTCCTTTAGATTCTTGATGTCAGGGCATTTATTAATCCCATGTTTGGCTCTGGGACTAATTACCCTGGTTTAGAGGAGATGGATCGTGGCTTAATCCAAGTTGCAATATTCTGAAAAGAAACGCGAGGAAGAGTTTCTAATAAAACTCATTTATTTGTTATAAAGAAAATAAAACACCTCACTAACTAAGAAAAGTTAATTGCTACATTTTTGAAAGTAATTCGGGCCGGCTATGTCAGCCGGACCTTGCTGGAAAGAGAACAAAGGAAAAAATGTGTGTGAGAAGGAATGTGGGTGGATGGACATGCGTAGTAGCTTTTGATAACAATTCTTGGCAAGGTACGGAAAGTCAGATAGTCCAGAAATAATGAGCTCAGCTGGTAAATAAAATAACGCAGTGACATTTATGACTATAACTTATTGTTGTATCCCATGATTTATGTTGATTGCTTTAGTATCCTGTAACTATCACTGAATGTTTTATCTATGATTTATGATGATTGTATTTTATGATTATGATTATCACTTGTTGCTTGTATATACAATGTGAGCTATGTACCAGAGACAAATTCCTTATTTGTGTCCAATCACACTTGGCCAATAAAGAATTCTATTCTATAATCTTATAACTGTGAATTACGGATCATTATCATCGATAAAATACAGCAATAAGCATTCTTAGATTGCAATTATCTTCACATAATAATCTGATCCATTCCATCAAATTATTTTAACTTTCCATCTAATCTTATCTAACCAGTTTTTTTCTGATGAATGCACTAATAATGCAAATAACATTGACAGATTCAGCAAAGCAATACTATTATCATCATTAGTGTATAGCTATTTTACATATGTATTACATCATAATATACATTGTTATTGCTATCATTATTGTTATTATATAGAGATAATTGTATAATACTCTAAAATATGGCTTAAACCATTTTTAATAAAGTTCTTGTTACTTTGTTTTATGGGAAGACAATTTGTATCTTTATACAGATAAAAATAGGGACATGGTGGCTCAGTGGCTAAGAAGCTGAGCTTGTCGATCAGAAAGGTTGTCAGCTCAGCGGTTCGAATCCCTAGTGCCGCATAATGGGGTGAGCTGCTGTTACTTGTCCCAGCTTCTGCCAACCTAGCAGTTTTCAAGCACATAAAAAATGCAAGTAGAAAAATAGGGACCACCTTTGGTGGGAAGGTAACAATGTTCCATGCGCCTTTGGCATTTAGTCATGCCAGCCACATGACCACGGAGACGTCTTTGGACAGCGCTGGCTCCTAGGCTTTGAAACAGAGATGAGCACCACCCCCTAGAGTCGGGAACGTATTGTAGAAATGTGTCTAAAGGCAATACCTGTATTTGGATGGATGTACAACTATTTTATCCTTGGCATCCTTGGCATCAGTGAGTTACACTGGACAGGCAGTGGTCAATTGCAAAAGTCTTCCCTGTATGGGTGTGAGACTTGGACACAAGAATGACTGATCGAAGAATTGGCACCTTTATACTGTGGTGTTGCTGTAAATTATTGCATATATCATGGACAGTCAGAGTAACTAACAGAGTGATGTTAAATGGGATAAAACCAGACACATCATTAGAAGCTAAAATCATAAGACTATGTCTGATTTACTTTGGCCATGTTATGCGTGTGTATTCATTGGAGAAGGCAATGATGCCAGTAATGGTTAGTGAACAAAGAATAAAGGGGAAGCAAAGAGTACACTGGCTTGATAACATCAAATCTGATACAAAGTTGAAAACATAAACAATTGAAAGAAGCTGTGCTTGACAAGGTAGCATGGAGAGCACTTGCTTATAAAGTCACCAAGAGTTGGACAAAACTAAATTTTCACAGATTAACAGAGTTGGAAGGGACCTTGTAGTCATCTAGTCCAAATCCCCACCCAAGCAGACCCTACACCATTTTTGACAGATGGCAGTCCAGTCTCTTCTTAAAAGTTTCTGGTGATGAAGCTCCCACAACTTCTGAAGGCAAGCTGTTCCATTGGTTGATTGCTCTCACTGTGAGAAAATCTCTCCTTATTCCCAGATTGAACCTCTTCTTGTTCAGTTTCCATCCATTATTCCTTGTCTGGCCTTCAGGTGCTTTGGAGAATAGCTTGACCCCTTCCTCCCCATGGCAGTCCCTCAAATATTGGAATACTGCTATCATGTCTCCCCGGTCCTTTTCTTCACTAGACTAGCCATGCCCAGTTCCTGCAACCGTTCACCATATGTTTTAGACTCCAGTCCCCTAATCATTTTGGTTGCTCTTCTCTGCATTCTTTCTAGACTTTCAACATCTTTTTTATAGCATGGTGACCAAAATTTGATGTAGTATTCTAGATGTGGTCTTACTAAGGCTTTATAGAGTGGTGTTAGCAACTCACTTGATATTGATTGTATCCCTCTGTTAATGCAATTTAGGATTGTGTTGGCTTTTTTGGCTGCCGCGGCACACTGCTGGCAAATATTTAATTGGTTGTCCACTAAGACTCCAAGATCTCTCTCACAGTTACTGCTATTAAGAAGTCTAGTTTCACCCAGTGAATATGTGTACTTTGGGTTTTTCTTGCCTAAGTGTAAGACTTTACTTTTCTGTACATTGAATTTCATTTTGTTAGATAGGGCCCAGTGTTCAGGTTTATCAAGATCTATCTGGATCTTGAGCCTATCATCTAGGGTGTTGGCCATTCCTGCCAGTTTAGTATCATCTGCAAATTTGGTAAGTTCCCCTTCTATTCCCTCATCTAAGTAATTTATGAAGATATTGAAAAGTACTGGGCCTAAGACCTGTACATTTAGCTGAGTACTGGGAAGCTTGTGGTACCCCCACTGCTTACTTCCCTCCATGTAAATGTAGTACCATTAAGGATTACTCATTGAGTATTGTTTGTCAGCCAGTTAAAATCCATCGGATGGTGATGCTATCTATCCCACTTTTTTCTAGCTTACCAAGAAGTAGGTTGTGGTCTACTTTGTTGAATGCCTTGCTGAAGCTAAGTATATTATGTCCACAGTATTTAGCTGGTCTACTAATTTAGTCACTATGTTGAAAAATGAAATAAGATTGGTTTGGCACGATCTGTTTTTAACAAATCCATGCTAACTTCTAGTTATTACTTTACTCATTTCTAGATGTTGGCAAATCTGTTTTCTTATTATCTTTTCCAGTATCTTCCTGGGTATTGATGTTAGGCTGATTGGTCTGTAGTTTCCTGGGTCTGTTCCCCCCCCCTTTTTTTTTTTTTTTTGAAGATGGGAACCACATCAGTTCTTTTCTAGTCCTCTGATAGTTCCCCAGTGCTCCAGGATTTTTGAAAGATGTGGTACAATGGGTCTGAGATGACATCTGTCAGCTCCTTTAGAACTCTGGGAAGTAATCCATCAGGTCCTGGTGATTTGTATTCATCAAGATCAGTCAGGGTTTTTTGTTTTTTGTTTTGCTTATTTTAACTTTTATTTCTAGTTTGTGTTTTACAGTTATGTTTTTGGTAGGTTGGACTTTGTTTCTTTTTTTAAAGGGTTAACAATAATAACAACAGCTATTTCAAACATTGTAAGCTTACATCTTGAAATAGAGATGGAGCAAAGGAGTCACATATGCCACATAAATAGCAGGTAGAAAGACCGGGTATTTTTTTTGTCTCTGGTACATTTCCAAATTCCAGCAATATCAGAAGTTTATATAGAAGGTTGTCGAGAGTGTGGTTGTGCAACAGCTTCCCCAGCACCTGGATGAGACGACGTATCTGGATCCGTTCCAGTCGGGTTTCAGGCCCGGGTACAGCACGGAAACGGCATTGGTCGCATTGGTTGATGATCTCTGGAGGGCTCGGGACAGGGGGTGCTCCTCTGTCCTGGTCCTGTTAGACCTCTCAGCGGCTTTTGATACCATCGACCATGGTATCATGCTGCACCGGTTGGAAGAGTTAAGGGTGGGAGGCACTGTACTACGGTGGTTCTCCTCCTTTCTCTCCGGCCGGTTGCAGTCTGTGTTGGCAGGGGGACAGAGGTCAACCCTGAGGCCCCTCATATGTGGGATGCCACAAGGGTCGGTCCTCTCGCCCCTTTTGTTCAACATTTATGTAAAGCCGCTGGGCGAGATCATCTGTGGTTTCGGAGTGAAGTACCACCAGTATGCTGATGACACCCAGCTGTACATCTCCACCCCGGACCACTCCAATGATGCCCTTGAAGTGATGTCTTGGTGTCTGGAGGCCGTGCGGATCTGGATGGGGAGGAACAGGCTCAGGCTCAACCCATCCAAGACCGAGTGGCTGTGGTTTCCGACGTCCCAATATAGTCAGTTGACGCCATCGCTGACTATTGGGGGCGAATCGCTGACCCCCACAGAGAGGGCTCGCAACTTGGGCGTCCTCCTGGATTCACGGCTGTCTTTAGAAGAGCACTTGCCGGCCATGACCGGGAGGATCTTTCATCAGGTTCACCTGATTCGCCAGTTGCGTCCCTTTCTGGATCAGAACTCTCTACACACAGTCACTCATGCCCTCGACACCTCCCGCCTGGACTATTGTAACGCTCTCTACATGGGGCTCCCCTTGAGGAGCACCTGGAGGCTCCAACTGGTGCAGAGTGCAGCCGCGCGGGTGGTTATGGGAGTAACATGGCACTCCTGTGTGACACCTCTCCTGTGCGAGCTGCACTGGCTCCCGGTGGTCTTCCGGGTGCGCTTCAAGGTTTTGGTTACCACCTTTAGAGCGCTCCATGACTTAGGGCCTGGCTACTTACAGGACCGCCTACTACCATAAACAGCCTCCCACCGGCCGGTACGCTCTCATAGAGAGGGGCTCCTCCAGGTGCCGTCAGCCAAACAATGTCGACTGGCGGCCCCTAGGGGAAGGGCCTTCTCTGTGGGGGCACCTACTATCTGGAACAAGCTCCCCCCGAAGATACGGAGGATCCCGGATCTGCGCACCTTCCGCTGTGCTTTGAAGACACTCCTATTCCAGCAGGCCAGCCTGGCCTAATTTTCTCCCCTTCTTTTAAATTTTTAAATTGAAATTTTAATTTGTTTTAAATTATTGGGAATTTTAATTGTCTCGGGCAAAATTATTTAATTTGGTTTTAATTATGTTTTTTAACTTTTATATTTATGTGTTTTATTTTGTGCCTGTTCACCGCCCTGAGTCCTTCAGGAGTAGGGCGGTATACAAATTTAATAAAATGAAATTAAATTAAATATATTTAAAATCCAGAGCATTTATTCGTTTTGCATTATTTTCATATAGACTTTATATATGTTATACATTACAATATACAATATACATTAGCTATGTAAATTATTATATTATGAAAAATGTATTATCACCATGACATCCGGCAGTGACGTCAGCATGCATGGAGCGAGAGAATGGGGCTCTGTTCTTCTAGCTCCAATATTCTGAGCCAGGAAGCCTAATTAGGCACCATTGATCCCGGAGAGATTGATAGAAAAAAGAGGAATCTTCAAGGACTTCGGGAGAAAAGCAATTGTCCCGAAGGTTCAGGAGAAACCTCTTAATTCCGGTGGGGAAAAAAACAGCCATTTTGACTGGCCTGAAGTGCTGACAGCCGAAGAGTCGGAAGCGAAAATTGAATCAACAGATTGCCAGATTGGTACAAGAAGAGACTCAAAAAAGAAAGAAAGAAAGAAAGAAAGAAAGAAAGAAAGAAAGAAAGAAAGAAAGAAAGAAAGAAAGAAAGAAAGGAGGTACAGCTATATTGTGGAATGGGGAAGCAGAGAGATCGAGGCTCCAAAACCAGTGGCAGAAATTCAGCCAGATAAATGTGGCGACGAAAAGGAAGAGAAGCAGAAGAAGGAACTTTGACAGGTAGTCACTGTGCGAAAGGCAAGAGAGCGGGTGAGAGGAGAAAGAAAACTCCAACAGATATTTTTTGAGGCTTGAGTGAGGTGTTGGCTACAAAATAAATAGATTTTCTAGAAGACGGTGCATTGGATCAGGACTGTGAGATTGACAGAAGGCTTTAAAGATCGGAAAAGAGATAATGAGCAGCAGAGCTGGAGTGGTGATTGGAAAAGTGGTGGTTCTAACTGAAGTATAGATGGAGCAGAGTTGGAAAATAATGAGTTTGGAATTTTGTATCTAAAATTGTTGAAATTGGATACTTGGACATTTTTGGAGAGTAGCAGTAAAAACTGTATTTGAAGAGAATTGAAGTGGAGGCTAAGCAGATGACAAGGGGAGGGGAAAAAAAGGACTGAACAGAGGACTGAACAGAGAATGATGCAAGAGTGAGAGGACTGTATAGAAGAATATCAAAACATATGCATATAGACCAAGTGATCAATGATAAATATTTGACTATTCTAATTAGAATTAACTATTATTAACTGTGAATTATTAATTAATAATTAATGGTTAATGATTGAGATAAAATGGATTATTGATTTTGAATATTAATCTTAAGTAATTGCTAGTTATATTTACTTATCTTCATATTTGACTACATATACAGTGCTAACTATACTATTAACAAATTAATGAATTTTTAGTTTTATAATTTTTTCCTCACTTTCCTCATTTCTCTTCTCTTTCATAAACGTATATATGAATAAAAATTTATAGAGTCCTAAATAAGTATATAGAGGGATATAGATTATATATAGTAAAACACATAGCCTTATAGAGTGATAAACATATTTATACAGCTATAGTCATAATATTATAAATGTAGATTGATATTTAAGGAATTGTACTATTTAGGTTAAATTTAAAAACTATTTAAGTGACTCTTATAGGTAACAAATTTAAGGATATTAAAAGTAAGTTATTGTATGAAAATTTGGAAGAATTTACAGCAAATAGTAAAAATGACAAGCACAGGCACAACAATGATAACCAAAATAAATAAGAAAACAACCTCAAATCAGGCATCTCTTATAGCATCCCCAGCACAGCAAAGGTCGATAGAAAGCATGCTGGGAGCAGATAAAGAAAAAGCTGGCTCCATTTCCTGTATACAAAATATTCAATCAGTGTTGGCAATGATCCAGGAGGTACTGAACAAGACACAAGAAAGCATTGTGAATAATCACGAGGAAACAAAAAGAAACCATGAGGACCTTACATCTATAGCATCCCACCGGCCAATATGCTCCCACAGAGAGGGACTCCTCAGGGTGCTGTTGGTCAAACGATGTTGACTGGCGATACCCAAGGGGAGAGCTTTCTCTGTGGGGGCACCTGCCCTCTGGAATGAACTGCCCCAGGAGATTCACATGATCCCCGACTTACGTACCTTTCGCCATGCCCTTAAGACTCTTTTGATTCAACAGGCCAGGCTGGCCTAGAAAATGAATTTTAATTTAATTGGGTGTTTGTAGATTTTTAATATAAGGGCCAAATTTTTAATATATTTTAGTTTTGTTTAGTTTTAGTTTTATTTCATTTGATTTGTATACTGCCCTACTCCCGAAGGACTCAGGGCGGTGAACAGCCACAGGATAAAAAACATAAATACAAAATTTAAAACTGAATAAAATTGAATTAAACAATTTGGCCGAAGACAGATTTAAAACACCCCAATAAATTAAAAACGAATTGAAATTTACATTTTAAAAAGGGGGGAAAGGGAAACAGTTAGGCCAGGCCAGCCTGATGGAATAAAAAGGTCTTGAGAGCGCAGCGGAAGGTGCGTAGATCCAGGATCCTCCGTATCTCTGGGGGGGAGCTCATTCCGGATAGTAGGTGCCCCCACAAAGAAGGCTCTTGCCCTGGGGGCTGCCAGTCGACATTGTTTGGCCGACGGCACCCAGAGGAGCCCCTCTCTATGAAAACGTTCCGGCCGGTGGGAGGCTACTGGTGGCAGCAGGCAGTCCTGTAAGTAATCAGGTCCTAAGCCATGGAGTGCTCTAAAGGTGGTAACCAAGACCTTGAAGTGCACACGGAAGACCACTGGGAGCCAGTGCAGCTCGCACAGGAGAGGTGTTACATGGGAACGCCATGTCGCTCCCATAACCACCCATGCGGCCGCACTCTGCGCAGTTGGAGCCTCCCAGTGCACCTCAAGGGGAGCCCCATGTAGAGAGCATTGCAGTAGTCCAGGTGGGAAGTGACGAGGGCATGAGTGACCGTGCGTAACGAGTCCCGATCCAGAAAGGGACGCAACTGGCGAATCAGGTGAATCTGATGAAAAATCAGGTGCTCTTCTAAAGACAGCCGTGAATCCAGGAGGACGCCCAAGTTGCAAGCCCTCTCCGTGGGGGCCAGCGATTCGCCCCCAATAGTCAGCGATGGCGTCAACTGACTATATCGGGACGTCGGAAACCACAGCCACTCGATCTTGGATGGGTTGAGCCTGAGCCTGTTCCTCCCCATCCAGATCCGCACGGCCTCCAGACACCAAGACATCACTTCAAGGGCATCATTGGGGTGGTCCAGGGTGGAGATGTACAGCTGAGTATCATCAGCATACTGATGGTACTTCATCCCAAAACCACGGATGATCTCGCCCAGCGGTTTTACATAAATGTTGAACAGAAGGGGCGAGAGGACCGACCCATGTGGCACCCCACATATGAGGTGGTGTCGACCTCTGCCCCCCTGCCAACACAGACTGCAACCGGTCAGAGAGAAAGGAGGACAACCACTGCAACACAATGCCCCCCACCCCTAACTCTTCCAACCGGTGCAGCATGATACCATGGTCGATGGTATCAAAAGCCGCTGAGAGATCTAATAGGACCAGGACAGAGGAGCAACCTCTGTCCCAAGCCCTCCAGAGATCATCCACCAACACGACCAATGCCGTTTCCGTGCTGTATCCAGGTCTGAAGCCCAACTGGAATGGATCCAGATACACCATTTCATCCAGGTGCTGGGGGAGCTGTCGCGCAACTACACTCTCAACAACCTTTGCCACAAAGTGAAGGTTGGAGACCGGACGATAATTAGACAACACTGCCGGGTCCAGAGAAGGCTTCTTGAGGAGAGGCCTCACCACTGCCTCTTTCAAGGCGGCGGGAAGTCACCCTCACTCAATGAAGCATTTATAATCCCCTGGAGCTAGCCTCGCGTCACCTCTCAAGAAGCCAGCACTAACCAGGAGGGACACGGGTCCAACAAATATGTGGTCGCATTCAGTCTACCCAGAATCCTGTCCACGTCGTCAGGAGTCACAGGATCAAACTCATCCCAGATAACATTCTCAAGACCTGCCTCAGTCCTCCCTCCTGAAACTACCCTGTTGGAGTCCAGACCTTCCCGAATCTGAGTGATTTTGTCATGCAGATACTGTACAAAGTTCTCGGCTCTACCCTCCAAGGGGTCCTCCCACACTCCCTGGTGGAGCAAGGAGTGGGTCACCCTAAACAGGGTGGCTGGGCGGTTCTCTGATGACGCAATAAGAGCAGCAAAATAATTACACTTTGCTGCTTTTATCGCCACTAGGTAATTCTTAATATGAGATTTTACCAGTGTTCTGTCAGATTCAGAAAGACTGGCCCTCCAACTGCTCTCCAGGCATCTTTTCCGGCGCTTCATCTCCCTCAGCTCCTCAGTAAACCAAGGGGCCAAATGAGACCAGCGCCAGGTCAGAGGCTGCAAAGGCACGACCTGATCCAAAGCTCCAGCGGCCGCCCTGTCCCAGGCGGCCACTAGGTCTCCAGTCAGGGCATAAGCCAGAGCCTCAGGGAATGGCCCAAACTCCATCTGGAACCTATCAGGCTCCATCAGGCACCTGGGGCGAAACCATCTTACCAGCTCCATCTCCCTGCGGCGAGGTGCAGCAGTTTGAAGGTCAAGGCAAAGGAGAGAGTGATCCCACCATGACAAGGGCTCGATGACTATGTCCCCTATCTCGAGGTCACTCAACCACTGTCCAGAGACAAAAACCAAGTCCAGCATGTTTCCCCCCATGTGGGTAGGGCCATGAATTAGTTGGGTCAGGTCCATAGCCGTCATGGAAGCCATGAACTCCTGAGCCACCTCAGACATCTCACCCCACGGATGGCAAGTTAAAATCCCCCATGACCATAAGCCTGGGGGTGTCAACTGCCACCGCGGCTATAGCGTTGAGTAGCTCAGACAGGGCTGCTGCCACGTGGCAGGGAGCCAGGTACGTGATCAGCAAACCCATCTGTACCCCATGACCCCACTTCACAAGGAGGGACTCACATCCAGCAGTCTGAGGGACAGTTGCCTCCCTTGGCCTGAGACCTTCTTTAATGACAACTGCCACCCCCCGCCCCTCCCTTGTGACCTCGGCTGATGGAATGCACGGAAACCTGGGCACATTTCAACAAGGGGGACCCCCCCTCCTGGCCCAACCAGGTCTCCGTAACACCTGCCAGGTCCGCTCCCCCCCTCCTGAACAAGATCACAAATAAGGGGGGGCTTTATTTACTTAATTCGTAGACTTCAGTACATTATATATTTTCTTCCTGTGTATTTCATACTATTCAATGGAGTTTGTTCACTAATAAGTATGCCTAAATTTGTTACACAAAGAATTGAAGTTTTTTCAACTATTGAAAACCTTATCTTAATTAAATCTATTTTGTTCGCGAAAACTTGAAATTACTTGTTTTGCATATCATGTATGATTTTCTATTTTCCCATATCTGGCTTGATGTTTTATCTATCTATCTATCTATCTATACACACACACACACACACACACACACACACACACACACACACACACACACACACACATATATATATATATATATATATATATATATATATATATATATATATATATATATTCCCGTTGAAGATTGATATTATCTTGGTGACGTTTCGACGAGGTCCCACTCGTCATCTTCAGGCTGGTGTCTTTGGCTTCGTGCTTGTGCGAGGAAAGTGTGATCGGAGATGCCGTCTCTCTATAAATACTGGTGGGGAGGTGGGGAGTGCTGGCTTGTTGTTGTAAGCGGGTTGGTTGACTGCGATGGAGTTGATGTTTGCAGATTAGTCGGCTGTTTCGTAACATCCTGTGTGGGCGAGGTCCTAGCTGTGTGCCCATTAGTCTTTTGTGTTTTAACGACCTGGGTAATGGGTTGTGTGGTAGCATCCTGAGTTCTATTGTGACATCCTGAGTCCTGTGCTTCAACATCCTGGATAGTTGGCTCTGTTGTAACATCCTAAGCTTCAGTGTTGCAACATCCTGAGTTCTGTGATTCACTGTCTTGAGCAGATGGCTGCGATGCAACATCCCGGGCTTTGGTTTGGCTCTGAATCTGAGGTCTTGTCATGTGCTCATGGCGTGTGTCATGAGCTGCGCCCCTCTCCGATCCCCACACAAAGCAAACTGACACACGCCATGAACACATGGCAACACAGGCAACCGACCCACTCACAGCAACAAAGCCAGCACCCCACACTTCCCCACCAGTATTTATAGAGAGATGGCAGCTCCGATCATGCTTTCCTCACACAAGCACGAAGCTGAAGACACCAGCCTGAAGATGATGAGTGGGACCTCATCAAAACATCGCCAAGATACTATCAATCTTACATGAGAAAAGACCCGAATACACCAAAACTTGTGTGTGTGTGTGTGTGTGTGTTTTGGTTGTGCTCTGATAAATATTATAAATATAAATATTATATTTATATTTATATATATGTATGTATGAACATGTGTGTGTGTGTGTGTGTGTGTTTTATGTGTGTGTGTATATATATGTGTGTGTGTATACACACACACACACACACACACACACACATGTTCATACATACATATATATAAATATAAATATAATATTTATATTTATAATATTTATCAGAGCACAACCAACCCCCCATCCAATCAGAGCACAGACAAGCCCCTAACCAATCAGAACACACCTCCACCCAATCAGAACACAGCCAAGTCCCCACCCAATCAGCTCACACCCCCACTAGCAGTTAAAAGGAAGAGACAGCTGTGATCTCACATTGCTCCTGGAAGCACGAAGCCGAGAACACCAGCCTGAAGATGACGAATGAGACTTCATCGAACAGTCACCAAGACACTTCCAATTTTACGTGGGAGAAGACCCGAATAACCAAAGACCTACATACAAACACCCGCGAAAACCTGAGAAAACAAATAAATATAATATTCTATATTTTTAAATCTATCTTTGTTCTATAACTGGGTTATTGATTTTAATTTTGTATTGTATTGTGATTTGTATTGAAGTTGTCATTTTGTAAGCCACCTTGAGTCCCTAGGGAGAAAGGCGGCATATAAATCGCAATAAATAAATAAATAAATATTGTTCTAGATTTTCATCCCCAAGTTGAAAAAAATGCATGGATCTGAGATCGTTTTAAATTATTATATATTTATTTTATTTGTCAGCCAGAATCTGACATATCAAACTCTTCTAGTTCACACCATTTTTCAGCTGTAATAGGCAGCAATGTACAATCCATAAGGTTGCTTTCGTACTTTGACTTTAGTACGTTGACACAGTGTGGTTCTGAACTTGTGACCCCAGACCTTTCTCAAATGGCAGTCCCCTTTTCTTTGAATGCTTTATTGCTTGATTGCAAAATAGAAAGCTTTTTGTGATTTTTTTCTGACTGAATCAGCAGCCTTCTCTGTTTTTCTCTTGATTTATTATAGGTTCAAAATCAGGATCAAAAGTCTTATCCTTCCTCTAAGGAAGAAGACACTTGAGCTGGCAGAAAAATCAATCAACTTTTAGTCCAGACCCAAAGAAAAAGAAAATACATTCAATCTCTTTACCATTTAATTTTTTTTTCATAGAATCATAGAATATAAGTGCTGAAAAGGATTCTAGATGTCTTCTACTCTCTCCAGTTCAGTGTAAGAAGCTACTACCATAGAATCCCTGACAGATGGTCATATAGCCTACATCTAAATGCCTCCAGGGAAAGATAGCCCACTAGTTCCCGAGACCATCTGTTGACTACCCCGTGTTTCCCCAAAAATAAGACTCTGTCTTATATTTTTTAAAACCCTGAAATAAGTGCTTGGCCTTATTGTCATGTCCTCAAAAGTCCAATTGGGCTTATTATCAGGGGATGTCTTATTTTGGAGAAAACATAGTATTGTGCTTATCATTATGATTTGTTTTCTCTATGTCCAACCAAACATTGTTTCCTTATAATTTTTTTTATCATTTATCATTTTTATTTTATTATATAAAATACAAAGAAGAGAAGAAAAAATGTGAAATTAGGGGAAGGAAAGGGATCTGGGAAAAGGGGATGTGAGATATAAGGGGAAAGGAAAGACTTCCAACTCTTCTTAGCACAGTACAAGATAAACACATTCCAACCTCAACTTTTTGCTTTTACACATTAATATGTAACTAGCCATTCCTACACCAAATCTTTCTAATCAACAAAACCAAGATCAAAGTTCAATTTTTTTTCTTCAAAAGCACAAATTCCAGAAGTGATATCCAAATAAGCACATATTTTCCTCTTTAAATAAAATAATCAATTTAACCATTCCTGATTTATCGTCCTTGCTTCCTTATAATTTAACCTTGTTGTTTTCTCTCTTGGAACAAGTCTAACAGATACATGAAGATATTCCTCTTTGAAATCTTTTATGTCCTAAATTAAACATATCCAATACATTTCTAACCATTGAGCTGTGATGGTGCAATTAGAATGCAGTACTGCAGCTACTTTTTCTGAAAGCTGGCTGCCTGCAATTTGGCAGATCGAATCTCACCAGGCTCAAAGTTGACTCAGCCTTCTATCCTTCTGAGATGGGTAAAATGAGTACCCAGATTGTTGGGGGCAATATGCTGACTCTGTAAACCTCTTAGAGAGGGCTGTAAAAACACTATGAAACAGTATATAAGTCTAGGTGCTATTGCTATTGTTATTCTTCTTAAGTCTATCCTTCCAAGTTTTTTTTTTTTTATCATCTTGGTGGATTTTCTGTACACATACTGCAGTTTGATAATGACTTTCTTAAAATGTGGTGCTCTCTACTGAATCCAATATTCAACAAGTGGTCTGATAGCACAGAAAAGAGACGAATTGAGCCAGGCTAAGATCCAATATTGGGATAAAACTCAAATATTATAATTCCAAATCTTTGGTCAAGACAGAAGTGCCTCTTCCGTGCCAAGGTGCTGAGATGGCAAAAGGTATTTGACGTAGGTACAGAATTGTAAAAGGGCAAACTGACCCTAAACAGATACATCCTGTTGTTTAATGTTTATTACACCCCAAATGTCATGTATATCCTAGAGAAGAAATACTGCTTCCCTTACTGCCCTCTTTACTGCTCTTGAGGTGCCTCTGAGCCCCTTATCTCCTCTTTTATTATGTCTTGAGCTCCGGAGCTGAGAACCTGAGCTTGTGGGAAAAGGGCTGTTATGTCTTTCCTAGAGATAGATTAAAGGGTAACCTCTATGTGTGAAATATCTCACTCTTCGTAATAACTTTGCCTTTATACTGTATAAATATCTGACCAAAAGCAGCCATCAATGTTCAGACCCTTTGCTTGTCTTTGGACTGTTTGAACCATGCACAATAAACTTTTTCCTGCATCGAAGAGCTTGGCCCAGGTTCCATTTCTTTTCCTGCAACAGCTGGGGACTCCGCCAGGACTAGGTACAAGGCGATATTTCACTGAGGGCCGTTCGACCCCTCGAGACCATCGGGAAGTCACTCCTGAACATTCTCCAGGCGCCACGGGGATATATCTCCGGGAGATGGCAGCGACAGCCCTGTGGGACCGACGGTGCTCTGATCGAGTCCAAGAACCCTGCGGTGCAGGAAAGGTGGTCTGAACAAATTCCTGGCCAGGAATCTACAGAGTGGGAGAGTTTTTAAGTGAGTATATTGTAAAGGAATTGTACCTGCCTCATTTGAAAGCAGAAGAAGGGATTTGATCACTCCCTTGGACTCGGGGTGGCTACCCTAACGAAGTCCGTGTCAGGTTGTGTGGGTGGTTAAGCCGTCGCATTTCTCGCTAGTGACCGTGAGCTCCGGGGCTACGAGTCAGCAGCAGTGTGATAGGATGGGAGGAGTTCAGAGGGTGCCAAATACTCTGTTGGCATGCATGTTAAAAGGTTTTGACAATTATTTTAGCAACCCCTCCTATCCGAAAGGATCAAAGGATCGATTAAAATTCTTATGTAGACATGTGTGGCCACAAAGGGAGATGGGCTGCCCCCCCCCTTCAGGGATCCTTAAGGGAAGAAACAGTGGATAAGTTGTGGGGAGTGATTGTAGTGAATCAGGATAAATATCCTGATCAATTTCAATATATTGATCAATGGGTGAGAGCCCTAACAGGAAAAGCTGAGGATTTATTGCAATGTCAGGCTGAAACGGTCAGGTTATGTGTATCTGAGCAGGCAGGAAAAGTAAGGGGGCTGCTGGAGGGAGCGGAGGAGGAAATCAGAGGCGTATGAGTGGTCCTGGCATGAAGTCAAAAGTCAAGGAGAGTCATTCGCCTAGAGGTAGCAGTCAGAGTGAGGGAGAGGGGGATGATGATGATGATGATTTGGAGGCTGTGGGGGCTGTAGGTGGAGAAGAAAGAGCAGGAGGCACGGATGAATAAAAAGGCTGGTTTGTTGGCAGGGGCACTGCAAAGTGGGATGCAAAGGGGTTTTTCTCAGAATTTACCCCTGGGTCCTAATTAATGTGTAAGGGGAAGGGCATTGGCAGAGGGAATGCCCAAGACAGATAGTGAGAAGTAGAGGGGTGAGAAGAGCGGATTTTGGGTCATGGATGCGTGGGCAGCTCTCTGGGAGAAGGGGAGAACGAGGACAGAGGAGAGGTTTGAGTAGAAGGTTGGACAGACAAGTTCAGGTTGGGGTTTTGGTAGAGGATTTGGAGAGGGCAGCAGAAAGCGGAAAGTATTGGATTGGCAGACATGACTTGGTCAGATTGAGGGGGACCAGGCTTGGAAGAAACCCCGCCTGAGCCATTGGTTACAATGAAAATAGGGGGTCAGCACAGAACGTTTCTGGTAGATATGGGAGCAGGAAGATCAGTTGTAAATAAACAGATTGCAGCCCCTGGATCCCATAAAATTCAGGTCCAGGGGGTATCAGGGCAAGCCATGGGGCGGCAGGTCTTGAAACCAGAGATGTGTGATTTTAAGGGAGCTGAAATCCAGCATGAATTCTTGTATATCCCTGAATGCCCTATCCTGTTGTTAGGCAGGGATCTGCTGAGTAAATTAGGGGCAGCAATTTCCTTTGATGAAGATAGTCAGAGAATGACCATATGGCATTCCCTGGAGGAGATTTGGAGGTTGATGATAGGGAGACAGGTTGAAGAGAGAGAGAAGGAGGAGAAGTGGAGGTTGTTTGATGTGCCTGAGGATAACTTGCCGGGTTTTGCAGCTCACCACCCTCCAGTGGTGGTGGAACTAAAACCTGGAGTGGCGCCTGTGAGTATAAGGCAGCGTCCCGTTTCTTGGGAAACTATTTGTGCTATTTATGAAAGCATTCAGAGATTCGGAAGCGGGGGTTTTGGTGCCTATTTAGTCCCCCTGGAATACTCCAATTATCCCAATTAAACAGTCAGATGGGTCTTACCGCTCGGTACACGGTAACTTTACACCCAGCCGTGTCGAATCCATATACCCTGTTAAATTTAATTCCACCCCGGGCTGAGTGGTTTTCTGTTATTGATTTAAGGGATGCATTCTTTACAATTCCCATTCACTCCGTAAGCCAGCCACTGTTTGCATTTTGAGTGGGAGAATCCTTATACAGGAACGAAAATGCAATATACTGGGACTCGGCTGCCTCAGGGATTTAAGACCTCCCCCACATTGTTTGGAACAGCGGTAGCTAGAGACTTACAGTATTATGTGCCTCAACAACCAGGAGACACAATACTGTAATATGTTGATGATGTTTTGATCAACAGGACTGACAGAGGATTTATGTTGGGATAATACTAAGATGAATGCACGATAATGCTAGATTTGTTATTAGAGTGTGGTTATTGGGTATCAAGAAAGAAAGCTCAATTGGTGAAAAGGAAAGTTAGATATTTGGGATACGATATAAGGGTCGTCGAGCTTTAGGACCAGAGCGGAAAAGAGCGGTCCTAATGCTGGCAGAACCCCGAACAAAAAGACAACTGAGAAGCTTTTTAGGATTAGCTAGTTTTTGCCGTAATTGGATCCTTAACTTTGCTTTGATGGCAGCACCTTTGTATGCAGCCACCAAAGGAGCCAATGTGGAACCCCTTGAGTGGAAGGGGGGGGGGACAGAAAAAGCTCTGGCTTTACCGAACTTGCCTTTTAATTTGTACATAAACACTAATAGAAATATTGCTGGGTACTTACCCAGCCTTTGGGAAGTTGGCAACAATCTGTAGCCTATTTGTCAAAACAATTGGATGGGGGGGGCAAAAAGCTGGCCCCACTGTTTGAAGATGCTGGCTGCAAGTGCAGAATTGATTCAGAATTGTAATAAACTTACTTTTTCTTGTCCTATACTCATGCACTCCCCTCATGAGGTGCAGTCTGTGTTGGATACTAAGGGACATTTGTGGATTAGTGGGCAAAGGTTGACAAAATATCAGGCAATTATGAGTGAGAATCCACAGGTGCGTCTGGTGGTGTCTAACCGATTAAATCCAGCAACTTTGTTGCCTACGGAGTCTGTTTCTGAGCATGATTGTTTACAGGTATTGGAGAAGGTTTATTCCACCCGACCAGATTTAACGGATATTCCGTTGCCAAATGCGCAGCTTAATTGGTATACGGATGGGTTAAGTTATGATATAGATGAGAGGCGAATATCCGGATATGCTATTGTGGATGATGAAAAAGTGGTGGAAAGCAGTCCTCTGGGGGGTGGACATAGCGCATGGGTGGCTGAATTATGGGTATTGATAAGGGCTTTAGAAAGGGCCAAGGGAGAAACAAGGGAGAGATATTGGATGTGTAAATATGTAAATATGGTAAAATAAGGTAAATATGTATGTTAGGTGGCCTGATTTAGGTCATAAAGGGGGGGGTTGGAATATGGAGATGGTACAAGAACTTAATAAGCAAATTGAGAGACTCCAACGATATGTGATGGAACAAGTACCCCCTAGATTAGTAACCTGATGTCACTCATTTAAACCTGGGGACCAAGTGGAAGATGGAAGGGACCTTTTATTGTTATTATGACTTCTCCACTTGCTATTAAGATTGCAGAATCAAAATCATGGATCCATCGGACAAGAGTCAAGGCAGCAGCTGACACCGGCTGGAAAGTGTCCATGGACAAACAACATGCAACAAAACTGACATTTGAACGTGCTTAAAGAAAGCTTTTGTATTTTATATATAGGTTACCTTGATGTATATCTGCCAATGTAACCCGCTGTAAGCTAAAAAGAGGATGGAGCACCTGCTCTCTTGAATTAGTCCAGAACTTGGATCCTGACGAGAGATTGAAGATCATTGCGGATCCATGTGGGAGGAAAATTGGGTGTGGGCACTTTGAGTAATTGGGGTAGTAGCTTTATTGATCATTGTGGTTTACAGATATAAGCAATGGTTTTGTGGACAACCAAGGCCCATTTGATTTCTTAGTCGTTCCGATCCCTAATGGTCCCTACATTTCCCCAGCCGGCTGCGGAGTGTGAACCTCTTACAGATGAAAGAAGTCCCTGCTTAGGACACCCTGGAAGCTGCCTTTTGATGCAAAGGAACAGAAAAGAGAATTTTGTTTAAATGTGCTGGTTTTGTAATTGTGGGTGTGAGTGTTGTTGTTGCACTCACTGTATTGATTGTGTTTTATGTATAAGCTGTAAGGTAGAGTGTGACGTGAAAATTATAGAGGATGCGTTATTTGGTAATAGATACTGAAGAGATCCCCTTGTAATCCTTAGCTGGTATGTTACCAAAATTACTAGGACAACACAGGATACGAAAGGATTGTTCTAGTTATAATATCTGAAAATGGAAAAGCTAAATATACCCGAAATCCCTAGCTATGTAACAAATACCTTTGTCAAATTGGCAGAAGACATAGCCCACACTCTGAATGTATCAAATTGTTTTGTATGTGGAGGAACTAACATGGGAGAAAAATCTCCATGGGAAGCCCAAAAATTGAACTATTCCAAAGTATTAGAAATGGAACAGAAGGGTAACCTTTCATATAATTAGGGAAAAGATGGGGACTGGACACTTACCACCAGTTTGGTAGGGAATGTATGCTTCCAAAGAAGGACTCAAGCTGATTGTAAACAGGTAGGAAACCTCATATGCACAGGAAAATGGGAAAGCAAGACATGGTGGTCAGGAAGTAATGTCACAGAGGGTATTGATGAAACGGCTCTGTTTGAGGTAAACGGATTAGCCTTCTTAAGGGATCCGGATAATCAAACCCTTGGATGGCTTGCTCCTGATGGATTGTACTGGATTTGTGGTAAAATGGCATATGGGTATCTACCTAAGGATTGGTGTGGAGCTTGTGTCCTGGGAATAATTAGGCCAGGATTCTTTTTGCTTCCCCTTAAAACTCAACAGGTTTTAGGTGTCCCGGTGTATGATGAGGTGGGGAGCTTAAGACAAAGGAGACATGTAGACACATCTGCAATAGGAAGGGTTAGGATAGGAGGTATGCCTAGCCTAACAGGCCTCCAGAGCGAATTATTGAGGTTTATGGACCAGCTACATGGACGGAAGATGGCATGTATGGCTATCGGACCCCCATATATATTCTGAACCGTTTAATTCGTCTGCAAGCTGTGGTCGAAATAATCACCAATGAAACCGTGAAAGGTCTTACTCAATTAGCTAGGGAGAGTGTCAAATCAAGGACATATATTATGCAGAATAGATTAGCCTTAGACTACTTGTTAGCCAAAGAAGGAGGGGTATGTGGAAAGTTTAATTTGACTAACTGCTGCATAGAAATTGATGAAAGCGGAAAAGTTATTAAGAAAATAACAGACAAAATGGTTAAAATAGCTCATGTGCCAGTCCAGACTTGGAAAGGCCTTAATTTACAGGATATGTTTTCAGGATGGTGGCCAAAGTTACCCGGCCTGCAGGCCATCTTTGGTCTGGTGGGATTAATAGCTGCAGGGTGTATTTTTCTCCCATGTATCCTACCTCTGTTTGTTAAAACTATTTCTAAAAGTCTATCCTTGCTGGCGGAACAAGGTAAGACAACCGCTCAGGTGATGGCTATGTGGGATTACAAACGGCTCCAGCAGGAAGAGGACCTATAGGTGTGACTCGTCTGGATAAGACAGATGAGTCACAAAGTGGGGTATGAGCCAGGCTAAGATCCAATATTGGGATAAAACTCAAATATTATAATTCCAAATCTTTGGTCAAGACAGAAGTGCCTCTTCCGTGCCAAGGTGCTGAGATGGCAAAAGGTATTTGACGTAGGTACAGAATTGTAAAAGGGCAAACTGACCCTAAACAGATACATCCTGTTGTTTAATGTTTATTACACCCCAAATGTCATGTATATCCTAGAGAAGAAATACTGCTTCCCTTACTGCTCTCTTTACTGCTCTTGAGGCGCCTCTGAGCCCCTTATCTCCTCTTTTATTATGTCTTGAGCTCCGGAGCTGAGAACCTGAGCCTGTGGGAAAAAGGCTGTTATGTCTTTCCTAGAGATAGATTAAAGGGTAACCTCTATGTGTGAAATATCTCACTCTTCGTAATAACTTTGCCTTTATACTGTATAAATATCTGACCAAAAGCAGCCATCAATGTTCAGACCCTTTGCTTGTCTTTGGACTGTTTGAACCATGCACAATAAACTTTTTCCTGCGTCGAAGAGCTTGGCCCAGGTTCCATTTCTTTTCCTGCAACAGAATGACTTCTCTGGGTTTTGCCACTATACTTCTGTTGATACAGCATCCTTCCTTCCTTCCTTCCTTCCTTCCTTCCTTCCTTCCTTCCTTCCTTCCTTCCTTCCTTCCTTCCTTCCTTCCTTTCCATGAGGCTGCCTCTGAAGACCACTTGGAAACTGTAACTGGAGGAACATGTGTGGCCTGTATATTAATGAATCAGGTTTGCTATAGCCACATAACACTTTTTAAATGGTTGCTGGCTACTTGTACATTTCTGGGTACCCTTCAAAGTGCTGATATTCACCTACATAGCTGTATATAGATTAGAACTGAAGTACTTGCAGGATAGTCTTTTCCACTTGTCCATTGCAGACCATCCACCAATAGCTTTTAATGGTCTTCCATGCAGAAGAAGAGAGAGGAATTGGCATTGCAGCAATGTTTTCCAATATAGTCCCTATACTATGAAAAAGCCACTCCATTCTAACTCCTTATCTTTCAAACATTTCCAATTTTGTTTCACCTGGAACTATTTCTATGTCACCTCTTGCCAGAAAGAAGGAAATAATCTCCCAAGTGGTGACTTTTTTTTGCTTTTTGAAAGCAAAGAGAAAGTTATAGAAAGTTTTACATCAGTGCTGATGCTAAAGATAACCCATAATACAGGTACTCCTTGGCTTACAACCATAATTGAGGCCAGAATTTAGGCCATAAGTCATGGCAGTAATTAAGCAAATTACCATGTGACCTCACCTGATTTTACAACAGATTTGTGGAGGTTGTTAAGCAAACCCTATAGTTGTTAAGTGAACATTGCAGTTGTTAAGCCAATGACACCATCATTAAGTGAAACCCTGAAAGTAAATGGAGGTGTGTTCTGATTGGTTAGGGGCTTGGCTGTGCTCTGATTGGATGGGGGATTGTTTGTGCTCTGATTGGCTGGGGGTGTGTTCTGTTTTGGTGGGGGCTTGGTTGTGCTCAGCTTAGTCTGAGTTGCAGGGGGATTTGAGCTGGTGAGCTGTGTTGTTGTTGTTTGGCTTCGTGTTTGTGGCCGTGCGAGCTCTTCATGGTGGGTGTCAGTCTGCTTCATGTATGGATTGGAGGGGTTTAAAGTGGCTAATGATGCAGCTGCGGTCTGGCTTCTGGTCCTTGGTCGTGGCTCATTATCAGTGTGGGTTTGAGTCTGCTTTCTGCGTGGATGTGTGGTGGTGACATCCTGTGCGGCTCTCGTGAGTGAGGGTCTGGTGTCATTCGTCGTGTTAGGGACTCGTTTGTCAATAAGGGCGGGTTTCCAAATGGCTGGTAGGCGGGAGGTATCGTTTCATTTGTTCATGCTGTGTGGGCGTTTTTCTATCTCGATGGCTTCTCTGATTATTCTGTTGTTAAAGTGTTCAGTTTTGGCGATAGTTCTGGTCTTTTTAAAGTCAATATCATGTCCTGTGGCTTTAAGGTGTTGGACCAGGGAAGAAGTTGGTTCCTCTTTTCTGACTGAGTTCTTGTGTTCTTCTATGTGTGCACTTATTCGTCTGTTGGTTTGTCCGATGTATGTGGTGGGGCAGGCGGTGCATGGGATTTCATATACTCCTTGATTTTCTAACTCAATTTTGTCTTTGGGGTTCCTTAGGATGGTGGATATTTTTCGGTTTGTGCAGAATGCTGTCTTGATGTTATGTTTGTGGAGGATTTTGCTTATTCTGTCTGTGGTGCCTTTTATGTATGGGAGGAGGGCTTTGCCGTTTTCTTGTTCTCTGTCTTGGATTTTAGTGGGGGTTTCTTTTTGGATTAGTTTGGTGATCTTATTTCTTTGGAATCCATTGGATGTTAGTATGTTAGTGAGAGTGTGTAGTTCGGTTTTTAGGTGTTGTTCGTCAGCTAAGCGTTTTGTTCTGGAAATGAGTGTCTTGGCTACAGAGTTGATCTGGGCAGGGTGGTGGTGTGAGAGTGCATGCAGATAGCGGTTTGTGTGTGTTTTCTTCTGGTAGATAGTGTGTCCTAGGGAGCCATTGGATTTTCTGTAGACTAAGACATCCAGGAAGGGAAGTTGGTTGTTCGCTTCAGTTTCCATGGTGAACTGTATTTTGGATTGTAGGCTGTTGAGGTGTGTGAGGAAGTTGTCCAGTTTTTCTTTCCCATGTGGCCAGATTATGAAAGTGTTGTCTACATATCTGAGCCAGAGTTCGGGTTTGTGATCAGATTTTTCTAGAGCTTGGGTTTCAAAGTATTCCATATAGAGGTTGGCAATGACAGGTGAGAGGGGTGATCCCATGGGTGCTCCTTCTATTTGTTTGTATTTCTGTCCATTATAGATGAAGTATGTGTTGGATAGGCAGTGGTTGGTCAGATCTAAGATGTGTTTGGGGGGGTTATATTTGTTTTGGATAACTGTCAAGGCTTCTTTGATTGGTACTTGGGTGAAGAGGGATATGACATCGAAGCTCACGAGTAGGTCGCTGGGCTGTAAGTTTTGTTGCTTTATGATGTCTATGAACTGGAATGAGTTTTTTTACGTATGAGGTGATGGATTCTGCATAGGGCTGTAGTTGTTTGGCGAGAAATTTGGCTAGGTTTTGTAGAGGTGAGCCTATGGAGCTGACTATGGGTCTAAGTGCGGTTCCTTCTTTGAAGATGACGAATGAGACTTCGTCGAAACGTCGCCAAGACACTTCCAATTTTACGTGGGAGAAGACCCGAATAACCAAAGACATATATATATATATATATATATATATATATATATATATATATATATATATATATATATATATGTAGAACACCGCTTGGGGGGGCCAAAAGCCCTACTAAGCAGGTATATACAAAAGTATGAAGGCTATTGCTTAACACATTGTAAGCCGCCCTGAGTCTCCGGAGAAGGGCGGCATATAAATCGAACCAATAAATAAATAAATAAACAATAATAAAAATACCTCAGGTCATGTCTTCCTTCAAATTTTGGCCAATATTAGTTTGCCTACAGAGGAAATAGGTTGACAGGCAATGCCATTGCTACTACCCTACATTCTGTAATGAGTCATCTAGAGAAACCTGGGAACTACATCAGAATGCTTTTCATAGATTACAGCTCGGCTTTCAACACCATTTTGCCGGGCATTCTCATTGAAAAGTTGACTGACTTGAATTTCCCCTTTCTCACCTGTGATTGGATTAAAGATGGACTGGCCACAAAAAGTGAGGGCTGGGTCTTTCACTTCCTCCTCCCTGAAGCTCAGCACTGGCTCTCCTCAGGGCTGTGTGCTTAGTCCCTACCTGTACTCGTACACATATGCCTGCATATCTTCTGATCCATCTAATATGATAATAAATTTTGCAGATGATACCACCGTACTGGGTCTTATCACAGGAGAAGATGAATTAGCGTACAGGGAAGAAGTCCAAAAGTTATCCACATGGTGCTCAGTAAACAACTTGCATCTAAACACCAGCAAGACAAAGGAGATGGTGCTAGACTTCCAGAAGCAGAGAGTGGAACCTGCCCCACTCTACATCAAGGGGGGCTGTGTGGAGAGGGTCTCCTCTTTCAAATTCCTGGGAGTCCACCTTAGCCAAGATCTCACCTGGAAAAATAATATGTTCCAGGTGGTCAGGAAGGTTCATTTCTTGTAGAAAAATCAAGTGAAACAATGACTGATGACTTCCTTTTACTGGTCTATGATAGAAAGTATCCTCACATATTATGTTATGGTATGGTATGCTGGCTTGACAGCCACGGACAGAAAGGCATTGCAGAGGGTAATGAGCACAGCACAAAATATCATGGGCTGCCCCCTGACCTCACTGGGTGAAATTGCCAGGACCCGCTGCCTTAGCAGAGTGAGGAAAATCCTCAGGGATGATTCACACCCTGGTTAGCACTTCTTTACTCTCCTACCATTGGGCAGGAGATATAGAAACATAGCCAGCCAAATGAATAGGCTGAAAAATAGCTTTTATCCATGAGTCATCAGACTTCTGAACGCAACATAACAGCATAATTAGGTTTAATATGATAGACTTGCAGGGCCAGCGCAACGTGCAACATGTTCATACCAGTTTAATATAATAAAATGTTATATACAGTACATATATTGGAATGTGTACTAGTTACTACTTATTTGGGTTTAGGGATTTCTTTTTCTTTATTTTCAGTTATTGAGATGTATTCTATGTTTTTTGGGGGGGCTGCACCAAGGGAGGCTCATTCAATCTCATTGTATACATGTTGTGCATTGACAATAAAGGTTTGATTTGATTTGACTTATTAGAGAAGAATATTTTGAGTTCTTTATTTATGATAAGTATCACATTGCTTAATTGCATACTGTTCCTACATGCAAACTAGATTCTCAGCATAAGAAGCCTGAAAATGCTAGACACTAATCAAGTAAACAACAGTAAGTGGTGAAACCTTTTAATTCTGTTGGTTA
Source organism: Pituophis catenifer annectens (assembly GCF_029215685.1). Taxonomy (NCBI): domain Eukaryota; kingdom Metazoa; phylum Chordata; class Lepidosauria; order Squamata; family Colubridae; genus Pituophis; species Pituophis catenifer. The sequence continues at coordinate 31,939,585 of NW_027256888.1, forward strand.
AAATTCTGACACAAAGACAAGTAAATGAGCTATACAGTAATTATCAGCAGCTTTTGTGCCTAGGTTTAGATATGCTCGAACTACATTGAATTAAATCACATAAGTATGACAAGAAATTAACTTGTATCAAAACTCATCCACTGGCATATTGTATTATTGGATATCAAAGTTGTTTTACTCAACGTCTTTGGGCAGGGCATGTAAAACCTTTATATCAGAAAGTGTATCAGCTTGGATAAATTAAACAGCCAAGTAGCTATCAGAATTTATGATTAAGATATTTATTGTAAAGCCAACTGTTTCAACAAAGATTCTTTAATACTAAATGTACATTAAATGCAAACACTGCCAATGTTTCTGATATGCTGAGCTCTCAGTTGTATTCTAGGTCTTTTAAAACTAAAATATTCTAAGTCTTTTAAAACTACTGTGTATTTGAATAGTTATAATTGCCTCTTATAGATATATTCAAAATTTCATTAATATATTTAGCTACTCGAACGTTTAGGAATTAAAGGTAGCTTCAGAAATATAATTGATCTTATATGAAATACCATTGTTTCCCATCAGCGTGTTTGGTTGAAAAGACATTTGAGAAAAATCTGGGAATCCTCATGGTTTTGGCTTTTGTCTACTGGAACCAAATGATAATATCTTAAATCTAAGGCAGACACAGAGTCAGATTTATTGCAAATTGATTAATACAACTCAGAAATATGCTACAGGCTGTTAGAAATAGTATTTGTATAAAAGATGTGCACATACTAATTTCAAAAGCCAATTTTTTGCAAGAATCTAGCCTGTTCTCCAAAACATTTTAAGCAAATAACAAGTAGATAATGCAGAGAGCAAATCAGTGATAGAAAAGTCTGTTTTTCCCACCTTTTCTGCTCTTTTGTGTGCATTTTCAAAGTTTAATTTAAAGAAATATTAAAGGACACAACCATCAAATAAAGAAATGTAAAGGGCATCTGAATATGCAATGCAATATAAATCCACATAAAGTGGAAGGTGCCAAAACTATAATAACTTTGAAGATTAAAGGTTCTGTAGCCAAAAGAATTGAAAATGCTCTAATGAAATATCATTTTTTACAGCCAAGCAATTGCTTACATATAACATGGAAAATACCGCTTTTTTTTTACTCAAATAAAATTGTAATTAATAAAAACAAGATAAAGATTTGGGGTAATTTGAAGGATAAATTACATAAAAAAGACACTTCCCCAAAAAGCTTGAGCCGAAGAGCCTGTTTTATCTGAAATTTTATAGTTACCTATGAGATGAAAATAGAGTGTAAAAAATCTAGTGTGAAATTAGGGACCATTAAATGTCAGAGCTGGACAAATACAATAGAGATAGAGAGAAAAATTACAAGAAGACACAAGGAAAATGATTGAGACTTAGCACTTGGGATTCAAGTCCTCAAGCAAAAAGAAGGGTAGGTAGGTAGGTAGCTAGGTAGGTAGGTAGGTAGGTAGGAAGGAAGGAAGGAAGGAAGGAAGGAAGGAAGGAAGGAAAAGAAACCAACCACAAAACCTCCTGAACAATTATTTATCCCAACATAATCATGTTACAGCATCAAGAAAGCATCAAGTTGAGTTTCTTTAGTGAAAGATGATTAATTCGTACTTGATTTGCAAGTAATCTTCTTGTTCACTACCAATGCATTTGTATTTCTAATATTATGAAAAAAAATGTAATTGTAAATATAGTCCTGTAGATGGTTATATAGAAAAACAAAGTTGTCTTCCATTCACTGAAGCCACTAAGACATTGTTTCTAAGGTAGGTAGATATATCCAGGCCAGACATTTCCCATTAAATAAATTGTGGAAGCTAAAAGAAAAGTAACTTCACAATACGTTAGGCATGAAGTTAAAGTTAGAATAGCACAAAAATCACTCTTTTGAAACCACAGTTTTTTGTTCTATTTTACAAAATGGATGAGCTTTAGAGATAAGTACCTTGGACAAGAAACAGATTAATAGGAAAAAAATGGTGTAATAACCTGAAATGGTGAGATATATGTTTGTAGCATACCAACCTGCCTGGAATTATTATAATTCTATCTTGTGACCATATCTCAGTAATTGAACAATCACAAGATAGTATTTACAAAAGACAGAACCAAGTGTCAGATAAAATCATAACACAATAATAGCCATGTTAGCCAGATCAAAATCTAATAGTAGAGCAGAAATCAATGATGTAACTATATTTATGATATTTGGAATATTTATCACATTTAAAGAAGTTTCTACCTTCCCTCTCACTGTATCAACATATGAACAAGAATTCTGTTTTTTAAGATTCAAAAATTAAAAACTATTTTTATTATAGTTCATCTGAATTTCTGCAAAAGTTTAAAACAATATGCTAATAATTTATACTTTTTTTTTACAAATTCTCAATACATTTGTTTCATTAGTTTTACAACACATTACATGAGTTATGCATTCTGAGAATCCCTTATACCTAAAAATCATGATTTTAAACCTGAGCTCATTGATATCATTCATTTTAAATCTTCCTTTACTTCTGACTCAAGTTGCCCACATTTTGATTCATGTAACTTTTTCTTTCAAGAAGAGTAACTGTATTATGATTAATCCATTATATTATGTAACCATGAATAAATGCTTTGAACATTTCCCAAACAATCCTAAAGAAAAATGTCTGTTGGGAAAACAAGTCTATATTTTGTTGCTGTTTTTCAACAACAGCTGTTTGTTTCAGCAACAAAGTATTAAAACACAATTTTTCAATAATTTAATATTTTTAATCCAAACTTATTACAGTAGTGCTGGTTATAAACTAAAATAGATGTAAAAGGCAAACAAATTAGAGAGATTGACAGGAAGTGTAATGATTGCCTCTCCTTCCAATTTAAGAAAGTAAAAACTCTTGAAACGTGGTCATTCAAAAGGAACCTTTTATTAAACAGAAGTGATAGCAACCCAGTTAAAGCAAGATCTGAATACCTTTAGGCAAGACAAGTAGGATTAAAGCAGTAGAGACCCCTCCCTTTAAGTCAGAATGCATATTTTAGCCAATACACAAGTGTGAAGATGTTTTCTTTACTAGTTTCCCTGAGAACCCTAACAAACATGTATTCACACCATTGTCCTTTAAAGTGAAACAACCTACATGGCTATCATAAACATTCCTCCATGTTAAGAGGATCTCAGGGCTCTTTGCGCCAGAATATAGGTTGTAAAATATCTGTTGACACAGGCAATGCTTTTAAATCAAATCCAAGCCCCCCCTTCTCCCAATTGATAGGCAGTATCACTCTTAGGGATCTGGCATGCTACCCTCCTTAGAAAATGAAAGGGTCCACCTGTAAAAAAGAAAACAAATATAAACAAAATTTTGTGATAGTATATTAACAAGGTTTGTTAGGGTATTGGGAGTGAAATTTTCTCAGTAAGGTTGGAGCCCTAACATGATGTTTAGCAACCCATTCATTGTGGGCAGATGGTAAATGTTTCTGTTATATTGTTGCAATATATATTGAGGCACTCACGATTGTAACTGTAACTCTTTATTGCTTCACCATATAACTGTAACTGTAACTGTAACTGCTCAGCTAGAAAATGGCAGTTGACAGCTCTTGTATATGAATAGCTCAACTGCTCTAGCCAATGGCTAACAAAAGAATCTTCCGTGCTGATGACGTCATCGGTTTCATCCAATAACAACACTACAACTATAACTAAACCCTGCTAGACATAACACCCCTCCCCTCCTGAATCACGCAAGTGTAATCGTTAAGGTATGCCGGGCGCCTGCGTGTTCGTCCGGACCGTCGTAGTTCAGGTTCGATAACAGGTGCAGCTGATTCCGGCATGGATGGAGAAGATAACGGTACAATTGACGGATTGTTCCCTGTAACAGACTTCCCAGCCTCGGACTCTACCTCAGGTAAGTTGAGCCACTGCTGGCTCCTTGCGGCGCCCCGCGTTAAGTTTTCATTTGCTTGTGAACTTAACGTTGGACCTGGCATGGAACTTAGCGTTGTTGTAGGTGACGGACTCACAGCCTCTGCCGGGTTTTTTTCGAACACACGTTTCCGTAACTGGTCCACATGTCTCCGCCAGGTTCTGCCATCAACGAGCAGGACCCTGTAAGAACAGGGACCCGTTACTTGTATAATCTGTCCCGGCAACCAACGGGGATCACCCCCATAGTTTCGCGCAAAAACCTGGTCCCCCTCTTTAAACACCCTAGGTGGCAAATAGCCTGTTGTAGGCCGGTCTGAGTTGTATAAAGGATGCAGACGGTCAAGTGTTGTTCGTAATCGGCGGCCCATCAGCATCTCAGCAGGACTTCGATTAGTGCTTGAACAAGGTGTTGTGTGCTGAGAAAGCAAATATGTGGAAACCCTTTCTTGCCACCCCCTTGGTCCTAGTCTTGCCAGTGCTTCTTTAGTTGACCTCACAGCCCTTTCTGCCAAACCATTACTGGAGGGACAATAAGGGGCAATCTGGGCATGGCGGATTCCTAAACTGGCCAGGAACATTTGAAATGGGGCGGATGTCAGTTGTGGGCCATTATCGGACACTAGAACATCCGGAAGGCCATGTGTAGCAAATAATTTATTTAAAACACGTATGACGGCCTCTGATGTGATGGATGGCATTATTTCTACCTCGACCCACCTTGAATACGCGTCCACCACAATAAAGAACTGGCGGCCCATAAAGGGGCCAGCAAAATCCAGATGGACCCGCGACCATGGAGCCCTCGGGAATTCCCACTCCCTGGGAGGGACAGATGGTGCTGCTGGCCTCGACAGCTGACAAGTTTGGCATTTGGCTACCCAATCTGTTATATCCTGGTCGATCCCTGGCCACCACACATAACTTCGGCTAAGCCCCTTCATCCTGATTATACCAGGGTGGGCTTCGTGTAAACACTCCAAAATAGAGTTACGCAATTTTGGGGGAATAACGACCCTATGACCCCACAACAGGCAACCCCGGAGGACAGAAAGTTCGTGTTGCCTGAGCCGGAATGGCTTGAACTGCTCGGCCACTTGTCCTAATGGCCACCCCCTTGCCACCCAGTCGAGCACCTGTGCTAACAAAGGGTCAACTGCCGAGTGGGCGGCAACGTCGGTTGCAGATAATGGAATGGGCAGCTCCTCTACAAGGAGGACAGAAGAGGTCGGTGCAGGGTCCTCCACGGGCAAGGGCAACGGACAGCGGCTCAATGCATCAGCATGCGCGATCTCCTTACCTGGGCGGTATCTTAAGGTGTAATTATAAGCCACTAAAAACTCAGTCCAACGGGACATCCTGGGGGAAAGTATCAAAGGAGTCTGACGGTCCCCAGCTAAGAGCCCCAGAAGAGGCTTATGGTCAGTGACCAAATCAAAATGGCAGCCATAAATATAATCGTGGAACTTCTTTACAGAAGCCACTGCGGCTAGGGCCTCCCTGTCTAATTGACTATACTTGCGTTCCGTGGAGGAAAGAGTACGGGAATAATAGGCAATAGGTGCTTCTATTCCATTTGGAAACCTATGGCTAAGGACGGCACCGATGCCAAAAGGGGATGCATCCGCTGTTATTACCAGAGGAAGGTGAGAACTATATTGTACCAGGATAGCAGAGGATGTTAGTAGGTCTTGGACAGCCCGGAAAGAACGGTTTTCAGCCTCGCCCCAGGACCATGGCGTATTTTTGTCCAATAAATGGTGAAGAGGCTCCGCCAAGGTGGCTTTATGGGGTAAAAATACGCTATAAAAATTGAGGAGCCCCAGAAAAGCTTGCAGGTCAGCTTTGCACGTTGGAACAGCAGCGTTTTTTATAGCTGCCACCTTTGAGGGAGTAGGGTGGATACCTGTGGCATCAATTAAATACCCCAAAAATTCAACCTGTGGCACACCAATAAAACATTTAGATTTCTTCAATTTTAGGCCGGCCTTCCTGAAGCGTAGAAGGACGGCCCTAACACGGCCAATGAGCTCATCCCGCGAAGACGCGGAGATGAGCACGTCATCAAAATATGGGACTACCCCGGGAAATCCTTGTAGGAGGCGCTCCATTAAATTTTGAAATAACCCCGGGGCTATGCTAATACCGAATTGAAGCCATTTGCACTTAAAAGCTCCCCGGTGGGTTACAATCGTTTGGGCTTCAGCTGAGGCCTCATCCACCGGAAGCTGCTGATACGCTTGAGCTAGATCAAGCTTAGCAAAAATGGAGCCTGAACCCAGGGAGTGGAGCAAGTGTTGGACTACTGGAACAGGATAGGGGTTAGCTTGTAATGCCCGGTTCAACATACTTTTAAAATCCGCGCAGATGCGGACCGACCCGTCCGGCTTGATAGGAATGACTATTGGGGTTTCCCACCGGGAATGGTCAGTGGGTTCTAAAACTCCCTGGGCAATCAACTTATCTAACTCGGCTTCTACTTTTGTACGGAGGGCCAAAGGTACTCTCCGGGGTTTGAGCCTAATAGGGGCAACGTTCGGGTCTAAGTTCAGTGAAATTGGGGAACCCACATATTTACCCAGAGCATCGTTGAACACATCTTTGAATTCGCTAGCCAACATATCAAAATCGCTCTCTGATGATGTTGAGTGGATGCCTGTGATGGCAAGGCCAAAGGATCCAAACCAATCTAAGCCTAACAGACTAGGAAGGGAGCCATCCACCACGATTAAGGGGAGGCGGCCAGTGAAACTATCATATTCAACTAGGAAACGACCGTGCCCAATAATTGGAATCCGGTTTCCCTGATAATCTCTAAGCTTAACAGGGCTGGGGTGAAGCTGATTTTTCTGCAGGCTAGGCATCATTTCTTTGATGGTGGTCCAGGAGACAATGGATTTAGATGAGCCGGTGTCGACTTCCATCCTGCAAGGAACACCTTCAATCTTCACAGTCAGGAAAAGCTTGTTTGAACGTGTAGTGGAGTCACGGTGGGTCGTTAGTTCAGTGACCCGCCGGCCGCAGAATATCGCAAAACAGTCTTCACTGATGACTGCAGCACCTTTTGGTCGAAACGTAGATTGCCTCTGGCGACCCGAGCGGCAGACACGTGCGAGGTGGCCAAGTTTGCCGCAACGTCGACATGTCACTGAACGGAACCGGCAAGTTGTTCGGGGGTGCTGATCACCGCAGCTGAGGCAGGAGGATGGAGGAGGTTTTTTCCCGGTTGGCCGCCCACCTTTTTCAGTAAACGTCTTAATACGACTGACTTCCGGCTCTTCTTCATCGTCTTCAGAAACAACCTCCTCACTATGGACAGCCGTGGCTTGATTAGCAGAGGGATGGCACTTACGGATGTCCGCGGCGGATTTATCTGACATCTCCGCCGCCTGAGCCTCTTCCATGGCCATTTGAAGATCTAGGGTTTTTTTCGCTAACAAACGCTTCTGTAAGTTTATGTCGCGTACCCCACAAACCAACTGTTCGACCAAAGCGTCCTCTAAATCCCGGAACTCGCAGTCGATGGCGGCTGTACGCAGACGGGCGACATAATGGTTGACAGACTCCCCTTCCTCTTGTAGTATTTGCCTTAAATTAAACCTACGGGCTATACGAGACGGAGTTGAGCGTAGTGAGCCCTCAATTTCTGCCTCAAAACTTCCCAGGAAGTAGTATGCACAGGCTGGGGAGCAAGTAACGCTCGGGCAGTAGCAAATACCTCAGGGCCACAAGCATTTAAAAAATGAGCCCTTTTCTTACTGCTTGAGAAGTCAGTAAAATCGTTGGCTTCTAAAAAACATTCAAACCTCTCTTCGTACGCATCCCACGTCTCAGCAGCAGCGTTGTATGGGGCGAAAGTTGGAGGAGCCATTTCGTGGATTGGTGGTTTGTGTATTGGGTGACTCACACTCTTTTAATGCTGATTCTGCTCTCAATTCACCTCAGGAACATCCCATCCTCGTCACCAGTGTTATATTGTTGTAATATATATTGAGGCACTCACGATTGTAACTGTAACTCTTTATTGCTTCACCATGTAACTGTAACTGTAACTGTAACTGCTCAGCTAGAAAATGGCAGTTGACGGCTCTTATATATGAATAGCTCAACTGCTCTAGCCAATGGCTAACAAAAGAATCTTCTGTGCTGATGACGTCATCGGTTTCATCCAATAACAACACTACAACTATAACTAAACCCTGCTAGACATAACAGTTTCCAAGTGACTAAGTCTTGGATTTTCCCTCTGTGGGTCCTAGAGTCAAGGATTTCCTTGATTTCAAAGTGTTGTTCACCTTCAATCATGATGGGAACAGATGGTGTAGATGCAGGTGGTTTGAGGGATGAGATTACTTTTCGCTTGACTAAACTGATACGGAATACTGGGTGGACTTGCCTGACTGTCTTTGGAAGGAGTAGTTCAACCAATGAAATTTGGCCCTAGTTTCATCGATGGTTGTAATGATTTCAGGAATTTTGTAGGTAAGTATACTCTGTCTCCAACATGAAAAGGTTTGGGTTCCATCCTTTTCTTGTCAGCTTGAATTTTAAAAGCCTCTCTAGGTTCCTTTAAGGCTAATCTAACCACTGGCCATGTGTTTTGAAAATTATCCATCCACTCCTTAAGTGAGGGGATGGTGGGTTCTTCTGTGGGTAGTTCAGGCATGGGACTGAAATCCTGGCCTGTCGCTACTCTAAAAGGGGTAAAACCATTGCTTGAATGTACAGCATTATTAAATGCAACTTCAGCAAAAGGCAAAAGTTATCCTGTTGAAAATTAATAAAACATCTTAGATATTGTTCTAGCACCGAGATCAAAATTTCAGAATTTCCATTAGTAGACGGGTGGTGGGAGGAGCTCAACCCCTGGCCAGTACCAAGTAAGTCCAAAAATGTCCTCCAAAATTTGGAGGTGAATTGAACCCCTCTGTCGGAGATGATCCTTTGTGGAGCTCCATGAAGTCGATAAATGTGTATTAGGAATAATTTGGCTAAACTTTTAGCAGTTGGGATCTTTTGGCAAGGTATAAAATGTGCCTGTTTTGAAAACAGGTCTGTCACGACCCAAATAACAGTATTTCCCTCACTGTTTGGCAATTCTATGATGAAATCCATAGCAATCTCTCTCTATAGCGCTGAAGGCTCAGCTACCTTCTGCAATAGACCTGGGGTTTTCCCCTGATGACTTTTTGCTGCTGCACAAATGGGGCAGCTAGTTATGTCCTTTTTTAGTGATGGCCACCAAAATTGTTTTTTAATCAGGTGTAAAGTTTTCACAAACCCAAAATGTTCAGCTAATTTGGAGTCTTGGCACCTTACCATTAAGCATAGTCTTTGGTTGGCTGGAACATACAACTTCCCTCCCACCCAAGCCAAGTCTTCTTTCATCAGACAGCTGGATTTATGGTTCAAAAACCATTCATTGGTGGCCAATGCTTTTTTAAAAGTTTGGGTGGTGTCATTGTCCGTCAATGTTTCTTGTTTTGCCTGGGATCTGGTGATTACTTTAGTGGCTAGTTGATTGTTTTGTACTATGGGTTGATTACGTCTGACTTCGCACTATTGTATTGTGGTTTTCTGGATTGCGCATCTGCCAGAAAGTTTTTCCCCCCCAGGAGGTATTTTAGAGTAAAATCAAACTGTTTAAAGTACTGAGCCCATCATACTTGTTTTGGGGAGAGTTTCCTTGGGGTCTTTAGGGCTTCTAGATTTTTATGATCAGTCCAGACTTCAAAAGGGGTCTTACTGCCTTCTAAGAAGTGTCTCCAGGTTAACAATGTCCAACAAACTGCATAAGCCTCTTTCTCCCAAATGGCCCACCTTTGCTCAGTCTCATTCAACTTTTTGGATGTGTAAGTGCATAGTTATAATTGGTCTTGCTCATTTTTCTGAAGCAGGACCGCTCCCATTGCCACATCACTGGCATCTGCTTGTATGACAAATGGTTTCTCTGTGTCTGGGTGTTTTAGAATTGGTTCTGCTGAGAACAGCTGTTTAAGTTTTTCAAATGCCACCTGGCATTCCATAGTCCAGTTCAACGGCTGCTTCAGTTTAGGGTTGCCCTCCCCCTTCGTTTTTAAGAGCTTGGTGATGGGGAGGGCAATCTGAGTCAAAGCAGGATTAACTGGGTGTAAAACTTGGCAAAACCCAGGAAGCTTTGTAACTGTTTACGTGTGCATGGAAGTTCCCAATTAAGTATAGCCTGCACTTTTAGAGGATCCATTTATACCCCCTGGTGTGAAATGTGGTACCCCAAATAGTCAATCTTCTCTTGGTGGAATTCAAATTTAGAAAGTTTAGCATAAAGTTTGGCAGAACTGAGTTTAAAATCTCCCTGACTAGTTTTACATGTTCTGCTTTGGACTCGGTATAGATTAAAATGTTGTCCAAGTAGACCAGGACCCCCTTATACAAATGCTGATGTAGCACTTCATTTATTAACTGCATAAACACTGCACTAACCCAAAGGGGAGCACCTTGAATTGCTAGCACCCAAGGGGGGTGTTAAATGCCGTTTTCCACTTGTCCCCTCCTTAATTCTGACACAGTAGTAAGCCTCCCCTAAGTTCAACTTTGAAAAATTTTTCCCTTTAGCGAACTGTGATAGCATATCTTTCATAAGGGGGAGGGGGTACATGTTCTCCACACTGATCGCATTCAGGGTATGAAAATCAACACAGAGACGTTTTGAGCCATCTTTTTTCTCTCTAAATAGCACTGAAGCTGTGATTTTTGGTCAGGCTGGCTCGATGAAACCCCTCTGGTTTTCTCATCCCAGCTATCTTTCTTCCCAATGCCAATTTACCAGCGGGGATTTTCAGGATTTTCCAGGGTTACCTCATCCTCTCCGATGGGGCATATGAAACAGGCATCTGACTGGGTGGCAGTTGATGTCTCCCCCCACATTCGGCTTCTCTCAGTTCTCTGCTTTGTTCAGACATGGTTTGCAAGGTCCCCTCAGTAGAGCAAAGATTGCTTCTCTGGGTTGACCGTTTTGCAGATCTTGCTTTCTATAATGATTGCCTCTCCTTCCAACTTAAGAAAGTAAAAACTCCTGAAATGTGGTCATTCAAAAGGAACCTTTTATTAAGCAGAAGTGATAGCAACCCAGTTAAAGCAAGATCTGAATACCCTTAGGCAAGACAAGTAGGATTAAAGCAATAGAGACCCCTCCCTTTAAGTCAGAATGCAGATTTTAGCCAATACACACATGTTGGCTAAATGTTTTCTTTACTAGTTTCCCTGAGAACCCTAACAAACATGTATTCACACCGTTATCCTTTAAAGTGAAACAACCCACATGGCTATCATAAACATTCCTCCACGTTAGGAGGATCTCAGGGCTCTTTGGCGCCAGGATATAGGTTGTAAAGTATCTGTTGACACAGGCAATGCTATTAAATCGAATCCAAGCCTCCCCCTTCTCCCAATTGATTGGCAGTATCACTCTTATGGATCTGACAAGAAGATCTTGAAATTGAAAGATTTATATGAACTGATAGAAAACTAGAACAAAAGCTTTTCTTTTTTTCTCTTTTCCTTAGCCAACAAATAATGGAAGTTTTGGCACTTAACTTAACAATTCTTACATTGTTAAAATAATAAAGTATACTTATATGTAATTGAATATTGGGTCATCCTTTAGATAAACCGAATGACTATGACAGGCAAAAAAGCAGTGGGAGGGAGAGTGGCTTTTCTTTTTTTTTTCTTTTCTTTTTTTGTAAACAAGTTTTATTATAATTTTTCTTTCATCACATATATTTTATGAACAGAGTGTTGACCGGGTCACATCTTGTACATCTTATATATATTAATCATTATAATCTATTCCAATCTTCCCATTTTTTCCATATTCATTTCTTTTATATAATTCTTTATCACAAATTAATCATTTTTACCATATCTTGTTATTTCAGCTTCTACCATATTATTTTTTTCCCATTTTATATGTTTCCAACTTCAGTCATAATGTTCTTTTTTCATACTTCTTTATCTTATCTTAATTATTTCTTTATACATAATACATAAACAGTATCACTATCCACCCTTAATACCTAATCTCTTACAATAACATCAATTAATTATCTTATTTTTCCATTACAGAATATATTTCTCAAAATCCCCATCCCACTTTTTAACATTTCAACTTTTGTCTCTTAATCTAAATTGTCTTCAAAATTAAACCAAATTGCTGTTTCACATTTCATCTGCTATTCTGTTTTACTGTAAGCAATATACATCATATTCAAATCTTACTTTAAAACCCTTTAATTTAGTTGACCACCCACAATTAATAATATTAATACAGTTTCCTTAAATCTACTAGTATGTACCTTATTTCCCTTCCTCCTTTCCATTAATCTTCCTTTCTTTAACCATTTTCTTTTGATCTCTCCAAAATTCCACTTCTTTTCTCCTTTTATCCCATTCTCTTAACTTCTTTTTCTTTTTATATTTATTATATCTTTTCTTCCTAATCCTTTTTCTCACTTTTAGATATATTATTCAAGTAGTTCTCCTAATCTCTTTCCACTATCTCCCTCTTTATCCTTTGATTGATTCTTTTTGGGGGGGGGATGTTCCTCCCATCCACTCTTTTTTTGTCATTGTAAATCCCAGTGAAATCATCTAACTGCTTTTTGCATTCAATTCCTTTTCCTTCAATATTATTTTCTTGCTCCTCATTTATGCTCTCTTTTACCAGCCTATTTCCTGTTCTGTGTGTTCCAGAAAAATTTCTGACTTTAAGGATTCACACATATTTTTAAACATCTCAATTAATTCATCACACATCCAGGACTCCATATTGCCAATTTAAGAAATCGTTAACACTTTTGAATTATGTCACATTTAATTAAAATTTATAATCCATATAGTCTCTTTTTGTTTTCAAATAATGTTCAATTCTAGTATTTATCAAGTCCACTCCAAGTTAAAGATTTGTTATCTTCCACAGCCATTGAGAATCAAAGCCAAGCAATGTAGAAAGACAAATACTTCTTAAAAGTTCCCCCAATTTCCAAATTATCTTTTAGTAGTCAAGGTCACAGCTGTACTTTCTCTTCTATCTTCCAACAAATATTGTAGTATTCTCTTTCTGCCAGCAGATGTCTCTCTCAAATCCACAATATTCTCAAACAACTAAATGTCAAAGCTGTCAAAAATATTTTAAATCCACATAAAAAATACTTTTCCTCGGATTCTTTTCTTTTATTATTTTTAGTTTCTCCAAATCCAATTATAGATACAAAAATTTTCTTGGGCTTTAGTATTCTACCCTACTCTTTGTTCTTCTCCCTCCATAGAATTTCCCAAGTGCCAATTAGCCACTCATTTCAGCTCCAGGACACCTTGTTCCAATTCGAAATTTTCTTTTACCTGTGGATTGGCCAATCACTCACCCAGTATCAGCAGTCTGCTCAAACACCACTCCTGTACAAAAACTTAGTACAAAAGCTGTTGCCCCAGCTTCAGAGCAGTCATTTTACAATGGCCACCAACCATGCCACCAGTCCGAAGTGCTGCCTCCGACCATTCGAGGAACTTGCATGTTCCTCTTAGTCATCTGACATGCCTCTCCTTCTTCACCATCCCTACAGGACGGTTCCAGTCCAAAGACCCCCCCAGCGATGGTTTGTCCAGCTGGATTTTCACGGAGTTCATCAAAGCCTGCTATTTTTCGAGCAGGCCTCGCCACGACACTTCCAATTTCCCCAGAGAGTGACTTTTCTTGTGGGAAGCTGACAAGAAGTGTCAGAAACCACAATCACATGACTGCAGCTGATTGCAGCTGATCAAAGCAGTGCCTGTCAGCCTCAGCTTTGCCTGCTTCAGCTGCCATAAGAAATGGGGGGGAGGGACCAGTTAAGGGGGCGAAGGGGGGGAAGATTGCAGGAGGTGTCTTTCCAATGCAGGAGGTGTCTTTCCAAGAAACGAAACTGAATCTCCAAAGGGGCCGGCTGACCAACTGCCCTACATTCCTGATGGATGACGTTGCCAGGCGTGATGCCACCTGACCTTTGGGAGACCTTTGGATTGGATGATGGTCAATGGACACGGGGGGGGGAGAGAAGCTTACTAGATGCTATTTCGCGCGTTTTGCTCACTTCCAGCTTTACCTGGGTTGCGATCATTTCATATTCAGTAAAAGTACTAATCTCTTTTAAAATATTGAGTTTGGATTTTCTTTCCTGGATATTGAAGGAAGCATACCTGACATTAAGCTGGAAGTGCCATCCAGTCATCCCGGACAAAAACCGCGGGGACTGTAAATCCAAATTATGTCAGATCGAGAGAGTGACGGAGAACAAATGGGGGCAGTGAATTCAACTGCAGCCGCCCTCCAAGCGGAGAAAGAGAATGCGGAATGGTTGTAAAAACTCCGATTAAAGCCGGAGGAAGCCAGATGGTCGAAAGGAGTGGGGAGGTTACCGGACTGGGGGGAGAACCCCCGGGGAGTGACGACTTCCAGACCCCATAAAAAAGAGGCAGTGTGGATGCAGGAGAAAAAGGAAAGTGTCATGATGGAACAAGCCTTGCAGCTTATCCGTGATGTGGAAGAAAGCAGAAAAAAACGTGAGTCTTTTGGAATTCCTGTGGAGAAGGGGGGAGCAGGCCCCAGGGGGGAGCCAGAAGAGACAGCCTGTGGGGGAGAGAAAGATTTTGAGGAAGAAACATCCCAGGCTTCGGCAGTTCAAGGGAGAGATGCAGCTGGCCAGAGAACCCCAGCCTTGCAAGGCCCCCCTCGCAGACGTAAAAAGCCAAAAATCCCTCCCCTTCCTGGGAAGTATGATGGAAATCTGAAAACCTTGGGATTTTTCCTGACCCAAGTGTGGAACCACATGCAGGATTGGGGGGAGGACTACATATCAGATGCTGCCAGAGTGAGAAGTGTCACGAACGCCTTAGAGGGAGTAGCCGCTGAGCGGATGGTGGTTCTCCACAATAACAACTCCCTCTTGCTGAGAAATTACAACCAGTTCATGGGGGCCCTTAGGAGGCGTTTTGAAGACCATTTAGCTGAATGAAAGGCGAGACTCAGGATGAAGAGCATCCAGCAGGGCCAGAGACTGGTGGCAGAGTATATCCAAGAGTTTCGTGAACTGGCACCCTATATGACAGGCTGGTCAGAAATGGCTCTTTTGGAGAGTTTCAAAGATGGGTTGAATTAAGAGATATATCGAGACTGTAGAAGCATGGGGGTCCCCGAAGATTTGCAGAGATGGTACATAGTAGCTGAGGATGTGGAGATCGAACTGAGACGGAGCGAATTCTGAGGAGGGCGTATGGGGGACCAGTCATCTTCTTTCCACCGTAAGGGGGCACCAAAGATGGCTGGGGGGAAGGCCGAATTCAAACCCAAGTCAAAGCCCTTCACCTGTTTCAAATGTGGGAAAGAAGGACACCGGACTGCCGAATGCTTCTCCAAGCCACTGCCAAAAGCTGCCGGGGCCGGGCCAAAGAAAGGCGACAAAATACCCGCCAAAACCCATGGCACTGCCCTGAAAGGAGAAGTCTTTGAGTTCGCTCCCCGACATCCGGGTGAGTTGGGAACTCCGACCCATGATGAAGACAGCGAGACGGACTCCGACTCCGACACCGACGATCGGGTGAGTCACACAGAAGAACCCTTGCTCATCCCTGTAGAAGTAAGGGTGCCATCCACAGGGGCCCATGCGCAAATGTTAGCCCTATTGGACTCGGGGTGCACTAGGTGCATAATTAGCCCCAAGGTGGTGGAGGAAATGGGACTGAGACTAAAAACTTTAAAAAGACCCATTGCATTCTGTCAATTAGACGGGTCGATTGCAGGAGGGGGCCCAGCTAGTTTTATGACTGAACCCCTTGAATTGCAGTTGGGGAATCATGTAGAGAATCTCAGATTTATTGTGGCCCCTGGTATGGAGAGACCCCTCATTCTAGGATTGCCCTGGCTTCGAAAATGGAACCCACGGGTGAATTGGAAGACGGGGGTCCTGCCCATCCGCACGGCAGAACCGACTCCGGGGAAGGAAGGCCCCCCCGAGGGATGACATAAAACCAGAAAGGGTGGCAGTAGCCATTGACTATATTGAGGGAGAAGAGAAGATTCCAAAGGAATATTGGGATCTCAAGGAAGTCTTTAGCGAAAAGGCATCGGATGCTCTGCCTCCCCACAGGGCTACCAACTGCACCATTGAAATACTCCCTGGGGTGAAGCTTCCCAAACCAAAAATTTACCCCATGACACCTCGAGAATTGGGGGAATTGCAAAATTTTATTGACAAGAACCTAGAACGGGGATTCATCGAACGAGCCAAACCCAAGGTGGCGGCGCCAGTAATGTTCCGCGAAAAGAAAGATGGATCCTTTCGTTTGGTGGTCGATTATAGAACTATCAACGTGATTTGCATAGAAAATGTCTACCCCCTCCCACTCATGAAGGACATGTTAGCCCATTTAGGGAAGGGAAAAATTTTCACCAAACTTGATTTAAGAGAGGCATACTACCGAGTGAGAATAAAAGAGGGGGGTGAATGGAAAACAGCATTTAATTGCCCACTGGGATGCTTCCAGTTCAGAGTGCTCCCTTTTGGACTACAGGGAGCCCCTGCTGTATTCATGCAGTTGATCAACGAAGTATTGCATGAGCATCTGTATAAGGGGGTGTTGGTCTATTTGGATGACATTCTGTTCTATTCTGACAACATGGCCGACCATGTAAAGTTGGTGCGGACAGTCTTGAAGAAACTCAGAGCGGCTGAACTCTATGCCAAACTTTCTAAATGTGAATTCCACCAAGACAAAATCGACTATCTTGGATATCGTATATCGCATGAGGGAATAGAGATGGACCCTGAAAAGGTTCGGGCAGTGTTGGAATGGGCCGCACCACGCATCCGTAAACAGTTACAGAGCTTCTTGAGGTTTGCTAACTTTTATAGACAATTTATCCCCTCATTCGCGAAAATCGCACTACCAATTACAGACTTGCTAAAAACGAAAGGGGAAGTAAAGCCCAAACCCTCAAAACCACTAGAATGGACTATGGACTGTCAAGCCGCTTTCGAAAAATTGAAACGGCTGTTTGCAGCTGAACCAGTGCTCAAACACCCAGACATGGAGCAACCTTTTGTAGTACAAGCTGACGCCAGTGACGTAGCTGTAGGAGCAATACTCTTGCAAAAGAATGAAAACAGGGTATTACAATCCTGTGCCTACACGTCCCGTAAACTATCAGAAATGGAAAGGAGATGGGCCATATGGGAGAAGGAGGCTTTTGCAGTTAGATGGGTGCTATTAACATGGAGACAATTTTTAGAAGGAGCGAAGCACCCTTTCGAAGTTTGGACTGATCACAAGAATTTAGAGGCATTAAAAACACCACGCAAACTGTCACCAAAACAGGCTCGTTGGGCCCAACATTTCAATCATTTCAATTTCACCCTACGTTACCTTCCTGGTGGAAAGAACTTCATGGCGGACGCACTCTCCAGATTGCCTCAGTACAACAGCATCAAGAAGGAGGTGGTTCAACCTATGATCCCCTCGACACAATTGGCAGCACCTGCTACTACCAGAGCGCAGGCAAAAACCGAACCAGAACTCTCGGGGGATTTACTCAGAAAATTGCGAGAAGTGCTAGAAACTGACGAGTGATTTAAGAACCACTCAAATGAATGCACACTTCGTGACGGACTAGCTTGGGTTGGATTGAAATTGTATGTTCCGACCACATTAAGAACAACCGTATTGAAATATGCCCATGATGCCAAGGCCGCAGGACACTTTGCATTTGTCAAGACTCTACATCTTGTTAAGAAGCAATTTTGGTGGCCTGCACTCAAAAAGGACATAGAGGCATACGTGGCTAGCTGTCCAGTATGTGCCTCGGCTAAAAGACCTCCAGGAAAACCCCCTGGATTACTGCAAGGTGTGGCCAGACCGAATGCCCCATGGAAGGAAATATCTATGGATTTTATTGTGGACTTACCAGAGAGTGAAGGCTGCACTGTCATTTGGGTAGTAACTGATTTGTTTTCCAAACAAGTACATTTCATCCCTTGCTCAAAGATCCCTTCAGCAAAAACCCTTGCAAAACTATTTATTCGGCAGATTTACCGACTACATGGATCTCCAAAAAGAATAATTTCTGACAGGGGTGTGCAATTAACTTCCAGTTTCTGGAGGGAGTTTTTGAAGTTGATAGGCTCCGCCCAGGGGCTGAGTTCCAGTCACCACCCTCAAACAAATGGGGCCTGTGAAAGAACCAATGGGGTTCTAGAACAATACCTGAGGTTTTACGTAAATTACCAACAAGACAATTGGATAGACTTGTTGCCATTTGCAGAAGTGGCATATAATAATTCCATACACAGTAACACCGGTTTCACTCCTTTTAAGGTCGCATCGGGCCAGGATTTCGTACCCATTCCCGAGCTACCACAAGATGATCCCCAGAATCCCTCTTTGATGGATTGGATTGAACAATTAAAGAGCACATGGGCAGTAACTCGGAAGGCATTAGATGAGGCACACTGGGCCCATAAGGCGCAAGCCGATAAGAAAAGGTCCCCAGCTCACATTTATAAAGTGGGTGATAAAGTCTTTTTGTTTACTAAATACTTACAGACTACCCAGAAGTCAAAAAAGCTGGGCCCTAAGTATGTGGGACCATTTCGTGTGATTAGACTGATTAATCCAGTAACAGTTGAATTGGAATTGCCAAAAACGTTGAGACGTATACATCCTGTATTTCATGTTAGTTTATTAAAACCTGAACACTCGTCTCCCCTAAGGGCTGACCAAAGCACCCCTCCAGTTCCCATTCTCATAGAGGGGGAGCAACATTTTAAAGTTAAGGAAATCTTGGACTCTAGGAAACACCATGGTAAAGTCCAATACCTGATAGCCTGGAAACATTTCCCTTTGTCTCAGGCTGAATGGGTGAATCAACGGGATGTCCGAGCTCCCAAGAAAGTACAGCAATTCTATACCAAATACCCAGATAAACCATAATTATTGTATATATTCTGTTTCTCTCTCTTTTCCTTCCTCTTATCTAGGAATAACGTCTCTTCTGCAAGAGGGGCCGAATGTCAGCCTCAGCTTTGCCTGCTTCAGCTGCCATAAGAAACAGGGGGGAGGGACCAGTTAAGGGGGCGAAGGGGGGAAGATTGCAGGAGGTGTCTTTCCAATGCAGGAGGTGTCTTTCCAAGAAACGAAACTGAATCTCCAAAGGGGCCGGCTGACCAACTGCCCTACATTCCTGATGGATGACGTTGCCAGGCGTGATGCCACCTGACCTTTGGGAGACCTTTGGATTGGATGATGGTCAATGGACACGGGTGGGGGGAAGAAGCTTACTAGATGCTATTTCGCACGTTTTGCTCACTTCCAGCTTTACCTGGGTTGTGATCATTTCATATTCAGTAAAAGTACTAATCTCTTTTAAAATATTGAGTTTGGATTTTCTTTCCTGGATATTGAAGGAAGCATATCTGACAGTGCCTCACAACTTTGCCAATACAACTGGTGTATTTGAAGATGCTTGAAATTTTAATCTCATGGGAGCAATGAGCCCGGGATTTTGGATGCATTATTTTAGTTAGCCCATTTGAGGAACCTTTATTCAAAAACGTTTTGCACTACTATGCACCATTTCAGCCAATTAAAGATTTCAAGCAGACAAACAAACAGGACAGTTTTAGCAGTATATGGAAGATATATTTGCATAAATTCTTTTTCTTTTTCTATTTCTTCTTTTGCTTGCTTTTTTGCTGTTTTTTAAAAATGATAAATAAGTAAAAATTTAAATTGAAGCAATATTGCAATCTTCAATTAAACTGAACATTAGTGATATTAGAAAAAAATGAAAAAATGGCTCTTTGTACCAAGCCCTAATCTTTAATTCTTTATGAAATTGTCATCTATTTTCACACATAAATTGTTTCTTTTAAACTTACAGTATTTATTTTTTATGCTTGTAAACTGTATGGAGGTAAAATTCTGTGTTCAGTAGAATGAAATAGTTTCCTTCCTTTCAGCACAAAAAGTTCACATTCGACATTTTACCTACCAATTATCAAATCTATTTCAAGCTTCTCCCATTTTCAAGTGCCAGAGAACTCTTAGGTGGTTTTTACCATTTTACTCTTCACCATTACATATCTACCCCTCTTTCCTACAAAGTCTATTTCCTTTCAAACAATAACACCTATTCTCAGCTTTTTATTAATAGAACAATACAATCTGTTTTGTTGGGAACTCACTGAATTCACTGAAACCTGAAAAGTCAGCATGATGCTATTTATTTATTTATTTATTTATTTATTTATTTATTTATTTATTTATTTATTTATTTATTGTTAAATTTGTATACCGCCCTTCTCCCTGAGAACTCAGGGCGGTGAACAGCCAAGTAAAAACATAAACTACAAACATTAAAATACAATTAAAATATATATATAAATTTGGCCCCATGATTAAAAACAATAACAAACAATTAAAAACATTTTAAAAAATGTTAGGCCAGCCCGGCTTGCTGGAAAAAGAAGGTTTTAAGGGCACGGCGGAAGGCACCGAGGTCTTGGATTCTCCTTATCTCTGGGGGCAGCTGATTCCAGAGGGTAGGTGCCCCCACAGAGAAGGCCCTCTCCCTGGGGTGTCACCAGCCTACATTGTTTGGCTGATGGCACCCTGAGGAGGCCCTCTCTGTGGGAGCGCACAGGTCGATGGGAGGCCGTCGGTAGCAGCAGGCGGTCTCAAAGATAACTAGGTCCTATGCCATGGAGCGCTTTAAAGGTGATAACCAACACCTTGAAGTGCACCCGGAAGACCACTGGGAGCCAGTGCAGCTCACGCAGGAGAGGTATTGTATGGGAGCGCCATGCGGCTCCCGTGACTACCCGTGCGGCCGCACTCTGGACCAGTTGGAGCCTCCGGGTGCTCTTCAAGGGGACCCCCATGTAGAGAGCGTTGCAGTAGTCCAGGCGAGAGGTGACAAGGGCATGAGTGACTGTGCACAGGGAATCCCGATCAAGAAAGGGCCGCAACTGGCGAATCAGGCGAACCTGACAGAAGGTCCCCCTGGCTACAGCCGTCAGATGTTCCTCCAAGGACAGCTGCGTATCCAGGAGGACTCCCAGATTGCACGCCCTCTCCGCGGGGATCAAAGACTCGCCCCCAAGATTTTTGAGTCCCGTATTATATTTAGCAAGACTTCCAATGTTAATATAAATAAAAGTGGGGACAACGGACATCCCTGTCTTGTTCCTTTTTCAATTTTAAACTCTGTCGTCAAACTTCCATTAATAATAATCTGTGCTTTTTGCTCTTGATAAATTGCTGAAATCGCCTGTATAAATTGGTCCCCAAAGCCCATCTTTTTTAAAGTCTTTAGTAGAAAGTTCCAATCCACTCTATCAAAGGCTTTCTCCGCATCCAAGAAAACCAGCACTGCAGAAATCTGTTTATTCTTATCAAGATATTCCAATAAGTCTATTACTTGCCTTACATTATCCTTCATATATCTGCCCTCAATAAATCCCGCTTGGTCCTCATGAATCACTTTTTGAATTACTGGCATCAACCTGTTGGCTAATACCTTCGCATAAATTTTATAGTCTGTATTCAAAAGAGATATTGGTCTGTAGTTCTCTGGTTTTTTAGGACCAACTTGTTCCTTTGGTATCAAAGATATATAAGCAGTTGTCCAAGATGGGGGTATTTTACCCCCTTGTTGAATATTACAAAATAAATCTCTAAGTTGTTCCACCATTTCAGCTTGTAAAGTTTTGTAATACACTGCTGTCAAACCATCCATGCCAGGCGCTTTAGCTGTTTTTAGCTGCTTAATTGCTGCTATTATCTCCTCCACTGTTATAGGGTAATTCATTCTTTCCTTTTGTTGATCAGTAATTTTTGTAATTCTCTTATCCTTTAAATATTTTTCTATAAGTCCATTCTGCACCTCTTCTTTGGCATATAATTTAGTATAATAATCCACAAAAGCTTCTTTAATTAATTTTTGTTGAAAAATTTCTTTCCCTCCAATGTCAATACTATCAATAGTCCGTATACTTTGTTTTTTCCTCAGTGTGTAAGCCAACCATCTGCCCGGTTTATTAGCATTGCAAAATGTATTATGCTTTGCGTATTGTAAACTTGTTGCAACTTGTTCCGCCATAAGCATTTGAAATTGGTCTTTCAAAAGTTTTATAGCACTTCTTATTCTTTCATCTGTTGGGTTTTTAATAAGTAACTGTTCCTTATTCTTTATTTCCATTTCCAACTCAGATCTTTTCTTTTGTCGGAACAGTCTGTGTTTAGAATTCATGTAGATAAGTACCCCTCTCATATAAGCTTTACTAGCGTCCCAAACAATTTCAATTGGGGTACCTTTATTCAAATTTATTTCAAAAAATTCTTTCAAATGCTTTTTAAGTTCTATTGTATTTTTTTCATATCTAAACAAGTTCTCATTTAATCTCCAAGAACGTCTCTCAACCTTATCCATCTCAATTTCTATCCATACAGGGCTATGGTCAGTCAAAGTTCTTGGAAAAATCTTTGTTCTTTTTGTCTTAATAAGTAAATCATTTGACAACAGAATAAAATCAATCCTAGAAAAGGATCTATGTCTATCGGAAAAAAAAGTGTAATCCAATTCATTCGGATTATGTATTCTCCAAACATCTTTTAGTTCCATATCTTCTTTCATATCAAAAAAAGTCTGCGGTAGTCTAATTCTAGACTTTGCCAAGCTCTTTTTATCTAATTTAGAATCAATTACTCCATTCCAGTCTCCCATAAATAAAATAGATCTATAGTCCCATTGCAATATTTTGGTATGTAACATCTTGTAAAAACAATCCTGTTGTTGGTTAGGAGCATAAATTCCAATCAAAAGAATTTGACCATTTGCTGTAAGCAATTCAATTGCTACAAACCTACCATCTTGATCTACTTCTATAATTTTTGCTGTTAATTTTTTATTTACATAAATAACCACACCATTCTTTTTCTGCGAAGTTGAAGATATATAATGCACTCCTAATTTTGAATTTATCAAGTATTTCTGATCTTGAGTTGTAATATGTGTTTCTTGTAAGCAAATTATATCATTATTAAATTGTTTCAAATATGTAAATATTTTCTTCCTTTTCTGTGCTGAATTCAACCCATTAACATTCCAAGATAGACACTTAAGGGTCATCGGCCTGTTTCTAGAGCGCAGAGCAAAATATTTGAAGTTCATCCAAAAGCTTCGATCTTGCTCTTCCCATAGCTCCACTCTCTTGTGGGATACTCT
Organism: Pituophis catenifer annectens; assembly: GCF_029215685.1. Classification (NCBI taxonomy): domain Eukaryota; kingdom Metazoa; phylum Chordata; class Lepidosauria; order Squamata; family Colubridae; genus Pituophis; species Pituophis catenifer. The sequence continues at coordinate 31,962,822 of NW_027256888.1, forward strand.
TAGCTGCCATCTTGTCTTGTCTTTCCTGTTGTTGTTGTTGCTTTTGTTTAAGTAGCTTGGATTGAGCTCTAGTTATACGTTGATCTTTAACTTCAGTCAGCTGAATCAAATCCAAAATTGGAGAAGAATCCAGCAAGGGCTCACTCAGAAAACCTCCTTCTGCACCTTGCACATTTTCTAATTCTTGCTTGGGCTGTTCTTCCGACTGCCTCTCTTCACTCTCCTTAATCTCCAAAACTGTAGATGTACGTGGAGATGGTGTTCTTTCCTTAAGAATAGTACTATAAAAATGTTGTGCCTTCTCCACGGTATTCAATCGATATCCTTCTCCCTTATATCTAAAAATTATCCCAGCTGGTGCATCCCACCGGAAGGGTATCTGTAAGTCTTTCAGTTCCTTAACAAGAAAACCAAACTCTTTTCTAGCTTTCAGCATTTTAGGAGGTAATTCTTTAAAAATTACAAGTCGTGAGCCCCCCACTTCTACAGAGGTGTGAAAAGATTTTTGGAGGATTTCATTTCTAATTTCTCTCTCAGTAAAGTATATGACCACATCTCTAGGCAATTGTCTTTGTCTGGCCACCCAAGAGTTGACTCTGTAAATTTTATCTATTTTGTGAAATACCAAATCAGGGTTAACTTGTAAGATCTTAGCCAGGGCTTCAGAGCAAACTTGTCTCAAATCCTATCTCTCCTCCTCTCGAATTCCCCGAAGCCGTATGGCAAATTCCATCGCCCGGAATTGTATCATGACAATCTCATCTTCAATTCTCTGCATTTTATTATCAGCTTCTTCAATTTTATAGTCATTATCTTTCATCCTAACATTAACTTCTAATTTGAGTTCTTCAACTTTAAAATCAACTTTCCCAATAAAATTTGCCAGGCCAGACGCAAAAATCTTGAAAGGTATAGTGATAAGGCAAGAGGATTATAGAATAAAGGCATTTGCAGATGATCTGGTTGTTACCCTATCACAACCAATGGAATCAATAATCCTGATGAACGACATTATACAAGACTATGGTAGAGTTTCAGGTTTTAAACTGAACTCAAAAAAGACTAAAATGATAGTTAAGAATATGACACAAGATCGTAAACATGAGCTTGAAAGGAGGGCAGGTTTTGAAATTGTACCTAAGGTAAAATATCTTGGAATTCAGGTTGCAGAATCAAATATGAAATTGTTTCAAAATAATTACGAGGTGTTGTGGCGAGAGGTTCAGAAAGACATGGAGACCTGGAAAAAGCTGCAACTGTCTTTACTTGGAAGAATAGCAGCAGTTAAGATGAATATTTTGCCAAGATTTCTGTTTTTGTTTCAAATGATTCCGGTGCTTAAAAGTGATAAACAACTGAAAGTCTGGCAGTCTGGTGTGAATAAGTTTGTCTGGAACGAGAAAAAGCCGAGAGTGAAATTGAAAATTATGCAAGATGTTCCAGAAAGAGGAGGCCTTAAACTCCCAAACCTACAGTTATATTATGATGCAGCAGCTTTAACTTTAACAAGTGACTGGTTTGGAAATAAAAAGGCTGGAATATTGAATGCAGAAAGTTTTGATCTTGAATTTGGATGGCATGCTTATTTATTTTATGATGATAAAGTTGATAAAGTATTTAAAAGTCATATACTCAGAGATTCTTTGATGAGAGTTTGGAAGAAGCACCGACTCAAATGGGATTATAAAATACCGCTATGGCTGGATCTTGGTCATACCTTGTGGAATACAAATATAATGTCACTCGGGGGGTTTTTATACAAAGAGGTTCTTTTTACAGATGCGGGCAGATGGCAGCTGAAGACATTGCAGACACTGTTGGACGAAGGGATTAATTTAACCTGGTTACAATATAATCAATTACAAATGAGATGGAAAGAGGACCAAAAAACTGGTATTATGTTGCATGAGGAAGAATTGGTTAGACATATAAGAGAGAAAGGTCCAATGCATATTAAAAGGCTGTATAATGTTTTGTTAGAAAGAGATTCAGAAACGGAATTAGTTAAAGATTGTATGATTAAGTGGGCACAGAATTTTGAAGAACCAGTGATGCTGGAAACCTGGGAAAAAATTTGGGTTCAGAATGTTAAATTTACACAGTCGCAAAACCTGAGAGAAAATTTTTATAAAATGTTTTATAGATGGCATTTAGATCCTAAAAAGTTGTCATGTATGTACCCTAATGTTCAGCCAAAATGTTGGAGATGTGATTGTGTAGATGCTACATATTATCATGTTTGGTGGACCTGTAGGAAAGTTAAGGCTTTTTGGATAAAAATTTGGTGGGTCATGCAGAATGTTTTGAAGAAAAAAATTCAATTTTCTCCACAATTGTTTTTATTGGGTATAGTTAAGGGTTTTACACGGGGTGAAATAAAACTAATATTGTATATGATAACAGCAGCTAGATTGTTGATAGGTAAATATTGGAAGAATGAAGCTTTGCCTACTATCGAGGAATGGACTTTGAAGATGGCCAGCTTTGCAGAGATGGCGAAGATTTCAGCGTATCTAAAAGATTGTTCACAAGAGACTTACGAATGGGAATGGAAAAGGTGGATAGAATATGTTCAGAACAAATACCAAACCAGAAAGTATCAAATAGCTTTTACTTGAAAATAATGTATTAGAAATATTTTTATGTAAAGAGACAAAGAGGAAAAATTATATAGGGGGAGGGATGGGTTCAGGTTTATATATTAGTGTTATTAGTTATGAGTATGTAATAGGGAAGTCTGGGGGGGGAGGGTTAGGGAGGGTTAGGGTGGATGGGAAGTTTGGGGAGGGAGGTGGGGGGGTGAAAAAAGGGGTGAAAATGTAATTGTAAAACTTTTGCAATAAAAAAAAAAAAAAAAAGACTCGCCCCCGATAGTCAGTGATGGAGTCAACTGACTATATCGGGATGCCGGGAACCACAGCCACTCAGTCTTGGAAGGATTGAGATTGAGATTGAGCCTGTTCCTCCCCATCCAGATCCGCACAGCCTCCAGGCACTGGAACATCACTTCAAGGGCATCATTGGAGTGGCTATGACTAAAGGCAGGTTCAGCACAAGCAAATATGTGATTACAAACAATTAGAAGCAATGTTCTCAATTATAAATTGAGAATGCTCATGAATGAAAATATTTTTATTATGGAAATCTAGTTTTGTGAGAAAAAATATATGGAAATGGATCAATGGTGTTAGGCATGAATGGAAGATGAATACAGGTGAAACTCAAAAAATTAGAATATCGTGCAAAAGTTCATTTATTTCAGTAATGCAACTTAAAAGGTGAAACTAATATATGAGATAGACTCATTACATACAAAGTGAGATAGTTCAAGCCTTGATTTGTCATAATTTTAATGATTATGGCTTACAGTTCATGAAAACCCCAAATTCACAATCTCAGAAAATTAGAATATTACATGAAATCAATAAAAGAAGGATTGTACATAGAACAATATCGGACCTCTGAAAAGTATAAGCATGCCTATGTATTCAGTACTTGGTTTGGGCCCCTTTTGCATCAATTACTGCCTCAATGCGGCGTGGCATGGATGCTATCAGCCTGTGGCACTGCTGTGGTGTTATGGAAGACCAGGATGCTTCAATAGCGGCCTTCAGCTCTTCTGCATTGTTCGGTCCCATGTCTCTCATCTTTCTCTTGGCAATGCCCCATAGATTCTCTATGGGGTTCAAGTCAGGTGAGTTTGCTGGTCAATCAAGCACAGTAATCCCATGGTCATTGAACCAGGTTTTTAGTACTTTTGGCAGTGTGGGCAGGTGCCAAGTCCTGCTGGAAAATGAAGTCAGTATCCCCATAAAGCTCGTCTGCGGAAGGAAGCATGAAGTGCTCCAAAATCTCCTGGTAGATGGTTACATTGACCCTGGACTTAATGAAGCACAGTGGACCAACACCAGCAGATGACATGGCTCCCCAAATCAACACAGACTGGAAACTTCACACTGGACTTCAAGCATCTTGCAGTGTGTACCTCTCCATTCTTCCTCCAGACTCTGGGTCCTTGGTTTCCAAATGACATACAAAAGTTGCTCTCATCACAAAAGAGGACTTTGGACCACTGAGCAACAGACCAGTTCTTTTTGTCTTTAGCCCAGGTAAGACGCTTCTGATGTTTGTTGTTCAGGAGCGGCTTGACAAGAGAAATACGACATTTGAAGCCCATGTCCAGGATCTGTCTGTGCATGGTGGCTCTTGATGCACTGACTCCAGCCTCAGTCCACTGCTTGTGAAAGTCCCCAACACTTTTGAATGGCCTTTTCCTAACAATCCTCTCCGGGCTGCAGTCATCCCTGCTGCTTGTGCACCTTTTTCTTCCACACTTTCCCCTTCCACATAACTTTCTATTAATGTGCTTTGATACAGCACTTTGGGAACATCCAACTTCTTTTGCAATTACCTTTTGAGGCTTTCCCACCTTATGGAGGATATCAATGATGGTTTTCTGCACAACTGTCAGGTCAGCAGTCTTTCCCATGATTGTGATTCCTACTGAACCAGACTGAGAGACCATTTAAAGGCTCAGGAACCCTTTGCAGATGTTATGGCTTAATTAGCTGATTAGAGTGGGACACTTTGAGCCTAGAATATTGAACTTTTTCACAATATTCTAATTTTCTGAGATTGTGAATTTGGGGTTTTCATGAGCTGTAAGCCATAATCATCAAAAGTATGACAAATCAAGGCTTGAACTATCTCGCTTTGCATGTATTGAGTCTATCTCATATATTAGTTTCACCTTTAAGTTGCATTACTGAAATAAATGAACTTTTGCACAATATTCTAGTTTTTCGAGTTTCACCTGTATATAATATCCAAGAGTTAATAATAGATCTACATAATGACTGCCTTAATTTTTCTTCTTACTCCCTCCCCCTTTTCTTTCTCTTTCCCCCACTCTCTCTGTGTATGTGTATATGTTTATGCACATGCATGTATGCTTTCATATATACATACACTCAGGGGTGGGTTCTACTTACCTTTACTACCGCTTCGCAATGGGGCAGAATGCGCAGAAGCATTCTGATGAAGTCGGGGCCAGTGGGCAGAGTCTCCCACTGGTTTTACTACCGGTTCTATAGAACCGGTGCGAACTGGGGGCAATCCACCACTGCATACACTATACAGGATGTGTATGTACAGATATGCAAGGATGCACAAATCACTCCAATAAAATAATTTACTACAGTGCAGCAGTCATTACTGCCATTGTATTTGTTGTCTCTATATTTATGATGGTGAAAAATATTTACTATAATCTTGTACCGGCATTTTCTGGCCCCTGAAGTAGAAAACAGATAGCCAGTAATGAATGTAGTTTGTCATTACGTATAAATAGTGTCTCTGACTTCATTGACATTTACATTACATGATGAAAAACAAGGAGAAAAGCTCTTAGGCAGAGGAGGCTATAAATTTAAGTGAAGTCATTAAAAACTGCATTTCGATTTTAGAGACAATCCATAAAATCTTAACAATGCAATTTCATATGTCAGATGTAGAAGTTTCCTGAAAGAATTATATTGATATTTAGTTTTTCCAGCTAAAACTAAGAATGAAACTGGCTCATAATTCAATGAAAAGAGGGAGTTTAGAAATAAATAGCCTGCCCTCAGGCTTTCAGAATCTTACTTCCTCCATATGTATAATAACTTTAGGAAACCTCTACCCAGTCATCCAGCAGACTTCAAACACTGCCGTAAGACAGAAACAGAATGATTTACAGATGTGCCAGACAAATCCACATTCATTTATCCTTCATAAAAGGCTTGAGAATTTCTCATTAAAGTTCATTTACAAATTTTGGTTTACTCTAAGGGCAAAAAACTTCTACCCTTGAAGGGAAAAATTATTGAAATGAAAAATGGCGAAATGGGAGAAAAAGCTCTTCTCATACTCACTTGTTATTTATTTCACTTTGGATCGAACTATATATGACCCTGAAAAGCATACAATTTACACTATGCTTATTACAGGTAGTCCCCAACTTACAACCATTTGTTTAGTGACCATTCAAAGTTACAACGGTACCTTCCAACTCTATTATTGTGTTAAAAGCACACTAATTCAAGAAGATTTGGGAACCTTGGGTGATATGGGCTACTATTGGAGATAATTTTGATCCTATTATATAGAAAACATGTATGTTTGATATTATAAAAGTGCATACATAAATGCTTCCAAATCCTTTCCAGTACTTTCAGTAATATGAATAAAAAATGATTGTTTTTATTTAGTGAATAATTTATTTTCTGCAATGAAGTACAGAATCCAACTTAGGTTGTTTTTCAAAGTTTTGAATTTCTTAACACTGATTGGAGCCTTTCAAATATCATTATTTTGTGACATGACTTAATGTGATTAAATCAATTTTTCAAGCATAGTGGATTTAACTGAAAAATGAAAATTGTGGAATTTCAGAGAGATATAAATAGCAGTTTTTAATCTTTGATTTTTTTTGGCAATATGCATTAACAAAACTCATAGTTACTGTAACAATTTAGTAATAATTTATTAAATTTATATACAGTACTGTATGCCACCAATTCTCAGCAACATTGGGTGTTTTACAAATTGTTAAAAGCATTTAAGACCAAAGAGAGAGCAGCAAAGAAAGCAACAAAGAAGGCACACTTCCTGCGTGCTGACAAATGACATTTTTTAAACAAAGGTACTTGGAATGCATCCTGTCAGCTCAATCAAAACCAATATTTCACAAAGGTTAGTGTAGATTAGAAAGATATCAAAAATGAAACTGGATTCTCTCTACTTGCCACTTCGTGAAGTATCACAAATTTTCCAACACTTTTTTTCATCCTTGAGAAATATATTAGAAATATAAACAGTGTTAATTCTTTGTATGCTACATCTACAGGTAGTTCTTAATTTATGATCACAACTGTGATGGGAAATTTCAGTTGCTAAGTGATGTGGCTGAAGAGAAGTCATCATGTGACTGAATTCAATTTTATGATCATTTTTACCATGCTTGTTAAGAGAATCCAGCTTTCCTAATTTACATTGCTTGCCAGATAATGTCAGCAGCCAGCTGGGAAGGTTGCAAATCACAATCACAAGATCATGAGACACTGCAACTTTCATAAATACAAGCCGGTTGCCAAGCACCCGAATTGCGATCATGTGACCACAGGAATCTGTGACGGTCATAACTTGGAGGACAGGCTGTAAGTCACTTTTTATGAAGCTACCATAACTTTGTACAAATGGTGGTAAGTCAAGACTACCTGCACATGTAAAAATCAAACAAGATATATATTGCTAAGCAGGTGATGTACAGAAAAGCAAAAGGGCACAAAGGGTACTTTTCCCAACAAACTTCCTGTTTCAGCAAATTTTATTTGAAAAACCTTTCCAGGTAGTTTATTTAATTTCAAACATATGTTTTATTATCAACAATGCCAATATGCATTATATCAGAGGTATCAAACTCAAGGCCTGTGGGCCGGATCCAGCCTGTAGGATGCTTAGATCTGGCCCACAGGGCCACCCTGGAAACAGCAAAGGACCGGCCCATGGAGCCTCTGCCAGCGAAAATGGAGCTTGGGGGGCATGCGCAGCCGTCCCGATCTCCGTTTTTGCTGACAGAGCACTCGGGCCACAACAGGCACTCCCGGCACAAGTGACATCAAGCTGGCCATGCCTACCCTGGCCATACCTACCTGGCCCCCCAGAGATCAAACACAACCCAGATGCAGCCCTCAATGAAGTTGAGTTTGACACCCCTGCTTTATATGGTCCCAATAAAATTTTAAACAATAAAATGGTGTGTTGCTGCAGCATAGGCTTCTGTTTGTGTTCTGATATTTGGGTATTTTGTGATTATTCACACCATGGTAGCCACAGGTTAGCATGACATATTTGCACAATTTCAGCTGATACAATGATATAAAAAGTTTGGTAACTCCTCTTTTTACAAAAATATCACTAGACACTTTAAAGAACTTGTTTTATTGCATTTCTAAATGCTGACAAAACCTAGAGTTATTATTACAAATAAAATAAAATAAAAATGTATAGTACAATATAATAGTTTTTGTGTGTATAGTAGTGTGTGTATACATATATATATATATATCTGTATGTTTGTGTGTACATATGTATATATATATATATATATATATATATATATATATATATATATGTATATATTTATGGTCGATATGGTCGATATATATATGGTCTTTTAAGTAACAGCTTAAATCAATTTGCATGTTACTTAAAAGACCATTTTCAATTCTGTTTTCATCTTAGTGTTCTTTTATATTTTGCTGTTCATTGACCAAATAAATATTATTGATTGATTGATTACTGTGTTGTATTGTTTGTTTTTAATATATGGATGATATATTTGATGTGCCATTTTAAAATCCAATAAACAAATAAATAATAAATAAATCTAAACAGTTCTAGTAAATACATAACAACAAAAGGGATCTTTTATTCATTTTTAATGCTTCATAACTTCACTGTAATGGTCTGTCCGCATCTCCATTATTGTGTTCTTTTCTCTGACTGCTGCTTAAAAATATGATATCTTAATTGTACAATTAGCATATCTCCCTCATCATTAATCTGTCACTTTATCCCTTTTCCACAGCACTCATGGCAAGAATGAAGATTGGGGGTATAGATCAATTTATAGAACATAAGAAATGTTTGGAAGATTGAGTGAGGAAAGAATGCATCAAAAAGATCTCAATAGGAAAAAGAGACATTATTATCAGCTTTTAAGTAAAGTAGATTTCATTGTTTATTCTGTTTCCCAAAAATCAATAAACAGTCATTGATGATTGCTAATTGCAAGCAGAGTAAGTTAATATCTGGTATGAATCAAAAGACACAATTTTGCAAGTAAAAATAAAACACATCCTTTTTAGGGGAAAATATTGGGGACATATCAGCTCTTCTTCCTTTCCAATTTTCAACTGTTTGTGCAGACATTATGTCTTTGTTCCATAAATACTGCTAAGTCAAGAGAGAAACCAAAGGAATATATTCATCACAATGAACTATGACTACCATGTAGCACCAAGATAATATTTAATTCAGAGAAGTTTTAAGTTTGTCAAAAAAAAGTGTGACCACTGAGTCAAACGTCTCTTTGTAGTTAATGCAAGCCATGCATAGAGACATGGTGTACTCGTTGTGCCTTTCAATGACTTGCTGAACAACCTGCCTGCTCCTTAGTCTGTGCATCATTTAATGTTCTCAATGTTCTTTTTGTTATTATCTTGATGAAAACCTTGCAGGTAACTGAAAGAAGGCTTATTGGGCAATAGTTCTTTAAATCATCTTAGGCCCCTTTCCTGTCCATAAGAATCACTTCAGCATTTTTCCATGCGTCAGGTATTTTTTATTCTCTAGGGCAGGGCTGTCAAACTCCCAGCCCATGGGCCGGATGCATCACATGCTGGCCACACCCACACCCAGTTTAGCAATGGGGAAAAAAATCCCGATATGTCACAGGATGCCACTGTGATGATGTGAGTTTCACACCCCAGGTCTAGGGTAACTTTAATATAGTTTTGCTAGTATCTTGTGTAAACTGTGTTTACCAGCTTTCATCATTTCAACCATAACACAGTCATTTCCTGTAGGTTTGCCATTTTTCATTTTCCTTGTTCTCAGCTGCATAAATCTGTTTTTATTTATACATTTGCATTTTCTTGTTCAGGAAAGTGTGAAACAAACAATACAGTCCTTATTTATCTCCCTAAAACTGATTTTCAAAATTGTTGGCTGTTTGGCAATTTTATTAGAGATGGTAGTTTCTTTCAGTGTTACCACATTTCATCCAATAATCCTTAGATATTGTCACTTTTTTTTGCTAAAGGAATTGGGTATAATACCATTAATGTATTAATTTCAAAAACATTCCCTAAATTTTTTCCAGAGGCAGATTTTAATGGAGTTTGCGCCAATAAAAAGTTCTATATTTTTATGAAGCTCCAATTTTCTTTAATACTTTTTTACACTATCTCTTTTATATTTTCTTCTATTTCAAGAATTATTATTTTGAAATAAGTAAAATGTCATAAAGCACTTTCTCTTACACATTATTCATTAATGAAATGTATTGTATCCAATATCACTCCTCTTACTTTTCTCAAGGCAACAAATCCTGAAGTTAATTGAGCTGAAGAGAATGACTGGCCCAAAGTCAGTCACTGATTATCCATGACTAAGGGGGGACACAAATTAAAAATTCTAATCCAATATTTAGGAAGTATCATGTTAAGCTAAATAAGGAGAATTGTATCATTTGATAAAGATATATTAGTTTGGGGAATATAATCAATTTTAAGGATTAAATTTTCTTTAAAAGTTATGTTTAACAGGTGCCATAATTTAAGATGACATTTAATTTTATACTTAATAAATTATAATTTAATATACACACTTAGGAAATACTTTTGGAAATTAAAATTCCAAGACACTTTGTACACAATTGTGCCCCACTGTTTCACTAGGAACTAGCAGGGAGGGCATGCTCCAGGTCCCTTCCATCAAACAATGCCTTCTTGTTGAAATCTTGACCTGCATGGTTGTGTCTAACCTAAAGCATCTCCCCACCCACCCCAGAGATCAGATGGTCCTGAACTTCTTGGTATTTCATAAGGTACTGAATACTGGGCTGTTCCCCAGGCATTTGGGCCAAGAAGTTAGATGAGTCATGTTGATGATATAGTTCTTCTGGGGTCATCCTTTGAACTAGATTATCATGAATTATATATTTTTATGATGGTTACATTTCTGCATGCCATACAGAGCCACAGCTATGAGATGAGCAACTCTATAAATAACATTAAATAAATAGCAATAGCTCATGGATTTATTGTATATACCGCTTCATAGTGCTTTACAGTCCTCTCTAAGCGGTTTAAAGAGTCAGCATATCGCCCCAACAATTTGGATCCTCATTTTGCTGGCCTCAGAAGGATGGAAGGTGGTGTATACTATCCAGATCATAGGATTGAAGAACTGAGGCAGCTTGCGCTCTGAAGGTTACATTTAATCTCTAATCAACATTCTCATCAGGAAAAAATGCAACAACAGAATCTGTTTGACAGCCCTTTTATAGCGGCTGTCAAATGGCTAACCAATCGTTAAAGAGAATGTTACTTCTATTCCCTCTAGGGAGCCAGCTCTTGGAGCAGGCTCAGTACATTACATCCCTTCCCACCTTGACCATGTATGCATAGTCCTGGAGGTATGCCGATTGGCGCCTGATTCAGCCTGAACGGCGTGGGCCACACTTTGCAATGGCTGGGCCTGGAGCGGCTCTTCTGCCCTATCGACCTCCTCGGCAACCCCGTCGCTGGTTTGAGCAGGACTTCCCATGCTGCGGCAGGTAGGCCCCCGGTTTCTGCTCTTTCCATGCAATCGCGTTCGGTTCCGGGCGTGCTGGTTGAATCCTCTCTTTCCACTTCCTGCACCGCTTTGTTGTCATCTTGTTGTTGCATTGAGGTACCCCAACGGGCCCTCAGTTGGTCCTTGTGGCGGCGCCATACTCGCCCCTAGCCCAGATCCACCCTATAAGAACGGGGTCCCATCACGTCCGCCACCTTTCGCGGTAGCCATAAGGGCTGCCCCCCATAGTTTCTGGCATAAACAGTGTCCCTGACCTGGAATTCCTTACTTGAGCTGGTATAATCTAACAGTTTGCTCAGGGCGTACTGGAGGTGTAGCTGGTCTAGTGTGGTCCGTAACCGCTGGCCCATTAGTAGCTCGGCTGGACTTTTGTTTGTGACCTGGCATGGGATGGTGTGTTGCACCAACAAATAATCAGCTACCTGTTCTGTCCAGTCCCTAGGGCTCATCCTTCCCAACGCCTCTTTGGCCGATCTCTCTGCCCTTTCCGCAAATCCATTGCTAGCCAGGTGGAAAGGCGAGATCAGGCCTTTTGGAGGCACTTCGGAGGTGGCAGTAAGAGCCTTGCGGAAGGTTTTTGTTTCAAATCTTTACAGAATGTATTTGCCTTAAAGATTTATTTATTTCCTTATTTATTTCCTTCCTACTCGAAGTGGGTAGAGGTTGTTCTAATGCACTCCACCACTTTGGACGTGGCCATAAGAGCCCTGCGGAAGGTTTTTGCAACACATGACCTCTTAGTGTCGGATAATGGGCCCCAATTGACAGCCACCGCCTTTGAAGTGTTCCTAGCAGTTGCTAGGAACACTTCTAGGAACCCTGCTAGGAACACTTCAAAGGCGGTGGCTGTCAATTGGGGCCCATTATCCAACAATAAGAGATCATGTGTTGCAAAAACCTTCCGCAGGGCTCTTATGGCCACCTCCGAAGTGGTGGAGTGGATTAGAACAACCTCTACCCACTTCGAGTAGGAAGGAAATAAATAAGGAAATAAATAAATCTTTAAGGCAAATACATTCTGTAAAGATTTGGAACTATGTTGATAGGCAAAGCTTCAGTGTTTCTTTTAAATTATTATTATTTTACTTTTTAAACTGCTACCATCTCATATATTAATACTTTCATTGTGATGAAAGAGAAATTCTTATTTTGATTAGGCCACACCAGAATAGTGTCATTTGCAAAGGCCTTAAGAAGCTGTTTGCCTATGGGACTATTATTCCATCAATGATTGAGTTATTCTGTATATTCAACTTCTTTTCAAATCTTTCTTTCAAGTTTTTTATTTTTTTACAAACATATCAATGTATGAACAGTGTGGCATCTGAGTATCTTACATTTTAATACAAATAAAATAATATTCATAATATTTACTACATTTGACAAGCTTATATAATTTTGGTATTAGTACACATATTTATGTTAAGTTATAATCTTTCATTATTTAATTATTCAATATTTCAATATGTTATTTTTATTCTAATCACCATATTCTGAGTGTCATTCCTTTTACTACAAATAAAATATTATTAATCATATTTATTACATTTTAGCAAGCTTATATGGTTCTAATAATAATACACATATTTATGTTAAGTTATAATTTTCCATTATTTAATTATTCAATATTTCAATATATTATTTTTATGCCAGTCACCATATTATTCAAGCATACTTGATAATACCATCATTCAAATTCTGATTTCCCCTCTTGGTATTACTTATTATATAAAATGTGTATTCCATTAATTCCCCTATCTCTAGATTGCATCCCTAGTCTAACTTTTAATTATGCCACTATTATATTTACTTATGCCCTGGTCACCTCACGGATTGACTACTGCAACACTCTCTACATGGGGCTGCCCTTGAGGACCACTCGGAGGCTTCAGCTGGTGCAAAATGCAGCCGCGCGGGTTGTGATGGGAGAATCCTGATACTCCCATGTTACACCCCTCCTGCGTGGTTTGCATTGGCTACCGGTTGCCCTCCGGGTGAGATTCAAGGTGCTGGTGTTGACCTATAAAGCCCTACATGGCTTAGGGCCAGGATATTTGGCGGACCACCTACAGCCAGCAACAACATCCCATCGCCCGGTTCGCGCCCATAGAGAGGGCTTACTCAGGGTGCTGTCGGCTAGACAGTGGCAGCTGGCGGCCCCCAGGAGTAGAGCCTTCTCAGTTGGGGTGCCCACCCTCTGGAATCAACTCCCCTTGGAGCTCCGACTAGCGCCCGACCTTTGCACTTTCTGCCTGGAATTAAAAACCTGGCTTTTCAAATCCCTTGAACTGGTCTGATGATGGGGTTTTAAGGGTTTTAATGGGTTAATTTTAAATTTTTTAGATTTTAGTCTTTATTTTTATTGTGGCTTGTGTTTTATTGTTGTGAGATGCCCTGAGTCCATTGTGAGATAGGGCGGCATATAAGCCGAATAAAATAAATTTAAAAATATTCCCTTTCTATCTATTGTCTCTTGCCTGCTTTAAAGCTTTAATTATTCTTTTCTTAGCTTGCCTCCCATATTCCTCTCTTCAATCTTTGTCTCTATCTTGACCAATCATTTTAAACATTTCTCTCTTTTCTGCCCTATTCCATTGTCTAATTTTCAAAATATCTACTCTTGCCCCTTTCTCTCTTCCAAAAAGATCTTCCTGCAACTCCAGTTCTTTTTTTAATTCCCTTAAAATATTTTCCCCTCAGTTTATTTCATCAGTCATTGTTGTTTTTGCAGTTATCTCCTTCTTGTCATCTCATTTTATTTGTTGGTTTTTCCTTTCTGTTTTTTCATTTACTCTTTCAGCTTGCTCTTTCTCTTCCTGGCTTCTTGATCACTCCTTGTCCTTTGTATCAGTGGTGGTATTCAGCTGGTTCTATCCAGTTCGGGTAAACCGGTAGTGGCAGCTGCGGGAGGTTCTGCCCACCCGCCCAGATATCATCACATCCCATTTTTGACGCTCTGTGCATGCGAAGAAGGCCTTGCGCATGCGTGGGGGTGGCATGTGTGAGCAAATTGAGTGCACGCACGCGTGCCACATTTGTGAACCAGTAGTGAAGGTAAGTGAATACCACTCCTGCTTTGTATCATGTTTTCCACCTCTCAATCTATACTCTGCATTTTATTCATAATCTCCTTGTAGCTTCTTATCAAAGTATCCTTAATACTTTGAATTAACAATGCCATTTCTCCCCAAATTCCACTCTTTTCTTGCTGGTGGAGCATCTTGTTTAGTTTTATTTTGTCCCTCTTCTGTCCAATAATCCAAAAACCATATATTCAAACCTAAAGTCACTTCTCAAAAAGTTCAATATTCATAAATCTTTATATCCCAAAGCTGATTGACCTGTTCCTCTGGATCAGGGGTGAAATGCTACCGGTTTGGGCCAGTTCTCCCGAACCGATAGTAAAAATGCTGCAGGTTTGCCGAACCAGTAGTAAAAAGTGTAAAAAAAAAGTTCTGATGATCAGCTAACTGATGCACGATTATTGGAACTTTTTTTTTTTTTACTTCTTTAGCATTTTCTTAACTACCTATTTTACTACCTATATACTACATACTTCCACAACCGGTAGTTAAAAATGCTTTAAAAAGTAAAAAAAAAAAAAAGTTCAGATGATCGCGCGTCGCTCAACTGATCTTTGGAACTTTTTTTTCATTTTTAGGCATTTTTTACTACCGGTTGGGGCGAATAGGTAGTAAAAAATGCTTTTAAAAAAGTAAAAAAAAGGCTCCGACGATCACAGCTGTGCCACACGATCATTGGAGCCTTTTTTTTTTTTACTTTTTTAAAGCATTTTTTTTACTACCTATTCACCCACACCAGTAGTAAAAAAATGCTTTAAAAAGGTAAAAAAAGGTTCCGATGATTGCTCTGCACAGCTGTGATCATTGAAGCCTCTTTTTTTTTACTTTTTAAAAGCATTTTTTACTACCTATTCGCCCAAACTGGTAGTAAAAAAATGCTAAAAAAGTAAAAAAAAAATAGGTTCCGACGATCGTGCGCCACAGCAGATCACCCCCCCACACTGTTCTACTTACCTTCCCAAGCCTCCTTTTGGTGTGCACTGCACATGCACAGCTCATGTTTGGCGCACACTAGGCATGCGCATGCACAGTGCACTTTGGCACATGCACGGCCAGTGAACCGGTAGTAAACCGGTTCAGATTTCACTACTGCTCTGGATAGTCCCAGTAATTTTTCCAGAACCTTCATAAGGCCCTCTATAAATTCAGTCTTGTGTTGCAGCCTTCAGGGGTCACTTTAATAATAGTGTCTTTCTTATTCTCACATTTAAATCTCCAATAGCCAAGTATTTCCAAGATTTTGGGAATGTGTTATGCCTTCCTTTTGTCAGCAGATGGCACTCTTAGATCAATTTTCAATAATAAGCAGTTTTATCCAATTTTAATGGTAACAGTCCAAAATATAAAGATGTTAGTTTTTTAAGTAAATAGATCCAACATTTTAAAATGTTCATCCAAAATAATGCCTGTCCAATTTAAATTTCAATATATTTAATGTCCAATTTCTATATATTTAATGGTTTTTGCCTTTCTCCCTTTGATTCTTTTTCCTTCAGTTTTGAAATTCTTCTCAAAATATTAAATCACTGGATATTCTTTTGGGGCTGAGTTTTAAATAAAAAGGATTCTTCTTACCCAGTTCCAGACGCTGTTCACCAACTCCACTCCAGTACAGTTCTTAGATGTTTCTCGGCTGTCCCAGCTTTGTGGCAGCCATCTTTAGGCTGCCTTTTCTCCTCATGATGGTATAGATGGGGGAAAAGTGTGGGTTCAGCAGGAGAGTTGCACTCTCTCCTGCGACCTCTCAGGTTGCCCTTCCTTAGCTTCTCTGCCCCTACAAGACAGCTTTGGCTCCTCTCAGAGCCCCCAAACAGGGAACATGGAGACCCATTCCCTGCATATGATATTGCCGTGACATCAGCTGGAAGCCCCCTTCTTTTCAAATCTTTCTCATGATGTGTGGGAGGTTAAAGACAGAAAAAGCAGAGCAATTCAAATTTCCAGTCCTAAGGATAAGACAAAGGTAAGAAGGCAATATCCTTATTTCAGTATGTGAAAGGAAAATGTTGTCAACTTGGCATGATCTTTTTTCTCAGCAGAGAAATTTGTCCTTTAGTTAGTGTGGTTGTTTAGATTTTGCCACAACTCCAAGACATGAACTTATATAAATTTACATTTAAAACATGTATTTACAAGTGAATACAAAAGCTAACAATATATATATATATATATATATAAATTTTCTTAGAATTGAAAGCTAGAAGAAAAACATATATATATATACTATGCTTGCTAATGAAATTGTATATGGCAATTAAGTAGAGTCCTGCACATTGACTCCCTAAATTTCAATCATTCATTTTTTTGAGTCTTCAGACACATACTCCTGGCATTCACTACTCAGGTGATTTATTCAATGTAGTTTGACAATGTCAGACACAATGAAAATTATTGAAAAAGTTCCAAATACTTAGCAGTAGAATAGTGAAAGAAATGTGCATATATTTACAAGTTTTAGTTACAGCACTTTTACATAAAAGTAATAGAGTAATAGAGAAGCAAATGGACAATAAATAATCCTTAAAATAATATTTAGGATTTAATAGGCTGTCCAAAAAAATTGATAGTATGCCTTTGTGTACCTTGTTATTTGATTGTATATAATTATTTTGCTACATAGCAATTTTTATTGCATTAGCATCACAGAATTTTCCATAGAAGTTGTGACTGGCAATAAAAATTAATATTGGTCATGTTGTTGAGGTTATTAAGAATATTTCACTTTCTTATCATATATTCCAAAATGGAGAGCAAACAAAACTTTTTGCAAACATTTACACAATTGTCTCATGCATTCATAGGAGCAGTTAGAAAATATTCAGCCATAATTTCCTGTATTACATTTACTAGAAATAATCTATATATCTACAAATATGCTAGATTTATAAGCAGCAGCCTGTTTTCATGAACAGGATTATTGTTGATGATGGTGGTGGTAATAATTTTGAACACAATCGTAAGGCTAATATTATCACATTCTTAAATTTATAATGCTAATAATGTTAACATATTAAGAAAACAATATTAAAGTAATAACTGCAGCATTACAGGGAACTTAATTTATTTTATTTATTTTTATTTCCTGATTTGATTATTGAAACATGTTTTACAAGGGGCTATCCTTGAAGAATATTCAGAAACTACAATTGCTTCAGAATTCAGGGGCGTGTACAATTTAAAAGGTCCCTAGGTTGTATCTCTTCTGGTATGTGAGCTGAACTGGATGCCAATCTGCTTCTGGGCATTTCAGTTGGTGGGATCCAGGAAAAGAGCTAGCTCCTAGCTCTGAGAAAGAGTAACTGGCCCAAGGTCACCCAGTTAGCTTATTACCTAAGGCGGAACTAGAACGCCTGCTCTCCTGATTTCTCACCTAGAGCCTAAATCACTACATGAAACTGGTTTACTTATGGCTAAACTGGTTATTTTTACATAGATTCCACAAACTTGTTCGTGAATGCTTTATATTAGCTTGTACTGTGATTCAAAATTCCAAGGGAAAAATTTATTTATGAAAACAGTGAACATATAGCAATTGCTATAGATCTGCAATTGCTTAAAGCAGCTGTGTCTTTTGGGGGTTCATGCTGTACCTGTAAAAGAATCCCAGAAAAAGATCCTGTTGCTTTAAGAAATTGCATTTTCCTCTTTAATGTTTTCTACATTGGAGCCAAGTATAATTCAAGCTATACTCCTAACTATAAAATCAACAACACTCCTTTGATTTTCATGTCCTGAGTAATAAATACTTGACTGACAGTGTCCCATCCCACTCCATCTTAATTTGTTGATACTTAAGAGGTCAATTTGACAAGAAATTCCTCTTTCATGAGCTTTCCCATGTTCATGTTTCTTTCATTCCATGTTCTTACTGTAATTCTGCCTTTATAGATTTGGGTTTTCTTTTCCTGTATGCATAACTAGACATCCCAAATGCTTTAATCTAACCGCATAATAAATACCATTAGTATTCCAAAAGATCCTCAGTTTTTCCTCAGCATCATGTTGAGTGCAATCTGACTTCAGGGACCCAACATTTAGCATTATATCAAACATTTTATAATTTGGGATGGTTATGGTAATATAGGAATGATTTACATTTCCTACTCCTGCACAGTATGAATTGATGCCTTTATCATTATCGTTAAAGAGATCACCTACTCCAGCATCTTCCTATATAATTACTGGTCCATATAGTTTTCTGCTTGCTTGAACTAGGCAGCTGGAATAACCTTCATGCTTTGGATGATCTTGATGGAAAATATATACACTTGATATATACTAATGTTCTTCACTCATTCTAGCTGGAACACCCCCCCCCCCCCCATGATCAAGCAGCACAGTAGGACTTGAGGCTTTCTTTTCTTTTCTTTTCTTTTCTTTTCTTTTCTTTTCTTTTCTTTTCTTTTCGCATACCTTGTAACATACACTGGTAGCTATCAAAGCCATTCTTACAAATTATCCATATGCAACTTGCCTCTTTCAAACTACCATTGAAAAATATTTTCAAAGCATCCAGCTAATTCATTCTATCAGACTATTAATAAGATCCTGCTGACAACCATATTTCAAAAGGACTTTCTTTATAGTAATAAAAGTCCAGCTAATTGGCAGTTCAATTAATTTTCTTTACTCTTTAAAAGCCTAGTGAGAGCTGCTAATATAATAGTTAAGGGAAAGAACTCTAATTGGGAAAATCACTAGTTCACATCTCACTTTAAACATTAATTCATCAATAGGCTTTGTTAACGTGTTCCATAGTTAGTAGCACTTTTGAGCTAAAGTGGAAATCATTCTCTCCCTGCATTGCCCACAAGTGCTACACTTTATTTCATTATTTAAACTATTACTAATCTGCCAGTTCTTCAGAAGATTTCATTTATTTACTGGATATATCATAATCCAGTAAAAACATAATCTTGATTACATGAACAAGCAAAATGTTCATTAATCATTAACACTATTTCATTTCCAAGGCACCAAATCTAACTGTATCAGTTATAATATTTTATCATTGCAGTTCAGGAGAATACAATTCTGATGAATTACAGCTCTCAGCATCCATTACCATGGATATCAGCATTGTATTCAGGAGTACCTGGATGACCACAAGATCTTCATCTCTGTCTTCATCTAGTATAGCATATAAAGGATAGAGAGAAAGTTTTATGTGACTAACGTTTTAACTTTTTTTCTCATTAAGCTGGTGGTTTATAGGACTGAAAGTAGAAACTTATCTATGCAGAGTCTTCTCTTGATTAGAGTGCCTTAATTTATCACGGAATAGTTAAAAATTATTAATTGCAGGCAAATATGTATATTTGCATGTTTCAACAAATAAAAGCCTCATTTATTTTGTCTCCTTAATGCCTTTTACTTGTTAGAATATATTGCACTAAGGTTTATGTTTATATTGATTCTTGTTTCCAGCAATTACACATAGCAGTTTTAACTGGTTAGGTAGCTCTTTTACTATATTTTATAGTATATTTTAAATAGGTAACAATCTATTACCAAATTAAGTTTTATACTTGTGCATTGATTCTTCATGTTATAAAAATATATTTAGCTCAGTTGTAAGACAACACAATTTGAGGGATTTTAAGTATTTCTAATGTCTGCTGAGAAAGGATCAAAACTTAACAAATTATGTATATACATATATAATTCTTGAATACTTGTATCTACAGATAACTGAATATTAATATTTTATTGTTCAATTATTTTTAATTACCTCATTTATACTATAAAAAACAACAAACTAGAATGCTGTTATTTAAGACCCTGGGCAGAGCAACCCTACTTTTCTGTCAGTGTCAAACTTCATACCAACCCCACAGCCAATCTTTCTCTACAGTATTTAGTATTTCTATTTCTAATTACAGAAACTTTAAGGATCATTCTGTCAGGTTTCGATGCTATCTCAAAATAAATGAATTTCCAAACTGCCGATCTTTGAGGAAATTTTCTCTTTATTGAGCACAGTGATCTGTCCCTGGCTCTTTCGCGGTCAGTACTGACCTTTGCCCCCCAATCCCTCCCTTTCCAAATCCCAATTCTCTGTGTCTCATTGGCTATCTTCCAAGCCACTTTCCTCATCCCTACTCCGTCAGATCACAGGAATGTCTCCCTCTCCCATCTCCGAAGAGACAGAATCTTCAAAGGACTTAAATAGGCAAAAGTTCAAGCTTCTCCTCTCCTTATATATGTCAGTGCTGGGATGCTGACACATGCATGATGAAAGAAGTAGCTTTTATTGTTACTTGCATTTCCTCATCTTAAGCCCTTATATCAGTGATGGCTAACCTTTTCTGGACTGAATGCCTAAAGTGTGAGCATGCACATGCGAATGCGCACATGCACGGCCGAACCCCAAAAATGCAATGCGTGTGCAGCCCCCATGCATGCACCCCACCCCCATACATGTCCCCCATACACGGTCCACCCTGCATGTGCTAGCGGCCCCCCATGCACCCCGACCCCCACATGCACAGTAAAGACCCAAAGACCATCTGGCTGGTAGGAGGCGCACGCACATGCGTGGCGGAGCTGAACTGGGGCGATGGCTCACGTGCCCACAGAGAGGGCACTGCGTGCCACTTCCAGCATACGCGCCATAGGTTTGCCATCACGGCCTTATATCATTCCATCCCTACTATTTATTTTGCCCTTTTTGAATTTATTTAAAGATAAAAACCTGGGAACAAAGGGCTAGGCATGTCAACCATAATCCTAATATAAGTTTGCTACAAATTATGGATAAACTGAGAAAATTGGAGGCTTTGAATTCAGTTGATCAAGTTTTATCTGTCTCCGCACCTTTCTTTTGTTAGCACATATTTTTTGTTTTTGTTTTTAATATAATAATTCTATCTTCAATTAAACAGTGTGTCATCTGGGTACAGATCTCTTTATAAAATAATAATCAAAATTTACAACAATATTCATTACATTAACATTGATTGAGTTTAGAAAGCTAACTTTAGGATAATATCCTGGCGAAAGAGGTAGATATAGTAAGTTTTGTATTCCAATGAAACTTGCCCTCATAAACATCCTTTTCTTAGACTGAAAAAACACTTTTCTAAGATTGAAAAAACATTTACTTCTGTGAGTATGGAACATCCAACTCAGATCTCTTTTTCTAAGAATCTTCTTTAAATATATTTTCCTAGGGATCTTTTTTAACTTTAGTTGTAGGAAATGAAGATATATCCTCATCTAGGACCAAAGAGGTGTTTTACAGGGACCATATAAATGTAGCCCTTAAAAAGTATTACAATAGTTTTAATCTCTGGGAGAGATAGTATACAGTATATTCTTATTTCTTCTACCAACGTTGTAAATAAACAGTTGAAAAATTTGTGTAATACAATATCAATTTGTATTAAGGTAATCATGTGCCCTTGAGATCTTTTCTCCTGGATTCTGCATTAAATTAATAGTATTTTATTTCTCCGGTCACTTCATACAAACAATTTTTCTGTTACCTAAGGATAAAATATTGGTTAGTGAATAAATAATATTTATTGTCTGTAACATCAATTATATGTTTATTACTAATGTAGTTAATAATAACATACACATTCTTAAATTTCAAAAGTTTAATCGCAATCTACTTATAATCATTTCACCATCCTTGTTCTCATAAAAAAAAATTCTTAAAATAATCAAGTTAAATAGAAATCTTATTGAAATACATTGCCTCATAATATTTTCCATATATTATGGAAAAGTATATAAAACCAAAGTTTATGAAGGAGATATGGGTGGAAGTATTATTATACATCTACCATTTTTATCATTTGGTATACATGCTTTTATCAATAGTGTATATTTTTATTAAGATTTTTATTATAATAATAATCTAATACAAACTAAACTTAAAGAAATAAATGAGAATATAGAGAAGCAATAAAAGTGAAAGAAAAAAAGAAAAGAATAAATAGAAAATATATACAGGTTGACTTCCAACTTTCATCACAGTAAGTACAAATACAAGTACAATCTACATTTCTATAAGATTACAAACAGATATCTTTTTATCCCATATCCCATACCTCACTTATAAACAAATCCATATATCAGTATATTTTCAGTTCTGGTGTCAACAGAAAGTCCATAAAAGAAAGCCAGAAGTAACAATATCTTATTTTAACTTTAATTAACTACTAAACCAACTTTGTATTTCCTTCCCTTTACTTCTTACAGTCATGGGATTTCTCTTCATTTCTTCTTTGTCCCAAAGGACAAAGGTCTTCAAGATTTTAAGAAGCCTCTTCTGTAAATCCAGTGAGAAAAGATTATTTAGGTTACTATCTTGATTTGACATTTGACTCTTTAAAATTTTAATACTTCAGTCAATTTCTTTTGTAGATCTATTCAAGTTTCATGATTCCAATTTTATCTGTATCCACAGTCCATTTATAACTTTTTAGGATGAAAAAATTATTTAGCTTCCTATTATTTATTTCAGATTCTTTAAATTATTAAACTTGTAATTAAAATTTTATTTCATTCAGGATTAAAGATAGACTCAGTATTTTCAATATTGTCATTCTGAAAGTCTCTAATGTTTCCTGTCTGTTCTACCTCATAAGGCTGAGATGAGCTGACTCAACAAAACTTATGGAATCAGACTAAAGTCCCTGTACGTGAAACAATATTAATTATATTTCTTATTAAAAATAAAGGTTAATTTTGAAAAGTATATTATATCTTCATTCATCATATGTATATAAACTTATTAAAATAAACCATCCTATGCAATCCAATTTCAGCATTACTTCTCAATATTTACATAGTCTTGAAGAAAACTAAATGTTTTAAAAGTAATTAAATAGCAACCATTCTAAAGTATTTTATACTTTGAGCCTTCTAATCCAGAAGAACTGGATCAGAACTGATTGCAGTTGAGTTCATTTAGCAAGTAAGCCTATAAATCAGTGGTTCTCAACCTTCCTAATGCTGCGACCCATTAATACAGTTCCTCATGTTGTGGTGACCCCCAACCAGGGGTGGGTTCTAAAATTTTTTACTATCGGTTCTGTGGGCGTGGCTTATTTTGTGGGTGTGGCTTGGAGGTCATGTGACTGGGTGGGCGTGGCTAGCTAGTCATGTGACCGGGTGGCCATGGCTATGTGTATAGGGACTACTCAGAGGGCTGAAAAAAGTCATTTCTGACAGATCCTCCCACTTTTGACTGGTCCTCACACTTATGAATGACCATCCTCACATTTATGCCCATGCAGCATTCTTAACAACCATGTCACTCATTTCACAACTGCTTCTCTTCACCATGGTGATAAGATAGGACAAAAAACGTAAAATGTGAGGACAGTCGTAAATTCGAGGACTGGTCAAAAGTGTGAGGACCAGTCAAAAATAACTTTTTCAGCCCTCTGAGTAGTCCATGTGCACAAAAGGACTACCCAGAGGGCTGAAAAAAGTGATTTCTGACAGGTCCTTGCACTTTTGCCTGGTCTTCGCATTTATGACTGATCATCATGCCCATTGTAGCATTCTTAACAACCGTGTCACTCATTTCACAACTGCTTCTCTTCACCATGGTGACAAGATAGGGCAAAAATGTAAAATGTGAGGACAGTCGTAAGTTCGAGGACTGGTCAAAAGTGCGAGGACCAGTCAAAAATAACTTTTTCAGCCCTCTGAGTAGTCCATATGCATAAAAGGATACAGCAATAGAGAGGGTTGAAGGAAGGGAAGGGAAATTAGAGTAGGAGTGAGGGTAAGAGAGGGAGGAAGAGAGGAGGAGAAGGAGAAAGGAAGAGGAAGTAGGAAGGAGAAGGAGAGGGGGGGAAGAGAAAGTAAGAAGGAAAGACAAGAGAGAGGTGGTAGGTTTGAGGAGAAAGATTGTTGTACAATAAAAAAGATGAAAGGGAAGAAAACCAACCCCAAACAAATATAAAGATATTAAGATAAAGAATGAATTGTTAAACTTTAAAGAATAAAAGAGAACAAATATGAATAAATAGCAATAATTAGAAACACACATACAAACATACAATGTATTTTCTTTGACCAGAGTATTTGGCCGGTTCACAAATTTAAACAGTGTTTAGTCATTTCAATTAAATTAACAATTTCTATATTTTCTTTTTGCCATATTTTTGCCATATCTTATCTAGATCCGTTCCAGTCAGGTTTCAGGTCTGGGCACAGCACGGAAATGGCATTGGTCGCGTTGGTTGATGATCTCTGGAGGGCTTGGGACAGGGGTTGCTCCTCTGTTCTGGTCCTGTTATATTTCTCAGCGGCTTTTTTTTTTTTTAATTTGATTTATATGCCGCCCTTCTCCGGAGACTCAGGGCGGCTTACAATGCGTTAAGCAATAGCCTTCATACTTTTGTATATTTATACAAAGTCAGCTTATTGCCCCCACAAACTGGGTCCTCATTTAACCTACCTTAGAAAGGATGGAAGGCCGAGTCAACCTTGAGCCTGGTAAGATTCGAACCTGCAGAAATTGCAGGCAGCTGTGTTAATAACAGGGTGCATTAAACCACTGTACTACCAAGGCTTTTGATACCATCAACCATGGTATCATGCTGCACCAGCTGGAAGAGTTGGGTGTGGGAGGCACCGTGTTGCGGTGGTTCTCCTTCTTTCTCTCCGACCGGTCGCAGTTTGTGTTGGCAGGGGGGCAGAGGTCGACCTCGAGGCCTCTCATCTGTGGAGTGCTGCAGGGATCGGTCCTTTCGCTCCTTCTGTTCAACATTTATGTAAAGCCGCTGGGCGAGATCATCTGTGGCTTCGGGGTGAGATACCACCAGTACGCTGATGACACCCAGCTGTACATCTCCACCCCAGGCCACCCCAATGATGCCCTTGAAGTGATGTCCCAGTGCCTGGAGGCTGTGCGGATCTGGATGGGGAGGAACAGGCTCAAGCTCAACCCTTCCAAGACTGAGTGGCTGTGGCTCCCGGCATCCCGATATAGTCAGTTGACTCCATCACTGACTATTGGGGGCGAGTCTTTGGCCCCCACAGAAAGGGCTCGCAATCTGGGAGTCCTCCTGGATATGCAGCTGTCCTTGGAGGAACATCTGACAGCTGTAACCAGGGGGACCTTTTGTCAGGTTTGCCTGATTCGCCAGTTGCAGCCCTTTCTTGATCGGGATTCCCTGTGCACAGTCACTCATGCCCTCGTCACCTCTCGCCTTGACTACTGCAACGCTCTCTACATGGGGCTCCCCTTGAAGAGCACCCGGAGGCTCCAACTGGTTCAGAATGCAGCAGCGCGGGTAGTGATGGGAGCAGCATGGTGCTCCCATGTAACACCGCTCCTGCGTGAGCTGCACTGGCTCCCAATGGTCTTCCGGGTGCGCTTCAAGGTGCTGGTTATCACCTTTAAAGCGCTCCATGGCATCGGGCCTAGCTATCTTCGAGACCGCCTGCTGTTACCGACGACCTCCCATCGTCCCGTGCGCTCCCACAGAGACGGCCTCCTCAGGGTGCCATCAGCCAATCAATGTAGGCTGGTGACCCCCAGGGGGAGGGTCTTCTCTGTGGGGGCACCTACCCTCTGGAATCAGTTGCCCCCAGAGATAAGGAGAATCCAAGACCTTAGTGCCTTCCGCCGTGCCCTTAAAACCCACTTTTTCCAGCAAGCCGGGCTGGCTTAAGAAGAAATTTTAAATGTTTTAATTGGTTTGTATTTTTAATTTTGGGCCAAATTTATATATATTTTAATTGTTTTTTAATATTTGTATTTTATGTTTTTTTTAATTCTGGCTGTACACCGCCCTGAGTCCTCAGGGAGAAGGGCGGTATATAAATTTAAAATAAATAAAATAAATAACATAAATATTTATTCCTCATCTATTTTTGTAAAAAACCAATATTACCCTTCATCCTCATCTCTAACCTTAATCAAATTCAATTTTCCCTTCTATTCTATATTATACCCCTTCCCATTGTCATCTATTTTTATATCCATCCTCATATTGGTTAATTATGTAATTATGTAATACAGTTGTTTAATACAAATTCAACATTTTAATATAACTATCTTTTTTGTATATCAATCAATATGAACATGAATATTCCAATTATTTCCATGCAATCCAATTTCTTACAAATCAATTAATTATATTTACCAATAATAATAAAGCAAATAATTTTCCCCATATATTCCTCCAAACCACAACTTAACCATTTCTGCTTTCAACACAATATACAATTAATAGTATCTCAATTATTACAATTCCCTAGTTAAATAGAGCTTTTTTTCTTTTGTGTTTTAAAATCTTGAACCTCCTCTTTTGCCCTAAATTTCCCATTGTTTGCAGTTTTGCACCTACCTTTTTTGATGAGGAAAAAGAAAAAGAAATCTCTCTCTGCTTCATTTTGTCACATTGCAGCAAAGACCCTGGTTTACTTTCAGTTTTGTTTTTTCAGCATAACTAGGGGGAAAAAAAATCTGCTCCTCTCTTTGCAACTAGCAACAGAGCCCTCCGCAAAACAGCTGAGAGCAAATCAGCTGAGAGTCCGGAGGCTGATCAAATCAATTTATGGTAATTAACCTATGCTGAAGCTGAAAGGGGCTGTTTTTTTCTATTTTTGCAGGCACCGGTTTTCTCATTTGTTTTCTTTTAACACCGATCAGCTGTAGGGCGGCCTTTTGAAGCCCCGCGGCAAGAATTTAAATGGTTTGTTTCCCTCTAGCCATCAGCTGGGACTCAGGAGGCAGCAATAGATTGGGAGTGGGCAGGGTAAGTGAACGGCGACCAGCGATCCAACTGAGGCAGAGGGTGAGGGTGAGTGAAGGCATGGGGGGGACGAGAAAGGGCTTTGGCGACCCCTATGAAATGGCCGTTCAACCCCCAAAGGGATCGCAACCCCCAGGTTGAGAACCGCTGCTATAAATGATATATTTATCAAGAAATAAATTTGATTTAATTCATTGCTGCTTATTTGTAAATAGACATTTTTTGGATTATAAATTCTCAATACTGCCTATGAAGTTTTCTGGTTCTCATTTTATGCCTACAACTAGAGTTAGCTAATGATTGAACTAAGGCCATTCAGTAACCTTCATGTTTCAGTAGATCTAAACCTAAACCTTCCCATGTATTCTCAACCTGCTTATAGGTAAGAAAAAATTCACTCCTATATTGTACTTACTTGCACTTATATTGTTCAGGGTAAGTGCTAGTGAACTATTTTCATCTAGCTAATTACATCAATAGCAATATCAATAGCACTTAGACTTATATACAGCTTCATAGTGCTTTTATAGCCCTCTCTAACTGGTTTACAGAGTCAGCATACTGTCCCCAACAATCTGGGTCCTCATTTTACCCACCTTGGAAGGATGGAAAGCTGAGTCAACCTTTAGCTGGTGAGATTTGAACTGCCAAACTGCAGCTAGCAGTCAGCTGAAGTAGCCTACAGTACTGCACTCTAACCACTGCGCCACCTTGATTCTTAAAGGTTCACATTCAAAGATATGGAATATATTGAAACTCACAACAAAAAAAAAAACCCTTAAAATATATCAGTGGCTGTATTTTCTTCCATAAAAGAAGACTATTGGGAATTACTGAAAGTTAAATATTATTTGTAGGTGATGTACCTTAACAATGCATAAATAAAAATACTGGTATATTGCATATAACACATAGTTTGATTACTAACATTTTGAACACTAAATGTAGTAAATGTTGAATGGGACTGAGAAATGACTAAAAGTTGGTTTCTGCTTTGTAAATATCAGGTCTGAAAAGTAGTTGTCTGAGGCTAAGGGAATAGAAATATTTCAATGCTAAGGAGAGGGAAACAGGCATTACTTGAAATGTATGCAGGAAAAAAGTCAGTGCTATGTTCTTTCTGATTTAGAATACAATGGGCAGAAATGAACTCATGGGAATTGTATTCTTATACATGCCTCCTATACCAGGGTTTGATTTTCTTGGGCACTTTGCAGCCTCACCTAATTCATTCATATGTGTGAGAGAAAGGCCATAGGTCAGTGATAGTTAACCTTTTTGGCACCGAGTGCCAAAACTGGAATGTGTGTGTGTGTGCATGGAATCCAGAAGAGAGCAGCTGGCTGGTGCACATGCATGCGGCGGCCAGATTCTCTTCTGGGTTCTGTTGTGCGCATGCGCACTGGCCAGCTACTCTCTTCCAGGTTCTGGCACATGTGAATACGAGCTGCCCAGCACGCATGCGTGCACCAGAACCCGGAACAGAGCAGCTGGCCGGTGCGCATGTGCATCAGGCCAGCTGTCTGGCCCACATGCGCGTGACAGAACCTGGAAGAGCAGCTGGAGATGGCATGCGTGCCCACAGAGAGGTTCGCCATCATGGCCACAGACAGACTAGAAGAGAGATGAAAGGATCCATCATGTAGTGTGTAGATGTTCAGTTTAGATCTCTAACAAGGAAGAAAAAATGTGTAGTGGTGAATAAAAATGCAGTAACAGAAATAACAAATGGTTTGTAAATGTAAACTACATTCAAAAGTTCATAAATCTGACAAAAACATGTAGTTCTGACCCATGAAAGCCTAGGTAGAGACCTCTGTCTTTACTTTATTGAGAAAAGGCTTAGCGTTGCAGAAGCCATGTTGATTCCTGTTTTGCAAGGGTTATTGTTTATATTCCATATTTTTCTCTTTAATAATACTTCCTGCCATATTATCTAATCGATGTAAACCTAATCGATGTAAATGAAAACCTGAATGCTGTCACACACCTTAGATGGCATCTTTGGTAATGGAAACTAAATGAAATGTATTATGCGGCCCATTTGTGATCTCTTATATAGTAAATTGATGAACAGAAGTCTGTCAAAGCAATGTGTTATTGCTTATCAGTGCAGGGCTATCTGGGAAAATTGGTTACCTATTGATAGGTAACCTCCTGTGTTTGTAGTTATAATAGTGGACTATACCCAACAAAATTAGCAAGATAGCATACAGCATTTATTTTACTGGTAAAGCTGCTAATGTTATGAGATTCTTTAGCTTGCCAAGTGCAACCAGTTTGGAAGCACACAACAAATATTTTTTCTTTTTCCTAATCCTGGTTAATATTCACTTCCTCTATAGTTTGTATGCTTTACATTCTGGATTTCTTAAAATAAAATGAAACAAAAAATGTTTACCCTGAAATAATAAAAATAAGGATAATATGAAAACATTTTGATATAGCTATTAAAGCATTAAGCTAGAAACTGGGAGATGGAGTTCTAGCTCCACTTTAGGCATCAAGCCAGGAGGACGACCTTGGGCATGACACTTTCTCTCAGTCCTAGGAAATAGGCAAACTACTTCTGAAAATCTTGTAAGAGTTACTTGATAATGAGATGAGTGGCATATAACTTTAATAAATAAACATCATTTGGATTATCAGCTAACAAGATGGCATTATCTGCATATGAAAGCTAGTGCACCCAATCAACATTAGAAGAAATATTCATTAGATATTTATTCATAAATCCATTAAACAACCAAATAGACATCAGATAGCCAACCAAATTAATGGATATTTAATGCAGAGTTTTGATATCTTGAAACTGGCAAATAGTTGAATGTGTAATAATAGTGGCCAATGGCCTGGGAACCCCTGATCCTTAATACCTACAATAGCAATTTTTATATGACATATAAAGTCTACATTCAAAAATTATTTCAAGACCAGGATTCTTAGAAAGGATGCTGAGACTGAAGTGCAAGACCTAAGACACCTCTTTATCCCTGAACCATCTCTAAAACTGCTGGGGAAGGGATTATATTTCTGACTTCACTGATTTCAGGAAAGATCTCTAAGGGCCACAAAAAGGTGCTGTAGGTGCATGCCTGTCTGTACTTTTGTACTTGCAGTTTACTAAAAGTAATATTCTAGAACACAGTGGCACTAATTATGAATATAGAACAATGTTGTTTATTGCAATTAACTGTCTTTAGATATTATGAGATAATTTAAATTTAATTTAAATTAATGCTCAGATATCACCACTGAATTTGAATCTGAATTTTGAGCAATAAACACTTTTGCCACTACTCCACTGGAATCAGGTCTAAAATAAAACATGTAATGTTCACTATATAACAGAGTAATTTCTGCATTGTTTCCTTTGAGTTTTGAATAAAGATATACCAATACTCATCAAGCCAAAATCAAAATCAATCTGAGGGAGCTTTAAAATAAATAAACAATATTAAGGGTATAGGATAGCTGTATACAACATGTCCCTCAAGACAGAGTTTTAGCATGCCTTGTACAATCATGCAAAGAAATATATATAGCAGTTTCTAAGAAAATATTCTCCATTTCCTGAACTCTAAGTGTAGATGGTGCTGGATTTTATATTTTACCAGGTGCCCTCCCACACATATTTCATCAGGTTAGGGTAGTAACCCTTTCAAAACTATTATAATGTCATCCAGAACACATTGGATTAAGGATAAGCTCCAAGGAACATAATAGACCATAATAAAATATATTTACTTATAAGCATACATACTCAAGTTGCATTTTGGTAGGGTTCTATCTTTCTTTTCTACTTAACTAATAGCATATTTTGTCATCATTTGATGAACACCAGGCCAATCATTTGATATTTGGTTTTCCATACACTCTGCAATATTTGCTTTTGCAATGTCAAACTTGATTTACTTTGATGCCTAGGAAAGTGGTTGAATATGACTTGCTAAAATTGACCTTTTCTTACACAATGTGGCATTTAGACTCCAATATTATGATAAAACAGACCACAGTTTCAAATTTATTACTCATCCTGACCTTTGCTTGTAATAGAATATTGTTCTTTATCTTGGGAGAAAAAAAGAATTCAACAACAACCATCTCTCTCTCTCTCTCTCTCTCTCTCTCCCTCCCTCCCTCCCCCCCCTCTCTCCACCACCACCACCACCACCACCAGAGAACATTAATATGCTTTTGAAGAATTCTCACACATTTCTGTGAGTCACCCAATAAATTTCGCAATGTATTTGTTTATAAAGAAGAAACAGGTCCTAGGCTTTCTTTTCTTTCTTTTTTTTTTAAGTTTGGCATTACTGTATTAGAACTATAATAGTCTAGAAGAGAAATTGACAACATTAAATTTATTTTATTTTTAGGAAAATCTCAAAATCCCTCAAATGGCATGTAAAGAATGTTATACCATGCATGGTGTAGTCTTTCATGCATACATTATGGTTCAAACCAATAATTTGTTCTCAGTATAAAAACTGACTTTACTATATTTTCTTACACAACTTCATACTTTTTCCCTCACCAAGCTTGTTTCTATTTTAGCTGGAAGCAGTTATCTTTAAAGTGATTTTGTTGCTTTGAGCGTGCTAAAAGGTAGCCCCTTCAAATACAAGCTTGTATTTTTAAATTTTTTAAACGATTTGAGTACTTCATGTTATTCAATTCCTATTTCATTTTTTACTGATGCTTCAGAATACCTTCAAGGGGTTTGCCACAAGAAATATTTAAAAATATATCTCAGTTTTAGGCAGAAATAACAAAGATAAAGAAAAGACCACGCAATAGCATCCAAACTTTGATAAGAACCCATAGAAAAGCTGAACCAGTATAGATAGAGTACAACTCCAACTTCAAAATAAAACATTCAAAAACAATTAAAAATAACTTCCTCTAAATCACTGAGGTTTCTGAGATCTCAGGAGACTTGACAGAGCTGGATAGATAGCTGAACCCCAATTTGGAAGGACAACCTATATTAAATTTAGAGCTTAATATTTCAAGTTAGGTAATCAGTAGAAACAGAGTGCCAATGCATCACCATAGAAATAGAGGCTCATCTTGAATGGATGGCATCTGTGGCTTGCCATTTTATTGAAAAGCAATAGAAAGAATATTTGATACACAGGTCAGCTTTGAGTCCATATTCAAAATTTGATGGGTAAATTGACTCCCATTTGTATTGGCAGAAGTAGCATTGACCAGAAACTTTCCACTAGAACAAAGAAGAGCAATTAAAGCTTGTAGTTGACCACATTAAATGAGTTGAGGATTGAGAAAATAAATGAGGCTTAAACAATGTTAGCCTTGCTGTCACTTCATTTGCAGCATTAACCTATCAATATATATTTGGACAGCAAAGACCCTGACTATCAATCAATAAAGGAACGAGTAAATAACATTAATGAATCCTCAGATATCACTTCACTTGCAAATAATCTGCCCACCTGTTAGATTTCCCAATGCTGTTAAATCAACTCTTTGGCTCTTTTCATTAGCCCTGGTTAGTGGCGGATAGCTTGAGCTCAGGAGTTCTGGGCTGCAGTGGTCTATGCCGATCGGGTGTCCGCTCTAAGTTCGGAATCAATATGGTGATCCCTGGGTTCTCTAGGCAATTCAGGCATAGGCACAAAATCCATGCCAGTAGTTATTCGAAAAGGAGACAACCCTGTACTACTGTGTACTGCATTATTATAAACCACTTCTGTGAACGGTAATAACACCACCCAGTTTTCTTGTTGATAATTTATATAACATCTAATGTACTGTTCCACCATTGTGTTCAATTTTTCAGAGGATTGTTAGTAGCCAGATGGAAAGCCAAGCTAAGCCCCTGGGACAACCCAATGGACCTCGGGAACTCCTTCCAGAACTTAGCAGTAAATTGGACCCCTCGATCTGATATTATTCTTCGAGGACCCCATGTAGCCTGTAGATGTGCTTCACAAAAAGTTTTGCCATTGGAGAATAAATCAGTGACAGTCCAAATCACTGTGTTTCCTCTGCTTTCTGGACATTCAATGATAAAGTCCATTGCAATCTCCTCCCATGGTTGCGTAGGTCCTGCCACTGCTGGAGAAGACCAGGGGGCTTCCCCGGTCGGGATTTCATGGTGGTACAAGTAGCACAGTTTCTAACATCTATATCGATTTTCATTCTTGGCCACCAGAATTGCCTTCTAACCAAATGAAGGTTTTTAAGAACCCAAACTGGCCCCCTAGTCAGTTCAGCATTTCAGAAAACCCGAACTCCAATTGAAAACTCCAAGGCAAGTATTTCTCAAAGTTTCA
The DNA here is from genome assembly GCF_029215685.1 of Pituophis catenifer annectens. NCBI lineage: Eukaryota > Metazoa > Chordata > Lepidosauria > Squamata > Colubridae > Pituophis > Pituophis catenifer. Next base: position 31,996,338 of record NW_027256888.1, read on the forward strand.
TTTATTAGAGTAGATATACTGGCACATCTGGGAAAACCCGAATCTGAGAGTTCCGGGTTCCCTCAGGAAATGAAAACCGACGTAGAGGATTTCCGCCAGCCTCAGCCTCCGGAATAGCTGGATTACAGGCTCGCACCACCATGCCTGGTAAGTAGCAAGAAGGAACTTGGCCAGATACTCTTTGAGTATCAAGTACATAATATAAAGGTATTTTTTAAAATTGATACAGAACACATATATTGAGTAGACTCTTTAACATCAGCATTTTAAATTTTTTTTGGCCCATAGAGCATAAATAATTCTGTCTGCTGAACTTAAAAACTTAACAGAGAATTTTTCATAAAATGTCAAATTCTCTATTTTTGAAGTATAACAAATATCACATTTACATTTTTAATTGCAATGTATTTCTTCTGAGTGGTATTAAAATAACTAATGATTTGAAGCCTATGAAAAGCCAGAAAATAGCATGACCAGGTAAATCAAAAAGCCCTCAAATTTCTTTGAACACCAGCAGAAGAAAAGAAACATCATATATACCACTACGGTACTGAGCATAGATTAATATACTCAGCACAGGAAAGAATATTAATTAAGGAATTCAATTGGTTTGATTGTGAAGTACTTACAAACACATATGCTCTATCAATTATTCCTTTAAACAATAGAACAATTATACATGAACTGGGAATAAAACAGATTAAGAAGCATATAAAAGCTCAGGAAAAGGGGACAAAAAAATCCAGGATGAGTATTAAGTGAGCATCTTTGAGGAGAGAATTGCAGAACCAATGCAAAATTCTATATCCAGTGCTGAGATTATTATTCTTCCTTCTTCTTCCTGTTGTCCACGCCACCCAGAGCTCCTCTACTTTACCCAGAGCCCCTCTTTGAGGGAGATAGAGAATTAAGAACTATGAACTTTAAGCAAACAAGCAAATGAATAAATAAATAAAATATTCAGAACAATTTATGTTTGATTTGTCTTGTGTTTTACAGGAAAAAAAGATAATTACAATACCCAAACATTGTAATTATTTATTTATTTTTCACACTGGAGACAGTAAATTGTAGAGCCAGGTTTCCTTTAGGTAGTTTGACCATAACAATAAATAATATTAGGGTTTAAATTTAAGATCAACATTTTGAACTATGTTGAGAGCTAATGCAATTCAGCAGATATCTTCTGCCTTTTCTATTTGTTGTATTGTGGGCCTTTGTGCCAAAGTTGTATATAAAAAGTTATAATAAAAAGTTTACCAATCTAAAAAATTCCATTTGTTAACTGCTAGGTTATGTTTCTTTTCTACTACGCAACACATAAGATAGTTTAATTGCTCTATAAACTTTTAAAGATGTGGAATAAAGAAAAATCTGCAATAAAATTAAATGAGATTTTAAAAGAACAATCCTAAACACTTCTGTCAGTTGATTACTTCATTTTTGTCTTTGTTGGACTGGAAAATAGGGTCAGTATCATAAAACTGCCTTGGCTAACAAATAGTGGAGGTAGCATTTTGTTAAGTTTATAAACTTTATACACACTCACACAGACATGCATGCAGCACACAAAGATCTACAGCTATTTGATCAATGCAAAGAACAATAAATTAACCAATGCATGATTCATTTCTATATTATTTTAAATCGGGCTAGAATGAAACTATAAATACAAAAATAATTTTCCCTATTTCTCCTTTTTGACAAATGTTAAGAATAATGTAAAGAATACAGTTCAGTGCCCATAGAGTATTGTTATTTTTTTAGCTAATAAACTGTTATTTTTAACTAATAAAGTGCTAAATTTATTACTATGGTATTTCATATAATCTCATGATTTATCAGAAAATTCAACTGGAATATAAAAGATATAAAATAGTTCTTAAGGACACACTTTTAAATAAGGTTATAGTACATTTGTGGGAACTTATTAAAACTGAACAATAGCATTAGCTTTCAGCTTTGGAAGTCATAGCACTGCTTCCTAGCACTGCTACTAGCACTAGTAATAGCACTTAGACTTATATACCGCTTTACAGTGCTTTACAGCCCTCTCTAAGTGGTTTACAGAGTCAGCATATTGCCCCCAACAATTTTGGGTCCTCATTTTACCCACCTCAGAAGAATGGAAGGCTGAGTCAACCTTGAGCCTGGTGAAATTTGAATTGCCAAATTGCAGGCAGCCTGCAGTCAGCAGAAATAGCCTGCAGTACTGCACTCTAACCACTGCACCACCATGGCTCAACAATGTTAGATAATTTATTAAAACTGAACAATGTTATATAGAAACATTTAAAATAAACTTTATTTCACTAAACAGTCAAGAGGAGGGGTTTTTTTTCACCACAATTCAAGGAAATAAAGGTCACATGTTGCCTTGGAAAATCTTAAAAAAATCTTTTTTTTCTTTATTAGATATTACTCCATATCTGTCTTCATTTTTAAAGAGTTATAGACAAAAATTCAAAGATCTTGTCTTCATGTTCATCTATTCTCTGACCAGGAGATCCTTGCCTTACATTAGATGTCTTTGTGTCGGGGTTAGTATTAACAACTGCTTGCTGAGGAGCATGCTTCTACGAACTCCTTTCCTGAATTACTATCCTTCTTTTCTTCTATCATTAATTGTTGTTCACTAGCAAAGACAAGATCAATATTTTATGCTTGCATTGTATTTTGCAATGGGAAAGATAAAAGACAGGAATTATATGGTAATGACAGTGGCATGAAGAAAATGGTTCCTTTCCCAGCATCTGGCACAAAGGAGGTTTTGTCAGAGCAGGTTTTGACCAGTTCTGGAGAGCTGGTAGTGGAAATTTTGAGTAGTTCAGAGAACTGGTAGTAAAAATGCTGACTGGCTCCGCCCCATCTATTCTCTGCCTCCCCAGTCCCAGCTGATCGGGAGGAAATGGTGATTTTGCAGTAACCTTCCCCTGGAATGGGGAGAGAATGGAGATTTTACAGTTTCCTTCCCCCAGGAGTGGGGAGGGAATGGGGATTTTGCAGTAATCTTTCCCTGGAGTGGAAAGGGAATGGAGATTTTACAGTATCCTTCCCCTGCCATGCCCACCAAGCCACGCCCACCAAGCAATGCCATGCCCATCAAGCCACACCCACAGAACCGGTAGTAAAGGATTTTGAAACCCACCACGGAACCAGTAGTAAAGAATTTTGAAACCCACCACTGATGACATGACAAAATTGAAGTGTTAATGGGCAATAATATAGCACATGTTTTTTGTATGACCATATGAATTCAGTGGAATGAGTGGGGTTAAGGGAAAATATTTAATAGGAGGTTGACAGTAGCACAAAGCATGTGAACTCTACTAGTTGTTATGTGCTGCTTTCTCCAGTCCATGAAACCTCATTTAAAAAAATTAATCATAATGATGAGAAAACCAAACAGAATTATATGGAATATAAATAGATAGGGATAATAGATAAGGGATAATAGCAAAAATGTGATGGCTTATTTTAATAGCTATTACCAAAAAAGTTCCAGACCATGATTTCAGCATAAAACCATCTCTTTATACTGTACAAGGCAGGATGGCCCATACTTTGGTGAATAGGATTTTGCCATCTTATATTTTCTTTTTTGAAGGCTTCAAAAGTCATGCCAAGTGATATAATCATATCCCCAGGTGAGTGGGGGCAGTTCTGGGGAGCAAAAGATACAATAAATATCATCAACGTTTAGGAAACGTATCTCTAACTTTTAATGTTCAAACAGTTCAGAATCCTATGTTGCTGAAAACTAGTAGTTTTAAAGGTATAATTCTGGGGTGGTTTGGGAGTTCCAAAATTTCCCACTTCTGCACAAGGAATATTTTTTAAAAAAATTGTCATAGTACTTCTTGGTGAATTCAATCCTATTATTGCGCATACTATCTCTTTTGATAAAATTGTTTTTAATGATAATCAGACCTACATATAAAGAATAGAAAATTATAATACTTGAATAGTTTACTTGGGAAACACCAATAGCAATTTTTAATTATTTCAGTTGGAAAGTACATAATATAATGAATAAAATGCCTATTAAATTAACCTAAAAAATAAACATTTGGCTAGAGTGAAGAATTTGGTTGACAGATTTAAACAATGTTCAGAATCTTAATTTCTAGTTTACATTAACTTGCCTAAGACTATCAACAACAGGGAGAAGAATTTATTTTAGAAACATTGGTTTTAATGCTATTGGCTTTCCAGATGATTTTAAAATTAAGATAAAGCAATGTAGAAAATCCTAAAGAGTATGGAAGAGAAGGCAACTTGGGAGATTTTTATGGAGCCTTTTCACACTGAGATTCATAAAGAAAGTCTTTATGACATCTCCAGTGTTGTGTGTTCTTATTTCTAAAGACACTGAGGACACTGAGGACACAAATGCAAATAACAATTGTTATAATTTACCTTCTAAAGAAAAATCTGCACTCAACCATTTGTTCATACACTTATGTTTACTTATCCAGTTCAAAATGCAGCTATCCAGCCTAGGTTTGAGTTGCAGAAAAATTAAAGTAGGATACACACAATGCATGATAGCTTGTTCTGTGCTTATGGCTCTAAAACACTATAATTCCTACAAACTTTTTTATATTTATAACAGTCCCATTTTGGAAACTTCCCCATCTACTGACACTTTTTCACTATAGGTAGTTTTCAATTTACAACCACAATTTGGACCAGAATCTGGATTGCTAAGTGAAGCAATCGTTAAGTGGGATGTCCTCATGACTGCTTTGCTCAATGATCAATATCAGCACTTCCAGATGCGGAATGGGACTTTTCGGCTCAAACTCTTGGTGCTGCCTGTTCCTCCACCAGGGGTTTGCCTCTGCGTTATTATGCCTCGGCACTTTGGTCCACGGCCTCTCCGTCCCAGTCCCTTCGCTGCGGCCCATTCGTTGCACTACAGTTCGCGTTGGGCTTTTGGGCGCAGAGGACAGTTCGAAGCCAGCCAATTGGTGCAGGGACTCGGGGGCTTTGGGAGTAAAGCGGGGGCTGTAGTTCAGAGGGAGGCTTTGTCAGTTCAGAGCCTCCCGAGGTGGCTGAGAGCAGCGTGGGGGAGGGATCCAGATACAAAAGATGGAGGGCGGGGGGGGCTGTAGAGATTCCAAGGGCTTCTCCCTGTGGAAGAGGGGGCTGGGAGGCGGCAAAGGTATTTTGTTAGTAGTACTTGGGGCCAGGGCCGGATTTAGATTGAAAGAGGCCCTAGGCTATTCCACTTATGAGGCCCTTTCACCAGTGGTGGGATTCAATTTTTTAACAAGTTCTGTGGGCGTGGCTTAGTTGGAGGTGTGGCTTGGCAATCCTGTGACTGGGTGGGCGTGGCTAGCTGGTCACGTGACTGTGTAGGCGTGGGTAGCTCGTCATGTGACCGGGGTGGGCGTGGCTATGTGCATAGACTTTTTTCAGTGGGCTGAAAAAAGTCATTTCTGACTGGGCCTCGCACTTTTGACCGGTCCTCACACTTATGACCATCCTCACATTTATGCCCGTGCAGCTTTCTTAACAACCATGTCACTCATTTCACAACTGCTTTTCTTCACCATGGTGACAAGATAGGGCAAAAACATAAAATGTGAGGACAGTCGTAAGTTCGAGGACTGGTCAAAAGTGCGAGGACCAGTCAAAAATAACTTTTTCAGCCCTCTGAGTAGTCCATATGCACAAAAGGACTACCCAGAGGGCTGAAAAAAGTCATTTCTGATTGGGCCTCGCACTTTTGACCGGTCCTCACACTTATGACCATCCTCACATTTATGCCCGTGCAGCTTTCTTAACAACCATGTCACTCATTTCACAACTGCTTCTCTTCACCATGGTGACAAGATAGGGCAAAAATGTAAAATGTGAGGACAGTCGTAAGTTCGAGGACTGATCAAAAGTGCGAGGACCAGTCAGAAATAACTTTTTCAGCCCTCTGAGTAGTCCATATGCATAAAAGGATACAGCAATAGAGAGGGATGAAGGAAGGGAAGGGAAATTAGAGTAGGAGAGAGAGGGAGGAAGAGAGGAGGAAAAGGAGAAAGGAAGAGGAAGTAGGGAGGAGAAGAAGAGGGGGAGGAAGAGAAAGTAAGAAGGAAAGAAAAGAAAAGAGAGGTGGTAGGTTTGAGGAGAAAGATTGCTGTACAATAAAAAAGATGAAAGGGAAGAAAGCCAACCCCAAACAAATATAAAGATATTAAGATAAAGAATGAATTGTTAAACTTTAAAGAATAAAAGAGAACAAATATGAATAAATAACAATAATTAGAAACACACATACAAACATACAATGTATTTTCTTTGAACAGAGTATTTGGCCGGTTCACAAATTTAAACAGTGTTTAGTCATTTCAATTAAATTTACAATTTCTATATTTCCTTTTTGCCATATTTATTCCTCATCTATTTTTGTAAAAAACCAATATTACCCTCATCCTCATCTCTAATCTTAATCAAATTCAATTTTTCCCTTCTATTCTATATTATACCCCTTCCCATTGTCATCTATTTTTATATCCATCCTCACATTGGTTAATTATGTAATATTACAGTTGTTTAATATGAATTCAACATTTTAATATAAATCAATTAGTTATATAACTACCTTTTTTGTATATTAATCAATATGAACATGAATATTCCAATTATTTCCATGCATTCCAATTTCTTACAAATCCATTAATTATATTTACCAATAATAATAAACCAAATAATTTTCCCCATATATTCCTCCAAACCACAACTTAACCATTTCTGCTTTCAACACAATATACAATTAATAGTATCTCAATTATTACAATTCCCTAGTTAAATAGAGCTTTTTTTCTTTTGTGTTTTAAAATCTCCTCTTTTTCCCTAAATTTCCTGTTGTTTGCACCTACCTTTTTTGGTGAGGAAAAAGAAATCTGCCTGCCTAATTTTCCAACGTGCAAAGCCAACAGCCTGCTTTACTTTCTCTTCCGTTTTTCAGTATAGCTAGGGGGGAAAAAAATCAGCACTCTTTGCAAGCAAGGAGCAGATCTGTGAGCAAAACAGCTGAGAGCAAATCAGCTGGGGGTCGGGAGCCGATCTAAGCAAGGGCTAATTAGCCTCTGCTGAAGCTCCGGGGGCCAATAAAATTACAAAAAAAACACCGAACTCTTTGTTAAATTGCTGGCTCCCCCCCCCCCTCGCCCACCACTATTTATTGGCAATAAATAGTGGTGCGGAGGGGCGGGGCAAGCCAGCAATTTAACAAAGGGTTCGGCTGCAGCACTGGCTCTAGGGCGGCCCTTTGAAGCCCCGAGGCAAGAATTTGAAGGTTTTTTTTCCTCCAGCCATCGGAGGCAGCAATAGATGAGGAGTGGGCGGGGTAAGCGAACGGCAGGCAATCCAATAGAGCAGAGAGAGTGAGGGTGAGTGAAGGCGTGGAAGCTGCTTTCTCCATCCTGCTCTCTTGCATCCGGAGCCCACGTGGATCCCAGGCAGCGGAACTCAGGCTAGGGAAGGGGTGGGCAATTGTGGCTCTTTTACAACCTGTGGCCTTCAACTCCCAGAATTCCTCAGACAGCCAAGCTGTCTCAGGAATTCTGGAAGTTGAAGTCCACAGGTTGTAAAAGAGCCACAATTGCCTACCCCTGGCTACGGTAGGCTGGTGCCGCGCGGGTGGGAGGCAAGGGGCGGGCGAGCCAGCAATTTAACAAAGGGCTCGGCCGAACCCCCTAGAACCCCCAGAATCCCACCACTGTGTAGGCCTCTCTTGATCTTGAGGCCCTAGGCTGTTGCCTAATTAGCCTATAGGAAAATCCGGCCCTGTGGATGCCCCATGCCCCCAATGTGCTAAACTCTGATTTTGCAGATTGCAGAGCCACCTGCAAAGCCACAGATGAATTTAACAATAGAGTGTCTTCTTTGAACTGCAAGATTTAATATATATATATATATATATATATATAGGTATGTTTTAGTAGAAATGGAATAATTCTTTCATCCTCCAATTCCCTGGAAAACATTCCATACTTGAGAGCCACTTATCTGGAATGATATAGGGTCGCCTGCTTGAGCAGGAAGTTGGACTAGAAGACCTCTAAGTTCCCTTCCAATTCAAGTATAGTCAGCACTGAAGCCCACCAACCCTTGTTCTCAACTGATAATTCCAGAGTATAACATCTCAATACAAGATGCATCCATTTGTGAAATGAGATTCTTGACCATACAGTAGATGTAAACATAGAGAGCAATCATTTTTTTTCTTGAAAAACCTCTAAATACAGAAAGAATCCATCTCATGGAATTCTTTTAACCTGTATAAGATGGGAATTTTATAGACCCAAGTAATGTTGATGCCTACACCGTGTTTCCCTGAAAATAAGACCCTGTCTTATATTTGTTTGAACCCTGAAATAAGTGCTTGGCCTTATTGCCATGTGTTCAAAAGCCTGATTGGGCTTATTATCAAGGGAAATCTTATTTTGGGGGAAACAGGGTACTTTTGTCTCCACAGGTCAAACCTTGACCATGAATATCAACATGAGGGGAACTCTTTTGAAGGGCTGTAGAAACAGAGCTTAGATCTTTTCCTTCCTTTGGGATCTGACCTATATTTCTTCAGCCTGCAAGAGCAGTTCTCTTTCATGCACATAAGGGAGATGAATTCCTCCAGTGGGGTGGAGAAATGTAGCTCAGATCATGAATATCTCACTTCTGTTCTTATAGTTCACCATAGCAATTCTCTTCTGTGCACAGAGGCAATTTGAACTTAGCAGGAAGCACTTTCATTCCATCCACTTAACAAACTGAGAGATTGCTTAACACCCTCATCTGGAAGGGGTCTGGGACTTTTCGGCTCGAACTCTTGCTGCTGCCTGTTTCTCCACCAGGGTTTCGCCTCCGTGTTATTACGCCTCGGCACTTTGGGCCATGGCCCCTCCATCCCAATCCCTTCGCCGCGGCCCATATGTCGCAATACAGTTCACGTTGGGCTTTTGGGCGCAAAGGACAGTTTGAAGCCAGCCAATTGGTGCAGGGACCCGGGGGCTTTGGGAGTAGAGCGGGGACTGCACTTCAGAGGGAGACTCTATCAGTTCGGAGCCTCCCGAGGCAGCCGAGAGGAGTGCGGGGGAGGGATCCAGCCAAAAAAAGATGGGGGGGGGGGCTGTAGAGGTTCCCAGGGCTTCTCCCTGTGTAAGAGTGGGCTGGGAGGCGGCAAAGGTATTTCTACCCCGACCGGGGCTGCCCTAGTTAGTAGTGCTTAATAGTGCTCTGAAACTCCCATCCCCACTCCGCCCCGGCCAGGAGCCCCTGACACAGCCAAGTTCGGAGCCTCCCGACACAGCCAAGAGCAGCGCGGGGGGAGAAGGGCTGTAGAAGATGAGGGATCCATCAGCTGGGGATTTTGCAACCAGCTGGCGGGAATGGCTGGCTTTATCTTTTGCTTTTCCTTCTGGTTTCTGAAGATCTTTTGCTTTTCCTTCTCCTGGTTTCTGAAGACCCACCTGTCCCAAGAGCCCTGGTCTCTTCTAACCCCCATCCCCACCTCTTCGTTCCCTCTCTGCTTCTCCCAGGTTTCTGGGAGTGAAGTACCTGGTATTTGTCAAAACATATGTCTCACCTTTGACCAGAGCCTCCCCCCCCCCCCCCCCCCCCCCGAGAATGTATCTCAGCTTTGAACTGTTCCCGTCACACCAGGGGATGAAATGGCCAAAGGAAAGAGATTAGACTGATAAGGCTAATGAGGAGTGTTCTATCCTTTTTGCAGGAATACACAAATCTAATTAGGAAGCCAGGATGTTATTTTAATACGTTTCTGACTGTGTAAAAAGGAGTTACACTTTCTCTGCAGTGTAGTCTCCGTTTAAGTTTCTTGTTTGCCATTTATGAGCTTAAACATATTATTATTGGACCTTACAGATGGAAATGAAGAGGAGTGAGGAAAACCCTAATTCCAATTGCTTATCCTTTTCTCTTTCTCTGCTCCTGTTCCTTTCCCCAAACATCCCTGGGAGGGCTAGAGCCCCAGGTCAGGGTGGACAGTCTTTCCCTGGAATTCAATGGGGAGCTTGAAAGGAACATGAGCAGAGAAAGAGAAAAGGATAAGTGATTGGAATTAGTGTTGCTCCTCACTCCTCTTCATTTCCATCTGTAAGGTCCAATAATAATACGTTTAAGCTCATAAATGCCAAACAAGAAACTTAAACGGAGGCTACACTGGAAAGAAGGTGTAACTCCTTTTTATACAGTCAGAAACGTCAAAAAATATCATCCTGGCTTCCTAATTAGATTTGTGTCTTCCTGCAAAAAGGATAGAGAACTCCTCATTAGCCTTATCAGTCTAATCTCTTTCTTTTCATTCTCTTTTTCTTCCCCTCCCCCTCCCGCTCTTCTCTTTCCATTCGGTGTCAGGGAGGCAGGATCAAGTATAAGGGAGTTTCCACCCCTCTCCTTCCTTTTCCTGGCCCTTCTGAGCCTCCCTCTGAACTGCAGCCCCTACTCTAACCTCTACAGCCTCCCTCCCCCACCCCCACCTCGCTGCTCTCGGCAGCCTCAGGAGACTCTGAACTGACCGGCGAGCGACTCTTGGCCGGGGTGGGGGGGAAGAGCCCCAAGCAGGGCCGGATTTTCCTATAGGCTAACTAGGCTTCAGCCTAGGGCCTCAAGATCAAGAGGGGCCTACACAGTGGTGGGATTCTGGGGGCTTATTATTTTATTTTATTTTATTTATTTGATTTGTATACCGCCCTACTCCCGAAGGACTCAGGGCGGTGAACAGCCAACAATAAAATACATAAATACACAAAATTTAAAAACCCGATAAAATCAAATTAAACTTTTTGGCCCAGACAAATTAAAATACCCCAATAATTTAAAAACAGATTAAAATTTACATATTTAAAAAGGGAAGAGATCAGGCCAAGCCCGATCAGGTTCTAGGGAGTTCTAGGAGATCAGGTTCTAGGGGGTTCGGCCGAGCCCTTTGTTAAATTGCTGGCTCGCCCGCCCCTTGCCTCCCACCCGCGCGGCACCAGCCTACCGTAGCCAGGGGTAGGCAATTGTGGCTCTTTTACAACCTGTGGACTTCAACTTCCAGAATTCCTGAGACAGCTTGGCTGTCTGAGGAATTCTGGGAGTTGAAGGCCACAGGTTGTAAAAGAGCCACAATTGCCCACCCCTTCCCTAGCCTGAGTTCCGCTGCCTGGGATCCACGTGGGCTCCGGATGCAAGAGAGCAGGATGGAGAAAGCAGCTTCCACGCCTTCACTCACCCTCACTCTCTCTGCTCTGTTGGATTGCCTGCCGTTCGCTTACCCCGCCCACTCCTCATCTATTGCTGCCTCCGATGGCTGGAGGAAAAAAAACCTTCAAATTCTTGCCTCGGGGCTTCAAAGGGCCGCCCTAGAGCCAGTGCTGCAGCCGAACCCTTTGTTAAATTGCTGGCTTGCCCCGCCCCTCCGCACCACTATTTATTGCCAATAAATAGTGGTGGGCGAGGGGGGGGGGAGCCAGCAATTTAACAAAGAGTTCGGTGTTTTTTTTGTAATTTTATTGGCCCCCGGAGCTTCAGCAGAGGCTAATTAGCTCTTGCTTAGATCGGCTCCCGACCCCCAGCTGATTTGCTCTCAGCTGTTTTGCTCACAGATCTGCTCCTTGCTTGCAAAGAGTGCTGATTTTTTCCCCCCCTAGCTATACTGAAAAACGGAAGAGAAAGTAAAGCAGGCTGTTGGCTTTGCACGTTGGAAAATTAGGCAGGCAGATTTCTTTTTCCTCACCAAAAAAGGTAGGTGCAAACAACAGGAAATTTAGGGAAAAAGAGGAGATTTTAAAACACAAAAGAAAAAAAGCTCTATTTAACTAGGGAATTGTAATAATTGAGATACTATTAATTGTATATTGTGTTGAAAGCAGAAATGGTTAAGTTGTGGTTTGGAGGAATATATGGGGAAAATTATTTGGTTTATTATTATTGGTAAATATAATTAATGGATTTGTAAGAAATTGGAATGCATGGAAATAATTGGAATATTCATGTTCATATTGATTAATATACAAAAAAGGTAGTTATATAACTAATTGATTTATATTAAAATGTTGAATTCATATTAAACAACTGTAATATTACATAATTAACCAATGTGAGGATGGATATAAAAATAGATGACAATGGGAAGGGGTATAATATAGAATAGAAGGGAAAAATTGAATTTGATTAAGATTAGAGATGAGGATGAGGGTAATATTGGTTTTTTACAAAAATAGATGAGGAATAAATATGGCAAAAAGGAAATATAGAAATTGTAAATTTAATTGAAATGACTAAACACTGTTTAAATTTGTGAACCGGCCAAATACTCTGTTCAAAGAAAATACATTGTATGTTTGTATGTGTGTTTCTAATTATTGTTATTTATTCATATTTGTTCTCTTTTATTCTTTAAAGTTTAACAATTCATTCTTTATCTTAATATCTTTATATTTGTTTGGGGTTGGCTTTCTTCCCTTTCATCTTTTTTATTGTACAGCAATCTTTCTCCTCAAACCTACCACCTCTCTTTTCTTTTCTTTTCTTTCCTTCTTACTTTCTCTTCCTCCCCCTCTTCTTCTCCTCCCTACTTCCTCTTCCTTTCTCCTTCTCCTCCTCTCTTCCTCCCTCTCTCTCCTACTCTAATTTCCCTTCCCTTCCTTCATCCCTCTCTATTGCTGTATCCTTTTATGCATATGGACTACTCAGAGGGCTGAAAAAGTTATTTCTGACTGGTCCTCGCACTTTTGATCAGTCCTCGAACTTACGACTGTCCTCACATTTTACATTTTTGCCCTATCTTGTCACCATGGTGAAGAGAAGCAGTTGTGAAATGAGTGACATGGTTGTTAAGAAAGCTGCATGGGCATAAATGTGAGGATGGTCATAAGTGTGAGGACCGGTCAAAAGTGCGAGGCCCAGTCAGAAATGACTTTTTTCAGCCCACTGAAAAAAGTCTATGCACATAGCCACGCCCACCCGGTCACATGATGAGCTACCCACGCCTACACAGTCACGTGACCAGCTAGCCACACCCACCCAGTCACATGATTGCCAAGCCACACCTCCAACTAAGCCACGCCCACAGAACTTGTTGTTAAAAAATTGAATCCCACCACTGGTGAAAGGGCCTCATAAGTGGAATAGCCTAGGGCCTCTTTCAATCTAAATCCGGCCCTGGGCATCCATTGTGAGTGTTATTCTGTAATGCTGGTTATAGCTTTCTATCAGATTTTGGTGGCGCCTGTCTTCAAAGCTGGATGTTACAATAGCATAGGGATAGGCTGATAGGTGATGGAAGGATGTCATAAAGTCAGTGTCCCTTGAGCCTTAGATACACTGAGTACCATATTTTTTGGAGTATAAGACACACCTTTTTCTCCCAAAAAAGAGGGTAAAAATCTGGGTGCGTCTTATACTCTGAATGTAGCCCTGCCCAGCCTCACAAACAGAGATTTCAGAGGCTGAAAGAAGCCTCTGAAAGAAGCTTCAGAAAAAAAAATATCTGAAAGGCTTTTATCTAAAATAATATGGCAAGCAACAAAAGAAGAATCAGTAAAGGTTCTAACCAAACTATGCTAACAAATCTAGAGAATGACACAATAACCAACAGATCGTAAGAGATTAATCTATATACCAATATCAAAGAAAGGAGACAACAGAGTACAGATAGTCTTTCAGAATAAAAGCCTCTGAAAGAAGCTTCAGAAAAAAAGCCTCCAAACAGAGCTTCAGAAAAAAAAGCCTTTTTTTCTGAAGCTCTGTTTTGGAGGCTTTCAGAGGCAGAAAAAAAAGCAAGGCACAGAGCTCACAACCAACAAACTTGTTGTGCTAAAATTCACCACTGACAACAGCTGATTGGGGGTATTCTGAGAGGCCAATCCACCCACCAATCAGCTTTTTTCTTATTTTCCTCCCCAAAAACTAAGGTGAGTCTTGTACTCCAGTGCATCTTATACTCCGAAAAATACGGTAGATAAGGATCCAGAAACCGTGCCAATATAATTCTGTGCTAGTGAAATTAACTTGAGTCATTTATTTCATACCATAGACCAACTGTAAAGATTTGTTGTTGCTGTTTAATATAAAATATAATCCTGGGTAGTAAAATAAAAGATAAACAATAGGAAATTAAATAAATGCAAGCACTTAGTACAACACATTGTAGAACTTCAATAAAGTTTAATTAGAAATAAACATCGAAATAGGAAAAATAGGGCTGCAAGTATGTCTCTGTTTTTCATTTGTAGAATATTAGAGTAAACTCAGTTCAATACACAAAGTATAAAATTTCTAGAATTTGGAGACAGCTTCATTATATTTTTGCCTTCCAGCTTTTGCAAGTTAAATGTAACATAAAAGATGTTTGTGCTGTCTTCCACATGTCAGCAGTGACCTTGAAGAAAACATTTAGGAAAATATGCAAAACGTGCCTGCATCTCTTGTAGGTTATAAAAGAATGACACCACAGGAGGTCATCAATATTCAATAGAGTAAGAGGATAAAGCAACTATGTAAGAAAAACACTAGCAGGATTTTGTTCTGATTTCTGGTGGTTGAAAGTGAGAGAAAACACAAGGATGTAATCATTTTCTTGAAAGGCAGCAATCACTATTGTATATTTAGCTGCAATACTCTTTTAAGCATATGATTGTTTATTCAGATATTCATAAGAACCTTGTTTTCTTCATCAGTTGTATACCAATAGAAAATCAGTTAAACGTAATATGCTATGAAAAAGGAGACCAAAGTAAAAGAAAAACAATGCAGGTATTTCCATTTCTACTAGATAATTAAAATATGACCTATATTTTTTAATTACAGATAATCCATAGTTTAAAACGATAAAGCCACCTGAATCTTTGCAGTGTACAGATTAAAAGCAGATACAATATCTAAACTGTAGCAGTAAATATGACCCAGGTACAGCCATACCCTAACTAAAGCAGATACAATAAACCACATGGGCACACTCTGATCTTTCCCATGACTTGGGGGGGGGATTTTAGAGGTCAATTAAAGTCATGTGGGGTTGGGACAATCTGAATCTGCATGCTATTGCAAAGGCCACAGTAGAAAAGGCACATTTTCTAACAGGCAGAAATAACGAGATGGAGGTGATTCTCAGAGAGCCAGAGCTTTATACAACATCTTTTGTTGAATTTGAAACTCACTGGTAACCAATACAGCTTTCACAGTGAGGTGTTATAT
Source organism: Pituophis catenifer annectens (assembly GCF_029215685.1). Taxonomy (NCBI): domain Eukaryota; kingdom Metazoa; phylum Chordata; class Lepidosauria; order Squamata; family Colubridae; genus Pituophis; species Pituophis catenifer. Next base: position 32,011,539 of record NW_027256888.1, read on the forward strand.
AAGCACACAATATGCCTATAACTACTCGCACAAGTGTGATTTGGCCAGCTGTAGTTTACAACTCCGCTTCAAAGCAATCCCATATAGAGCACGCTATAATAATCCACACATGAGAAGATAATACATAACTCATTACAGGAAGGAATTCTTGGTTGTCAATTAGTGCAAATCCTCTACCAGATGAATCACTGAAAACTTTTTTGGCCACAGCTACTTTCTGACAGAAGCTATGAATCCAAGAGGTTGTTCAAACTCTGTATCACTTCTGTATGAGGAAGTGCTAATTCTAACATTTATTTATTTATTTATTTATTTATTTATTTATTTATTTATTTATTTATTTATTACATGTATTTATATGCCGCCATTCACCCGAAGGACTCAGGGCGGCGAACACAAGTTAAGAAACAAGTACAATAAAATCATAATTTAATCCAAATAATTAATTAGTAGTAAATAATAAAGCCCGGAATCAGTCTCAGCCTATTTGTTTGAAAAGCCATATTTATATAGGCTTTTCAGATTTTAAAGGTTTAAGGCATTTCAAATACAGTCCTAAAGGACACATTTATTTTTGTTTGAAGGTCCTTGTCCTGAAAATGAAGCATCATTTTGAATCCAGAAGAATTTACCAATTGTTTTCTAGTCACAAATATTTCCTTTGGGATAAGTTGGTTGAGAAGATGGTATATGTAGCTCATGTTCTTTGAGGAGACTGATTATTTTGATCTCTATGAGTCTGGACTAGTTTTTGGACAGATTCAGGTAGAGAGGCCCACATTCATTATCTCTAACTGCTTGATCAGTATTAACTCCTGGAGCACATCTATAATTAGGTTAGATGTACTTTATTATAGTGGTTTTATTCTTAGTTACAGTGATGGTTTTAGGGTGTGATATTGGGTGACTTACTTTGGAAGCTAGGTAGTTCAATACCATAAAGCATTGTTTTACCTCTTTTGCTATTTAATATTTAGATTATTGCTGGGGGTGGTTATCAGACATTTTGAGACTGTCATTAATATTCTGATGACATTCAGTTCAAATACAATAAGACTGTTAATTAGTGTCTTTAATGGCATGATATAGTGATAAGGGCAACAAAGCAATTCAGAAGTAACAGGTTCATACCTTGGGGCTGTTCTTAGACTTATAATTAAACCCAAGTGGTTTTAATTGCTAGGGTGCCTATTATCAGTAAGTTAGTTCTTACTACTGTCATTGATCATGGTTTTGGAGATTTACAAAGTGAACAAGCAATCCCATATTCTTGATTGTAAGTTCCGTTCCTGGGGGACCTTGGGAAAGATGTTGTTGAGTACTGCTCCTGGCTGGTGAACTCCTTTTTTGTTTTAATTAGCTACTTGGTTTAGTTATTTTAGCTCAAAGGAAGCCAAGGCCATTCGTCTGTTAGAATTTTAAAAGCTTTTTGCCTTTTGGATTACAGAAATGAACTGAACAAATTGAAGATAAGATAACAAATAATTTTAACAGGAGTTGCTTGGTGTCTTGCAGGGGAAACAGTCATTAAGGACTGATAAATGAAACAAAATGTTTTATCAGTATTTTTTTTTAAAAAAATCTCTTGTAGACATTTTAATCTATTTTAGCAGTCTGATTTTAATGTTAGAAAATAGACAAATTGCTCAGATTTTTACCAGATTTTGAGCTTAATACCTGTTTGCTATGATATCAAACACTCAGCAGGATAGAAAACTCAATCCAGTACTAGAGACTAAATCATCCAAAAGAAAAAGAGATGTGTCTATAGATTTCTTAATTGTTAGACATCAGTTCTTGCACACTGTTTCTGCCAGAAATTTCAGGTGCCTAACCTTAATCTTGTGCTGAAAAAAGCATCACCTTGAATGAAGAACCTTAATCTAGTGCCAGAAAAGGTAAGAAAGTTCAGTCCCTGGACCTGATATGTTCATCGACATTAAGTTTCTGCCTGTTATTACTGATGCAATTTTGAAATCACCGACTTTTGATTGGAAATATCTTACAATTGAAAAGCAGCTTTCATCCAATCAGAATTTTGATTTAGTGTTCTCTTATTTAAGAACTGTGAAATCAACAACATTTGTTCTACTCCTATAAAATCAGGCAAAGAGCATTCCATGGAAGAAAAAATAAAATTATAAAGAATATTGCCTTTCCAAAGTTTGGTACTAAAATAAATTTAAACAAGCTTTTTCATTTACCCTATGACAATAATAACCAACGTAAAATAAGCAAATCTGATAAGGCAATTGGAAAATGAGGAATAACATAGCAACTTTTCCATCTGGACAGACCTGTTACATTGGCATCCTTCAGTCTCAAGAGACTATGCTCTTGAAGTATTGTGCTCTGGAAAGAGGTCCTAAAACAGCATCTAGTGTGACTAAAAAAGCCAATTCAAGAGTGGCAATCCTTTCCACACTGAGGGCAGATACATTCTGTCCCCTGCCCAGCCCCCAGATTTCGCTGGTTCTGGAACTGCCTCTTTGCCTCAGCCTGCCGAAAAAATGTCTCTTCGAATTGGAGAAGGCCATGCTACGTCTTTAGCCTCCAAGCTGAACGATTGGAGGTCAAGGTTTCCCAGTTGTTAATGTCCATTCCCAGGGCCTTTAGGTCCTTCTTGCAGATATCCTTATATCGCAGCTGTGGTCTCCCTCTGAGGAGCTTTCCCTGCACTAATTCTCCATACAGGAAAGTTTTCTGAATCTGACCATCAGCCATTCTCATGACATGCCCCAGCCAGCGTAGACGTCACTATTTCAATAGTGTATACATGCTAGAAATTCCAGCACATTTCAAGACTACACTATTTGGAACTTTGTCCTGCCAGGTGATGCCAAGAATTCGTCGGAAACAGCACATATGAAAGGTGTTCAACTTTCTCTCTTGCCGTGCGTAAAGGGTCCAAGACTCACTGCAGTACAAGAGTGTGCTCAGGACGCAGGCTCTGTAGACCTGGATCTTTGTATCTTCCGTCAGCTTCTTATTAAGCCATACTCTCTTTGTAAGTCTGGAAAATGTAGTGGCTGCTTTACCAATACGTTTATTCAGCTCAGTATCTAAAGAGAGAGTCTCAGAGATAGTTGAGCCGAGGTACACAAAGTCATGGATGACCTCCAGTTCTTGTGCAGAGATTGTAAATACAGAGAGGTGAATCCACATCCTGACCCATAACTTGTGTTTTTTTCAGGCTGATTGTTAGTCCAAAGTCTTGGCAAGCCTTGCTAAAACTGTCCATAAGTTGTTGAAGGTCTTCAGCAGAGTGAGCAGTGACGGCATTATCATCAGCGAAGAAGAAATCCCGTAAGCATTTCAGCTGGACTTTAGACTTTGCTCTCAATCTAGAGAGATTAAAGAGTTTTCCATCTGATCTGGTCCGGAGGTAAATGCCCTCTGTTGCAGTTCCAAAAGCATGTTTCAGCATGACAGCAAAAAAGATTCCAAATAAAGTTGGCGCGAGGACACAGCCCTGCTTCAATCCACTTCGAATATCAAAAGAATCTGATGTTAAGCCATCAAAAACTACAGTGCTCTTCACTTCCTCATGAAAGGACCTGAGGATGTTGAGGAGATGAGGTGGACATCCAATCTTGGGGAGAATTTTATAAAGGCCTCCCTGCTAACCAAGTCAAAAGCCTTCGTAAGATCTATGAAGGCTACAAAAAATGGCTGTATTTGTTACCTGCATTTCTCCTGTAACTGTCTAAGGGAAAATACCATGTCCAGTAGTGGACCTGTTGGCTCGAAATCCACACTGTGATTCTGGATAGACTCTCTCTGCAAGCACCTGGAGCCTCTTCAGTACGACATGGGCAAGCAGCTTCCCTACAACATTAAGAAGAGAAATGCCACGGTAGTTGTTACAGTCACCCCTATTACCTTTGTTCTTGTACAGTGTGACAATATTTGCATCCTTCATGTCCTGTGGTACTCCACCTTCCCTCCAACAAAGACAGAAGATTTCATGCAGTTCAGTGGAGATGTTCTCTTTGCAGCACTTCAGAACTTTGGCAGGGATGTTATCTTTCTTGGGTGCCTTGCCAGAGGCAAGGGAATCCAGGGCCGTATTTTGTTCTTCTAAAGTTGGTTCACTGTCAAGCTCCTCCAAGACAGGCAGGCACTCAATGTTATTTAATGCTTCTTCAATTACCACATTTTTTCTGGAATATAACTCAGAGTAGTGCTGCACCCAGCGTGCCATCTGCTGTGTTCGGTCCTGGATAACCTCACCTGTAACAGACTTCAGAGGGACAGATTTCTTCTCTGTTGGACCTGCCATCATAGATCCCCTTGATGTTGCCTGTGTCAGCTGCTATCTGGATCCGAGAGCAAAGCTGCAGCCAGACCTGTGGAGGCATGAAAGGTGTATTTGACCCCCAAATTATTTAATATTTACTTTAATGATTTAGAATAATTTCTAACTTTGGTGAAGGGTAACTTTCCTTCACTTAGTCATAGAAGATTATGCTTGCTGTTCATTCAAGAATGGATCTCAAATAATATTTAACAGATTTTTTTTGAATATTGTAGGTACAATTTCTTTCAAATAAATTGAGACAAATCTAGAGTCTTGATCTTTTTTTTTTTTTTTTAATTTGATTTATATGCCGCCCTTCTCCGGAGACTCAGGGCGGCTTACAATGCTTTAAGCAATCTTTGACAGGAAATGTTGGTTCTGAATGGTAGAGCAGGCTAGATGCTTTTTGTATCATGGCTTAATGTTTCCCAATTCTCTGTCCTGGTCAATACACTATTGTTTTATTCTTTTGAAGCTAGAAGCCACCTTATTTGTGCTTCTGCCTTTTTTTCCTGTTCAGATGATGCTATCTTCCAGTTATAGTTAGTTTGGGAACATTTTTTGATTTAAATATATTTTTGCCTAAAGAAGGGCACTTGATTATTCAGAAACACATTCCTGGATAGGATAAATTTATCCAATTGGCTTTCAGTTGTATAGCACAAAGCTGACCTGACCACATTACCACTCAAATGTAGCTTATCATCAAAATAACTTCTGAGTAGACATAGTGTTGCAATTATTCAAAGACGAACTTTTCCTTTTTGATTCATAATTATCTGCCATGATCAAAAACATAGACCTTTTTGAAGAAACATTTATATTTAGCCAGTCACAGTAATATAGATCCATATGCCCAGTTTGACTTTAATCCAACTAACTTCACTTTTCAGTATCACATCAGGTACCACTTATGAATGGATCCACTGCAGAGTAAGTAAGCTATATGATCTCAAATGATCTTAGTGAGCTGGAACAATGAAAGTTTTGATGATGGTGATTTTTTACGTTTTAACTATTTAATTCTTTGCATTTGGTAGAGCTATGACAAACTGGAGTTTTGTTTTTTGTTTTTTACAAAAAATAACTTGCTGTATTTTTTAACCATTTAACTTCCAGACATTTATTCTAGGGTGGTTTAAAAAAAATAAAATCTTGTTTTATAAATAACTGAACTCAGAATAATATGCTACTGAAACTCCCAGGTTGCTTTAATCCTATTAGTAATAGGTGCACTGCATCATTTGCATATTTCTGTGTGCTTATTCGGTAGCTTCAGGAGATGTTGCTCATACTTATTTTGTCCATAAGAGAATTGATATACAAATTAAACGTCAGTGGATATCTGTCTTACTCCTCTTTGAGCTATACTCTTTTTTTTTTTTAACTAGAGTCACATACTATAGCAAACCACTATTCAGAATTTTCATAGAATACTTTGAGGTCTATTTAAATCATTCTCATTCCTAGACAGTGATAGTGTGGCTATAATTATTATTGTACAGTTAGACTTATATTTAAATTATATATGGAAATGTTCTTGTACTGAACCTGGTGTCTATAATGGGTGCAGAATGTGATTTCCATATATTAGGCTATACACATCTTACACTATTGTTGAAACAACTGCATGGGTGCTAATTAGCTATTGAACCAAATTCAAAATCTGGTGATGGCATATAACTTGGGGATCAGTGCATCTCTTTTTAAGATTGTCAGAAGAGGATCTCCTTGCATAATGTATGCCTAGAGGAACAGTGTTCTGTGTTAGTTATATATGGCCGAGGCTTCTCTGCAATAGGCATTGTTCTGAAATTGATCAGGAGCTACTATAACTTTTAGGCATCAGATAAAGACATACTATATAAATGCTACAATAATTATTGCTTCTTGCTTTTTTCTATACCTTTTTAATAGCAATATTAATTTTATATTCTTTTAATTGTATTATATTGTTGTATTTTAATTGTTATATTGTCAACTTTTCTGCAATTTAAAACAACAAAAGCAGTATGAGGGTATATTAAATAAATAAATTAGTGTGATTTATTTATAAAAATAGAATAAACATTGCTTTTCTGAAATATTATATGCATATATCGTTTGGGACTCATTAAGATAGCACCAGTGTAACCCATTCAAAAATCAGGTCAGCTATAACCTTTCCATCATTTCAAATCCAGGAGAAATATTACTCATCAAAGAAGCACTAAGCAGTGTCTCATAAACTGATATTTAACATTCAGGGTATTGTAGAATGGTGATTCCTTCCAAGAAATATAGGTAAGTCTTGTTCTGAAATTATTCTTAGTTTACTTTATTCTCTGCTTGCACATTCCAGATGAATGTAGAAACAGCATGCCAGCTTGTGAAGTTCAAAGATTTCATTTTTAAAGCGTGGAATTGGATATCAACATCTCTGACAGTGGGAACATTGTAGAAGCCTCATTAAAGCAAATAACACAGTGCCTTTAGTACAGCAAGAGCATAAATCATATCATGGAATGCTTTTCATGGAACTGAGACTTTTCAAGATCAGTCTATGCTAGTACCTAAATGTCAATGTAACCTCTGTATAATTCACATCAAAGAAAGGCTATTTTTCTACTTCTGTTATTTTAATGCGATTGCCTAATGAGACCATATCAAAAGCATAAAGCTACACGGCTAGGATCCAAATACAGTCATAAAATATAGCATTTTGAAAGCTCAATGAGCTTCACAGAGTGTATAATTCTAATGTCTGTTGCATTCACACCCTTAGGCACTTTCTTTTTCTTATGATTGCATCCTGTTAGCAAAAAGCTGACCCCCAGCAACAAGAAAAGCTCAGAAAAGGCTGCGTAACAATCCATGAATTTCAACTTCCTTAGAATTTTGCCTAGCAAGATACATGATTACTAAATTGATTTGTAGAAGAGAAAAAAATCTGGCAAATTAACAGCAAAAAAAAAAAAAAAACACCCCACAATCACCTCCTACTTGATTTACAGCGAAGGAGAACAAATTGTTTATTTTTATGTATGATGTTCAGCTCTTCTAACGCAGAATTAATGGCAACATTATTTCTATTAGTATTTCAAAGCTTTCCCTCTTCTATGTGTGAGAGGCATTGTGATGAGCAGGCTACAATTTATTATTCAAGACCGAGGTTCAAATTATAACAGTTAAAGAACTTATTGATGTTCTAAAGAAAAGAATTTTCTAAGGAATTATGAAATGAATAGGAGTTTCACTCAGACATCTTTGAACAAATTTCCAATGACAGCTTCTCATGGGTATCTATGTAAAAAGTTCTGCTATTAACTTCTGTATTTGGAATGCAAAATATTCCTAATGTAGAAGAATTTGCAAACCTTCCAACTTTAAATGTATCTTAAGAGAGTTCAAAAGTGCAACTGAAATTCTTAAAATCTGAATTATATCATTCTAACTTTTCAAGAAGGCTTGAATAAGATTTGTACTCAAAGGAGATATATACACATAGGCTATTTATAAATTATTGGAATTAAACTCCAGAAAAATGAAGAGTTTCCCTCTGCACAAATGTATATATGCAGGCTTTTTTTTTTTTTGGCAAATATTTTTAAGGAAAGAAATAAGACAAGATAGGCAAACACTACCTTTTGCAACATTTGAGAGAGTACACCCCTTCCCCTAGAAGTTAAAAATACTTAGAAATTTTAATTAGAAATTAAAAATTTTAATTAGAAAAGTTGGAAACTTTAAAACAGATTAACAGAGTTGGAAGGGACTTGTAGGTCATCTAGTCAAACCCCCCGCCCAAGCAGGAGACCCTACACCATTTCTGACAAATGGCAGTCCAATCTCTTCTTGAAAGTCTCAAGTGTTGAAGCTCCCACAACTTCCAATGGCAAGTTGTTCCATTGGTTGATCATTTTCACTGTCAATTTTTTTCCCCTTATTTTCAGGTTAAATCTCTCCTTGGTCAGTTTCCTTTCACTTTAAGTTAAGTCTTTAATTAAACCACCTGCACTTATGCAGATTACTATACAAATCACATTTTTCTGATTTCTGGGGTGTAGTCTGTGACAAAATGGACATCATATTTTAGGACAAAATATAAACAAATACGTTTCAGAAGAAATGTATACAATATATAATGTGCATTTTATAGAAATCAACATAAAACACAGAAAGGAAATCTAATCTCAAAGGAATTGAACTCCTCCTCTTGTGAAGGTTCTGACAAACCAGGTGGTGTTTACTGTAACAAAAAAAAACATCATTAGAGGTTCCATCCCCTTTCCTCCCCAGGAATTGAAGGCCAGATAGAGAAGGCCCACTATAGGCAAGTTATACATATTTTTCTGGTAGACATAAAACTTTTACAAGAATAGATTATATATTTGTAACACTGGAAATATTATCTAAAATAATGAGAGCAGACATAAAAATAATTAAAACATCTGATCATGCAATGGTAACTATGGATATGGAAATAGATTGTGATTATAAACAGGCAACTAGATGGAGAATGGATTTGAGGATTTTTAAAAATAAAGAGATTTTAGAAAAAATGGAAAGGGAATTAAAAGAAATATGGACCATAAATGAAGAGGGAGGTAGTAGTACAGGTGTAATATGGGATGCAATGAAAGCAGTAGTGTGAGGTTTAGGGATAAAATAATCTTATAATATAAAAAAAACAAAAAGAGAAATATATAAATGGTTGGAGGAGGAAATTAGGGAACTAGAGAGTAAATATATACAAAGTAGAAAGAACAGGATTATGTTAGAACTATCAGTTAAAAGAAAAGAGTTGCAAAATATTGAGATAGAACAGGTTAAAAAAAATCTAATATATTTAAACAGGAAATTTTATGAAAACAGTAATAAAAATTATAGAATGCTGGCTAGAGCCACACAAGCTAAAAAGGCAAAAAGCCTGATTGGAATAATAAAGAATGATAAGGGGGAAAGAAATATGATGAAAGAAAAATGTTTGATATTTCAGAAATTCTTTGAAAAGCTATATAAGGGGAATGACATAAATGTGAATGAAAGTCAAGCATATATAGAAAAGAATTTAAATTGTAAAATTCAAGAATACGATAAAGAAATAATGGAATCACAAACAGAAGAAAAGGAGATAGTGGAAGTTATTAATAAATTGAAATTAGGTAAGGCATCAGGGTTAGATGGGCTAGGCTTAGAATATTATAAAAATTTTAAAGGGCTATTGGTGCCAAAGATGAAGATAATGTTTAATAAAATAATGGAAGGGGAAAATAATCCATGTTCCTGGAAGCAATCCTTGATAATACTGATAGCAAAACTAGGTAAAGATCATACAAACCCAGGTTCATATAAACCAATATCCCTTATTAATCAGGACGCTAAGATTTTCACAGCAATATTGGCAAATAGATTGAATATATGTAGATAACATAGGTTATTATATAAAGAATCAAAAATTAAAGGCAGGTGTATTAGCATTAGATGTATTTAAGGCCTTTGGTTTTGTGGAATGGCCTACATTGAAGATATTAATAGAGAAGTTAGGTTTTGGGGAAAAAATTTAGGCAAGTGATAAATCAACTATATTCAGAGAATAAAGCAAGTATAACCGTAAATGATGGTGTTATAGAGACAATAACCTTAAACCGGGGAACAAGACAGGGTTGCCCTTTATCCCCAGTTTTATTTGCATTATTGATAGAGGTTTTGGCAAATGCAATTAGGGAAGACTCATTGATTGAAGGAATTGGTGTACAGAAGAAAACTAAAATAAATTTATTTGCAGATGATACATTATTAACATTTCAAAATCTTGTAATTATCATAGAGAGGATATATTTACACCTGAATTAATTTGGGAAATATAGTGGATTACAATAAATTGGGAAAAATCAGAAATGATGTTATGTAACCATACTAAAGAAGAAGTGGAAGTATTGAAAAGAAAATATAAACTAAAAATAGTAGATAGTGTTAAATATTTAGGTATTGACATCCCAAAAATATTCAAGAGTCAAAGAAAATAAATTATGAAAAGTTAAAGTAATATATAAAAGATAAAATATATAAATATGAGAAAGTAAAATTATCATGATTTGGAAGAATTGAAATGATAAAAATGAAAGTTTTACCAAAAATTAAAGTTTTGTTATAGATGATCCCAATTAAATTTTCGGATCAAGAATTAAAGCAAATACAGAGGTTGCTGGAGGTGTATTCTAATGGAGGTAAGAGAGCAAGAATAAATAAAGCATTATGGAATGAACCATTAAAAAAGGGTCGGTTGGGTTTCCAAATATTAGAAATTATTGGGTAGCTAATCAATTAAAGGTGGTCCCAAATATTATAGTAGCAACTAGAGATTTAATATGGAGGCATATAGAGCTGAAGGAATTAAGGGAAATAGGTGATCCTATAGAAACATATTGGTTTAAAAAGGATATTTAAAAAATTGCTAGGAGGATTCAAAATCCCTTTTTAAAAAATTTGATAGAATTATGGGATAAATGTAGATACCAACTAATGACAGGAATTTCTTCTTTAACACCGGTGGTGGAAATAGAGAAATCCCCTACGATTGGATTGAAAGAATGAATTAGTAAACTAAAAGAAAATCAGATATATAAATGGGAAGACTGGAAGAACAAGATAAAGAATATAACACAACTAAAGAATGTTTTAGCAGATACTAAATTAAATTGGTTGAATTTAATACAATTAGAGAAATGGATAAAAGTGGAAGAAAAATTTGAGGAGAAAGATAGACAGTTAACAAAATTTGAAATGATTATAAAAGAATGTGAGGTGAATGTAGAATATATAGGTAAAGGAAGAATTGGGAAAATATATATAATATTAACTGAATTAGAAGAGCAGGCAAAAGGTTTAAAATTAATTTGGGAATCAGATTTAGGAGAAATAAATGATAATGATTGAAAAAATATTTGGAATAGAAGAATATATAAGAATATGTCAGTTAGAGTTAAGGAAAATGGATATGAAGTGATATGGAGGTGGTACCTAACACCATGTAAAATTAAATCAAATAGATGGTAAATATACAAATATTTGTTGGAGATACAAGAAAGAGATTGGAACATACAAACATATGTGGTGGGATTGTGATAGTGCACAAAAAATATGGGACATGGTGTTTAGAGAAATTAGAGCACTTTTGAATGTAAATTTAGAATGTCACTGAGAATTGCATTACTGTTGCTGGTGGAAAAATGGGATATAACTGAAACAAAAAAAGGAATTGATTGTAAATTTGATAATGGCAGCTAGATTAGTGATGACTAAATATTGGGGACGAAATTGGGATATTCAAAGAAATGAGTGGTATAATGAAATTTGAAGTATGGCAACAAATGTCAAATTAACAACGGAAATTAAATTTAAAAAAGCAATTATATTGCTTTTCCAAGCAATTATAATGAAATATGGGGGGACTTTATAAAATCAGTGTTGGTGGAAGGCAAAGGGAATAAACCTACTCAAGAATATATGTTGTTTTGGAGGGGATAAGAACACAATTGAAATATATTGTATATCTTTTAGTTGTTATAGACGAAGAAATATAAGGGAAAAAAGGGTCTCGGGGGGGGTGCACTGTAATATTAGTTTTTTTTTTCCTTTTTCTTTCTTTCTTTCTTTTTTTGTATTTAGATGTATATGTATTATATTTGTAGTATTTGCATTTTTAAAAAAATTAATTTTTTTTTTTAAAATGTCATAATTGTGTTCTGGGGCCGTCAGGGATCTGGAAAACAAGACACATGGCAGAAGGCTGTTGTCTCCCACTCTTTCTTGTAAAAGAACAGCTCCAATGGCTACATCTGAAGAATCTGTTTGGACAATAAATCTCTTTAATGTGTCTGGGTCCTGAAGCAAGGCCTGGCAAGCAAAGCTGCTTTATCTCTTCAAATGCTGATTGATGTGTCCAAACAAATTTAACTCCTTTCTTAGTCAGTTGAATCAGTGGTTTGGCTTCATGAGCAAAACCTGGTATAAATTTTCCTATAGAAGTTAGCAAACCCTAGGAAGCATTGGACATATTTGTTCTGCAAGGGGCTTGCCAGTCTAGGACTGCTTGGACCTTCCAGGGGTCCATCTTTATGCCTTTTGTGGAAATATGGTAATCTAAGAAGTCTAGCTGTTGCAGGTCAAAGGAACGTTTTTTTGGCTTGGCAAAGGGATAGTTATCTCTTGGTCTACAGAAAACTGTGTGCATGTAGCCTATATGCTAAACCTTGTGTCACAAGTAAATGCCTTATTCTCCATTATGTAAATAGTACATGGACAGTGTGTGTCAGGGGTTAACTTATTCTTCACTTCTTAATGTATTCATACTTTACCACTCCCATACTTAGCTCCACCCATTGTATATATAAGGAGCTGCATACTTCCATTCTGCGCTTCTATCTGTGAATATTCAGTGAATATAGAATGCCTTATGTAAATAAACAGAGATATATTTGAATATCTGATTCTCAAATTATTTATTGAGTCTGATCCTGAAAATATCGTAACAATCTGGTAGCAGAGGATGGTTGAATAGACTCAATAAAAACTTAAACATGTCTAAAAGAGATAGGCCCAACACCAGGGCATACAGCAAAGAAATGGAAGCGGATCAAGAAATAATAGATGAGTCCACGAATGCAATTTCGAGAGAATCTGAAGAATACACCACAGAAGACGAAGAAATAATAAATGAAGATGATGACCAAGAAGAAAACGAAATAGAAAACAACGAACTCAGGTCAGAGATACTAAAACTTTTAAAAAGCCAAAAGAGCGATGAAAGTCTTGTCGCGAACCTCCAAGATATACTAAAAAACAACGGAGCAGCGAGAGAGAAGCACATCGCTACTGAAAAATCAAAAGACTCAAAAATAGTAAGTGATATGCCTACAGATAAAAATGCAGCGAAGAAGAAAACCAACAATCCCGCGCAAAATTTCGAATGGCAGCCATCTTGGTTCCAACAGACCCCTAAGATGAGCGAAGCAGAGCCAATCAGAATGCAGGATTCAAAATGTCTGGCGCGAAAAGCCTTACTCGATACAAAAAATGAAAGAGAAAAAATATATACCTCAGAAGAATCAGAAACAGAGAACGAAGAAGATTCAGTAGACATGCAAGTAAAGTCAGCAATGAAAACGCTTTTTGCTGCATTTGGACCGAAACTGAAGATTGCTAAAAAATCAACAAAAAAGCAAACAAGCAAACCAACGCCTCAAAATCTACCCGCTTCTATCCAGACGGTGAGAGAATCGACACCTGAACCCAGAGAGCCTTGCAGATACCACCCCACGCCGCAGACTAATCCAAGGACCAGCGCCTTCAGCAAAAGAAAACGAGCGCCCGCTATCACCAGGACTCCCAAGATCGAGCCGGAGACTGATTCATCGGAAGAAGAACAAAGCGAGGGAGCTGCAGCAGCGAGAACCTCTCTCGATGACTCCAAGAACGAAATGAACAACGCGCATGCGCAGGACTACGCAGACAACCCAGGAAGACATGGAATGCGGAGAGAATCATGCAGACTTGTAGCGAGCATCCCCACGCCGTTTTGCAACTTTAAACATTTACAAGACCACGGACTACCCCCGGTTGTAAGTAATGGACCCAACAACGTTGGGAATTTACCCAGTGACTTCCCAAAGCTGAGAGTAGATGGCATTAATTTGCAAGAATGGTATCAGCAGCTCCAGGTTGTCTTTATGAAAGAAAACTTACTGTTTTTTATTACTAACCCCCCAAAAAGACCTTGGACTCTAAAGTTAGATTGCCTACACCACAGAGCATTTTTCTTATTAATTTCTAGTGTGTCTCCTGCCATGTATCACAGTATTAAGCAAAATCTGACTGTCTCAGAAATTATTCAATGCATGTTTAATTTGTTTCACAGTGAAAGCGTAGCCACTACCACAAGAATGTCTAAAGATTTCTTCTCTTCTAGGATAAAGCCAGGGGTTACCATAAGTGAACATTTAATATCTTTAAACAAGATTAGAGCAGAACTGCACTTAAGGGGGGAGGTGATTTCAGATCAAACGATGAAAAGTGTTATCATCAACTCACTTGACCCATCATGGGATAATTATATGTCACACTTAGACACAATCAATCTAGGATACTTATCCATAGAAAGTCTATCCAATAAGTTAATAGCTGAAGACAATTCAAGGAGAAGTCGTTATAACAACCACATAGAGCACAAACAATATAAAAAGGTAGCATTTCAAGAAAGATATCATGAAACACTTAGATGCCACAATTGTGGGTCCAAAGAGCATAATAGGAGGGATTGTCCTAAAATTCTAAGAGAAAGACATAGATCAGAATATAGAAATAGGTACTACAACAGACAGTCTTCCATTGATAGACATAGGTATAGAAGTCCACCCAACTATAGAGAACATAGAGGGGGCAGAGATAATTCAAAGGATAGAAAATTTGGTTCACTGAATGGGCTAAATAAACATGACAACATTAACATACAACAACCAGAGAACAATAATTGGCTTATTGATTCTGGAGCAACTAATCACACTACAAATAATAAGAATATATTATCTTCATTTGTAGAAGATAAATTTGTAATCAAAGTAGCTAATCAAGAAAAGGTTCAAGTGATAGGTAGAGGGAATGTAACCTTACCTGGCCTAGGAAAAATAGAGGGGGTATTACTAATACCTGAAATTCCTCATAACATACTTAGTGCCATAAAACTAAGCAGAGACTCTGACATTAACGTTGTGTTCTCGAAAGGAAAAGCAACATTAGAGAGAAACAAAATAAATATAGGTACAGTAATAATCAAAGGAGGTCTACCTTACTTAATGACAAAGGAGGAATGGTTACACAACATTGATTCAAGTATGGAAAATGACAATGAGATAGATAATGGAGACAATAGTAATAGTGACAATGAGGAACGTAAAGTAACCCATAATCACAAAGATACACACAATAAAAAAAAACCTAAGATAGGTAAACCAATTCATGATGAGTGTGCTCATGTCTTACATAGGAAATTAGGACATGCCAGTTTTCCTGTAGTGCAAAAGATGACTGAACATGCAGAAGGTGTTAAAATAAAAAATTGTGAAAACTATTTGGAATGCTCAGTATGTAAATCTACAAAGCTCAAAACTAGTCCCAGACCTAGAAAATCAACAAGATCAACCAACAAAATTTTTGATTTGGTACATATGGATCTAGTTGGTCCTCTAACACCATCAATTACTTATAAAAAACGCTATTTTCTGACCATTGTGGATGATTATAGTCGTTATGGATTTGTTTACACATTAAAACATAAAGATGAAACATTTCAGAAATTTAAAGAATTTTACAAATGCATAGAGACACAACACAACATTAAAATAAAACAAATCATGACAGATAGGGGATGTGAATTCATGTCTAAAGAGTTCTCCCAATGGCTAAAAGATAAAGGAATGTTACATTACACATCTAGCCCTTTTTCTGCATTCCAGAACGGAGTGGCAGAGAGAAAGAACTCAACATTACAAACCATGATTAGATGCACATTAGAAGATGCTGGCTTAAGTAAACAATTCTGGTCAGAAGCCCTACAATATTCTAATTACACACAAAATAGAACTTGGTCCAGCATTGTAAATAAGACACCATATGAAGTAATGTATAATAGGAAACCAAAATTAGCACACATGCACATATTTGGAGTCACTGCAGACGTACACATACCTAAACAACTAAGGCGCAAAGGTGAGAATGTATCCAGAAGACTTAGATTCATGGGATACGAGACAGGTACAAAAGGATACAGATTTATCGATAATAACAATAAATTTATAGTTTCCAGAACAGCTGTGTTCCATGAACAGGCCAACTGGTCTAAAATACATCTTAATGAAATATTCCCAAACACCAACCCAGACACCAAACTCCAAGAAAAAAGGATTAGAGAAGAACACAGTAACAACATACATAAAAATAAAATCAAAACATGGACAAACAGTCAACATAAAATAAAGACAGATTCATTAACTAAAAAAGAAGCAAGGTATTTGCATGACAATGATAGTAAACCAGAAAAAGCAATCAGAAGTAGCAGAAATCAAATGCCAAACAAATATAAAGATTATGTAATGTATATGGATGGAGAATCATCAATACCTAACACATATGAGGAAGTGTTAAAACTTCCTCCTGAAGAAAAGAAAAAATGGGAAGCAGCCATGACTAAAGAGATGGATAGTTTACGAGGGCTAAATGTGTTCACATCTACAGTTGCACCAAAGGACAAAACCATCATTGGCACTAGATGGATATATAAAATTAAAAATTTAGAGGGAGGCAATACCCTATACAAAGCTAGATTAGTTGCACAAGGTTATGCACAGAAATATCCCGAGGATTATACAGACACATACTCCCCCACAGTGAGAACAGAGAGTGTCAAAACAGCTCTGGTTATAGCATCAGCACTCAACCTCGATGTGTTTCAATACGACATACAGACTGCGTATCTACACGCAAAATTAGATAAGGAAATATATGTAAGAGCACCTCACAGTCAATACACAAACAAAAATGAGACTTGGTTATTAAATAAAAGTTTATACGGGTTAAAACAATCTGGTAAACAATGGTATGATTGTTTGGTAAAAGTTCTTAAAACCATGAACTTCAATGCCACTACTGCTGACAATTGCTTCTTTGTTAAAAAAGAGAATGATTCCCTAGAATTTGTATTGATCTATGTGGATGACATTTTGTACATAGGTAAACATAAAGAAAGGAAAGAGGCATTTGTAGCAAAACTGAATGAGCATTTTTCATTGAAATCTTTGGGTAAGGTAAATAAGTATCTTGGTGTTCAAATAAGCAAAACCAGAAGGGGATTTAAACTTTCTCAAAGAGACAAAATCATAGAGCTCTTGAATAAATGTAATTTAAGTAACGCTAAGCCCTGTGACACTCCCATGCAAACTGATTTTTTGAAGAATACAGAAGAATCATCTCCTGAATTTAAAGATAATACATTTTACAGGTCAGTCATAGGTTCACTTCTTTATATCTCTAATTGGACTAGGCCTGATATTGCTTTACCTCTCAACTTATTGTCCAGACATGTCAGCAAACCATCACTATACCATTGGGAAGCTGTCAAAAGAATATTAAGATATTTAAAGAATAGTTTAGATTTCTGTTTATTGTTGGAACCTAATAATGTCAAGGAGCCCATCCTCACATGTTACGCCGATGCGGATTGGGCTGGAGATACCTCATGTAGAAAAAGCACATCTGGTTATATATTCTTTCTTAACGGTTGTCCAGTTTACTGGTATACTGGCAAACAAGATTTAGTAGCCACCTCGACAACAGAGGCAGAATATGTTTGTTTATCTAAGGCAGCAAATAATCTTGTATGGTTCAATGATTTACTTTCAGACATTTGGAAAAAACCCATTTTGCCTTTTATTATGTATGAAGATAACAAAGCTGCTATCGAAATATCTAGATCTGATGCCATTGGACAAAGGTCCAGGCATATAGATATAAAATTTAAACATGTGAGACAGTTATCTCAGGATGGATTTATCAAAGCAGTTCATTGCGAAACATCAGAGCAAATAGCTGACATATTAACAAAGCCTTTGCCGTCTAAGCAACATAAATACTTGACTTCCAAGTTACATGTCTTATATTGTTCTGAATCTGAATGTAATTGTTATAATATATCGAATCGGCATTTAGAGGGGGATTTGTCACAAGTAAATGCCTTATTCTCCATTATGTAAATAGTACATGGACAGTGTGTGTCAGGGGTTAACTTATTCTTCACTTCTTAATGTATTCATACTTTACCACTCCCATACTTAGCTCCACCCATTGTATATATAAGGAGCTGCATACTTCCATTCTGCGCTTCTATCTGTGAATATTCAGTGAATATAGAATGCCTTATGTAAATAAACAGAGATATATTTGAATATCTGATTCTCAAATTATTTATTGAGTCTGATCCTGAAAATATCGTAACACCTTGTTCTCAGAGTAGATCAAAATGACATTCAGCAAGAGACCTGAGAACACTTGGTCATGAATCTGGAAAATATGGCTCCTGCATTAATTAGTCCATATGCGGTCACTATGTGCTCAAATTTGCTTTATCTGTATCAAAGGCAATTAAGTATTCATGGCCTGCTTTGATCCTAATGCGGTTGTAAACACTGCAGAGGTAAAAAAATGAGTGCTTTCTGCAGTCTATCCAAGAGGTCTGGAATTAATGGCAGCGGATAATGGTCTGTTACTGTCTCTGATTTCAAAGCTTTATAATAATGGACCACTCTCAGTGGAGGTTCCCCACTATTGTTAGATTCACTGGATTCTTGTTTCTTGGATTCAAAGAAGGTGGGAACTGAGGCAGGAGACTTGGAAGTTTGTATGAATCTGTTTTGCAAATTAGAGTCCATATATTGTTTCAGAGTTTCAGACATTTGGTGGTGTTTCTTGGCAGGAATCTTGGCACCAGGGACTAGATTTATAGTGTAATCACAGACTCTGATTGTGTGTGGGGAGGACTGAAGCTTCTTTCTTTCCAAAAACATCAGCAAAATCTGTACATTTACTTGACAGATTTGGAATCTTTCTATTAGCTTTGGGGGGATTTTGGAGGTGAGAAAGATTGATGGATATACAAAGCAGTGGACTGGTTCTTCCACTTAATTGTGGGATCGAGGTATTGTAACCAGGTGGTTCCCAGTACCAGTGGAAGATTGATGTGGTCATCCATGTAAAGGGTTAATGTTTCTGGATCTTGATTTATTGTCAAGTGTAAAGGCACTGTGGCATGAGTGACCAGGCCTACTTTTAAAATTTTGCCATCAATAGTTATTACTGGCAATAGAGACTTTGGAGAATGTGGAGATTTTAAATTTCTGGACTGTGGCTAGGCTTATAAAGTTGGAGGTTGCTTCAGAATCTATCAAAACAGGGAAGGTGGTTTCCGAGGAAGAGTCAGGATAGAATAAAATTTTATTAAGTGTGGAAATAATTGAGGTTCATTTAGCGCTTGGTGGACCTCCTGTGAGCTTGTAGAAAAGGGGCCATTCCCGGGGCCTCCACCTGCATGCCCGCTTGCCCTTTGCCTCAAGCTTTGGCTTCCACAGGGCCTCTGGGTGGGAGACCTGAGAAAAATGCCTCCCATAAGGGTCGCCCGCTTGCTTACTTACTGGCTGGGCTGGCGTGGAAGCAGCATGTCCCCTTGTTGCGGGCTGGATGGGGGACCTGAGGTGGAGTGGAGATCGAGCAGGCGGCAGCCCAGAGCAGGCCAAAAGGCAGCTCTTTGGCTGAGCGCAGCAAGCCTGAAGCAAATTATCCTCCCCCACCATTAGCCTTACCTTTCAATCCATGAAGCTTGCACTGTTCTCACAGCAGCAGCCCATGCTCTGCCGAAGCGTGCAGGCCAGCGTGCAGGTGAGGGAGGGGCAGCTGGCAGAGTGGTGATATGGTCAGCATAGCATCATGGTCCCTAGTCATCCCCCCCCACAGACAAGTGTGTGGGTTGGCAGGTGGGCAAGGGAGGGGTGGCTAGCAGAGGAGCAATGTGGGCAGCATAGTATTGTGCTCCCTGGTCACCCCACCTGCTGGCAGACGAGGCCCAGCAGCTGTGGAGAATCTGGGTGGGGGTGAGATGCGAGCTGGGGGGGAGCTGAACAGTGAGGGCTCAGCCCTGGCTGGCTCACCTTCCCCTCTGCCTCCAGCCATGGGAGGAAGGTAAAGTCACAGCCAGTCGGGAAAGCCAAATCGCTGCCTAGCCCAGAGCTGCCAGTGGGGTGGGCGAGGCTGCAGCGCACACCCCGTTTGACGTTCCCAGCCCTTTGTTTGTAAATCTCCCCAAAAGAGGGAGGGGAGGAAGTCCCACCCCTGGCCCCTTTGTTGGACCTGGGAGCCTTACCTGCCAGCCTTTCCGAGCAATGTGGGACCATTCCCCAGGAGACTGGCCAGGAGCGACAGGGGGGCTCAGGCTAAAGAAGCTGGCTGGCTCGCAAGGCGGTGGTGGCCACTGGACCAGTTCTGGGATTGCTGTTTGCGATGAGGCCAGGCCTGGATACGGAGGGCGGCCCTTGTCTGGGCAGCTCCAAAATTAAATGCTTCCTTTTCTTGCAAGTATGTACAAACATCATTAAAGGGAGAAATGATGAGTGAAGGAGAAGGGAAGTTCTATAACCAGAAAAACTGAGAATGAAAACAACGTATTCCAGTTAAATTAGAAGTGGTTCTTTGTGAAGGATCTGTGAAAGTTTTGGAATTTTGCAATAAAGCCCAAGGGAAAAAAAATAAAGCAGAAATATTTAATTAAAAGAGAAGAGAAAAAATGGTAAGTCATTCATTAACTGACTGCTTTGAAAATGCCTTTCAAATGTGTTTTCATTTACAATAGATTGGAAATATTTGCTTGACTATATGCTTTAATGTTCAAAAATCTTTATCAGTATAAGCAGAGATGTTTTCTTCAAGCTTTAGTGCATTTCGCAAAAATCATTATGAATCCCACTGTAGAACATCATTTCTCACCCAAAATGCAATTTAATGGAGGGTAAAGTAAGTTTTTACACTTAGGCAAGAAAAAAACCAAATGCACAGGTGGTTCAACTGGAAGTAACTGCGAGATGGATCTGTGAGATGGAAACTTATCAAACAGATCCAACCTAGAAATAAGAAGAAATTTTCTGACAGTGAGAACAATTAATC
The DNA here is from genome assembly GCF_029215685.1 of Pituophis catenifer annectens. Classification (NCBI taxonomy): domain Eukaryota; kingdom Metazoa; phylum Chordata; class Lepidosauria; order Squamata; family Colubridae; genus Pituophis; species Pituophis catenifer. Next base: position 32,032,579 of record NW_027256888.1, read on the forward strand.
AGAGGAATGGGATGCCTTCAGAAGTTGTGGTTATACAATCACTGGAGGTTTTTAAGGAGAAATTTGTCCATAATAGGGTCTCAGGCTTGAGCAGGGGTTGGACTAGAAAACCTCTAAGATCCCTTTCAACTCTGTTATTCTTTATAAATCTCTCCATTCAGTTCTACCAAGAGAATGGTGATAAACAATACTTAGAAATATACATCAGGTCTTCTGTTAGCAAAATCTCATCTTATTGGCTAATATCAAGGAGAAGATGATTTTGAAAAAGCTTCCTCTCTCATCATCACATGCAAGATGAGGTAAGGACTGGCTGGGAGGGGAGGGGAAAGAAGAGGCCACCCAATGTGAGTGATATTGAGTTGGCCACGCCCACCCAGTCACATGCCCACTCAGTCATGCCCACCCAGCAATCATTAGAGCAGAGAACCAGCTGTTAAATTATTTGAATCCTACCACTGTCTATATCCCATTTAGGAGACAGTGTTTCTACACTGAATAGTTTGGACTTAGTTTAGACTCAGTTTTCCCTTTTCCAACTATATGAAAGAGAAAGTTCAATATTTAAGATATTTTTTGTTCTCCAGCTGTTGTTAGATTTGCATATGGCGGTTATGCTGAGAAGCTCATTTGCACTGCAGCTAATGTGCCAATTGCAGTCTTTTGACACCATTATGTACCTTTGGAAAAATCCATCTTTTTTACTGTAGGGGGCTGGGTTTGGTGTTATCCTTGAAAAGTATTCAGAAGCTGCAATTTGTAGAAAACAGGCTGATAACAAGTTCATAACACCTGTGCAAAAAGATCTATATTGTCTGTCACTTGAATATTGGACATAATTTAAAGTATTGTTATACATCTTTAAATCATTAAAATGATTAATTTCTGAGTATTTGAGATAATGTGTTTTCCATTAGTTACTTAAGGCAGGCGAGATCTTTTCAAAATGACTTCTCTGCCAAAGGTTTAGATGTCCGGTACATTGGAGAAAATCTTCTGATGTACAATTTCCCAGGCTATAGAATGTTTTTCCCAGGGATGTGTGTTTGAGCCCCCAGTTTCTTAGTATTTCACAAAAATGCATTTCTTTGAAGCTTTTAAATTTTTAATATTTTAATGATATTTATTTTAGTGATAATGATATTGATATTATGTTTGCTATTTTGTATTTTGTTCTTACTTACATTACTTATTTTAATATAATTAAAGTATAGTAATAAAACTGTCCACATTTTAAAACTCACAAACTAGAAAGATATCAGTAAGATAAGATTGAATTTGATTGTGTTACATTGATTTGCACCCAGAATTTTATGCAATTCTATATACAGTGATTAATATTTGATGTTTTCTGAAATATAGAATTTAAATAAATTGAAATAAAATGTAGTATGTTTGGTGCAGGTATATTTATTAAATAAATCAATGAACAAGGGTATGTAAATCTGTTAAAATGTCTAAAAAGTTTATATAGTAGCAAAACCAAGTTGATCTGAAATATGTGATTACAGCAAAGAAAAATCAATAATAGTAAATTTTGCATACTTACCTCATAGTAAGCCTCACTGAGCACAATGCAACCAAATTCTAATTATATTTATACTGAATAGCAATCCATATTAATTGAATATATAATTCAATACTATATTCAACCAATACAAAGGTTACTCTGAGTTCAAACTAAGGTAAACCCTGTATCCTCCTCTCTCTTTCTTATACATAAACAACTGTATATTTGAGAGGCAGTTATTTTTTTTATAATTTGATTTATATGCCACCCTTCTCCAGAGACTCAGGGCAGCTTACAATGCACTAAGCAATAGCCTTCATTCTTTTGTATATTTATACAGAGTCTGCTTATTGCCCCCACAACTGGGTCCTCAATTTACCTACCTTAGAAAGGATGGAAGGCTGAGTCAACCTTGAGCCTTGGCAAGATTTGAACCTGCAGTAATTGCAGGCAGCTGTTCTTAATAACAGGGTGCTTTAGACCACTGTACTACCAAGGCTCTTGATAGTAGATTTGATCTTTTTTCTAAAAAAAAAAATCCTCAAATTTAGATTTAATCAATATTGTTTGAGTTACTGTATTAATTAATAAAACAATCCTATTGGTTTGGGGAAATAATTATCTATCTGCAACTCTTTTTAACTGTTCAATTTTAATTTGTTTTTTAAAAGGGGGTGTTTTAATTAGTATGGGCCAAATTTGTTTAATATGTTTTTAATTGTTTTTTAAATTTTATATTGTATGTGTTTTATCTTTGGCTGTTCACCGCCCTGAGTCCTTCAGGAGAAGTGCGGTATATAAATCCAAACTAAACTAAACTAAACTAAACTAAACTAAACTAAACTAAACTAAACTAAACTAAACTAAACTAAACTAAACAACCACCAAATGCAAAAGTCAACTAAATCTATGCTAAAAGTACATATGTTAGGAAAGGACCAACATATTCCATATTCAGCAAATCTGCAGCATTTGCTTTTTTTGGTATTATCACTGGGGACCAAGAATGTCATATAACCGTGATGGCGAACCATATCACCTGGCACGCCAGCTCAGCTCTCAGCCTCTCTAGGAGACTCTGGAGGGTGGGGACAGCAAAAAAATCACTTCCTGTCTAACCGAAAGTTGAAAAACGGGCCCTTTCGGGCCTCCGGAGGACCTCTGAGGGGATGGGGAAGGCTGTTTTCGCCCTCCCCAGATGCATAGAGAGGATCTGGACCCAGGTGAGAAAGAAAAATGGGCCTACTGGGCCATCACGTGCCAGGAGCAGGGGTCGTGTGCGCATGCGCGGGGCGGGGCACATTGAATTATGGGTGTGGGCACACACACACATGAACCTCCCCCCCTTCCTGGCACACGATTGCAAAAAGGTTAGCCATCACTATCATATACCTAGAAGAAAAGCTGCGAGAGCACATTTTATTCATCTGTATACTCTCTCTCCTTCCAACTTGGAAATCTTTCTTTCCAAGAATTCATAGATACTAAATTTTACTCTCCTTATTGATCTTTGTTTCAAATTTGAAGTAAATGTCCCATAACAACATACACCTTTTCTTGTTCAAGCTGGAGAGGGGGAAGTGCTTATATAATAATCAGTAAAATGCTAATTGGATAAACATTAGGATTGTATTAAAAATGTACATTATGGTCAATGTTGCAGAAATATAATGATGACCATACTCATTAAGTGCAGTCCAAGGCCTTTAAACTTAAAAAGAACCTAGGCTTAATAAATGCTGGATAGTGTATATTCTATCCTAAGTCTCTTAATAGAAATACCCTTCTGTTATTTCAATTTTTACATCTCTTTTTAAAAGAACATTATCTACAATGGTTGTAAAAAGTCCACACACACTTATTAAAATGCCACGTTTTGAAACCAGACCAAGATTTATCACTTCAGAATTTTTTCCACCTTTAATATAACATATCAGCTGTACAAATCAATTGAAAAACAAATTGAAGTCTCTTAGGGGAAAATAAAAATATACAATGTGGTTGTATATGCACACTCTTAAGCTGATACTTTGGTGAAGCACCTTTTGATTTTATGACAGCATTCTTTTGTGGTAGAAGCCTATCAGCTGGCACAACTTTGACCACTATTCCTTGGAAAAGTACTCCAAATCTATCAGATTGCAAGGACATGTCCTGTCCACATCCCTTTTCAAGTTACCTCATAGATGTTCAACTTGATTCAGGTCTGAACTCTGGCTGGGCCATTCCAAAATTTTTATTTTCTTCTAGTGAAGCTATTCTCTTGTCAATTTGGAAATATGGTTTGGCTCACTATAATGAAAGATGAAATTCTTTTTCATCTTCAGCATTTTAGCAGAGACCTGAAGGTTGTGCCAAAATTACTGATATTTGGAACTGTTCATAATTCCCTCTACCTTGACTAAAGCCTCAGTTCCACTGAAGTCTCAGTTGCAGCCTAAAGCAAAATGCTATCACCACCATACTTCACTATGGGCATGTACTTTTGGTGATCCATAGTGTTTTTGTGCCAAACGTATCTTTTGGAATTATGGCTAAAAGTTCAACCTTGGTCTCATCAGACTATAGCAGACTTTTCTATATGTTTTTGTGATATTTAACGTAGGTTTTGCAAAATGCAGCTGGGCTTGGATGTTTTTCTTTGTAAGAAAAGGCTTCTGTCTTGTCACCCTATCCTACAGCTCAGACTTATGAAGAATAGAGATTTTTTTCGCACCTAGTACATAATCAGTACTTGTCAGAAAATCCTACAGCTTTAATTTTGTTGTATACCTCTTGCTAGCCTCTTTTGTTTTTCCATCAATGTTGGAGGGACATCCAGTTCTTGGTAATGTCATTCCTGCATATTTCTCCACTTGTTGATGACTGACTTCATTGTGTTCCATGGTATATCTAATGCCTTGGAAATTGCTTTGTACCTGTCTCCTGACTGATACCTTTCAACAATGAGATCCCTTTGATACCTTGTAAATTCTTTGCAGACCATGGATTTTGCTATAATTCAAAGTCTTTATTGTTATTGTACATCATGTATACAACAAAATTGGTTTAAACTCTACTGGTGCAGTCCACTATAAGAAGCAACTGAGTAAATATCAGAAAACAATTACCAGCACAGATGAGCTTTATATGGACTTGATTTCTGTAATTGCTGGCAAGTGTGCATTGACTACTATTTAACATCAATTTGAATGTGATTGGTTAATTCTGAACAGTCACATCCCTATTTATAAGAAGGTATGCACACTTATGCAACTATGCTATTGTACTGTTTTACAATATTATTTTTTCAATTGAATTGTACAGCTTATATGTTATATTAAAGGCAAAAACAAATTGAAGTAATTTATCTTGGTCTGATTTTTTTACATATCAAAACCGAGCATTTTAACAGGGGTGTATAAATTTTCAGCTGTACACAGATCAACTGTACGGATATGAAGGAAGGTTGCAATTATGGGGCACATCTACAGAAGTTCCATTAACCCAATCAGAACATTAATAAACAACAAGATGTAATTACTTGCCTTGCAAACTACTATAAATGTTTAGTTTAGTCATGAGGTGTAATGTTTTGGAAAAGCCAGGCTTTTTCATACAAAGTTTTATATACAGAGCAAAGTCTTGTTCAGATTTTCTAAACATAAATCATTTGTACCCCACCTTTGAATATGATTCATGGGAAATTAAGGTCCTCTGAAAAAAATAAACCTCAATCTTTTAATGAGGAAGTTCAGATAGTTCTGAAAACCATCCATATTTTGCTGTGAACTCAAAATTGAGAATGTTGGCAGTAGTAAAATGCAGGTGCTTTATAACAATGTCTTCTAATATGGCCATCATCATATTAATTAGATGTATTGTAAAATACCTCATTCAAACATTTTGTACTGATTTAGTTTATATCAAATTTTCATTGATTGAACTGATTTTCAGTTATGCTAATTACCTGGGATTTTTCTTCAAATACTTTTTTTCATCTACCCCCACTTGCCTATCTTCTTCCCTCATTTATGCCCTTTTGGTCACTTGTACCCTGCCTTCTAAGGTTGCAAAGAGTCTCACAACTGTGCACCGCTGGGTTGCTTGCCATGCTTGCCATGCCTAAGAAGATTCAGCGTTCCAGTATACTCCAGCAAGTGCCAGCAAGCATTTGTTCAATCAATTTTCTTCTCTCCCAGTTTCCCATATCAGCCTTTCACTTTTTTGACCCAGTCCTGAAGAAATCTTGGTGCTGGGATAAAGAAGCATTGAAAAGAAATAAAATCCTATAACAATATTTGATTGAATTAATGATTAAGATTGTTATAAATAAAAAGAAGGGATATAAAGTTGGCTTACTTGATCAGGACTAAAATAAGACATCCATTTTAAAGTTCTGTTAACCCTTTATGGGTTTTTTTGTTGACAACAAAATTTAAAAGTTGATGTTTCATGGCTTTGCTTATAGATACCACGTTTTCCCGAAAATAAGACCCAACCGGAAAATAAGCCCTAGCATGATTTTCCAGGATGCTTGTAATATAAGCTTCCAGTATGCCACCCCTCCTCGCTGGGATGCGGGACCAACCACCTGGTTCCGCCCCAGGCGCCTGATGGACCCAGAGAGGTTCCAGGTGGAACTGGGACGATACCTCTCTCTCTCTCCCATGCCCTGGCTGCGACCCTGGTGGATGCCTGGGATAAGGTGGCCGCCGGGGCTTTCGACCGGGTCATGGCTTTGTGGCCTCTGACTCGACGCAAATCCCGGTTGGCTCCGTGGTTTATGGGGGAGCTCCGGGAGATGAATCGCCGTAGGAGAGGCCTAGAGAGCTGTTGGAGAGCCAGCCGTTCCAAATCTGACCATGTACAGTTAAAGTCGTTTACATGATCTTACCTAGTGGAGATGGCAGCAGCGAAGCGTCGTTACTTCTCCACCCTCATCGCGTCCACAGATAATCGTCCGGCTGGCCTGTTTAGGGTGTCCTGCTCCCTCTTGAATCAGAGGGAGGGAGAAGATCCTCTGCAGGGATGAGCCAAGGAGTTTAGTCAGCATCTGCTGGACAAGATCGCTCAGATTCGGGATGGCTTGTACTCTGACTGGACAGGGTCAGACGGTGGGGAGGCGGCGGGTCTTGTCATTTAGGAGGAGTTCGATCCTGTCACCCCGGAGGAAATGGACAGGATCATGGGGAAACTGAATGCGACCATGTGTATATTGGACCTGTGCCCCTCCTGGCTGGTTTATTCAGCTCGGGAGGTGTCACGTGACTGGATCCAGGCAGTGATAACTGCTTCATTGGGTGAGGGAAGCTTTCCTGCCGCCTTGGAGGAGACGGTGGTTAGGCCCCTCCTCAAGAAACCTGCCTTGGATCCAGCTGTCTTGAATAACTTCTGTCCGGTCTCCAACCTTCGCTTTCTTGCAAAGGTTGTTGAGAGCATGGTGGCGCGTCAGTTCCCGGTGGCCCTGGATGAAGCGGAATACCTTGATCCATACCATTCGGGTTTCAGGCCTAGCTACAGCACAGAGACAGCATTGGTCATGCTGGTGGATGATATCTGGAGGGCTCGGGACAGAGGTTACTCCTCTGTTCTGGTCCTATTAGATCTTTCGGTGGATTTCGATACCATCGACCATGGTATCTTGCTGCGACATCTCGAGGGGTTAGGGGTGGGAGGTATTGTTTTGCGGTGGTTCTCCTCTTACCTCTCAGGTCATACGCAAGCGGTGTTGGCACGGGAGCAGAGGTCGGCCATGAGGCTCCTCACTTGTGGGGTGCCCCAGGGGTCGGTCCTCTCGCCTCTTCTGTTCAACATTTATATGAAGCCGCTAGGTGAGATCATCTGTGGTTTCGGGGTGAGGTATTATCAGTACGCTGATGATACCCAGCTTTTTATATCCACCCCGAACCAGCCCAGTGATGCTCTTGACGTGATGTCCCAGTGCCTGGAGGTGGTACGGGTCTGGATGGGGAGGAACAGGCTTCGGCTCAACCCTGCCAAGACCGAGTGCTATGGATACCGGCATCCTGGTCCAATCTAGAGGTTCCATCTTTGTCTATAGGGGGTGAGTTGTTACCCCCAGTAGACAGGGCATGCAACTTGGGTGTCCTCCTGGGTTCACGGTTGAGTTTAGAAGATCATATAACAGCCGTGACCAGGAGGGCGTTTGCCCAGGTTCACCTGGTGCGCCAGTTGCACCCTTATTTGGATCAGGATGCTCTACGCACAGTTACTCATGCGCTAGTTGCCTCCCGTATTGACTACTGCAATGCTCTCTACCTAGGGCTGCCCTTGATGACCATTTGTAGACTCCAGCTGGTACAGAATGCAGCCGCACGGGTCATGATGGGTGGTTCCTGATATGCCCATGTTACACTCTCCTGCGCGGCTTGCATTGGTTGCTGGTTGCCCTCTGGGTGAGATTCAAGGTGCTGGTGATGACCTTCATGGCTTAGGCCCAGGATATTTGTAAGACTATCTGCAACCAGCAACAGCTCCCCATTGCCCGGGGCATTCTCACAGGGAGGGCCTACTCAGGGTGCCATCGGCTAGACAGTGTCGACTGGCGACCCCTAGAGGTAGAGCTTTCTCTGTGGGTGCTCCCACCCTCTGGAATCAACTTTCTCTGGGGCTCCGGTTGGCCCCTGACCTCTGCACCTGCCGCTGCAACTTAAAGACATGGTTGTTCAACCTAGACTGGGGAGGTTAACATGTATTTTAATACGTTTTATTGGATATTTTATTGTTGTGAGTCCTATGGAGATAGGGAGGCATATAAATAAAATTAAATAAATAAATAAATAAGCCCTACCCCCAAAATAAGCCCCAGTTAAGACTGTCAACCAGATGGGCTCATTTAGTACCATATTTTCCCCAAAATAAGACCTGACCTAAAATTGAGGAAAATAAGCCTTTTGAAGCAAAAATTAATTTAAGACCCACTTATTTTCGGAGAAATACTGGGTAAGAGATAGGATATGGGATTTGTTTCATCTATTCACTTTAGAGCAGTGAAAAGTTGCTAAATTAATTTATCTTTCTTGTGATGAAAACTGAAAGTAACTTCTTTATATATTTATTTTTCTTTATTCTTACTTTTGTCTTTTTTCTTGAACTTTTTAGTCATTGTTTTTATTCTTGTCTCTCTCTCTAAATTTAGTTGCCAAATATAGGTTATAAGATTATTGAAAAATGTAATGGTTAAAATTTTCACTTAAAGGATTTGAAATTGGTCATGGCGAGCAAGATTAAAAAGAAATATTGATAATGGTGCAAATTTAAATTTTGTTCCTTTTGAAATCTGATGCTTATAAAAATATATGTCTGAATGAAAGAATTTGTTTAGAAATGTGCAAAATTCTTCACATAAAATTTATGAATATTATTTTGACTCTTTCTAATTCTTGAGATGTTTCGCTTATAGAATAATTCAGTTTCTGGTATCAATGGCTTTTCATTTGGAATTCTAGGTTTCTATCTTATAAAAGAAACTTAGAGGGTTTTTTTTAAAGTTCTTAAGACTGAAATTCAATTCTCAAATTTCACAAAACAGAACGTGATCAATTTGACAATATTTTGAGTTACATTAAGATTTACATAAAACATAGCAAGACTTGATACATACATAGAAAAGCTATGATGTGAAAAACATTTTTATTAAGCTTTCCAGTAATAAAGTATATTTTCAAAAATGAAAAACTTGGTATACTGGTATCCATTATAGCAAAAAGAAAATGAAAAAGAAACTTAGAATTATAACATGAAGAACTTTCTGAAGAATCTCCAGGGAAAACTTTAGCAAAATCTCAAAAAGAAGAAAATATTGAAATATCCCCCACCTCCAACACAACTTCTCAAACAGGTGATATTTAAGAGGACAGCAAAGAGACCAGACTTATAAAATATTAAATAAAATATTTCCTTCTGAGACAGAAAGAGAAATTGAGATGCATAGGAAAAAACAGTACACGTAAAAGAAAACTCAAGTTCAGGGACTCTGAGAACATGCAATAAATAACACTCTCTAAGGAACTGAACCCAAAAAATCATGCAGAAGCTGAACCACTCATTGTATATGCTTCTGAAAGCTACCTCTTCTAACAATCAGAACAAGAACAAAGTAAAAGAAAAAATGCATTAAACATCTTCCAGACTGAATATAGTCAAAATGAAAAAAATCTCAGACCTGTATTTTAGAGTTTCTTTCAAGTGTTTTTAAAGGAACTTGCTTTTACTCATAAGAGGAAGAGTGGAGGTGAAGTATTTGCCTCTTCCTTCCTTCCTATTATCAGATTCTTTGCCCGTCATACATAGAGACTGATTGTGTGCAATGGAAACTTCTTTCCATGAGATTCTCCAAATTGCATACCATGCTTATTTTGCTGGAGGGCCCCCCTTATATCAAAGAGGCTTCACACTGAAGGCAAACATCTTCTACATATGGCAAAAATGAGAATTATAACAACGGAAACAAACATAGGACATTTTTATCTCTCCCAATCCACTATTGTGTATTGATGTTCCATACTTTAAGGATGTTGGATAGGGTTATTAATGAAGGATTGGTGGCATCACCTATTAGATCTTGAACTTTTCACTTTGAGGAAGACATTCTGATTCACCAAAATGTTAAATGTATTCCATTTTGTAAGAGTTGATTTTTAACTTGGTTCATTTAAGCTATATTTATTGCTGAATTCTATTTGGAAAACATTAAAAGCTACTAGGCTTTAAGTATGTATGTATGTATGTATGTATGTATGTATGTATGTATGTATGTATGTTCCTGAGTTATGACAACTTGAACTGAGATAACTGTCACAGTCCTGTTTGCTATTATGAAAGGTAGTTAAACGGGAAGCAGCAGGAGTCCAAGGTAAAGCATATGGCAGTGGTGATAGGGGGATGGGGAAGATCCTGGGAGACCTGGCATAGGCTGCAGGGAGAAGGGTGCTATGACGTAGCATAAGCTCAGGAAGGATAGGGGAAGGAAAACATGGTGCATGCAAGCAAAGGGGGGGGAAGGAGGATCTAGTGTGTATGAGCGAAGGAGGAAAGATGATGTGGTATACATGAACAAAGCGGAAAGAAAGTCATGGTATGTGCAAGCAAAGAGAGAAAGGAAGGTGTGGTGCACATGAGCAAAAAAGGGAAAGAGGGTGCAGTGCATGTGAATGATTCGATAGGATGGAACGGAGACTTACCAAGTAACCTTCCCTGCTGGCTTTTCCATAGACTTTGCTTGTGGGAAGCTGGCAAGAAAGGTTGCAAATGATAATCATATGACCACAGGATGCTTCAACTGGTGGCCAAACATCTGAATTTTGTTAATGTGGCTATGGAGTCACTGCAACAGCTGAAACTTTGAGGACCAGTTATAAGACATTTTGTTCAGTACAGTTGTAACATTGGTCACTGAATGAAAGAATGATAAGGAAGTACTACCTGTAGTTTCAAATGTCAGGCATTTTTCTATCTAGCATGTTATATGCTTAGCTAAATGATGAAACCATTAACAACTCAGAATGAGGTTAATATCCATTCAATCAGTATTTATTCACTCTTGAATTAGTTTTTTGATGCTTTGGATATAATTGTTCATTTAAATGAATTGTTGATTCAATGAAGAATGCTGGTTGTGGTTGTGGAGTCAAATAGTTCAGAGTGAACTGCTGCTGTCATGATTCAAATGCTGGTCTTGTGGGAGAATATCTGCTTCTGTGCTGGATAATGATAAATAACTCCAGGGAATACAGAGAATAAAAATGTTTATTAAAAACTTAATAACTTTTCAAAACCCATTTCTTAAAAACATGTTTATACCTAATTGCCTTTATGTTAATTAGCACTTATTTGGTATTATTGGTATTAATCTAGAAGGTGTAAACATGTATTTTATATTAACACTACTATTTGGTTGGTATGTAGTAGTAGAATGGTGTTTCATATAATAAAATTATTTTTAAAAATGTATTGGAGAAGAGTTTTAAGTATTCTGCATATTAGAAGTAATTGTAAGTTCTCAGAAAAACATACATAAGTACACACACACCCACACAATGTTAAATTTGTGCTTGTTATTGAACGGTTAAGAAGATATATTTGGCTCCACCATGAAGTGGATTTGTGTAACTACAACTAATTTTACACCAAATAATTTTGTGCTTTAAACTTAAATTTTAAAATATCATTCCCTTCCCAATGTCTTTTTAATATCCAAATTGTGATATATGGTCATTTCTTTAAATGAAATATTTATTTACATAAAATTACTAAAATTCTATATATATAAAAAAATCTGAAAATGTCATTTAAATATGAATATGCTTTTAACATGTTCCAAAGATGCTTTTTCAAGAGGCAACTGGACTTTCTGGTTTTGCTTTGAAGATGTTATGTGCCATGTGTTTACAACATAGGAGAACAAATCCATCAGGACTAGATTCAGCAGTCCATCTGGATTTAAAAGACAAAGGCCACTCTTTTGAAGACAGCAAAATCCACATTTTGGACAGAGTTTAATCAAAGCACCATCCCAATTGGAGATGCCTCCCAGTCAAACCCCTCCAGGTGCAGGACAAGATGTCCTTGACTCTCTGAGAAAGGAATATTATTATGATTATATATCACCCCTGCTCCATACAATCCTCCCTCCCAGTTTCCCACAGCAGTAAATGTGGCAAGCCTAAAGGCCCAATGCAAAGTTGGTTCCAGGCCTGACAGGTCGCACCCCCTCATCAGAAGATCATGTCCTGCATCGAGAGTAACACGGGATTAATTCAAAAGGCTAACCACATCTCCCACACTCTCAGGGCAACCCTTGGGCTTAACAGGGTATTTATCATAGAACTGTTTTACTAGCCTGTCTGCTTTCACATCCCATCTTTTAACTCAAGTAGCTTCAGACAAAGGTTACCCTTTCCAATGAATGAAATATTGCAATCAACCTTATATAATCTAGAGTCTAAAATCTTTTTAGCTTTGTAATGAGTTTCCCCTTCCACCACCATAGGTTTGGGTTGAGCCTGCAGTCTTAATCTAGACCCTACGGCTGGCTTCAGCAGACTACAGTGAAAAACAGGAAGCACTTTCCCTAGAATGTGGGGGAGCTTAAGATGAACTGTCACTGGATTAATTACTTTCACTATTGGGAATGGACCTAAAAACGTAGGTCCCAGCTTTTTTTTTTTTTTCTCATTAGAATCAGCTATTTATTCTCTAACGTATACAAAATATTGAGCTATATGATTAATGATTTCTAGTGTCCACACAGGTGCTTAAAAATCATATCAAAGTAATACCAGATTAAGAAATTCAGAAAGTTTATTCTTTCCAAAATTATTAATCACAAGCCTTTTTGCATGTAAAGTGCACTATACCACACAGACACACACAAACATGTGTGTGTATGTGTGTGCATATAGTAAGATATGATAGTATGTTTTTTTTATTTGTTTAAAAGTATAAACAAGACAAAATGAGTAATAACAAAACATACAAGACATGTAAACAAAGAGTTTGAGTATACATTTTGTCAAAGGTATCACAACTGTAATACATGTTCTTATTTGTATTTTGACTCTTCCTTGTTTGGTCTTACTCATCTATCTATCTTTATGGTTCACTGTTAGCTTATGTTCGTGATTTACGTTCCTGTTTGTGTGACTCCAATTGCTCCCTATTCTTTTTTCTTTTTTCTATTTTCTAACCAAGTGTACCACTTTTCCCATACTAGATAGTAGTCATGTTCTTTTTTATCTTGTAGTTCCTTTGTGAGTCTGTCCATTTCTGCACATTCCAATTCTCTAATTGATGAGTTTTTATTGGTGAGCCATATTCCTTCTTTGTTTTTTGTATATCTAATTGGTCTTCTAATTCTTTTTCTTGTTGATTAGTAAGATTTTTTGTTAGTATCTTTGTTTCTTGTTTATTGATTTTGAGTCCCGCTACACTCCCGTATTTTTCTATTTTGTCTAATAATTTAGTGCCAGTTGTTATCGGTTGTTCTATGTCATCGGCGAAGGCTTGGAGTTTGTATTCGTCCCCTTTGATTTTCAGACCTTTTATTTCTTTATCTCTTCTGATCTCTTTTAAGAGAATTTCTAAGGCTAATATGAATAACAGGGGGGACAGAAGGCACCCATCTCACTCCTCTTGATATTGGAAATTGGAAATTGTTCCGTCAAGTCACCATTTATTATTATTTTTGCTGTTTGGGAGGAGTAAATTTTCTTTATCATGTTTATGAATTTGTTGCCAAATTTCATAGCTTCCAATTGCAATACAAGAAATTTCCAATTTAGGTTGTCGAATGCCTTTTGTGCATCTAAAAAAATTAGGGCCGCTTGTTTATCTGAGTTTATTTCATAATATTCTAATACGTCCATTATTAATCTCATATTGTTTTTTATCTGTCTCTTTGGGATGAAGCCATTTTGATCGGAATGAATGTATTCGTTAATTATTTTCTTGAGTCGTTCTGTGATAATCAATGTAAATAATTTGTAGTCCACATTTAAAAGTGATATCGGTCTGTAATTTTTAATATGCGTGTGGTCTGTCTCTTCTTTTGGTATTTATTTATTTTATTTTTATTTTTATTTTATTGAATTTATATACCGCCCTACTCCCGAAGGACTCAGCGTGGTGAACAGCCATAGAATAAAACATATAAATACAAAATTTAAAATAAAATAAAACAAATTAAATAATTTGGCTGAACAAATTTAAAACCCCAATAATTTAAAAACAAATTTAAAATTTCCATTTAAAAAGGGGAGAGACTTAGGTCAGGCCAGCTTGATGAAATAAGAAAGTCTTGAGCGCGTGACGGAAGGTACGCAGATCCGGGATCCTCCGTATCTCCGGGGGAGCTCGTTCCAGATAGTAGGTGCCCCCACAGAGAAGGCTCTCCCCCTGGGGGCCGCTAGTCGACATTGTTTGGCCGACGGCACCCGGAGGAGCCCCTCTCTATGGGAGCGTACTGGTCGATGGGAGGCTATTGGTGGTAGCAGGCGGTCCTGTAGATAACCAGGTCTTAAGCCATGGAGTGCTCTGAAGGTGATAACCAAAACCTTGAAGCGCACTCAGAAGACCACCGGGAGCCAGTGCAGCTCACGCAGGAGAGGTGTTACATAGGAGCGCCACGTCATTCCCATCACCACCTGCGTGGCTGCACTCTGCGCCAGTTGGAGCCTCCGAGTGCTCCTCAAGGGGAGCCCCATGTAGAGAGCGTTACAATAGTAGCACAATAGTACAATAGTACAATAGTTGTACAATAGTACAACACCTCCCAGACGGGAGGTGACGAGGGCATGAGTGACCGTGCGTAATGAGTCCCGATCCAGAAAGGGATGCAACTGGCGAATCAGGCGAACCTGATGAAAAATCCTCCCGGTCGCGGCTGTCAAGTGCTCTTCTAAAGACAGCTGTGAATCCAGGAGGACGCCCAAGTTGCGAGCCCTCTCCGTGGGGGCCAATGATTCGCCCCCAATAGTCAGTGATGGCGTCAACTGACTATATCGGGACGTCGGAAACCACAGCCACTTGGTCTTGGATGGGTTGAGCCTGAGCCTGTTCCTCCCCATCCAGATCCGTACGGCCTCCAGGCACCGGGAAATCACTTCAAGGGCATTGTTGGGGTGGTCTGGGGTGGAGATGTACATACTGGTGGTACTCCACCCCAAAACCACAGATGATCTCGCCCAGCGGCTTTACATAAATGTTGAACAAAAGGGGCGAGAGGACCGATCCTTGTGGTACCCCACATATAAGGGGCCTCGGGGTCGACCTCTGCCCGCCTGTCAACACAGACTGCGACCGGTCGGAGAGAAAGGAGGGGAACCACCATAGTACGGTGCCTCCCACCCCTAACTCTTCCAACCGGTGCAGCATGATACCATGGTCGATGGTATCAAAAGCCGCTGAGAGATCTAACAGGATCAGGACAGAGGAGCACCCCCTGTCCCGAGCCCTCCAGAGATCATCCACCAATGCGACCAATGCCATTTCCATGCTGTACCCAGGCCTGAAGCCCGACTGGAACGGATCTAGATACGTCGTTTCATCTAGGTACTGGGGGGGCTGTCGCACAACCACACTCTCAACAACCTTTGCCACAAAGCGAAGGTTGGAGACTGGACGATAATTAACCAATACTGCCAGTCCAGGGAAGGCTTCTTGAGGAAAGGTCTCACCACCGCCTCTTTCAAGGCGGCAGGAAAGACACCCTCGCCCAATGAAGCATTTATAATCCCCTGGAGCCAGCCTTGCGTCACCTCCCGGGAAGCCAGCACTAACCAGGAGGGGCACAGGTCCAACAAACATGTGGTCGTGTTCAGTCTACCCAGAATCCTGTCCACATCCTCAGGGGTCACAGGATCAAACTCATTCCAGATAACATTCTCAGGACCTGCCTCCGTCATCCCCACTGGATCTACCCAGTCAGAGTCCAGATCTTCCCGAATCTGAGTGATTTTGTCATACAGATACTGAACAAAATCCTCGGCTCTTCCCTCCAAGGGGTCCTCCCGCGCTTCCTGGTGGAGCAGGGAGCGGGTCACCCTAAACAGGGAGGCCGGGCAATTATCTGATGACGCAATAAGAGCAGCAAAATGGGTACATTTTGCTGCTTTTATCGCCACTAGGTAATTCTTAATATAAGATCTTACCAGTGTCTGGTCAGATTCAGCACGACTGGCCCTCCAACTACTCTCTAGGCGTCTTTTCCGGCGCTTCATCTCCCTTAGCTCCTCGGTGAACCAAGGAGCCAGGTGAGGTCGGCACTGGGTCAGAGGCTGCAAAGGCACGACTCGATCCAGAGCTCCAGCAGCCGCCCTATCCCAGGCGGCCACTAGGTCTCCAGTTGAGGCATGAGCCAGAACATTGGCCCAAGCTCCATCTGGAACCTGTCAGGTTCCATCAGGCGCCTGGGGCGGTACCATCTTGTCGGCTCCGCCTCCCTGCGGCGGGGTGCAGCAGTTCGAAAGTCAAGGTGAAGGAGAGTGTGATCCAACCATGACAAGGGCTCGATGACTATATCCCCATCTCGAGATCACTCAGCCACTGTCCAGAGACAAAATCCAAGTCCAGCGTGTTTCCACCCGCGTGTGTAGGGCCATGAATTAACTGAGTTAGGTCCATAGCCATCATGGAAGCCATGAACTCCCGAGCCGCCTCAGACACCTCACCCACGGACGGCAGGTTGAAATCCCCCATGACCATAAGTCTGGGGGTATCAACCGTCACCGCGGCGATAACGTTGAGAAGCTCGGGCAGGGAGCCAGATACGTGATCAGCAAACCCATCTGAACCCCATGACCCCACTTCACAAGGAGAGACTCACAGCCGGCTGTCTGAGGGACAGTGGCCTCCCTCGGCCTAGGGCCTTCTCTAATAACAACCGCTACTCCCCCACCCCTCCCCTGTGACCTCGGCTGATGGAATGCGTGGAAGCCTAGTGGGCACATTTCTACCAGAGGGACCCCTTCCTCCGGGCCCAACCAGGTCTCCATAATACCCGCCAGGTCCGCTCCCCCCTCCTGAATAAGATCACAAATGAGGGGGGCTTTATTTATTACAGACATGGCGTTGCACAACATCAGTCGCAGGCCTGGGCCCTGAGAGTCTGTGCAACCTGGAGAATGAGTGGTGCCTTGGGGGCCGGAGCACGCCACTGCTCGAAGACAGCAGGCACGTGCTCCCTTAACATGATATGGCCCCCTGCTCCCGCCATATCTACTCCTCCCACTCACAGTACCGATGGTAAAAACACAATCTGGACAAGCTCGACCCCCCCATCACCCCCGGATCCCCCACCCCCCCTGCCGCACGTCATGGCCAGGGTATCAGTGTAATGATGGCCTCTGTCCAGGAATTAGGAATTATAGCTTCCAGAAGTGCACCATTCAGGACTTCAAGTAAAATTTCATCTACTACGTGTTGGCAAGATTTGTAAAACTCTGCAGGTATACCATCCGGTCCCAGGGTTTAATTTGTTTTTTGTTTTTTCCTAGCCTCTGTTAGTTCTGTCATCGTAATTGGTCTGTCCAATAGGTCCCTATGTGTTTCTTCTAGTTCTTTGATATCAGCTTCATTTAAATATTGTTTGATGTCTTCTTCTGAGGACTCTTCCTGTTCATATAGTTTTTGGAAAAATGTTTTTGCTATGTTCTTTTTATCCTTGTTCCTATAATATATCTCTCTGTGTCGTCCTGTAATTGATATATTGTCCTTCTCTCTTTTTCTTTCTTCAATTTGTATGCCAACCATCGTCCTGTCTTATTCGCGTATTCAAAATGGTTTTGTTTTATTGATTTGATTTTCCTGGCTATTTCTGTTTGTGTGATCAGATTTATTTTGTGTTTTGTCAAGTTTATTTTTTCTTTGATCCTTTTGTTTTGAGGTTCATTCTGTAGCTCAGATTCATATTTTTAAAGATCTTTCAATAAATTGTATTTCTTCTGTTGTTTTTCCTTGTTTTTCTTTACCAAGTATGCTATTGTCAGGCCTCTTATATAGGTTTTCACCATGTCCCATACGTTCTGGAGGGAAGTTTGCTCTTTAATATTAATCTCAAAAAGTATTTTCATTTCTTTTTCTATCATTTGTATATAGTCTTTGTCTTTCAAAATCTCAGTGTTCATCATCCATCTCTTCTTCTTCCGATAGCCTTTCCAGATTATTTTTACCGGACTGTGGTCTGCCCAAATATTTGTCATTATTTCTATTTCTTCTAACTCTTTCCTAAGATCTGTAGTCATCCAGGCTATATCTATTCTGGACCAGGATGAGTGTGGATTGGAGTAAAAGGTATACTGTTTTTTTTTCTTTATTTATTTCCCTCCAGGCGTCCTGGTGGCATAGTTCTTGCGCCATTTCCTTAAAAGTATCTGGAAGGGTCTATTTCCTAGTTTTATTTTTCTTGGTACTCCAATAGTCTTTTTCCATGTCTGAGATTGCATTGAAGTCACCTATAATACAAATGTTTTCATAGTCCAGATCTTTTACTTTGTTGTGTATGTTTTTGAAGAAGGCCGTTGATTATCATTTGGCGCGTAAATCGAAATCAATAATATTGTTTTTAATTCCGTTTGTAATTCAATCATTAAAACTCTTCCCTCCTCGTCTGCATATACCTGTTTTGATTTTAAGTGTTTCCTAATGTAAACTGCAATGCCTCTTTTCTTTTGTTCTGCTAGTGAAGTGTAAAGATTTCCTAATCTTGTATTTTCTAATATCTGTTGGTGTTGTTTTTTGATACGGACTTCCTGTAGGTTTATTATATCCATCTCCAATTTTTGTAATTTGGTAAATATCTGGGTTCTTTTAGTTGGGGCATTTAACCCATTTATATTAATCGAAATCATGTTTATTTCCTGTTCCATTTTTCTTCCTATTTATTTGTTGTCTTTAGTTTCCTTGTGTTTCTTGTTATTCTTTGTGTTTTTCCCCTTGCTCCTTCTTTCTCCATTCTTTCTTTCTCCAGTCTTCTCTTTTCCTCTTGTTCCTCTTCTATTTCTTCTATGGGTTGTTCCTCTTGGCTCTTATTCTCCGGTTCTTCTCTGGGTTCTTGATTTTCTTCCAGGACAAAGTGTTGGTCAAAGAATTCCTGGGCTCCTTCCAGACTATCTATCTTAAATTTCTTGTCCTGCCACGAGATTAGGATGCCCTCTGGTAACAGCCAACGGAACATCACTTTGTGTTTGTTTAGTTGTGTTGTGAGGAAACTAGTTTTTCCTCTGGTCCCTTACACGTCTCGGGATTTGTTTCAGTGTTATTATTTCTTTCCCTTTGTAGAAGATTGCGTCCTCTCTCATTTTTCTATATATCTCCTCTTTTATAGTTTTCTTTGTGAATCGGACGTGCACTTCCTTTGGCAGTTTGTTCCTGCGTGCGTAGTTGGTATGCACCCTGTAAACTTCATTGATCTCCCTTCGTATGCCATCTTTATCTCTCTGTGTTGTTTCAGCGAAGATCTCCGTCTTAGTCTCTCCCAAATCTTCCTCTTTGGTTTCTGTTATATTCTGGAACCTTAAATAGAATGATGCCTTTTCCATTTCCAAGTAGGTAAGTGAGTCTTCGAGCTCTCGATTACTTGCTATCTGTTGTTGTTCCAGCATTTCTACTTTCTTGACCGTCTGTTCCATTTTGAGTTCTGTCTTTTGAATCCTTTGTTCGTTTTTGGCAATGTTTTGCTGGATCCTTTCTATCTTGTCATCCATTTTCTTTATGTTATCATTTATCTTTCCCACATCGGATTTCAAATCATCATGATTTCTTTTTGTCTCCTCATGGTTATTAGCAATCGTTTCCTGGGTCTTATTCATTGACTCCTGTATCATTGCCAAGATTGACTGAATATTTTGTATGCTGGAGATAGAGCCCGTCTTTTCTTTTTCTGTTCCAAGCATGGTTTCTATAGATCTCTGTTGGGCAGGGATGCTGTAAGGGAGGCTTGGTTTGAAATTATTTTCATATTTGCCTTAGTTATGGTGGTTGTTCCGGTACTTGTCATCTTAACTCTTTTTTGTAGGTTCTCCCAAAATTTCATGCACTAGACCACTCTTATTGTATTTCATATTGTATTTATGATAGTATTTTATCAGTAGTAGTATCTAGAGTCTATGGTCTATATGGTGTAGATCTTCAAAATAAAGTTTAATCTTATTGGATTATAAATTACTTCTATAAATGTCCTTAACACTCTAGTAATTAATAATTAATTAAATATATAAATATGTATTCAAGTAAGAGAGAGGAAAAATAGGGTGAAGGAGGTGGGGGAAAAACTTAGAATTCTAGCACTTCATTAAATCTTAATATAGTTAATACAATATAATAATCAGTAATATCGATTAATGTCAATATAATAGTATAGTAATAAGTATAATAATCACTCTATCAAATCAAAACTGTCAAGTACAATCTCACTACGATAGATATATAAGAAATTAAATATTATTTAAATTGATATCCACTTAAACTATTAGTTTCTAATTAGCTCTTAATTAATTATACATATAGTAGATTAGAGATCAGTTAATCAAATGTCTCACAATCAACAAGCATTAATAAATGAATATACTGTTTTTCAGGAGTTAATCAGGGGTATATATATATAT
This sequence comes from Pituophis catenifer annectens, assembly GCF_029215685.1. Taxonomy (NCBI): domain Eukaryota; kingdom Metazoa; phylum Chordata; class Lepidosauria; order Squamata; family Colubridae; genus Pituophis; species Pituophis catenifer. The sequence goes on from NW_027256888.1 coordinate 32,053,192, forward strand.
ATATATATATATATATATATATATATATATATATATATATATATATATATATATGATTATTTTGCACTTAATATACAGTTCTCTTTCACTCTTACATATGGAGTTCTTGTGTCCAAGTTGTTATATATTATAGTCTTTAATATCTCTCTCTCCGGAAGTATCCAATAACCAAAAGTTCAACTGTCCAAAGTTCAGCACTTTAAAGTATTTTAAAATAGCCCGTTTGTCGTTATCAGTTAAATAGTTTTTGTATTAACTTCTCAGTTACTTTCCACTTGCCAGTCTGTTGTGCCGCTCTCACTCACTCTCCCGGTTTCAATGGCCTCTGTCACTTTCACTCTCACTCACCGTTTCGCTGTCTTCCTATTAAATAGTCTTTGGATACTTCCGTCTAGTTTGCTATGGCTCTCTGATCAAGTTCAAAAAAAACCTCCTTCTTCTCCATTGAATCCAAATCTGGAGTCTGGTCAATTGCCACGTAAATCCCTTTGAAATCTCTCGTTTCAAAGCAGTCTCTCTTTTTCGTGCAGTCACCGCCTGTCAAATCTTCTTCCGCCCTTGTCGTTTTTTGTTGCTGCTCTCTCTGGCTGCTATTCCGCCATCTTCTAGGGTCTCAAATTCGCTGCTCTCCACTCTCTGCTTCGTTTATCGCTGTGCTTCGATTACTCCTCTTATTATCTCAATCCACTTTCAATTTAAACTGGATACAGTTGCGATCTCTCGGTTTGATCTTCTCTTCCTCCTGTGCGGTTTCAGCGCTTCAGGCCAGCCATAAAGTCTGGTTTTTTCCCATCTGGAATTAGGAGGTTACTCCTGAACCTTCAAATTGGTTGCCTTCCCCCCTTAGGTCTTTGGAGTTTCCTCCTTTTTCTATTGATCTCTCCAAGATCAAAAGTGCTTGAAACGGCTTCCTAAGTGGGAATCTTAGAGTTTCAAGAACAGAGCCCTGTTCTCTAGCTTCAAACCTGCTGACGTCGCTGCCGGAAGTCCACATAGGTCCCAGCTTTTTACTAGGCAGCTTTAGTCTTATGTATTTGGTTGATAGATAAACCCGATCTCCCACATGAAAGGGAAGTTGAAGAGATCGGTGTTTATCTGCTTGCTTTTTATATACTTCAGCTGCGTCTGCAAATGCCTTTTAGAATTCTTCCAGCCCTTTCTCAGTGACTCTATCCACTCGGTCTAGGGTTTGGAGGAGGGGGGTTCTCTGGGCAGTTCGGGCATCGGTACAAAATCCATGCTGCTGGTAAACTGGAAGGGGGTTAATCCGGTGCTACTGTGCATGGCGTTGTTGAAAGCCACTTCTGCAAATGGCAGCAGTTCTCTTGTTGGTAATCCACATAGCATCTTATATACTGTTCCACCATTGCATTTGCTCATTCTACAGCTTCATTCGTACTCGGATGGAAAGCTGAACTAAGTCCTTGTGTGGATCCGACTGATCTCAGCAACTCTCTCCAAAATTTAGCTGTGAATTGGACTCCTCGGTCTGAGATGACCCAGTGGGGTATTCCATGCAGTTGGTAAATCTGTTTGATAAACATCTTCACTAGATTTTCCACTGATGGCATTCCCAAACAGACTGTAAAGTGGGCTTGTTTTGAAAATAAGTCGATTGCTGTCCAAATGACTGTATTCTTCCCACTCTCTTGGAACTCGACTATAAAGTCCATTGCAATTTCCTCCCAAGGTCTGCTGGAGCTAGCTACTTGCTGGAGGAGCCCAGGAGGTTTTCCTGGTCTCATCTTCATGGCAGCACAGGTGGCACAGCTTTTCACATAGTCTGCTACATCAGCTTTCATTTTTGGCCACCAAAATTGCCCCCTGGCTAAGTGTAGGTTTTTCAAGAATCCAAAATGGCCGGCCAGTCGGGAGTCATGGCTGCGCTGTAGCACTTCCAGTCTCAAGCTAGGGGAGGTGTCAGGTTTCGATGTCATCTCAAATAAATGCAGGTTGAAGTGCTGACAGGAGGCATATAGTTTTGATCCTTTCCAAGCCAGTCCATCCCTCATGGTCAAGATGTTTCTATTATCTATGAGCCATGGGTCAGTTGGAAGTGCTGTTTTCAGTGCCACTGTTAGCTTGTCCTACCCAGGATTGGGTTGTCACCCGGCTTAGCCCCTAGTGATGCCTTGTGTGGCTGATTGCAAGGGGGAAATGATGGCGTGGATGACTTCTTCCCAGCATCTATCTAATTGGGGCTTCTCGATAGGGCATCTGCTAGTAGGTTTTTCCTGCTGGGATGTACTTGTTCTGACCTAGGCTTCCTGATATAGTAAAAAGCACACAATTAGTCCCAAAACCCGTTTTTAAAATTTTAATGGCTGTGAATTCCTTTCATTTACAGCATATGCTGAATTACCAAGAGTTTATAAATAGTCCAACAGAAACCTGCCACAGTCCTTCAGCTAAGGCTGGTAAACACCCACCTTTATCTTCTTTGACACGCTGCAAAAGACCTAATTGGCAATTATCTTGGCAAGGCCACACGGAAACACAGTCAAAAACGGAGCTTCAAAGTACAAACCGACACCATCCACAACGTTGCTTTCTGCAAAGGCCCACATGCCTTTGCTCTTCCTTATTGTCTTATGGGAGGAGCCAATCATCTCCAAGCCTTACTCCCAAGTTGTTCCTTTTGTTTTAACTGTTCTTGCCTTCTGGCAGTTCTGTGCATGCATGCACTAGAAACAGGCTCCCCTGTTCCTCTGCTTCTCTGATGTCCAACTCTGGAGGCTCCGGAGTCCACACATAACTACCAGATGGCCCCGGCCCCATCTCTGCCTCCGATGCAGAGTCCTTGTCCGAGCCTTCCCCAGACTCCAGGACTGGTCCATGTTCCTCCCCAGCTTTCTCACTGTCCAACTGTGCTGCCAGCTCCGCAGGCTGTTGGTGGACCACAACAGTACTTCAACTCGAATTTAAACCATCTGAAGTATTGTGCCCAGCGGATTTGTTTGGGAGATAGTTTTCTGGGGTTTTTTTAGAGCTTCAAGGTTTTTGTGATCAGTCCAGACTTCAAAGGGCACTTTATCTCCTTCCAGGAAATGCCTCCAGGAGAGTAGGACCCAGCAAACTGTGTAGGCTTCTTTCTTCCAAATGGCCCACCTCCTCTATGTGTCGGTGAGTTCTTAGACATGTAGGCACAGGGTAGGAGCTGTCCTTGTGGATTCTTCTGTAGGAGCATGGCTGCCACGGCTACATCGCTGGCATCCACTTGGATGATGAACTGTCATTCTGGGTCCGACTGCTGGAGAATTGGCTCCTCGGCAAAGAGTCATTTTAATTTCTCAAACGCTCTTTGGCAGTCCATTGACCAGGCAAGTAGTTGACTTGACTGTGGTGTTGCAGAGGAGACCCAATTTTTAACAGTTCTGTTAGGGGCAAGGAAATTTCTGTGAATACTTGTATAAATTGCCTGTAAAAGTTTGCAAACCCCCAGGAAGGTTTGCGGGTGCATGGGGGCTGCCAGTCTAGCACAGTTTTCACTTTTCCTGGGTCCATTTCCACCCCTTCACTGAATATTCAGTAGGCGACATAATCTAGGGAGGTTTGATAGAAGTCACATTTTGACAGCTTTGCATAGAGCTTTGTGGCGAGCAGTTTTTTCAGTACCTGCTGCACTAGCTTTACACGCTCAAGAGTTTCGCTGAATGTAAGAATGTCATCTAGGTAAACTAGGACCCCTTTGAGTACATGCTCATGTAGCACTTTATTTATTAACTGCATGAAGACCAAACGGCATGACTTTGAATTGGAAGCTGCCAAGCGGACAGTTAAAGGCTGTCTTCCATTCATCTCCTTCTTTGAGTCTTATGCGATAGTAGGCTTCTCTCAAGTCTGGTTTGATGAACACCTTGCCCTTGGCTAAGTGGTTTAGCATGTCCTTCATGAGGTGGAGGGGGTAGGTGTTCTCCAAGTACACAGCATTAATGTCATGAAAATCAACGCAAAGCTTCATCCCCCCCCCATCTTTTTTCTCTTTAAATAGTACTGGGACCACCACTTTGGATTTTGTGGGCTGGATAAAGCATTTATACTTACATTTATAAATTTAAATTTATATTTAAAGGTATTTATGAAAATGTAACAAAGAATCATAAGGAGATGATTGATTGTTCAAAGATAAAGATGTGGGTGTAGAAGATCCTCAACAAATGGTGGGAAAAGATGAACATAATATTCAGAAGACAGATGACAAATTTGAAGGAGTGGTAGAGGAGACGAATCAAAATAAATTACAAGAAGACAAAAACACTGAAGAGACAGTAACAATAAGTACGATACTTTTCAGAGTATAAGACACTCTTCCCCCCCAAAAAAAGTTGGTAGAAATGTCTGTGTGTCTTATACAGGAAATGTTGCTGAAGCCCCACCCACCCACCGGCCCCCACCCTTCAGCCTCTGCCTCCCAGCAATTTACCTCCTTGCAGCAAACAGCGTGGTCAGCTTCAGCAAAGCCTGAGTTAGCACGAGCAGCTGATTGGCAGTTGGATCAGCCTCCCGGAATACCCCCTATCAGTTGTTCCAGACTGCAGGGGATCGCCGCCACCCATCAGCACCATTACCGCCCATCGGTGCTGTCACTTATCACCGCCTCCACCCGCTCCATTTTCAGCCTCCTTGCATCCCATTTTCAGCCTCCACAGGTCCCATTTTTGGTCTGTTCCAGGCGGCGGAGATAGGCGGTGGCAATCCCTACTACCTGGAACAGCCCGAAAATGGGATGCACAGAGGCCAAGAATGGGATGCATGGAGGCCAAAAATGGGGCACACGGAGACAGTGCTAGGTGACAGCAGCAGTGGGCAGCAACGGCAACGATGGGCGGCAGTGATCCCTGAAGCCTGGAACAGTTGAAGAGGTATTCTGGGAGGCAGATCCAATCACCAATCAGCTGCTTGTGCTAAATCAGGGTGTGCTGAAGCTGACCACACTGTTTTCTGTTTGCTGTAAGGAGGCAAATTGCTGAGAGCAGAAAAAGAGGCAGTTTTTCTTGTTTTCCTCCCCAAAAGCTAGTGTGTCATATACTTCAAAGTGCCTTATAGTCCGAAAAATACAGCACTAAGAATCAAATAAATAATTCAATTTATAATAGAATGGAGGAAAAAAAGGAAAATCTTCCAAAAATAATTAAAGGGTTATGGAGGGGTATGCAAATCATGCAGCAGAAGGAGACAAAGGGTAAGGCAGAGGGAACATTCAATTTGTGCAAAAATGTTAGAAAGAAATATAGGATCCCGAGAGAAATATAAAAAAGTTACCAAAAAGTCAATAAATGATGAAATTCTAAAAAGGCTAAGAGATGGTGGATAGAGATAAAGTAACTTGCAATATGGTGATTTTATTAAAAACTAATAGAAACAAGTAGAAAGTATAAATTGGGAAAATAGTAGTACACATATGGATATATAATAGAATTTACAGCAATTATGAAGAAACATAATTACATCAAAAATGTTGACATATTGCTCAAATGTTTTATTTGCTCCTCAGTTGAAAGGCAGTTAATTCAAATGTTGGCAAATAAAATGTATCCAATATTCAAGAGTATATTTCTTGTTGCAGTGTCTACAGTAATTCTTTTAGCCACTCCTCATTCCCAACAAATCAAGAGTTTTTAATAGAACCCAAATACATGGAATATTATCAAGAATACATGGGTTCTTAACTTAGGAACAGTTTTAGAGTCATATTAGCAAAATATGACTCTAAATATTTTGGGGGTCAAAATATGACTCCCAAAAATCATAATAATAGGAAAAGTCCAAATCATATACTTTAATATTCTTGAATTACATTTTAAACAGCAAGGTGAATATTAATCAATGCTTACATTGATAATTACATTATCAACATTAACATTGTCAATAAGCACAAAACATTAATTATATTACTTTATTTGAAGATTTTAAGAAACTTTTTATGTTGTTTCATAAAATCATCTATTTATCAACCGGAAGTTAACATTCAAGTTTATTAATTTACAGGTCACATAAATAACACAACTCTTGTCCAATTGCTTACAAAGAGTAGTATTAGCTTAGCAGTCACAGCTACTGTGATTGATCCAGAAAATCTAGCCATTGTGAGGCTTTAGAAGTGAGAAATGCATCTAGACTTTTTAAAAAAGTGGTTAAATTGAATAGCCTGCCGAACATCACTCTGAAATAAATCAATACTAAATCAATTATTTAATATTTTAAACAAATATTTTATGTTATTTTAAAAATGAATTATTTCATAACCTTTTCATTCTTAAAAAATCTGCTATATTTAAACCTAATTTTTCCATTTATGTCTTTCAGCTGTTAAATCCCAACCTATGTCAAAATTTCAAAGAAGTATGATAGTAACTTTAGGACATAAAGGACTTAAAATCAGAAGTTCCTTACTGGTAGTCCTTAACATATTAATGTTTTTCACACTTATAACTCTTGCAGCCAATCTGTGGTTACATGAACAAAATTCAGATGCTTGGCAACTGGCATGTATTTATAACTGTTGCAGTGTGATCACCTTTTGCAACCTTCTGACAAGCAAATTCCATGGGGAAGCCAGAATGACTTAACAACCATTACCAACTTAATAACTTCAGTGATTCACTTAATAACTATAGTAAGAAAGATCATAAAATGGGCCAAAATCATTTAATAATTGTCATCCTTAGCAAGGGAAATTGTGGGCTCAATTGCATCAATGACAATAGCACTTAGACGTATATATCACTTCATAGTGCTTTACAGTCAGCATATTTTCCCCCAACAATCTGGATTCTCATTTTACCTACTTTAGAAAGATAGAAGGCTAAATTGACCTTGAGCCCATGAAGATCAAACTCCAGGCTGTGGGCAGAATTAGCCTGCAATACTGCATTCTAACCACTGTGTCACCAAGGCTCTGTGCCAATTGTGGCCCTAAGTAAAACTATTCTAAAGAATTGCAATAAATGCCTTCCCCACTAAAAAATTGGAAGTCAAATCCACTTTTCACTTTACCTTTATTTAGTGACAATTCGAGACCGTCTTCTGCCACCAATAGCCTCCCACCGACCAGTCCGTTCCCACAGAGAGGGTCTCCTCAGGGTGCCATCAGCCAAGTTATGTTGGCTGGCGACACCCAGGGGGAGGGCCTTCTCTGTGGGAGCCCCAGCCCTGTGGAATGAACTGCCCCCGGAAATACGTAAGATCTCCGACCTCCGGGTGTTTCACTGCGCACTGAAGACCCTGTTGTTCCGCCAGGCAGGACTATCAACATAATAATTTTAAATTGGGGTATTTTAAATTTTTGGGGTTTTAAATCAGCCAAATCTATTTAATTATTTTAATTTTTAATCGTTGTGTCCTGTGTTTTTAAATTGGCTGTACACCACCCTGAGTCCTTTGGGAGAAGGGCGGTATAGAAATAAAATTATCATTATCATTATCATTATCATTATCATTATCATTATCATTATTATTATTATTATTATTATTATTATGTTGATGTTTATACTCGATGCATGGATATTGTTTGGGCAGTTTGCTAGACTGGGCAGGAATGAAAAGCCTCTTTTTACAAAATCCAGTAATCCATGTTTGGTTTTTTTGAGTTTATAAAAGGCTACACTAATGGCCGTGAATTTGATGGAATCCCACAACTCCCAGCTGACTGGAGAAACAAAAAGAAAAACAAAAAACAAAACAAAACCAACTGTAACCAATTCATATGAATGATATCAAGAGTTTTCCTTAGTCCAGGACTTCCGGTGGTGACGTCATCACGAACGGGTGAGGAAACGGAGGCTCCGTCTCTGATACCCAAATTTCCTCATTAATTGCTCTTTAAGGGCATTCCCGAACTTGGAGGGATCGGGAAATGAAAGAGGAATTCGCGAAGCCCCCTGGTGTTGCGCTGTCATCAGGGAGGTCGAGCGATCAACCTCTTAAATTGGTGGAGAAGAAGTCGGCTTTATCAGTGGATAGGAGTGATGGCGCCTGTCTAGATTGAAGCAAATAGTGGAAGCAAATTCGAGTGACTGTCAGATCACCTACAATAGAGGCGGTAAACAGGAGACGCACAATCGAATTAGAGGAAGACAAGTGAGTTACAACAGCGGTGGTACAAGAGGAGAAGAAAAAAAGGGGAAACAATTACAGCGCGGAAGAGAGGAACCCACAGAATGACTAAGCAAACATAAGAAAAGGAGAAATAGCGCTCGAAGCGGTGTGAGTGTGGACTTTTACATTTGAGCAGAGGGAGCAGCTTGTGGACTCTGTGGATATAGACGAGCCGTTTGAATCTGGGAACTACAACTGACTCAAACCCCAAAATATCGGAAAACTGAGCGCAGAGACTGAAATACCAGACTAAGTGGTGAAATTCGCGGACATAGAAGACCTGTCTGGATTTGAGACTTTAGATTTATTAATAAATTTGGACAATAGAACTTAAGTTTAAAAAAGATTTGAAAACTGAATGCAGAGAACCGATTACCGGGACAAGCAAAAAAAGACTGAGACGGACACAGATCGCGTTTTTATGACTGTGAAAGAACTGAACGAGAGAGGTAAAGCAAGAAGATAACAAAAGACCAAAGAAATAAAAATTAAGACAAGAGGGAAGTGAATTATTAATTTTGAACTGTTTAATTAGCCAATAAGTTTAATATTTAAAAGAAATATATAAGTAAATAATATTTTTATAGCTATAAATTGTATTGTGAAATTGTGATTAGATAAGGAATTATTGTTAAAGTGAAAGATTGACTTTTATACAAAATAACAAATGAGTTGACTGTATGTTTGAGATAGACTGATTGAAAAAGGGAGCAATTGAAAAGATTGCTAATTAGAAAATTAAGAAAATCAAACTAAAAACCTTGACTGATGAAATAACTATAAGTAAATTGATTTATACTGTGAGGAAGAATTAATTGCTCAATTGGGATAATTGGCAATATAATATGATATAACTATATATAAGTTGTGCGGAGTATAAGCAGTGTTTGGAGGGGAAAAGAGATACTATGGAATAACTTAAAAATTGATGTTAAGGTTGGAAACCTTCACATGAATATTGAAAATTTAACAAAAACAGGGAAAAAACCTACAACCAATACGATAGTAATGACTCCTACCCCCTCACAACAAAAAACAATAGATAGCATGATGGGGAAAGAAAAGGAAAAAGTAAAACTGGAAATGGCACCGAATGTAATACAAGACATGTTTCAAAAGATTCAGGAAACACTGCTCCAAACACAAGAAAAAATAGCTGAAAACCAGGAAGAAATGAGAACGTTCCATGCAGAGATTAGAAATGAAATAGGAGAAGTCAAGGAGGATATTAAGACTATGAAGGATAAGATTGGGGGTATTCAAAATTCTATAGCAGAAAATGAACAGAGAATTAGGAAAACGGAAACAAAAATATATCATGTGGAATTAAAAGTAGAAGCAATGGAACAAAAAACTCTCCAACTAAATATAGAAATGTCAGATTCCTTGGCCATGCTCGAAATGGAAAAGGCCTCATACTTCCTGCGATTTCAAAACATTCCAGAAGAAAAAAATGAGGATTTAGAAGGGAAGATGGTGGAAATTATTGCAGGAATGACACAAAAAGAGCCAAAAGAGAAAAAAGGACAATTGGAAGAAACTTACCGCGCACAAACAAATTATATAAGAAAACACAGACTGGCGAGAGAAGTCCATGTCAAATTCTTAAAAAAATCAATCCGAAATGAAGCCTATAAGAAATCTAGAGAAGAAACAGTGACCTATAATGATAAAAAAATTATAATTCTAAAATAGATACCCTGAAGAGTAAGAAATCTACGACAACAATATCAGTTCTTAACACAATTATTGATCAAATATAAGATAATGTACAGATGGCTGCCAATAGAGGGGATCTTAATATTAATGGCTTAAATGCCCCAAAGAAAAGGAATCAAATTTTCACAAAATTATGAAAAATAGAAGCAGATGTGATATGTCTGCAAGAAGTACACATTCAAAAAGACTATCAAAAAATCCTAGAAAACCCCAAATTAGGAAAACTATATTCATCTCTGGCCCAAAAAAAGAAAAAAGGAGTAGTGATTTACATAAAAGAAAAAATACAATCTAAATTAGTTTATACCGATGAGCAAGGTAGAGTGGTGATGGTAGAATTAGAAAGAGGAAAGAGGAAAATGTTAATTGTAGTGATTTATGCACCTAACAAAAAACTACAGGTTTTTTTTAAAGATCTACACATAAAATTAGCAGAATTAGAATATGATGATATTTGTGTAATAGGGGATTATAATGCAATAGTAAATGCAAATAAGGACTACAAAACTGGGGGGAAAAACAAAAGAAAAAAGAAATACTTCCAAAAGAATTCTTTACTATGGCTGAAGAACTAAACTTGGCAATGTATGGAGGGAAACACATGAAGAAGAGGCCCAATACACCTTTTACTCCCATCCGCATAATTCCTGGTCAAGATTGGATATGGCATGGATGACCCCAAATATCAAAATAGAAGTAGAAAAAATTGAGATAGGCACAAACCAATGGGCAGACCACAATCCACTATTCATAAACTGGAAAGGGGAAAGAAGACGTAAGAGATGGAAAAGAATTTAATTTGATATTAGAAAAGGAAGTAAAAATATTCTTTCAGATAAATAAAATAGAGGAAACCTCTTTACAAAACACATGGGATACTTTAAAAGCATATATAAGGGGCCTAGTAATAGCATATACGAGGAAAAAGAATAAAGAGAAGAAAAAACAATTAGATAAGTTAGAGAAAGACCTAAAACAGATAGAACAAAAACTTCCAGGTAAAGCCCCAGGACAAAACAATAAGAGAAGAATGGAAAATGATTAAGCATAAATTTAATTTGATAAACCAAACAGAACTAGCTCAAAAAATAAAAATGTCGAAACAAAATTATTTCGAACACGCAAATAAAACAGGCAGATGGCTAGCCTATAAACTGAAGAAAGAACAGAAAAAAAGAACGATATACCAACTGAAAGACGATAAAGGAGAAATTCAACATAGTAAAGAGGCCAAAAAAGAAATCATTAAGAAATTTTATGTGAATTTATATAATCAGGAAAAAATAGAGGAAGACAAGATAAAACAGTACATAGGGAAATCAGGAATGCCAAAAATCACAGAAGAACAAAGAACAACTCTCAATAGGCCAATAACCAAATTAGAATTAGATGAAGTACTGAAAAAGCAAAAAAACAATAAAACACCGGGACCCGATGGACTACCAGTAGAAATATATAAAACAATGCAAGAAGTACTGGGAAAGAATATGTTGCGATTATATAATGAAGCTATGGAGAAAGCCAAATTCATGGACAGAAGCCATAATAACAATCATTCCAAAAGAAGATACAGTTCTCCAGTTAATTCAAAACTACAGACCTATTTCATTATTGAATGCTGATTACAAAATATTTGCAGCAATCTTGGCCGAAAGGATTAAATCGGTATTAAATACATATATACACCCAGACCAAAATGGATTTCTGCCAGGATGCCAAATAAAGAACAACATGAGAATAGTACTTAATGCTCTAGAATATTATGAATCACATCCGGAGAAGCAGGCAGCATTGGTTTTTCTTGACGCCCAAAAGGCCTTCAATAATCAAAATTGGAAATTTATGATTGAACAATTACAAAATATGCAATTTTTTTTTTATTTTTTTTTTGGGGGGGAAAAATTTGGGAAAATTATAGCAGAAATCTATACCAAGCAATCAGCAAAGATAATTATGAACGATGATATAACAGACAAATTTAATATAACAAAAGGAGTCAGACAAGGCTGCCCACTCTCTCCCTTACTATATATTCTATCATTGGAAATCTTGTTGAAAAAAATTAGAGAAGACAAAGGAATTGAAGGTTTAAGGATCAATAGAGAAGAATACAAAGCTCAGGCCTTTGCTGATGACCTAGTGTTTTTGATAGAAAATCCTATGGAATCTACACCTAATCTGTTCCAAAAAATAGAAGAATTTGGAGAAGTGGCCGGACTAAAAATCAATAAAAGTAAATCGAAGCTAATTGTAAAAAACCTTACGGAAACTTAAACAAAAGAATTGACAGATAATATACAAATCCAAACAACGAAAAAAAAATAAAATATCTAGGAATCTGGTTATCTACAAGAACATCAGCAATTAAAGAAAACAATTATTACAAATTACTAGAACAAGCAAAGAAAGACTTAGAAAAATGGGAAAATTTACACATTTCACTCCTAGGAAGAATTTCGGCCATCAAAATGACTATTCTACCTAAATTTTTATATTTGTTTCAGGTTACCCCAATAAAAATAGATAAACCGTTTTTTGAAAAGCTGAATAAAATAACATCTAAATTTATATGGCAAGGGAAAAAGCCACGAATAAAATTTAAGCTGCTTCAGGATACAAAAGTTAGAGGAGGAGCTGCACTCCCTGACTGGGAGGTATATTATCAAGCAGCAGTACTATCGTGGGTCAAAGATTGGATAGAATTAAAGGACTCTAGAATTTTAACAATTGAGGGACACGAACTCCAAACTGGCTGGCACTCCTTTATGTGGGATGAGAAATATAAAACACATTCATACTTTAAAAGACACACAATAAGAAACTCATTATTACAAATTTGGCTTAAAATTAAAAAACAACATTATATGAAGATACCAAATTGGCTAGCACCGGCAGAATCAATTAGACACCCAAATTTAACAGAGAAAACAAAAATAATTAGATATAAAGATATAATTGACTATCAAGGCAAATTAAAGACAAAACAACAATTGGAGACAGATTTACACAGAGAAATAGATTGGTGGACTTATACTCAAATACAATCCAAATACAGAGAACATATAAAAACATATGAAATTTATAACCAAAAACAAGAAATAGATAAAATTATATTAGATTCAGAAAATAAATTAATTAGTAGAATTTACAAATTTCTTCTACGCTATAAATTGGAAGAAGAGACAGTCAAAGAAACGATGATTAAGTGGGCTCAAAACATCAAACACACAATACCTTTGGAAAAATGGGAAAAGTTCTGGCAGGTAAATCTAAATTTAACGAAAGCAACGGCGTACAAGGAAAACCAACTGAAAATGTTTTATAGTGGCATATGTCTCCAACCAGATTGGCAAAAATACAACCTAAAAATAGCCCAATTTGTTGGAAGTGCAAAAAGATACAAGGGACTTTCTATCATTTATGGTGGACTTGCCCGGCAGCAAAGAAATTTTGGTCTAACATCAAAAAATGGTTGGAACAAATAACAGAAACACAGATTGGAAAAGAACCAGAAACATTTTTATTAGCAATCTTTAACAAATCATACCCTAAAGATATCAAATATCTCACAATTCACATATTAACTGCAAGAATAACCTACGCAAAAAATTGGAAGCAAGAAAAAACACCAAGTGAAACAGAAGTAATAGAAAAATTTTTAGAATGCGCTGAAATGGATAGGTTAACCAAAGAATTACAAGAAAGAGAAGAATCAGATTATTACAAAATATGGAATAATTGGTATAATTTGTTAAAAATAAGAAATATACAAAAAAATATAGGGGGAAATATTACCGATTTAAATATATATATAAAAAATGTTATTAGATTAAGGAGAGGTGAAGGAATATATTATAAGTAGAATTGTAGAATGTCACTTTGAAAAAATGCTTAAGAAGAAATTATAATCCTTTTGTGTATATGTTGTATAAATGTTTGTTGTGTATTTTTTAATATTTATACTCAATAATTTTATTTTATTTTTTTAAAGAGTTTTCCTTAGTCCACATCCAGCTTCCAAATGCCTTTTTGGCTGTAACACCTCCCACTAATCCGTGGAACATCAGTTCACCATTCCTCAACATAAGCTTCCTTGTCTAATCTAAAATTGAAGAACGGGGAGAGAAGATTCCTTTCTTTCTAATCACCTGTTTCCAAAGCTGTTCAGCTTTATTACAGGTTTATTATAGGCTTCTGGTTGCCAGTATGACACTACACTTGCCTTTCACAATGGCTCATAATGGATGCTTGTGTCTTTTTTTCTTAGTATTTGATTTTGCATTCTTCTATTCTGTCATCCTTTTTGCATAAACTATTATCTCCCATCCACTCAGAATTCCCACAATTCTCTTACTTGTATGTACAGTATGCATGTATACTGTATATGTGAATATAACATTTCTGTATATAAATATGTATGTTTATGTATTGTGTACATATATCTATATAAAATTTACACACACACATACATATACACAATATATATATATATAGATATGCACATACACACACAGTATATGTGTATATAAATTTATTTATTAAATTTATTTGCTACCCATTTTGCTGAGACAACTTTCTATATAAATATATGGAAAGAAACAGTAGCTTTTTGTTCATATGGGTTATCTGAAATTTTATTGAAAAAAATCAACAAGCTCCTACAGCCTGAGCTTTATTACTCTTTTCTATGAATGAAAAAAAAAAGACATAGTAGATCAGTAGTTGCTTCATTATATATTACTTGTATACAGTATATTACGGATGTTAAATGAGATGCAGAAAACCCCCCACAAATTTCAATAATGTACTGAAGAAGATACAACTGATCAGTATAATCATGCACTGCATAAAAATAAAATAAATCTACTGGATCATATTATTATATCATTACACAGCTGGAGAAAAATGTATTACGATTCCATGGTTTTAGCAAATTTGCTTCGTTGCAATCAACTGTATGGTAAGAGGAAAAATATTGAAGTCTGAATCATCCCTTCTTATTCTGCAGCAAAAATAAGCTACATCATTTGCATTAAATAAATTACAATAGCAAAAGCTAGAAAAGCTGATTCTTGCAGATTAGGAATGTTACATATACGGAAGGAATAACTCCTTTTCCCTGCATTGTAAATATTTTTTCTGCTATTATGCTAATCTGCTATTCATGGAAGAAGGGAACTGCCATAGTTACTTTTGATTCTGTATTTTCTGCTTTAGTCATCCAAGGAAGCAAGAGAAATATGCCCAGAACCTAATTTTGCTATTCTCATGCCATAATAATGACTGTAGAAATATTCTGTCATTCAAAATACAGCATTTCTATCTACTTGGGTAATATAACCAAACTTTCGAGTTTAAATGTGCAAAAGTTGCATTTACAGAAACTTTTATTTTTTAATCTGCATTCCTCCAATATCTATCTATCTATCTATCTATCTATCTATCTATCTATCTATCTATCTATCACCCACCCACCCAATTTGCATGTTTCAAATCAGCAACTCTGGGTGGCAAATAATCATAAAAACAATTAACCAGTTTTTAAAAACCTACTATACTATAAAAACATACTATAAAAATTAAATACTAATAGCAAAAGAGATATTATGTTCTGTAGGTATCAACATAGAACAGGTTATGGGACCCTTGACACACTTCAGACCCCAGACCTCAGGAAAATAACCAGGTCTTCAAGGCCTTCCAAAAGGCCAACCGGGTCAGGGCTATCCTAACATTTTATTTATTTATTCATTCATTCATTCATTCATTCATTCATTCATTCATTCATTCATTCAATTTATATACCGCCCTTCTCCTAGTGGACTCAGGGCGGTGCACAGCCAAAACTAAAATACATAACAATACAAAATTTAAAATTAATTAAAAGAATTATATACTTTGGCCCGAATTAAAACAGTGCGAATTAAAACCCATTAACAAATTAAAACTAAACAATTAATAACCATTAAAAACTAGAAAAGGGGGGCGGGGTTCACGCCAGCCCTGCTTGCTGAAAAAGAAGAGTTTTCAGGGCTCGGCGAAAGACCCGAAGATCCGATATCCTTCTTATCTCCGGGGGCAAATCGTTCCAGAGGGCGGGGCCTGCCACAGAGAAGGCCCTCCCCCTGGGGGTCGCCAGCCGACATTGCCTGGCCGACGGCACCCTGAGGAGTCCCTCTCTGTGGGAGCGTACTGGACGGTGGGAGGCTATCGGTGGCAGAAGGCGGTCCCGCAAGTACCCAGGTCCTATGCCATGGAGCGCTTTAAAGGTGGTAACCAACACCTTGAAGCGCACCCGGAAGACCACTGGAAGCCAATGCAGCTCACGCAGGAGAGGTGTCACATGGGAGCGACCCCTCGCTCCCATAATCCCCCGCGCGGCCGCATTCTGCACCAGTTGGAGCCTCCGGGTACTCCTCAAGGGGAGCCCCATGTAGAGAGCATTGCAGTAGTCCAGGCGGGAAGTGACGAGTGCCTGAGTGACTGTGCGTAAGGAATCCCGATCCAGAAAGGGACGCAACTGGCGAATCAGGCGGACCTGATAAAAAGCCCCCCTGGCCACGGCCGTCATATGCTCTTCTAAAGACAGCCGTGCATCCAGGAGGACGCCCAAGTTGCGAGCCCTATCCGTGGGGGCCAATAACTCGCCCCCAATAGCCAGCGATGGTACCAGCTGGCTATATCGGGACGCCGGAAGCCACAGCCACTCAGTCTTGGAAGGGTTGAGTCGGAGCCTGTTACTCCCCATCCAGATCCGCACGGCCTCCAGGCACTGGGACATCACTTCAAGGGCATCGTTGGGATGGCCCGGGGTGGAGATGTACAGCTGAGTATCATCAGCGTACTGATGGAACTCCACCCCAAAGCCACAGATGATCTCACCCAGCGGCTTCACATAAATGTTGAACAGAAGGGGCGAGAGGACCGACCCCTGAGGCACCCCACAAACAAGGCGCCTCGGGGTCGACCTCTGCCCCCCTGCCAACACCGACTGCGACCGGTCAGAGAGATAGGAGGAGAACCACTTCAAAACAGTGCCCCCCACTCCCAACCCCTCCAACCGGCGCAGCAGGATACCATGGTCGATGGTATCAAAAGCCGCTGAGAGATCTAACAGGACCAGGACAGAGGAACAACCCCTATCCCGAGCCCTCCAGAGATCATCCACCAACGCGACCAATGCCGTTTCCGTGCTGTGCCCAGGCCTGAAGCTGGACTGGAGCGGATCCAGATAGACAGCTTCATCCAGGTACCCAGGAAGCTGTTGCGCCACCACACTCTCAACAACCTTCGCCAAGAAGGGAAGGTTGGAGACCGGACGATAGTTAGCCAAAACAGCCGGATCCAGAGCAGGCTTCTTGAGGAGGGGCCTCACCACCGCCTCTTTCAAGGCGGATGGCAAGACACCCTCGCTCAAAGAAGCGTTGATAATACCCTGGAGCCAGCCTCGCGTAACCTCTCGGGAGGCCAGCACCAACCAGGAGGGACACGGGTCCAATAAACATGTGGTCGCGTTCAGCCGCCCCAGTATCCTGTCCATGTCCTCGGGAGCAACAGGGTCGAACTCCTCCCAAATGGCAGTCTCAAGACCGACACCCATCATCCCGTCTGTACCTACCCAGTCAGAGACCAAGCCTTCCCGAATCTGAGTGATTTTATCGTGCAGATACTGGACAAAATCCTCGGCACGACCCTGCAAGGGATCCTCCCACGCTCCCAGATGAAGGAGGGAACGGGTCACCCTAAACAGGGCGGCCGGGCGATTATCTGCCGATGCGATAAGAGCGGAAAAATAGTTACATTTTGCCGCTTTTATCGCCACTAGGTAAGTCTTAATATGAGATCTTACCAGTGTTCGGTCGGATTCGGAGCGACTAGATCTCCAACTGCTCTCTAGGCGTCTTTTCTGGCGCTTCATCCCCCTCAGCTCCTCAGAGAACCAAGGAGCCAGGTAGACTCGGCGACAGGTCAGAGGCCGCACAGGCACGACTTGGTCCAAAGCATCAGCGGCCGCCCTATCCCAGGCGGCCACCAGATCCTCAGCCGAGCCATGAGTCAGAGTCTCAGGAAATGGCCCAAGCTCCGTCTGGAACCTATCAGGATGATGGATGTTGAAATAACTGAACACTGTTTAAAGATTGGTTCTGTTGTAGAAGAAAGGACTGTACCAGGGAGCCCAATAATTTTTTCCAACAATTCTCATGCATTAAAAATAACCCGTGTTATTTTGGTATATATTTCAGTTTGGTTTAATTTTCATCCTTTTTGACAACTATTAAAATTTCAATCCTATGATGAATTATCAATGTGTTAATTCAAGATTTCCTTGGCTCATGATCAGAGCACTCCAATTTTGAAGGGAAACCTCTGATATTAAAACTCTTTCCCTTTATTTCAGCCTTCTTAGTTTTTGCTGCTGAATCTTTTTAGTATCAGAAACTTTGGAAGTCAGGAAGAATGAAGAAGAGAATCCACAAAAAGATCATATTATGAAAAAAAATGAGTGTGACATGATCAACATAATTACTATGTCAAAAACTGGGCTGCTATCTTAATAGGATTATAAAAACCAAGATTACCTTGCTATGAAATTTATTGCCTATAATGACTAAAATAGCTCATGCTGACTAAATCTATAGTTACTGATTAACACGGTCAAAAGCTTCATCCATATTTTCAAGACTTCAACGTATGTTTACTTGCTTTTTTGTCTTTGAAGAAAAGCTGAAATAACAGATTAGGTCACAGAAAAGGCTATACTAGCCTATAAAGGCTATAAAATCTATCTTATCCATCCAATGTACATGTCATCCGAGGATAGAATACAGCATGTTTAAAATAAATAGTACAAGTGAAACTCGAAAAATTAGAATATCGTGCAAAAGTTCATTTATTTCAGTAATGCAACTTAAGAGGTGAAACTAATATATGAGATAGACTCATTACATGCAAAGCGAGATAGTTCAAGCCTTGATTTGTCATACTTTTGATGATTATGACTTACAGCTCATGAAAACCCCAAATTCACAATCTCAGAAAATTAGAATATTGTGAAAAGGCTCAAAGTGTCCCACTCTAATCAGCTAATTAAGCCATAACACCTGCAAAGGGTTATGAGCCTTTAAATGGTCTCTCAGTCTGGTTCAGTAGGAATCACAATCATGGGAAAGACTGCTGACCTGACAGTTGTGCAGAAAACCATCATTGACACCCTCCATAAGGAGGGAAAGCCTCAAAAGGTAATTGCAAAAGAAGTTGGATGTTCCAAAGTGCTGTATCAAAGCACATTAATAGAAAGTTATGTGGAAGGGAAAAGTGTGGAAGAAAAAGGTGCACAAGCAGCAGGGATGACCGCAGCCCGGAGAGGATTGTTAGGAAAAGGCCATTCAAAAGTGTTGGGGACTTTCACAAGCAGTGGACTGAGGCTGGAGTCAGTGCATCAAGAGCCACCATGCACAGACAGATCCTGGACATGGGCTTCAAATGTCGTATTTCTCTTGTCAAGCCGCTCCTGAACAACAAACATCAGAAGCGTCTTACCTGGGCTAAAGACAAAAAGAACTGGTCTGTTGCTCAGTGGTCCTAAGTCCTCTTTTCTGATGAGAGCAACTTTTGCATCTCATTTGGAAACCAAGGACCCAGAGTCTGGAGGAAGAATGGAGAGGCACACACTGCAAGATGCTTGAAGTCCAGTGTGAAGTTTCCACAGTCTGTGTTGATTTGGGGAGCCATGCCATCTGCTGGTGTTGGTCCACTGTGCTTCATTAAGTCCAGGGTCAATGCAGCCGTCTACCAGGAGATTTTGGAGCACTTCATGCTTCCTTCTGCAGACGAGCTTTATGGGGATACTGACTTCATTTTCCAGCAGGACTTGGCACCTGCCCACACTGCCAAAAGTACCAAAACCTGGTTCAATGACCATGGGATTACTGTGCTTGATTGGCCAGCAAACTCGCCTGACCTGAACCCCATAAAGAATCTATGGGGCATTGCCAAGAGAAAGATGAGAGCCATAAGACCGAACAATGCAGAAGAGCTGAAGGCCGCTATTGAAGCATCCTGGTCTTCCATAACACCTCAGCAGTGCCACAGACTGATAGCATCCATGCCACGCCGCATTGAGGCAGTAATTGATGCAAAAGGGGCCTAAACCATGTACTGAATACATATGCATGCTTATACTTTTCAGAGGTCCGATATTGTTCTATGTACAATCCTTCTTTTATTGATTTCATGTAATATTCTAATTTTCTGAGATTGTGAATTTGGGGTTTTCATGAGCTGTAAGCCATAATCATTAAAATTATGACAAATCAAGACTTGAACTATCTCGCTTTGCATGTAATGAGTCTTAAGTTGCATTACTGAAATAAATGAACTTTTGCACGATATTCTAATTTTTCGAGTTTCACCTGTATATTTCCAAGATTTTTATCCAACAAAACAAAGCTAGTATTTGTATATTCACTTTTCCAGAACATCATGAAAGGTTGCCTGATACAAATTAGGCTACTGATTCAAAAAATTTAATATTGTTTACCACAGATTGCTTTGTACAGAAACTATTCTGCTCTACCTAAATGTACCAGAATTTGAACAATGTTTGCATGCAGTAAAAATATTTAATTAACCAAGATCTTGATCAACTGTTTCTTCCAATAAACTTACTTCAGATCTCCTCTTGAGCTATATTTGCTAAATTCATTTCAATATAACAGCATATTTTAAAAAAATAGTTGCTCTGGATCTGTGGTATAGAAGACTAACAACTGATATATGTACCTGGAAAATATTTTATCCATTTTTATTTATATTACTTAACAGAAAAGTAACAAAAATAAAGAAAATTCTTTAGTAGCATGGAATATTATTCAATTTGGGATATGTACTTATCAGGAAAAACATAACCTGAACTCTATGACCATCTCTTACCACCAGCTAAAGAAGATCTAGTGCCTCAACATAGGGTTATTCTAGTAATAAAATTAATTTATATAAAATGGAAATAGGTATAATTTGGAAATTAACTCTTCCAAATGTTTTTTCAACTTTTTGAGAGGGAAACATAGCACTATTTCTGTTAAAGAAAGATCCTATTATACAAACTACAGAAATTACAGCTCATAAATTAAGCAGTCTTTATTGGAGTATTCTCCATATTCACAATATTTGCATTGATTAAAATAGTAAAGAATGTTGCCTCAAATTACCTGCATTATCAGAATCTTTCAAATCTAATCTTTATTGTACTTATCAAAATCTATTTATTACTGCATTTTTAACTCATATGGTTCAGGACACCATATGCATGATCAGTTTTGTCTTTCTTGGGATCATATGGGACCACAAAACTTTCATTAATTACACAGGAACTAACAGTGCAATTTTTGATAGTTTGATCATCACTATTAAAAATTGAAAATAATGTTTTATTCATGTTAAGGTCAGTTTTCAATTATTATATCAGAATTTCCATATACTCTTGGGAATATGGAAGTAGTTCATCATTGCCTTCTTCCCATAAATTCTCAGAAGTTCCAACCTAGCCCACAACTCTTTTATTTCTTGATAGACTCCTATCCAAATAGTAACAGATGTGAGCTTTCTGCTGTAACCAAGGTGAGCTAGGTAGTGCTACTTGTTGGGAACACATCTGGAAAATTCACTAGTATTAAGAATTCAAAAGCACACATCCAGGTTTTTAGTGAGAATAACATAAACATTTGATGAATAGGATAATGCTTCTAGAAACATAAGATAATTTCTGGTATGACAATGAACATTTAGGATTAGGAGTGACATGATAGCAACTGCCACAAAGAAGAGGGGCTGCTATAAAGAAGAGTGGGTCAACCTATTCTCCCAAACACCTGGAGACAGGACAGGAAGCAATGGATAGAAACTAATAGAGGAGAGAGCCAACCTAGAAATAAGGAGAAATTTCCTGACAGAACAATTAACCGGTAAAATAGCTTTGCTTCAGAAGTTGTGGGTGCTCCATCACTAGAGATTTTCAAGAAAAGATTGGACAGCCATTTGTCTGAAATGGTATGGAGTCTCCTACTTGAATAGGGGGTTGGATTGGAACCTTTCAAATCTATAATTTTATTATCTTCAGATCCCATATCTCAATATTAACCTTGACTATTATGCCATAACTCATGTCATGTTCATTTGATTTCTAAAAAGAAATCAAATGAAGTATTTCTAATACTTTCTTCCATAACTTCCCAGTCTTGGAATGCGGTGTTCTGTTCCACTGTGGGTAACATGCAGTAGCCTTCACTGAAAGCTCCATGATGTTTTTTTTTTTTTTAATTTGATTTATATGCCGCCCTTCTCCGGAGACTCAGGGTGGCTTACAATGCGTTAAGCAATAGCCTTCATCCTTTTGTATATTTATACAAAGTCATCTTATTGCCCCACAACTGGGTCCTCAATTTACCTACCTTAGAAAGGATGGAAGGCTGAGTCAACCTTGAGCCTGGCGAGATTCGAACCTGCAGTAATTGCAGGCAGCTGGTCTTAATAACAGGGTGCTTTAGACCACTGTACTACCAAGGCTCCTTTATGTTATAATAATGTTATAGCATTATAGAGATGGTTATGACATACAGTACAGCAATGGCATTTTAACTGGATATTCATATTCATAGCAGTGATGTCTTCCTTACTATATAGTATTGAATACTTTCATGTCATACATAATTCATTGTTTCTGGTGTTATTTACAAAAAAGTATGGAGGACCACATGGGGATGAAGTTACTTTGATTCTTCAAGTGTTTATATTTCTGAGGATTATACTGTAAACTACAGCAGCAATAGTTAGAACAAATGTGCTAGGAAGACCAGCAGAGTTTTTCTTTCACTGCTTGGGTACAAGAGTGAATGTGATTTCAAAACATTCTGTAGTTTATCACCCCAATGATTGGTTTCACTTCGTCTGTTTTCTGTTCTACAAAGGTCTTGTGCCAAACACAACTGAAGCTGGAATTGTTATAGACATTTCTAAGCCCTACAAGCAGCAACTAATTTTCCCCCCATTTCTCGGAAAGAGCTGCAAACTGCCATCTGGTGTCTGATGTGGCACAATCCACCCACATTATTGCTGAGTAGTACCTTGCAAGGCAGAACTAGTGCCTGCCTTAACTGCATGTGCAAGGCACTTCGCTTTCAGGAGGCTTATCATTCTTTTTCACTGGCAAACTTTCCTATTATTCTGACACTAAGCAGAGCTAGGAGGTGGCCCCGCCGTCTCCTTTTAATGCCTCTTTCCCTCATCAGTTTCTTCTTCTCAGCTCCCACTGACAATATGGAGATAGGACGCCCGACAACCTGACGCACTGAGGCCCTGCAAGCGCCTCTCTTTAACATCTGGCTCTTGGAATCCCTGGGCACCTGCAGGCACTCAATGGCTGCGGGAACAGCTTAGGGCGTTGTCGCCGCTTGCAAATTCCGTGTTGGATTCCCACCGCTGTTACTGGGAGTGTGAGCGGCTCCGAAAAGACAAGCGACTAAGCAGCCGAGCCTCTCTTTTCCTTCGTTTTTTTCCAAAGCTTCTGCGCCTACTTCTAGAGCGATTTGTCGAAGACGCGCGCTTGCTGCTGCTGCTACTGCTGCTACGTGGCTGTTGATCAACTGATCATGAAGGAATCGGGAGAGGAAAGAAAATCCAGGAGCAAATCGCTGCTTCTTCCCGTTCGCTCCTGCTCTGGAGTCTGGAGCTCTGGACTGGGGAATCAGGTGAGGTGGCTAGGGACGCAAATCCTCCAAGAAAATCGCTGCGCGACGAGAAAAAGGGCCTGGGACACGGCGACTCTCCCACCTTCAACCTTCCTCTCCCGGTCCGATTTCTAATTAGACGTCCCTGTGCACGTGCTAGCCAATAGCCAGTTTTCAAAAGGCAGGATCCCCACGGCGACATATAATAACATCATCTAGAGAGTCACCCAGCCCTTTTTGAAGCGATGTAGAACTACAACATTGCTGATCTATCTCTACAAGGAGAGCTGGGTGACTCCGGAAGACGACCCACTGCACTAAATGAGGCTGGCAGTAAGCAGATGAAGGCAGGGAAAGGACCGGCGGGCGAATGGATGGACGGACGGTCGAGACAGTGTGTGGGGAGGGGAAGGGAGGGGAGAGGATAGGATAGGATCGCACGTGACGATGCTTACGCGAGCGTGTTTTACCTGCCCACTTTTTAATATCTTTGGTTCTGCTGGAAGCAGGGAAGGGTTCTTGAGGCTGATGTGTTGTGAACCCCTCGCCTCTCGGATTGTTTGTTTCTGAAGAATGGTAATGTGGTGGCGGTAGATGTAGTGTGAATTTTATGTTGTTATTTGGATGCTCTATCCACCCCTACTCCCCCCCCCTTGAAGCGGCAGCTCTATGTAAAAGTAGACCTGCCAAGCCATAAATTAGAAGACTACTAAAAATACCCAGACCAAGACTGACTGATGCGTGTGTATGTGTATGTTGGTGAAAATTACACGTCTTGCCAAGTTTAGCGCCTCGGAGCTTTTTTCTCTTGCTAAAGAGATTGCCGATGTTCTGGGGAAGCAGTAGGATGAACAAGAGGAATAAAGCTGAATGTGTGCATGGGAGTGAGAGAGTTTGAAGACCTTTTTCAAATTGGAGACTACAAGGTCCCAGGTAAGGCTATATCTACCATGAGACCTGAGGTGTACTTCCATAAAGGGAAGAAGCTTGGACTCTCTGGTCCAAGTGCCCCTTCTCACTTTTGGGTGAAGGAACAAGCAGGATATCATTCATCTGACATTGGAAACCTTGCCAGGTGCTCCTTGTTTATTCTCACCGCCCCCAAATTCTGCTGCTGTTCTCTGAAGAATTGGTCACATTGCCCTCAACTCTTTCCCCAGTTGCCCTCTGTAACTTCTGGTCACCAGCAGCAGTCGGGATTGTTGTACTCCCTAGCAATCATTTGGCTGGTGTGCTCAGCCCATCCTTTTCCTCTGATGGTTTATGTGAATGAAGGAGGGAAAATGGAACTGATCCATGGGTTTTTGGGTCTTCCTTGAATGATGGAGTGGGCTGAAGCTCGGTGATGGTTCCAGAGATTAGCTGATGTAATTCTGTTTTTTGCCTTGGATCCGTAGGTTACCAATTGCTGCCCCCATGAAGAGATTGAACTGATAGTGGAATTGAAGTTTCAGTTCAGGATTTTGGGGTGAATTTGTGTGAGAAAAAAGGGAAGAAAACACTGCAATTACAAAAGGAGAGGAGAATATCAATTTATCTTGCTTATTCTTTGCTCTCTATTTTTTGTCATGAAGAGAAAACAGAAAAGATTTCTGCAAATGACACTGCTATTCCTGGTGACTCTAATATTCCTGCCAAATATTGGACTCTGGTCTCTGTATAGGGAAAAACATTTTATGAAATCCACAGTGCTGGGAGAGCAGCAGGTAAGTGAAACAAATGTGATCAAAAGTGGCCGGCAGCAAAGCAAATTGTTTGTGTGTTAAGTGGGGAGTGAAAGCGTCTGTTTAGCTGCTATAAAAAGCTGGGATGGCTCTTAGCAATGATGCATCCTTGAAATTTGAATCTTTTGTTGTGGGAATACTGAATCCACTCTAGGGAGCCTGTGAGGCAGAGGCTTCACTATTGATTATAATGAACTAGAAGAATAATGATGGGATGAGATAGAAAACAAGATTGTAGAACTCCTGCCTAAGTATAATATCTGAATCATGAGCATCAGATCCATTAATTCTGTTTCTCATAAGTCATAACATATTGTTTCAGGTAGAATTCAAAGTTTATAAAGTAAATATATGCATGCTTGGCTGTATTTCAACAGAAATCTGTTGAAGCTTGTAGAATGCAGCTTAAAGCTGATATTACAATATAAATATAATTATATAATGTAATTATATATTGATCAATAATATCATAGTTTTTTGAAGTGGTATAATGATCCTTACTAGTTTTTTTTTTAATTGAATAAAACATATTAGGATTCCTTTCTGTCTTCTTGAACTGTTCCAAAGAAATAAGTCAACTTGCAAGTTGGTTGTTCATTTCATTGCAAAAAATCCCCTTCTTCGTAAACTTCAGTGGGATTTGATTTTAAATATATTGCAGCCTAATCTTTCTGTTCAGAATATTCTTCTGTTTTTTCCTGCTAGAAATGAATTTTGTCTCTTTGGTATTCAATTACTTTATTTCCATTTATAAGGTTTTTCGTCACACACTATTGTTGCTGTGACACTACACAGAAAAGTATGTTTGTAGGCATGCATATAGAAACACACACACATTGTTTATGATTATTCTATTTTCTTGATGTTATAATGTTCTCTTAAGTACATCTAGTATATGATTCTCTTCGTTATCTGAGATTAATTTTTGCCATAATTTTCAGTTTATGAAGCATAGCTTTGACGTGTAAACCCAAATAAGAAATGCATTAAAGTAGGTACCTTTTAGAGAGTTATTTTATGCAAAAGTTTAAATTGTTTCTAATAGATAAAAAGGTGTTATTACAATACCAGAACAATATTAACTGCAGAATGTTCTCTTTAGATTTTAAAACAACTTTAAGCACAGAGATGATAAAATATAATTATATTTTATATCAAAACAAGACGCTATCACCATATAAATAGTTATATTAATATATTTAATTTCAAGAATTATTACTCAAGTGTACTATTCTTCCACATATTACATGATCATAGATTATTTTGGTCAATAAGAGGTACAACCTGCATATCAGATTGGTGATTGATAGTATGCTGCCAACATTGACTGAATACATATATCTGCCGGTAATAAATTCAATTTTAAAGTGTTCTAAAACATGGTACTATCTAAAAAGTTTTACTTTTATAAGCAATCAGGTTTTTTACGAGGTGTTTTTTTAAGATTACATTCAAGATTTATAAGTATTTTACAGCAAACATAGGATGTTTACTTGGAAATAACTCTTGCTGAGTAGTGCTAATTTCCTAATAAATATGATAAAATATGTATGTGTGTGTGAATACAGAAGTCTGGTTCGTTACATAAGAATATAAATAAATATAGTGATATAGTAATACAGTAATACAGTAATAACTTTAAAACTGATTTTTAAGTTGTGTTCTTTCTGACAGTTGTTGCCCTTCAGGTGTGCTGGTTTACAACTCCTGTCTTCATTACCCATTAGAGAAAGCTGGACAGAATTTAGAAATATTGGTTTAAGACAGTGTAAGAGTATGAACTACAATTCTGAATGTCTTCTAAATATCATATATTTTTAATTTCTAATCAGCTGTCAGCCGAATCCTATGCAGTACGTTCTGCTGCAGCTTATACTAAATATATCTAGAATTGCATTGGAAAGTATAACCCTGACCAGAAGAAATATTTATACCAGAATTCTAAATTAGATTTATCTAAAGTCTAATCATAAGAGAAGCCCTATCACAACCATAAAAATATGTCCCATCAGACTATTCATTACTCTGCTTCCTAAAAAACAAATGTCTGACCAATAAACACAGCATTTTTTAAAAAAGAGTCATGAATGAAAATGAGGGAGATACCAGATACCATCATTTCATTTGACTGGAGTTGTAGTCCGGCCCAGTATAGGGATGCCTGAGCAGGTTTTGGACTAGAAGACCTTTCCAACTCTGTTATTCTGTCTGTTGATGTTTTGAAGTTTCCATGAATAAATTGCAGCAATATACATGGAGAAATCAGGGTTAATGAGATTTTTAGAATATGCATTATCATGGTTTATTGATTTGATATTAAAGCAAGAAAAAAAAATAAAATAAGAATTTAACCTGGCACAAAGTATATGCTCAGAAAACTCTACTTCAGTTGTGCAGATAGATATTTATTGTAGCAAGCAGGAATCAAATAAGATGTTGCAATGCACATTTCTATCTGTAAGATATATATTTTCCGTGACAAATTATTAGTTTCATGTGACCTACTTTGTAGAAGTGCAAGTAATGAGATTTGGCTTCTTAGACCCTAGGTATTTACATAACATAATTTATTTATATTTTAATTTCAGGAAAATGTCTGTCAGATTATGGTGCCAACATTTTCTGAACTGTTGTCATTTTAGTTGAGTGGGATGATAATTATTTAAACATTAAAGTGCACTTAAATAGGCCTATTTTGAATCTCAGCTCTATAAAAAGTTTTTTTTCTCCTAAGACTATATTGCAGAATACAGCTTTGCAATTTTAGTTAAGAGCATGCTATAAGATACTGAATCAAGCACATTGTGGGTTTCTACTGAAATATGTAATCCTACAACCATTTACCTGGTTACTTAATCAGATTTTAATCAGAAGTAAGTCTGATTGAAATCGGTATATTTCAGTATACTGATTTGAGAAAATGTGTATGTGATTGCAGTGTAAAACAGCATGTGAAAGGACTGGTAATATGTTATCTGTTGTCTAAATTATATATGGTTTATAATTAACAAAATTGAAATCAGATAGATTTAGTGGGCATATCAACACTGACACAACTGTTCTAGAGATCAAACCTGATATATACTGTATTATAACTAATATTAATATTCAGACATTGTAAATTCTCTGGATTTCTGACATGCTGACTAAAATTTTAAGAATA
The DNA here is from genome assembly GCF_029215685.1 of Pituophis catenifer annectens. Lineage (NCBI taxonomy): Eukaryota > Metazoa > Chordata > Lepidosauria > Squamata > Colubridae > Pituophis > Pituophis catenifer. The sequence continues at coordinate 32,081,619 of NW_027256888.1, forward strand.
TTTTTCATTTCGGTATGCCTTCCAACTTTATCACAGAACAAAATGTACATATGAACGCTGCAATCTTCTACTTGGTTGCTTAAAAGTGGGACATATTGAACACTGTAGATCTTCTAAACAGGCATATGTATGCAACAAAGAAGATTTAGGCTGAAGTGTGAACAGATAACTTCTGCAGGGCTCTCCTTTGAATGGTTGCAGACTGTCAATATTTTTATTTATGTGTTATATATTGAAATTATTCATTGGATGAAATGCATGTGTGAACTGATACTGGATTATGTAAACCAGATAATGTTAAAATCACAGAGAGATTGATTCTTAAATTAATCAGAAACAGCAAAATGGCCAGGGTAGAGTGGAGGGGGTGAATCAGACAATTAACATGTAGAAAGGTTATTCAAGGAGGGTAATGGGACTGGCTGGTAACTGAACAAATTCTTTTGATTTCTTTCCATCCTTCTGAAAATGTCACAACCTGCCCCAAAATTGCTTCGGAAGCATTTGAAGAATTAATACTTTGTAATAGTATGATGTAATTGTATAGATTTAAGTGATGCATTAAAAATAAAAGTGACATGTACCCAGCCTTTGTGAAATTAATTGGAAACAATTTCAGAGTTTCATTCGTTTTGTAATCATCTCTGCATCTTATCTCTAAAGGCAGACTCTTTACTAAAAGATTGGAAAATAGCTGTTATAACTTTCTTTCAGCCTTGCTCAATGTTTTCCTGACTCAACAGTCAGGGAAGAGTCAGGAAATCATAGGGCCATTAATGTGACATCTGTGTTGAATGTTTTAGTGAAAAGTTAGAAAATAGTGGAAATCATGTTAGAGCCATATCAGCATGGCTTCTGCAAAGGGAAGCCTTGCCACACTAACATTTGAAGTTCTTGGAAACGTCAACAGACATGAAGATGGGATGCAATGGAAGTAATTTACAAGTACCGTGTTTCCCCGAAAATAAGACCCTGTCTTATATTTTTTTGAACCCTGAAATAAGCGCTTGGCCTTATTGCCATTGACTCAAAAGCCCGATTGGGCTTATTATCAGGGGATGTCTTATTTTGGGAAAAACAGGGTAGTAAAAAAACTATAGAAAGAAGGAAACGTTGGCATACACAAAACATTGATGCTGGACTAATAGCTCAGGAAATTATATAGTATGATGGGAGATAGATAAGTTTGCATGTGACCACAAATATTCAGAACACTCAGTCAAAAAAACAATACCATACAACTTAACTAAAGGATGTTTCAGGACTTGAACAGGAGATAATATTTAGATGGGAACTAAATTGATTTCTGCTAACAGTGAGAAAATTAGAAGATAGTTATACTGTTGTCATGCAGTTCTCAAAGAAAAAGACATTAAAATGCATAAATTGGATTAAATAAGCATTAAAATGGGCTGGCAGTAATTTTTGTATCAAAATAATAACATAATATACCAAGGGAAACAGTAGCAAAAATTAATACAAAACTTGTTTATGAAAATTTGTATGAAAATGAAAACAAAGATCAATGCTGGTTTTCCATACTGGGTTTTTTGTGATTGAATATATTTGAAACAGAGGATCAGTTTAAATAAAATTTGAAGTGTTACACCAGTGGTCCCCAACCCCCGGTCCGCGGACCGGTGCCGGGCTGTGGAGTACCTGGCACCGGGCCGCGCAGCGGCCGGGGGACATGAACGCTGCAGCGCAAAGGCTCCTGGGCCGTGCGCAATGGGCCGTGCGCAAAAGCTCCTGGGCCGTGCCCCCACCCCTGCGCGCGCTCAGCGGGCCGCGGCGATAAAAAGGTTGGGGACCACTGTGTTACACTATCCACAACAAAAATTAGTAGCAGTTGGTACAGAATACAGTAGTATAGGCAGGGTGTGTTATTGTCCCACAATCCCATTGCCATGATTACTTGTTGGCTTCTAGGAGATAGTTATCACCTTTAAAGTCCTTTTGGGCATGGTGTACTCCTGAGTTACAATGGATCCCACAAAATACAATGATACCTTGTGGGATCCAAGATGTGCTCCCAGAGATTTATATGGCTACTTTCCTCATTACATTCTGTAAATTAATTAAAACCTGGTTATTCTCCCAGCCCTTAAAACAGAGCAGTTGTGGAACTCCTTTTAGTTTAATTTAGTTTAGTGTGGTCTACTTTAAAATGGGTTGTTAGTTCTGCTGGTCTCTTTTTACGTATGTATTGTAATTTCTTTTGTTTGTAAGCTGCCTGGAGTCATTGAGCATTTGGGCAGCCACGGATTTGAATGAAATAAATAAAATAAAGAAACAAAAAATTTGTTCTTATGAGATAGAATTGGGAATAATCATTATATATTCTTTAGGGGAAAAGGGCTGGTAGCTAAAGTTTTTTGGGAATTTTTAATATAGTCCAGTAGCACAGTAGATTTGATATAAACTTATGTTTCTGCTGCATGTGAAAACTGTAAATAGATCAACATGTGGTAGGGAAGGAAAATACAAAGAAAACAACAACAACAACCAAACTTATCCAGGACAAGCATTTGAATCTTGTTATTTAAAAATACTGAAGAAGAAATAATGAAGCATATTGGTAAATACATGTCTCCTTGCTAACACTCATAGTTATCCAATGAAATTAATCTGAAGTAGATCCAAGGAAATAAAATATTGTTTATATAATTATAGAATTTTCTGGCAAAGGAAAATGATGATGGCTTAAATACCTTCATTTAAACTATTTTGTAGATGCAAGATTATCAATGTTTATTACCTGAATCTAAGTAAATAGAAATCTTGGGTCCAGAGATAATATGTAGCCAAACCTCACATAGTTGGCAAACTGAAGAAGCAAGAGATACACAGATTTCATAAATCAATTTTTAATACTGCTCAGGGTAAAAAAAAAATAATCTTGAAAATAAAGAAGTAAATTCCCAGGCAGATTTATAGCAAGCCCTTAAGATGGAGCCTTTGAAACATTTCCTTTTGACAACCCACATCTCTTTTCAAACCTGCTTTTCACAAGTCTTCAAACAATACAAACAAAACAAACTGAAAATACTTTTTGAGTATCATTACTCAGTTGGAAGAGAGCAAAATCTGGGTGAATACAGCTATGTCCATATGAGTGAGTGGGTTCCTGTAAGTGTTGGTTAGCCATGATGGAAAACATGTTATCCAATCCAATTGGGCTGCCTTTATGTGAATTATGCCTTAACCAGAAAAATGACATTTGAAGATATTAGACAAATCTTTCTAATTGCACATCATGGCAATTGCACATCATGGCAATTGAACTCTATTAGAAATATAATGGTTCTATAATGGAAATATAAAGATGCTTTTGCAAAAGGCAATTGGACTTTTTGGTTTTGCTTGAAGACATTTCGCTTGTCATCCAAGAAGCGAAATGGTTTGGGAAAAGTGAGTGAGATGATCTAACTTCAGAGATGTACTGGAGGTCACTTGCACTGGCTTGTGAGAAAATTTTCTGAATTTTTGGGAACTGTTAACAACAGAGGTGCACAAAGTCTCAACACCTTGTACACAAGTCAGCTGTTCCACAGCTCACCCTGCAGCACAGTGGCATCAATAGATTTGGATGAGCTGGTTCTTAAACATCTAGCACAGGGGTGTTAAAACTGGCTGCCCATTGGCCGGATGCGTCACACACAGGCTACACCCATCCCAGTTCCATGAGGGGAAAAATGTCGTGATATTTCACATGATATCACATGATACGATTGAGTTTGACACCTGTGATTTAGCAGGACACCTCTTCCTGCTCTCACATATATAAATTAGAAGATCTTATGCTCTCTTGTTTATGTTGCTTAAAGCAAGGGATTTGCTTTAAAGCAAGGGATACTATTTGGGATGATAAGCAACAATTGTTCTCCTATTATAAGATCTGGGATAGTTTTCTGCCTCCATATTCAATTTACTAGCTTTAGGAGTCTTGAATAAATTTCTGTACAGTATAACAATGCCTTTAATGGGAGTAGGTGTGAGATGCAATTGTTTTCTTGTGTGTTAGTTTAAGACCCAATGAATGTTGAAGAAGTAGTTCTTCTTACTGTAGACTATATATGCCTATATGTGTATGTGTATGTATACACATATATATACTTTGCTTTTGAAGGTACATGCCTAAACTGTGATGAAAAACAAGCTAGTAAATGTACTGTCCTTAAACTGGACCAATTTAACATGCATTAAGTGTTAAACCTTTACCTATTCATTTTGACAGAATTTTTGTAATTAAATATTTTACTGAGTGAAAAGTTCAGAGGCAAGTAATCTCAAAGAAAAGAATCTGTAACATATAACTGTATTTTTAAAATAACACAACAGTAATCTGATAAAAATATTTTTGTCAGTAAAATTACAATATTAGTAGAAAAAATCAAATTTTGGACAAATTTTTTCTCCTTTCTCTGTAACTACTAATTTTTGTTAGACTCTAAAATATCAAACTAAGACTGTGTTATTACTTTTATTTCATAACATTATCAATTTAATATATATACTTGAATATTTTTATATGTTTTACCATTAGTTTTCCTTTATTTTGTCTTTATATTGAAACCTTCATATATCGATCTTAAATACCCTAGTAAATCTTTGCCTAGCGTATTCCCTAGACATTGACAAAAATATTGGGTGATTTTTCATAATAGTGTTATTTTTTTATGTTTTAGCAAGAACTCTTTTTTCCTTTGTTTTTTCCCTTTCCTTTTGGTTAACCTGGCAGTCATTCTTAATAATAGCTGGGTAACCTTGAAAATATTCTTCCAGTGCATTTTAATGAGTTTTTATTATATTTATTCCATCAAGCTCTTCAGTAGCATACAAAAGATATTTAAAATGTTACAATAGAATGTAATTTCAGCTAGCCTACTTTTGTGTGCTAACTATTCCAAAATATGCTTGTGATTGAAGGAGGCTGTATAAAAAAACTCAACCAGTTTTCTATAGAGTTGGATTTGCAAGATATGGGACAGAGGATTCACAATGTCATGAACAAAACTGAGTAGTATCTTTTTGTGCATGTGTGTGATTAAATACACTCACTGCTTATGAGAGATGCACCTGACAAATGAACCTTGGTTGTAATATGTGTATATATGCAAAAGAACAATTAAAGGGAAAGCTACATGGAATATTTAAATTATTTTAGGGGATTTACATTAAGAGCTATATGCATTAGGAAAAACTGGGTTTAAAAATTCCTTATATTAGAAACAATGTAAATTAAAACATACATTTTAAAATGATTGTTTAGCGAATTATTTGTAATAAAAAAGGACCAATGATAATTTTTTCTAAGGAGAATTTTTTTTTCTTCAGATAGTTTAATTTCTATCAGAACCATATTAGAGAAACTGAACACAACATTTCTGATTTGGATAATCCCAGTACCTGTGAAAAGGGATTCTTTTCTTATCTGAAAATGTTTGATCCAACAAACTTTTTCTGCTAAATGGATATAAAATGAAGAAAAGCTTTGCTGACTTCTGTCTACTTTTCCCTACCATCATAAAATTGATTCTTCAGGATTGAATATTTTCCATAAAATTGCAGAAACAATATTTGAGGCTTCTTAGGAAAAGGAAATGAAGGAAAATGGACTTAACCTATCCAATGGCTTTCCATCAATGAAATAAAAATTCCAATCAAGTAGATTTCAAGTTCTTAATACCCATTAATGGCTGGAGTGGTGACAAAGATGTTGGGTCCAAGTCGCTAGCATATTGGAAGAAAAAAGTTGAACTGTACCTCCCTTGCCCAGTTGGATAAAAATCTTTATATCCATAAAGTATAAAGAAGGCCCAAGACTGCAACTAATATGGATAAAAATATTTTGCCACACAAGTTGCTGTCTCAATGAAAAAGTTACTTTAAAATATTCCACCCTATGCAGATGTTAAGTATACATATCTCCTTTGGATTTCACATTTCTTCTTGGAATCAATTCACATGTAAGTCTTCCACCTTTCAGATATCCTGTTTGTTTTTCCACAATTCAAGTATTATAGAAAAAGTGCTAGTATTTATTATCCCTTCCCCTGTATTGCTAGATGCTTGTTTAAAATACTTCTTTAGAAAAAAGAGACCAGTGTTATCTTCTGAATGCTTAAATTACTGCTGTTTAGAATGAGGGAATAAAAAGGGAACTCATCAAATTTGCAGATGAATACCAAGCTAGCAGGAGTAGCCATATCCTGGAAGACAGGATCAAGATCCAGATGGATCTTGACAGACTTGAATACTGGGCGCTGTTTAACAAATTGAAATTAAATGTAGAGAAAAATAAGGTCCTACACTTATGCAAGAAAAACCAAATGTACAGGTACAGATTAAGTGAAATTTGGCTCAATAGCAATAATTGCGAAAGGGATTTTGAAATCCTAGTAGACAGTTATTTAAATATGAGCCACAGTGTCCTACAGCCACCAAAAAAACCCCAATGAAGTCCTAGGCTGCATTAACAGAAGGATAGAATCAAGATCACATGAAGTGTTAGTACTATTTTATAAGGTCTTGGTGAGACCACACTTAGAATATTGCATCCAGTCTTAGTCACCTTATTATAAAAAAAGATAAAGAGACTTTGGAAAGAGTGCGGACAAAACCAGTAAAGATGATTTGAGGGAAACTAAAACATATGAAGAATGGTTGCAGGAATTGAATATGTCTAGTCTAGTGAAAAGAAGGATTAGGTGTGACATGATAGCAGTGTTCTAATATTTGAAGGGCTGCCACAAAGAAGAAAGAAGGGATCGATCTATTCTCTGAAGTACCAGAAGGCAAATCAGGAAGCAATGTTTGGAAACTAACCAAGAAGGGGCAGCCTAGAACTAAGGAGAAATTTCCTGACAGAACAATAAATCAGTGGAATAGCTTGTCTTCAGAAATTGTGAATGCTCTATCACTGGAAGCTTTTAAAGAGAGATTGGACAGCTATTTTAGTCTGAAATGATATAGGCTCTCCTGCTTGAGCAGCGGATTGGACTAGAAGACTTCCAAGGTCCCTTCCAACTGTTAGTCTGTGTCCTTTTATAAAAACATTGCTGATGAAAGTTTTGTATTTTGCTCCCTGGTCATGTTCTCATCCAGGTAAAACTACTGCTTTCATTATTACTGATGACATCATCAGATATGCGGAAGCTTGTTATAAATATGGTTAGGAGCTAAAGTTAAAAGCTTTGCCATATTTCTTTGGGAATTTGGTAGGAGATTTGTAGTGCACTTGCAGTATATTGGATTTAGGAAGCTTGATTTATATCGTCAGTTGAGATACACAACTTATATGTGGTCTGTAGAGATTCTCAGTCATCCAGGTCATGGTTGTCTCAAAAGTGTTTTTTCAAAAGGCAACTGGACTATATTTTTTCCCTTGAGGAAGAACTTTTTGCTTCTCATCCAAGAAGCTTCAGAATTATCTTGCGGTGAGTCTAAAAATCTATAAAGTGCAAAATTTTGAAATACATTATGTATCTGTGTGATTTTACCACAGAGTAAGCAGCTTTAGCACATTTGTGCTTTATTTCACAAGAGCACAAATTATTGTTTATATTCATTAGCAAGAATTTTCTGTTGTACTCAGTTTTGCTGGAGAGAGACCCCTGTGTCTAATCTAGTATTTATAATTTGCAGGAATATTATCAAAGTATATTTGCAGGGATAAAAATATACTGTTTAACTTTGGTCCTATTCGCAGTCCCTTATATATGGAAAAACTATAATTTTATGTCTAAATTAGCTGTTATATTGTCTGAGCATATACAACTTGTTATTTTGATTTTATGTAAATTTCTATAGTTTTGTGCTTTTAAAAGCACAGCACGGGGATTTTTCTACTATAGAATAAGCCACTCCTTCAAGTATCAGAATAAGAATCTTGCTATAGATTAATAAATGCAACTATATAGCTATGTGTATTGAAAAATCATCTTCCTGATAAGTTTAATTAAATAAGCATGGTCTAAGGCTTTTTCCCCAAACTGGCATCCTTCAGATGTTTTTAGTATTACACCTTCCAGAATTCCTAATTGGAAAGGCCTGGAAAGAATATTCCAAATATGATTAATATTGCTCTTCAACTGGAATTTGAATAGTTTTCATTTCATCTTATTAATATTCTTTCCATTAATCATATGGTTTGCAGAAGTGGAGTGCAATAATATCTCAAAGTATGTAAAAAGCAAGTTTATATTTGGTTCTTTTATCTCTCATCTCCCAGTATGAATAAAGGTTGTGATAGACATATAATGTCAGCTCGCCACAACAACTGGTATCTACTTGTACCCACATTCCTTATCTTTAGGGAAAATACTTTCCTGACATCTTGGGATGAAGGTAGTAGGAAAAGTGACTCTACTCTGTACATGTACTGATATATGCAGGTAATATACACTGATAAAAATTTCCATATAAGGGATGTCAGTTTCTGTGAAGGGTTCTTATATGTGAATGAAGTTTAAATATAAACTTGTAAACTCATGTACAAGTTTATGTAAACTCAATGTAAACTCATCACTTAGTTGAATCATCATGAGATCATTAAAAGTTTTAACAAGAAACACCCTTGGTGCACTTAAGGGATTTGGTGCCATTCTATCCCAATCAGCACATGTAGTCAGTAGCATATATTGTTAGTGAGAGCAGATCACTGTTTATAGAATTATACTCTCTTTGCATGGTCATTTAAATTGGAACAAGTGTGACTTGCTAGTTCAGAATCACTCATGCAATTTACATCGCAATTTACTCTTAGAAAAAATTAATTTGAACAAGGAAGCAGAATATTTCCTCAGATCTTGAGGGAGTGACTGTCTTGAGAGAAAGAAGTATTTAAATATAACAAAATTAACCGAGAAATTAATCAGGCCAGCTACATAATTTAATTTTAATGATGATACATTGTATAGCAAAAAATGAAGGTTTCTAATGCAAGTACATGCATGTATTCATATGTGTACATTAATATGTTGCTGAATGACAGTCTTTTTATTGAAGGCTATAGACTAAATGTATGATTATTCACACTATTGCTTTTTCCATATATAAAATAGCTATAATCTAAAGACATGAGAAAGATTGGTGTAGCTTTTCTTTTTAATCAAATTTCTTCTATGCACTCAGGGAATCTTAACTGCAAAGCTTCTGAACTTCTTTTTATTTAAAAGACGCATGTTTTAATTAAATACTTTCTCAACATGGGATTTTATTTCTTTGAAAATGTGGCTGTGAAAACCATGATCTTGGCTAATTTACAGTATGAACTGAGTTATTCCTTTGAATGATGCTGATTTTCCATTACGTATCCTTCTACCAAATAAATATATATGCTCTAAAATTAATTAATCTGCCTTATTTATCATCTTATGTATTCCTTATTTAATTTTAAGGCTGTTCGTTAAACTCTGCAAAGACTAATATTTTATGATATATAAAAAATTATTATCTAGAATGCCTGGGTGTGTGTGTGTGTGTCAAAAAAAGATATTCTATTTTCTATGAAAGTCACCTCCAGTTGAGAGAGAAAAATTGGTACCTCTCATGAGATCTTGTCTGAATAGCTAGTTTTCACATTTTGCAAGTACTGTGGTATGTATTAGCATAACATCCAATATTTGAATTATGTTAGCATTTCATTATTGTGTTAAAAAATTATATGAAATGCTTTGGAGACTGTTTCTGAAAATGATCAAATATCTGTGGATAAAATATAAATTTTCATTAATTTACAGATATGTAAACCAAGTTAATGTCACTGCTGTGGGTTGATTTAGTGGGCTTTAGATATTTTAAAAGTATGTTCTTCAATTAATTTGCTGTGAGTTGTTATTAGAGTAAGTAGAATAACACAATAATAGAATAACAGAGTTGGAAGATGCCAGAGCCCAGTGCTACTATTTTGAGGCAACTCAGGAGCAAAATACAGTAAACAGAGGCTTGTCTTTCAAATAGTGGTTTATCTACAAGGAATATATACATACACGTACTAGGCAAAGTCAGGCAATCAATCATCAACTATAGCATGGAAGCACATATGGAGAGAGAGACACCCCCACAGGCCCTCTCTCATATATACAGCCTTTTAAAGTCATATCAGCCCAAAAATCTTGCTGACTCATTCCCTGCCTTATATCATTGTAGCAGCTGGTCAGCTCTTAAAGTATTTCCCTGACAGAAGAGACCTTTGAGGTCTTCTAGTCTGGAAGCAAGGTGTTCCACGATTAATTGTTCTATGTCAGGAAATTTCTCTGCTGGGTTGGTTGTCTCCTTGATTAGTTTCCATCCATTGCTTCTTGTCCTGCCTTCAGGTGCCTTGTGAGCTGCGAACTGGTAGTAAAGGTAAGTAGAACCCATCCCTGCCACCAACTGACTCTGACTGAGTGACTTTGAGTGGTCAACAGCAAATAAAACCATTAAAAAAGAAACATGGGCAACAATATATGTAGTCCCAGATCCATAATACCTAAACTGCCACTGACAATACAACAAAAGCCACAACATTTCATGGGAACACATGATGATACATGCAGTTCTTATCACAGTATATCTGCATGCATTATTTTGCATAATAAAATAAGTTGAAATATTTTATTTAATTTTTTAAAAAATATATTGATGTCTAGTCTATATTGTTAGTTACTCCTGGTGACTATGGTGATTATGTAGTAATATAAATACATTCAAATCTATATAACAAGAAACAAGAAAAACCAGGTATCCAGTCCAACTACTGTACAAACGTTTAGCTACGCAATCTCCTAAGTTTCAACTTTACTATCCTAGTACTTGAGACAGCCTTACCAAACAGGAAAAATGGCCAGATAAGCTAATTTGACTTCATTCTGAAGCTACTTTAACAGAATCTTGCAAGTTTGAAAGTACAGTTTTCCACTGTTACCTTTACAGACTGATAACATAGGTAGGGTCTCTCCTGAAACTCTTGCTCCACTCACTATGCAGCTTTGGGCTATGCGATCTCCTCAAGATCATTTCCAAATACCATTCCATCTATACAGAATAATGTTCTTTTTTAAATATATTTTTCCCTTATCTGTATATTACTTTTAGTACTCAGTGCTTTACAGACTAGACTGATAACTAGTTGGCTTTGTCTTATTTATTTAACATGTTATTTAACATACCACACAATAAAAAGAAATGAAAGGCTCACATAAAAATGCAATGCAAAACAAACTCATTACAAAAATAAAAACAACAACACTATGAACAGGTGAAAATAAATAAATAAAAGTTGGCAACAATTACTCAGATGAAAAGGTTTTCTGAAAAAGCAGTTTTAGGAAGCCTAAAGAAAACCAGCAAAGAGGGATTATGTGTGAATCACATAACGCTGGTTTTCTCTAGGCTTCCTAAAACTGCTTTTTCAGAAAACCTTTTCATCTACGTAGGAGTCTAGACTTCATGACCAGGAGACTGATGTTTGGCTAGGAGAGAATTAAACCTTTCATATAATTGTCAGATCTGATAGTACAAAATTCCATTGCACAAAATTTAGCTAAATACATTCTATAACTCTGTCAACACTAGAGATTTGGAGTAACTGAATCCTTTGAGGCATTCTTTTAAAAAATGCATAAAAAAATTTAAACTAAAGGCAGGTGAATAAAAGGAAATTTTTGTTGACAATTTCATTTCTTGGTTTTATATATGCATTTATTTAATTAAATTTGAATTTCCATTACACTGATAATTACGCATTAAGAATTTTCTCTTGCATTATACCTGAGTCATCTTGGTTATGAATGCAACCAGTTGGTTGAAAAGCATTAAGGAATAACTAATATTCAGTAAGTAGTTTTGCATATAGACCCTAATTGCTCCCCCTGCCTCTTATTAATTTTATGTATTTAAACAGAGCATTTAAATATATTTCTGTATTTAATCTTACAGCAATAAAGTTAGTAGCAAAAGTTATATCACCACTTGCACATTATTTCTGAAATTAATTTGTCCTGTTTTATTCTTTGGGTACTTAGTTAACTAAAGATAATTATAATATTATGCTTCTTTAAGTACTTAAACTTTTAGACTGCATTTTGTAAGGCATAATGCTTGCATAGTGTGCAAGAATGGCAACTAAAAGAATATATTGATATTTTCTAGCAGTATTCTACTGTCATAAAAAGTAAAGGTAAAGATTTCCCTCGCAAATATGTGCTAGTCGTTCCTGATTCTAGGGGGCAGTGCTCATCTCTGTTTCAAAGCCAAAGAGCCAGTGCTGTCCGAAGATGTCTCCATGACTAAATGCCAAAGGCACATGGAACGCTATTACCTTCCCACCAAAGGTGGTCCCTATTTTTCTACTTGCATTTTGTGCTTTTGAACTGCTAGGTTGGCAAACAAAGCATAAAATGCCATAAAGTTTTATTTGAGGAGCTTGCTATTATACTGGTGATTTAATTACATTATACAGTAGGGTAGGTTTTGTACACTCTCCAATTTATTTCAGTGGGCTTTGTGTAATATCTACTGTTCCTCACTTTGTGAAAAGAAGACTAAAATATGAAATAAAAATGACACTTTTCATTTCTGAGTGCAGGCAATCTCAGTATGATGGCTATTTTCTTGCATATGTTTCCAAAATATTTTCCTTCATATATTCAGTGTTGTAAGTCCTCGGTCCCTGTTAATGTTTGAGCTTCACCCAGAGAACTTTCTAAATTATTGGGCAGGCTTTAATTATTGCAGATAATTTTTAAAAGACTAACATTCACAGAAGTTAATTTTTTGAGTGAGATATTGAAACCTTTGCTTTTTCCAGAAATCATGAGATATTACTTTATAATCTCTTGATCTTGATTTATAACCAAACTAGTGATACTCTACAACAAAACCATGTGAGAAGATGCATGAGGATCATGCTATATCTCCTCATAGTTCAATAGTCAAGAATAGTCATGAAAAGATCATGAATGATATCATCATGTGTATAGTTGAAATTTTTGTTTAGAATAGTAATCCATAGACCTAAACTTCTGACTTCTGACTCATTGTTATCAAATGAGTAAAATATGTGAGGTATATGTATTTCCAATTATTTTTTTGAAGCAATAGCAAAATTATATGTATATTTCATTATGATATTAAATATATTGTATATATTTCAGCCAACAATAGCCCTCAGGCAAGCAAGTTTTTTTATTTCATGTTTACATTTAGGCTGTTCAAAGATACCATATCACCTTGAATGTGATATGCATTTCTGGACAATCTCACTATAACTAAGCAGTCCTCTAACTTTGTATGCCAGGAGTGTCGATTTCATTGAGGGCTGCATCAGGGTTGTGTTTGACCTCGGGGGGCCAAATGAGCATGGCTGGTGAGCTCAACATCAATTGTGTTGGGGGCACCTGTGGTAACCCGGGTGGGGCTGAAGGGATCCATTGTCTCCAGTGGAGGAAGACGAGACCAGGGAGAGCGCCAAACTCTTGGCGTCCAGAGAAGCTTTGCCATTGCTCTCAGACCACGCAGAGGACCCCCGGATGGTGGTGCAGGCTGTCCAGAGCCCTAGGCAGCAAATGGCAAGTGCCCAGCCCGGCTCTTGAGCTCCCAGGACACCTGGACCCCACAGCTCAGCTCAAAGAGGGTGCCTGGCTGCACTTACCTCCTCCTCAAAGCTGCTGCTGCTGTTCTTGCTCTCCTTGGCCAGGTTACTCATGGTGTGTGCAGGAGGGTGAAGTGAGTCAGAGGGAGAGGTGGGTTTCAGCAGGTTCTGACCAGTTCTGGAGAACCGGTAGCAGAAATTTTGAGTAGTTTGGAGAACCAGTAGTAAAAATTCTGACTGGCCCCGCGCCCATCTATTCTCTGCCTCCCAAGTCTAAGCTGATTGGGAGGAAATGGGGATTTTGCAGTAACCTTCCCCTGGATTGGCGAGGGAATAGAGATTTTACAGTATCCTTCCCCTGCCACGGCCACCAAGCTATGCCACGCCCACCAAACCACACCCACAGAACCAGTAGTAAAAATTTTTGAAACCCACCACTGGTCAGAGGGAAGCCCACTCCCTTTACACACAAGGAGACCCAGCCTTGTACTAAAGCATCTTCAGTGATAGGATAGGAGACCACCTCAAGAGGTCAGGAGGATGGGACAAGGGGATGGTGAAACGGCAGCAGGGCTGCTGGTGGCCAAGTGCTAAGGCAGGACTTTCCTTCCTTCCTTCCTTCCTTCCTTCCTTCCTTCCTTCCTTCCTTCCTTCCTTCCTTCCTTCCTTCCTTCCCTCTTCATTCTCCTTTCTTCTTCCTTCCCCTCTTTCCTTTTTTCCTTCCTTCCTTTCTTTCCATCTTCCCTTCTTTTTCTTTTTCTTTGTCTTTCCTCTTTCCCTTTCTCTTTTCTTGTCTGTTCTTGGATGCTCAAATGCAAAAGGGGAAACATTTCTCCTTTTCCTTTTTTTTTTTTTTTTGCTTTTAGTTTGTTTTGCTAGCCCTCTGCCAGTGCAAATGAAGCTTGGGGGCTGCTTGTGATCCCTCAGGCCCCATTTTTGGCCTAAATGGCCTCCTGCAGCTTTCTGCCAGTGAAAACAGAGGTTGGGGCCACACATGCCCTCCCAAGCTCCGTTTTCACTGGCAGAGGCACCCTGGGTCAGCCCTTCAATGTTTCCAGGGCGGCCCCACGGGCCAGTTCTAAACATCCCATGGGCTGGATGTGGCCCACAAGCCTTGAGTTTGACACAGCTGCTGTAAGCTATATATGACCTGTAGCCTGGATTCAATTCACAACTAAATTTAAATTTTAAGGGAAAAAAATGAAGTTAACACAGTACTAGGATTACCATGCAGAAGTGTGTGTGTGTGTGTGTGTGTGTGTGTGTGTGTGTGTGTGTGTGTGTGTGTGTGTGAGTAAGAGTAAGATACTTAGTAAGATACTAAGAGTATCTAGTAATATAATGCAATGGATTTTTGTGACATAATTTTGTATTATTGATCACTGCTGAAGAGAGATCATACAAATTTATTTGCTGATGCTTAAATGATATAGCAATTATCCCATTTTGTTCTGTTTTTATATTGAGCATTGTCTCTAGATATTAAATCTTAGTTTTACGATTTTTCTGGAGTTCATGTGTAGACAAATTTAACAAAAACTTAACTGTCTTCTGCAAAGAGCATTTCCTTAAAACAGATAATATCTAGCCTTTGCTCTTCTCCCAGTTCAAGAATAGAAGAAACCCATATCCAATTTTATATATAGAAGTAATCTCATAGAAAAAAACCCTCTCTGTCTCTGTAACAGGAACCGTCTAGTAGTTCAGTTCAGTCAGTAAAGTCAACTGCTTTTTCAGAACTTTTGTATTACCTCAGGAAGTTAACTATTACATAATTCTGTTCCATCTCTATGTTAAGACCTTGAACTTGTCTTTAAAAATCTTGATCACTAGTTTATTATAAAGAAATACTGAAGAAATACTATATTTGTGCCAGTATATCAGTAAGCCAATAAGTATTGGCTTCTGGTCAGCAGCCACAATCTGCTATATAAAGATGTACTCAGTGGTGGGATTCAATTTTTTTAACAACCGGTTCTGTGGGTGTGGCTTGGTTGGGGGTGTGGCTTGGTGGTCATGTGACTGGGTGGGCGTGGCTATCTGGTCATGTGACCGGCTGGGCGTGGCTATGTGCATAGGGACTACTCAGAGGGCTGAAAAAAGTCATTTCTGACTGGTCCTCGCACTTATGACCATCCTCACATTTATTCCCGTTGCGGCATTCTTAACAACCGTGTCAGTCATTTCACCACTACTTCTCTTCAGCACGGTGACAAGATAGGGCGTAAAACGTAAAATGTGAGCACAGTCGTAAGTTCAAGGACTGATCAAAAGTGCGAGGACCGGTCAAAAATAACTTTTTCAGCCTTCTGACTAGTCCATATGCACAAAAAGATACAGCAATAGAGAGGGATGAAGGAAGGAGAAGAGAGATGGAAGAAAGAAGGAGAGAGAAGGAAGGAAGAGAAGGGAGGAAGGAAGGGAAGGAAAATTAGAGTAGGAGTGAGGGTAAGAGAGGGAGGAAGAGAGGAGGAGAAGGAGAAAGGAAGAGGAAGTAGGGAGGAGAAGAAGAGGGGGGAAGAGAAAGTAAGAAGGAAAGAAAAGAGAGAGGTGGTAGGTTTGAGGAGAAAGATTGCTGTACAGTAAAAAAGATGAAAGGGAAGAAAACCAACCCCAAACAAATATAAAGATATTAAGATAAAGAATGAATTGTTAAACTTTAAAGAATAAAAGAGAACAAATATGAATAAATAGTAATAATTAGAAACACACATACAAACATACAATGTATTTTCTTTGAACAGAGTATTTGGCCGGTTCACAAATTTAAACAGTGTTTAGTCATTTCAATTAAATTTACAATTTCTATATTTCCTTTTTGCCATATTTATTCCTTACCTATTTTTTTAAAAAACCAATATTACCCTTCATCCTCATTTCTAATCTTAATCAAATTCAATTTTTCCCTTCTATTCTATATTATACCCCTTCCCATTGTCATCTATTTTTATATCCATCCTCGCATTGGTTAATTATGTAATATTACAGTTGTTTAATATAAATTCAACATTTTAATATAAATCAATTAGTTATATAACTATCTTTTTTGTATATTAATCAATATGAACATGAATATTCCAATTATTTCCATGCAATCCAATTTCTTACAAATCAATTAATTATATTTACCAATAATAATAAACCAAATAATTTCCCCCATATATTCCCCCAAACCACAACTTAACCATTTCTGCTTTCAACACAATATACAATTAATAGTATCTCAATTATTACAATTCCCTAGTTAAATAGAGCTTTTTTTCTTTTGTGTTTTAAAATCTTGAACTCTCCTCTTTTTCCCTAAATTTCCCATTGTTTGCACCTGCCTTTTGGGTGAGGAAAAAGAAAAGAAATCTGCCTGCCTAATTTTCCAACATTGCAGCAACAGCAAAGGCAGCAGCCTGCTTTACTTTCAGTTTCGTTTTTCAGCATAGCTAGGGGAAAAAAATTGCTCCAGCACTCTTTGCAAACAAGCAGCAGAGCACTTCTCAAAACAGTTGGGACCAGATCAGCTGAGAGTCGGGAGGCCCATCTAATCAACGGGCTAATTAGCCTATGCTGAAGCTCTGCAGACAAATAAAATTACAAAAAAACACCGAACCGTTTGTTAAATTGCTGGCTCGCCCGCCCCTCGCCCACCACTATTTACTGGCAATAAATAGTGCAAAGGGGCGGGGCAAGGGGCGGGGTGCCTAGAACCGGCAGAATCCCACCACTGGATGTACTGTATTGTTTCATAATGTTAGAAATGGGAGATTGGCAATGAGAGTTTGGACAATGGGACAAGATAAGACATGGGTTTTTGTTTGCCTCACAATATGTCATTCCCTATACAGGCATACGTGTCATGTCATCTAAATATTTTTATTCTTTAAATCCTATCTTCTGTACATACATCTGAGAAAACTTATATTCCCAAGAAACATGACTAATATCCATTCCTTTTCATTATTTCTTACCTTTGCTGTTGTCCTCTTCCATTGGTGATTTTCTCTTTCTCTTTGTCTCAGTATAGATGATGGGTAAACAAAGCAATGCACTTCAAATAACTGCCATTGCTTACAGCCAGTTTGTCCCATATTCAGGAATTCTAGGAATTTTAGCTGAGAATGCCTGAGAGTGCACTAGGATGCAAATCCATGACCTACATGTTAAACAACTGTTATCTTATCTTAATTTACTATAAATACTGCCATGTATATTCATTAAATTTTATTTAGCCTTTGTTATATATATCTGTTCACCAGACACAATAGTCTATGTGAGAGAGTGAAACCAACATATTTATAGGACACCAGGTTAGAGAAATCTAATAACTTGAGGTCTTGAGATTTATACAAATGATACTTTTATCTTGCAGCATCTCATGGTTTATAAAATAGGAAATGGTACAAATCTGAGTGAAGAATCACTTTAGCTTCTTTCTCAGAAATTGTGCAAATTTTATCATTTTCCCACAAGGCTTCAGGCTTATAATGTGAGGAAAAAGCCACAGAATTACAAGATAGCCTAACTGCAAAACTGGAAAGCATAGTGCTCAGCAATTGATGATACCACAGAAGCTAGTTAGGAAGATATTCAGTAGTGATCTTGAAAATCTCACAGCTGAATAAAGACTGAATGTAAATGAATAAAGACTAAAAGAGAAACTCAAAAGCTCAAGATGACAAAAAATGATTTGCCATAGTCTTTAATGAGCCTTATATTGTCTTCCAGTTTTCTTGCATGTTCAAATAATGCAATATAAATTATATTCAATATATTATGAGAATGTAAATTTTATTGTGCTTTGTAGTGCTATTGCAGAAGATTATTGTAATGGCAGGAGATTTAAGTAATGTGTCTCATTTTTCCCTGTGCTTTCTTATGTAAAATGGCTTCTCTTCTGCACAGTTATGCATCGTATGTCTGTAAAAGGTCTTCATAACTCTCCTCCTTTAATTGGTGGTTTTGTCATGTAGTTCAGTTCAAGTAATGTGAACATATATTTCTTAGTTTAACACCTGGAAAAGGATTATAGGTGAGATACATAACAAGGACACTTTCTAGTTGAAATATCCTTGGAAACCATTTAAATATTAGGGTTTCATCCAAACTCATAATAAATTGTGTCATCAAACCATCTCCAGGTGTTGAATTATTTATACCCTCTGTATTTGGTAAAGATATAGAAAATGATAAACTCTGTACATATTTTAAGCCTTACTTATGCTTAACCATGAAACGTGTCTTTAAAGTATCCAGAATAATCTAAAGAACATTTGTTTCTGCTCTCTTCTGATTATTATTAAGATAGCCTCCCAACTACTGAAGACATGTGAGATTTAGTCTTATATTTACATTATTAAATGTTTCCATGCCTGGACTTACTGCCTTGTCCGTGAATGTTTATAAAGGTTGCCCTCAAACATTAGTTTCATGACGATTCAAAATTATGATCAACTAGGAAAAAGTGATTTATGACCTGTACTCTCACTTACAACCATTGACTAAAAGACCTGCAAGGTCCCTTCCAGCTCTATTCTGATTGATAGATTGATTTGGACTTGGAACAAACCAGCACTCTGTGGTCATGTGAGCTGTGAGCTGTTTGACAACAGGCTTGCAATTACAACTGGTTGCAGCATTGTGCACTCATGTGGTTGCAGATTGCAAATTTGGGAAGCTGCATTTACTTAACATCTGCATGATTTGCTTAACAGCCACTTTAAAAATAGTTGTAAAATTAGGTCTGACTCTATTTACAACCACAATCACTTATGAAATTTTGATCACAATTAAGGTCATAAGTCAAGGTCTACTTGTATTACAGATTTGAAATAATGGGTTTTTTTTAAAAATTTTTTTTTATTTTTTATAAAAAATGTCAAATCAATGTATGAACAGTGTGGCACCTGGGCACCATACTTTCCAATACAAATGAAATTGACCAGATTAAACATAATTATTACATTCAATCAACTTATGTATTTCGAATAACAATACACATCTATGTTAGATTGCAGTCTATCATTATTCAATTATTCCACATTTTCTCATTATTCATTTTATAAAATAAAAATGTATGCATTAATATTCCCTTTATTTCTGTCACTTATTCTAGCGTTTAATCATGTCACCCTTTATTAAGAAACTTTTTCTTTCTTTCCTGTCTAACTTCTAATCATGTCACCTGCCTAAAGAAAAGAAAAAAGAAAAAAAGAATAGGGTGGTGGTGGTTTAAAAGCAATCAGAACAACAACAACAAAAAAGGGAATCATACATCAATCATCTCTTGCTCCCTTCATACTTTAATTGCTATGCTTTAAAGAGAGGAAAAAGGAAAAGCGAATCATGTGTCTTTCATTTCCGGTTAGGTATTTCTTCAGAGTTCCCCTAAATGCTTAAACGCCACTTTAACACATAGTTCTGAGCAAATGATTCTGAATTGTTTCTTGGAGTTAGGTTTAAAGTGAAAAAAAAATCCTCTTCCCCAATTCCTCTCCCCCAATTCCAACACAGCTCATCTTCTTTTCTCCAGCACCAGTCTTGGCTGTTGTTGTTTGGTTGTTCCAGACTTGTAGCAGCCATCTTTAGGCTGCTTCTTCTTCTTGCCTGGCTGAGAGAGAAAAAACCCCAGGCCAGACAGGAGAGCTGCGACTCTCTCCAACCTCACAGGGTGCTCCCCTTTGCTTCACCACCCCTACGGAGCGGCTTTTTTCCTTCCGGAGGCCACAAAGTCAAAGAATTCAGCACAGGGAACACAGAGACTCTCTGTGTCTGTACCGCTGTGACATCAACTGGAAGTCCTGATTGGTTGATCACAATAGGCAACCCGATGCTTAGACTGAATTTGGTATTTTGTCCATCTATTGAGTCCTTCCTAAGATCCTGGGATAGATAGATATTGTTTAATGATGTTAAAGGTACCATCACAGGACATAAGATGTTGCAAATAAAGCTGGTATTTGCAACTGGCTGATTGTGATTTTGTCAATGCTGATGGTGTTCAAGTGATTGGCCAAACATTGTAGGATTGCACCAAAGGGACTTATTACTTGGATACTACCTTTGCTTTCTTTTGTCACAGTTGTCATAAAAAGAAACATTTAGCATTTACTCTCTATGGATGATTTAAAATTATTTGAAAAAACAAAGACTGAACTAGGATCCACATTAAAAAGCACAAAAGAATTCAAAAAGATATTGGAATGCCATTTTGGACTATGAAGTATGCAATTATTGCCATAAAGGAAGGCAAAGTTATCAAGGATGATGAAATACAACAATTTTTATTAAGTTGTATTTCATCATCAAATTATTGATTGAAACAGTTTAAATGAAGATTTGATAAAGGCAGTACCATATTAGCAGAAGAAGGAAAGAAATAATTTGGGATTTGTGGAAGCATGTGATTTATTATGGAATCAAGTCAAAGAAAAAGGAAGTTAAAAAAAGGAAGTTTAAAAAATAAAAAACTTTTTGAAAAAAAAGTCAAAGAAAATATTTCTATCAGATATATCAAATGAATTCCGAAAAATTTGAAATTAAAGCTAAATGGTACAAACATCATTAAAGAAACTAATACCTGGCAGTCCCTGCTTTTTTTGATATACAAATGGAATAGTTGACTGGAATCAGATTAAATATGAAAACTTGGATCAGAAAACAAGAAAACTGTCAAGAAGGCAATACACTGTCAAAGAGAAACTGGCAGAATTGGGGAGGAGTCAACCAGGGAATTAATTTAGAATCTATATTAGTCATAAGAGGTTTGTAGGAAGTTAGCACTCCCCCTCTCCTAGAAAAATGAAATATTTTAGGATATACTAAAAAGGGAGAATATTTTCCCTAAAAGAGAAGTAGAAACTCAGAGAAGCAGAAACTCAGCCCCCCACCTTTGTTAATGGGCCATTAAGGCCTGAGCCAGTCTATTCTACATAACAAAGATCTACCTCCTTCAGGTAGGGCAATAAAGGGCATATTTAATTGCCCTTTATTGCACCACCCACCAAGTTTCAACCAAACTTGGCACACAGACAACCTAAAAGGCTAGCTAAGACCCCCACCCCCTGGGAGTCTGACAACCAATCAGGATACTCTTTCTGGGCCCCAGGAAGTTCAAAGCCAGAGAGGGCATAAAACCCAGGGACTCGCAGCCTGTAATTTAAAGAAAAACCATGGCTGTGAAAATTTTGGGATGTGTGCTTGCTTGAAACCTGACTGGAAGCTCACAGAAAGTGATATCTGACATCTGAAATTAATTGGCATAGAAATTAGATACTGTAAAATTCCTACCAGAATTCTTTTCCTGAATGCTAGACCTTCATGATTGAAAGCTCTCCTTTTGGGAGCAACGGACGGAATCCTTTTCTGTTTCCTCTATCAATGCCTTCCCCTTTGAATCAGAACAATTAAAAGCACCCATCAAGTCTCCCTGATCTGATCAATTTTAATCTTTTGCCAAGAACTTGTTTCAAAACTCACATGTTTTGAAAAAAAAAAAGGAGGTATTGTAGGAAGTTAGCACTCACCCCTCACCTAGAAAAATGAAATATTTTAGGATATACTAAAAAGGCAGAATATTTTCCCTAAAATAGAAGTAGAAACTCAAAGAAGCAGAACCTCAGCCCCCCACCTTTGTTAATGGGTCATTAAGGCCTGAGCCAGTCTATTCTACATAACAAAGATCTACCTCCTTCAGGCAGAGCCATTTAATTGCCCTTTATTGCACCACCCACCAAGTTTTAACCAAACTTGGCACACAGACAACCTAAAAGGCTAGCTAAGACCCCCACCCCCTGGGAGTCTGACAACCAATCAGGATACTCTTTCTGGGCCCCAGGAAGTTCAAAGCCAGAGAGGGCATAAAACCCGGGGACTTGCAGCATCTCGCCCCTTTTCTGTTCAGGAACTCAAACCATGTGATCCTGTCCACCATTAAACCATCTTTCCAAGCAGTCTTCATGTTTCCAATGTCTTTTTCCCCACTTGGAGCTGAACCCAGAAGGATATTTCTTCTAACAGGTTGAAGTCCAATCCCTGTTGAACATCGTTGAACCTTTTTAAGTTTTACAGATGCAAACTCTTAGTTTGAAAAGATTCCTATATATAGGTTTAAGTAATAAAGCAGTAAATTGAAACCTCAATTGTTTGTGGTAACACTCCCCACGCTTTGAACCCAAAAGGATATTATGAGACAGATACAGCATTGGTTGTGCTTGTTGAGGAACTCTGGCGAAAACGAGATGGGGATAGCACAACCATCCTCAGTCCCATTGGCCTCTCAGTAGCGTTTGATACTGTGGGGGCTGGGACTGGGTGGCATTGCCTTATGCTAGTTCAGCTTCTTTCTCCAAGTCAGGTCCCAAACTGTTTTTTTTTTTATTGAAAAAGTTTTTCAAATACAGATTTTTCCCCCTTTTTTCTCCCCCCCCTCCTCCCTAACCCCCCCTCACCACCCCTCCCCCTGTGACTTCTTCAAAGTAAAATCCAAATTCATAACAGATTATATAATACTTTACCATCCCCTTACTTCATCCCCCAAATACTGACCCTTTCTTTCTAATAATATTATTACATCCCCCTTTTACTATACATTTCAAAATAACATTCTACTATAACATTGTTATAACTTCTGATTTAGCATAGTAATATTATTATAACTCCCAATTTAGCAATAATCTGCCCTTTTTCTCCTCCCCCATACATATATCTGTATATTAATATAACATTTCAAAACAACCTTCCACTTTAAAACTATATAATAAATCCTAATTTAACATTTAATCTTTTGTGTATATTAATATAACATTTCAAAGCAGCCTTCCACTATAAAGCTATATAATAAATCCTAATTTAACATTTATTCAACTCATAGTCTATCCATTTCCTCCACTCCCATAAATATATCTCTTAAACATCCCTTTTCTTAAACTAAACAATCAATAAACTAGCCTGTCTCTGCCCACTTTCCTACAAAATTACCATACATAACAATTCTTAATATCTTTATTCTTCTGCCCACCCTACTAAAAAAAATATTCCCTTATATAGATAAAATCAATGACTTTAAACTTGTAATCCATATAATGTCTTCTATAATGTCTTTCAACTGGATTGTTAACTCCATCACCCATATTAGGGTAACATCACATCCTAATTCCAACAGAATGTTTGGAATCCTCAGTTATCATCTGCCCCCATCAATAATAAATATCTTCATATGTATAAAAAAAAAGAAAACAACCACCCGAGTGACATTATAATTGTATTCCATATAGTATCTGTAGTAGTGTATTTCTTCAAGATTATTAATTCCAACCATCATAATGGGGTAACAACCAGATCTTCTGCGTGCCCCAAAGTAGCTCTCTTGCCATATAACTCAGCATAAACGTAATACATTTATCAAGGAATCCAAAATAGATAATTCCAATCCAACAGTTTAAGGCCCTTTTTACATCCCAAAAATACGGCATTGCAGAGATCTGTCACTCTCCTCAGGATAATATTAACCAATACTTCGCCTCAACTGTCTTTTCATGTATTCAATCATCTTTTAGATAACTGGCTTCGCTGTTGCCTAGTTTAAAAATTTTTGTTTTTGTGAAACCTATTTCTTTTTTTCTTGACTTTTTGTGGGTTTGATCTCCATCCTAATTTCCTTTCTATGAGTTGTATATCAACTGTTCGGTTTTCGTTCTGATCTATAACTTGATCTTGTTGGTTTTGCTTTTGTGGCTTAGATCGCCATTCATGTTTCTTTTCTATAAGTTGTGTATCATCTGATTGATTTCCATGCTTGTCTGTGACTTGATGAGTCATCACATTAGAATCCAACGCCGCTTCTCTCTTATATATAGGTAGTCCAACTGAGACATCTAAAGGATCCAAAGGCGGTTCATCTACAAAGACCTCTGTAGCTCGATGTTTTTCCATTATCTCCAACTCCTTCTGCTTATCTTGTGTTGTGCATGAAGATATTAAACTCATTTTCAAAATCTTATGATAAAATTCTTCCGCTTTTTCAACAGTATTTAATTGGTATCTTTCTCCTTGATATCTCAATATTATACCAACTGGAACATCCCACCTAAATAAAATATTTTGTTTTTTAAGCTCAGTCACCAGGAATTCAAATTTCTTTCTATCCAATAACATCTTAGGCGGTAACTCTTTATATATCCAAATCTTTCTTCCATACAGTTGTAAAGTAGAATTAAAAGATTTTTGCACAATATTATTTCTTATTTCTTTGTCTGTAAAGTAAATCACCACATCTCTAGGCAGTTGCCTTTGCTTTGCAATCCAAGAATTTACTCTGTAGACTCTGTCAATCCTGCAAAATACTTCCTCAGGATGAACCTTTAAAATCCCAGCCAGAATTTCAGCAGATATTTTCCTTAAATCATCTCTGTTATTTTCCTGTAATCCTCTCAATCTAATCGCAAATTCTGTGAAGCTGTGTTGCATCATTAAAACTTCTTTTTCAATCCGTTGTTTTATATTTTCTACATTGCAAGTCTTATGATCAGCTTCCATTTTAGATTTTTCTTCTGAGCTATTGTCTTGAGTATTTATCAAATCATTTTCAATTCTTTGTATTTTATTGTCCAAATTATAAATCTTGTCATCAATTTCCTCCATTTTAGACTCTAATAACTTAATATTTGTATCCAACTTTATAGCAATTTCTGAAAAACTGTTAGTCACTGTTACAATCTTTCGTTGCAAATTATCATACTTTGATTGCATCAGTTCTTTAATTTCCTGCTTGAATTTTTCAAGATTCTGGTTCACAATCTCATCCCTTCTTACAATCTCCTCCAAAAGAAATTCAATTAAATTAAAATCATTTTTCTGAGTCTGTAGGTTTAAAACTTGTTCATGTAGTTTGTATATGGGGGAATCCCCCCCACTGCTTGTTTGTCTGGCTTTATTAATTTAAACGCCATACTTCCACACAGACAAACTCTTTTTTAAAAAAAGAAAAGAAAGCTTCTTTCCACACAAGATCAGTATCAGATCTCCAGGAAGAAGAAAACATAAAAGTAGAACTTTTTCTTCAATTATAGCCAGCAGTATTTATTCCGCTACTTTGTGGCTTATTAAGAAACGGAAGGACTTTCCCTTTCAGCTTTCCCTTCTCAAGCCTCGGCAGTCGCCATTTTAAAATTCTTTTTTCCTTTCTTCAATATCTTTTATAAAGTAAATGAAAATACTTGCGGTTTAGGGTCACAGATCCAGATCTCATCCTCTTTAATTAATCTGTTAGTTTTTTTAAAAGGCTTGTTCTCGTCGCCTGGCTCTGCAAAAAGGCAGAGGTCTCCCAAAGCCTGGAGCAGCGGCGAGGGAAATAGGGAGCCTCATCTGCTTCGCCCCCAAGAGTAAAAAAAAACTCTGGGGGCTTCGCAGAGAGCTCTACCTGCCCTCACCTGCTCTATCTCACATTTCCTTGTGGAAATGGAGTTTTTCGAGCCGCCTTTCCGTTGTAAAGGCGGCTCATTACAGGCGATGGGGCTGGCGGTCCCGAGGGACCGTCTGGCAGCGATGGAGAGCAAACCGGAAGTCAGGTCCCAAACTGTTTTAATAGGGAGTGAGAGATCCAGCACTCAGCTCGGCCAGATGGCTTGGGAACCCCAAGAGGGAGCTTCACACTGGAGGTGGTTGACTAATTAAAAGCTAATCCCCCCATGTACAGGGCTCCCTCCTTCACCATCTTGTGTTAATATTTTTATTTTATCTGCTTTGTTATCTTATAACTGATGATTTTAAGGTTTTTGAATGTTTTTATGCTGTAAACTACTCAGAGTTCTTTGACACCAGATGGCTGGCAAATACGTTTCATAATAAATAAATAAATAAATATTGATCAGCTGTATTTGCTAAGAGCTAAAGTGGGGTAGAGTTATTACAAGTGAAGCAAATTGCGGAGGCAGAAAAACATGACTACATTAAGCAAATCCAAAACCCTGGCTGAAGGAAGTCAATCAAGAAAATGAATCAATTTGTTAATTTGAAAAAAAAAAAGGCAATGCATGGTCAATACTTGAAGGATAAAGAAGGAAAACCCAATAAATAGAATAGAATGAATGAGCTGGGAGGGACTTTGAAGGTCTTCTAGTCCAGGTCATCTGCTCAAGCAGGAGAACCTATACTATTTCAGATAAGTGACTGTCTAGACTAGTGATGGCTAATCTTTTTGCCGTCACGTACCAAAAGCGTGGGGAGCATGGGGGGGGGGTTTGCACGCGCATGTGTCCACACCCATAATGCAACGCCCCCCACTTGTCCCCCATGCATGCGTGTGCAACCTCCTGCGGCCAATTTTGGTATGGAGAGATGCCGTGCATGTGCGTGCGACCCCTGCACATGCGCACATGTCTCCCACATGCACTTTGCCATGCCAGAAACCCAAAAATCAGCTGACTGGCGGGAGGTGCATGCGCATGCACAGAGGAACTGAGCTGGGCGATGGCTTGCATGCCCACAGAGAGGCCTCCTCGTGCCACCTGTGGCACATGTGCCATAGGTTCGCCATCATGGATCTAGACTCTTCTTAAAAACATTCAGTGATGGAGCGTCCACAATTTCTGGAGGCAAGCTGTTCCACTGGTTAATTGTTCTCACTGTTAGGAAATTTCTCCTTAATTCCAGGTTGCTTCTCTCTTTGATTAGTTTTCAACCATTGAACTCCTCTTCTTTGTGGCAGCCTCTCAAGTACTGGAATATTGCTATTATGTCACCCCTAATTATTCCTTTCTTTAGACTAGCCAAACCCAAATCTTGCAGCCATTCCTCATATGTTTAAGTCTGCTTGCCTTTGATCATCTTAGTTGCTCTTATCTGAACTTTTTCCAAAGTCTCAACATCTTTTTTGTAGTATGGTGACCAAAATTGGTTGCAGTATTCCAGGTATGGTCTTACTATAAAGTGGTCTTACCACTTTATAAAGTGGTATTAATACTTCACGTGATCTTGATTCTATGCATCTGTTTATACAATCCAGGATTTTATTAGTTTTTTTGGCTGCTGCTACACATTGCTGGCTCATATTCAAATGATCTCCTAGTATTCCAAGGTCCCTCTCATAGTTACTGTTTTTCAGCCAGTTCATAGCTAATCTATACTTATAACTTTGATTTTTCATGCCTAAATGTAAAGCTCTGCTTTTCTCCACATTAAAATTCATTTTTTTTAAAATTTGATTTATATTTTGTTGGATAGGGCCCATAGTTCAAGTTTCTCAAGATCTTTTTGGATCCTGAGTTTGTCTTCTGGAGTGTTGGATATTTCTGACAGTTTAGTATCATCTGCAAATTTGATGAGCTCCCCTTCTATTCCCTCCTCTAAGTCATTAATAAAGATATTGAAGAGTACTGGACCTAAGACGGAGCCTGTGGTACCCCACTATTTACTTCTCTCCATGTGGATGTAGTACCATTAAGAACTACTCGTTAAGTATGGTTTATCAGCAGGTTACTGTTAGCTCCACTTGTGGAAGCAGCAGGCAAGCACGTGCGTGAAGTTATATTTGTGCAAGCAGAGGGTACTTGCACTCATGCACAAAACTCCACTTGCATGAGTGAGGGCACTTGCACTCAAGCTTTGTCTCCATACATAAGTGGAGCTTCGTGCACAAGTGCAAGTGCCTGCCGTTTGGTCAAATGGAGTTGTGCGTATGCATCAGCCAATCACAGGTCCCCCTCTCTTCCTGTGGTGGGATGGACTGTCAAGCTGGAAAGGTTGGGGACCTCTGGCCTAAAGGACTCGCTTGATATCATGATATATTGAATTTATCAAACCTGAACATTCTAATTTTACAAAAAAACACCCTGCTTGGAACTGTGTATCTTGCTACTTTAATAATTCTTTGGTTCTTGGTTAGGACTTTAATTAGTAAATTTCCTCCACACTAGATGGTGAATCTAGCTATAGATGATGATGATAATGGTAATAATAACAGCATCAACACAAACATAATAATAATAAACCCATAATAAGGGGTTCTACATATGCAACTTTCTGAAAACTTGCTTACCTTTCAGATTTTCTCTTTCCCTTCCCTACCAGATTTTTACTATATAAATCTATTCATTCTGTTCTTTTATTTATTAAAGCAACCATCATCAGTACTAATAATGAAGTGAACACCCCTTCATGGATTATTTTTAAATTAAATGGAAATTATAGATAAGTCCACTGAATGTATATTCTGGAATTCATATAAAATAGCTAAATTGGCTAAAATATTGATGTTATGCATAATGGATTCTGTTTTTCAGTATTATTTAATTCATTTAAAATACTTATAATCTCTTTTTCTTCAGTGGAAATGAGGCTACATGTAGACAATCTTCAGTTGTTTCCTATTGAGATATTGTCTAGTGCTTCACTAGAAGCACTAGTTACTGGATAACCATGTCATTAACTATTGACCTCATTAGATGCAGGATGTAATTTATAATTAGGATAGGATAGGATAGGATAGGATAGGATAGGATAGGATAGGATAGGAGCCTGGATAGCTCTGCAGACTAAAGCACTGTAATTTAACACCAGCTGTCTGCAAGGTTGACTCAGCCTTCCATCCTTTCTAAGGTAGGTAAATTGAGGACCCAGTTTGTGGGGGCAATAAACTGACTTTGTATAAAATATACAAAAGTATGAAGGCTATTGCTTAACGCACTGTAAGCCACCCTGAGTCTCCGGAGAAGGGCAGCATATAAATCAAATTAAAAAAAAAATAGAATAGAATAGGTCTATTCTAATAGGTAGTTTCCTGGATCTGTTTATTTTCCTTTTTTAAAGATGGGAACCACATCAGCTTTTTCCCAGTCCTCTGGTAGTTCCCCAGAGCTCCAATACTTTTTAAAGATATGATACAATGGTTCTGAGATGATATCTGCCAGCTCTTTCAGAACTCTGGGACGTAATCCATCAGGTCCCAGTGATTTATATTAATCAAGGTCAGACAGGTGTTTTCTTGCCATTTTCTTGCTTATTTTCATTTTTATTTCTAGTCTGTCTTTTACAGTTAGGTTTTTGGTAGGTTGGGCAATAGTTTCTTTTTGCGTGAATACTGATGCAAAGAAGCAGTTAAACAACTC
The DNA here is from genome assembly GCF_029215685.1 of Pituophis catenifer annectens. Taxonomy (NCBI): domain Eukaryota; kingdom Metazoa; phylum Chordata; class Lepidosauria; order Squamata; family Colubridae; genus Pituophis; species Pituophis catenifer. Next base: position 32,111,286 of record NW_027256888.1, read on the forward strand.
TGCTTTTTCTCTACTGCCTGTTATTTCCTTGCTATCTTTTCTCTTTCATGGACCTACTGTTTCCTTGACTTTTTTCTTGTTATTTATATTTGAAAGAAACTTTTAAAATTATATTTGACTTTTATCGCAAGTCTTTGTTCATTCTGAGTCTTTGTTTTCCTGACTTCATCTTTGCAAATTCGGCCTATATACTGATATTCTGCCTTAGTTATATGTCCCTCTTTCCATTTTTTTTTGTACTTATCCTTTTTGTCTTTCAGTTTATCAGAAAGATCTTTATGCAACCATGCTAATTTCTGCTTGGATTGTTTTGTAGGATAATTGTTTTGTAGGAGGGCCCCCCTCCCCAGATTAAAATATTCTTTATTGTTAATATTAAAAAGAGGCAGAATATTTCCCCCAAAGGTAAGGTGACCAGACGTCCCGCTTTTGGCGGGACAGTCCCAATTTTTAGCAATTTGTCCCGCGTCCCGCGGCGTTTCAAAAAAGTCCCGATTTTTCATTCTGCCTCCTGAGTCCTGCTGCCTCTTGAGCCCCAGCTGATGGCTAGAAGAAAAAAAACTGTTTAAACTCTTGCCCGGGGCTTCAAAGGGCCGCCCTACAGGCAATCAGTGTAAAGAGTTCTTGAAGCAGTTTTTTTTTCCCCTAGCTAAGCTGCAGAAACGAAACCGAAACCAGGATCTTTGGTGCAACGTGACAAAATGTGGCAGAGAGAGATTTATTTTTATTTTTATTTTTCCTCCCCAAAAAAGGTAGGTGAAAAACTGCAAACAATGGGAAATTTAGGAGGAGAGTTCAAGATTTTAAAACACAAAAGAAAAAAAAGCTGTATTTAACTAGGGAATTGTAATAATTGAGATACTATTAATTGTATATTGTGTTGAAAGCAGAAATGGTTAAGTTGTGGTTCAGAGGAATATATGGGGGAAATTATTTGGTTTATTATTATTGGTAAATATAATTAATTGATTTGTAAGAAATTGGATTGCATGGAAATAATTGGAATATTCATGTTCATATTGATTAATATACAAAAAAGATAGTTTTATAACTAATTGATTTATATTAAAATGTTGAATTTGTATTAAACAACTGTATTACATAATTACATAATTAACCAATGTGAGGATGGATATAAAAATAGATGACAATGGGAAGGGGTATAATATAGAATAGAAGGGAAAAATTGAATTTGGTTAAGATTAGAGATGAGGATGAAGGGTAATATTGGTTTTTTTAAAAAAATAGATGAGAAATAAATATGGCAAAAAGGAAATATAGAAATTGTAAATTTAATTGAAGTGACTAAACACTGTTTAAATTTGTGAACCGGCCAAATACTCTGTTCAAAGAAAATAAATTGTATGTTTGTATGTGTGTTTCTAATTACTGCTATTTATTCATATTTGTTCTCTTTTATTCTTTAAAGTTTAACAATTCATTCTTTATCTTAATATCTTTATATTTGTTTGGGGTTGGCTTTCTTCCCTTTCATCTTTTTTATTGTACAGCAATCTTTCTCCTCAAACCTACCACCTCTCTCTTTTCTTTCCTTCTTACTTTCTCTTCCCCCCCTCTTCTTCTCCTCCCTACTTCCTCTTCCTTTCTCCTTCTCCTCCTCTCTTCCTCCACCTCTTACCCTCACTCCTACTCTAATTTCCCTTCCCTTCCTTCATCCCTCTCTATTGCTGTATCCTTTTATGCATATGGACTACTCAGAGGGCTGAAAAAGTTATTTTTGACTGGTCCTCGCACTTTTGACCAGTCCTTGAACATGTCTTCACATTTTACGTTTTTTGCCCTATCTTATCACCATGGTGAAGAGAAGCAGTTGTGAAATGAGTGACATGGTTGTTAAGAATGCTGCACGGGTATAAATGTGAGGATGGTCATAAGTGTGAGGACCAGTCAAAAGTGCGAGGACCTGTCAGAAATGACTTTTTTCAGCCCTCTGGTTAGTCCTTTTGTGCATATGGACTACTCAGAGGGCTGAAAAAGTTATTTTTGACTGGTCCTCGCACTTTTGTCCAGTCCTCAAACTTACGACTGTCCTCACATTTTACATTTTTTGCCCAGTCTTATCACCATGGTGAAGAGAAGCAGTTGTGAAATGAGTGACATGGTTGTTAAGAATGCTGCACGGGCATAAATGTGAGGATGGTCATAAGTGTGAGGACCAGTCAAAAGTGCGAGGACCTGTCAGAAATGACTTTTTTCAGCCCTCTGAGTAGTCCCTATACACATAGCCATGGCCACCCGGTCACATGACCAGCTAGCCACGCCCACCCAGTCACATGACCAGCTAGCCACGCCCACAAAATAAGCTACGCCCACAATGTCCCTCTTTACCAATGTTAAAATCTGGTCACCTTACCCAAAGGAGAAATGGAGAAAAGTCTTAACAAGGGCAGTCCCAGTCTTCCTGCAATAGGAAAACAGCCTCAAGCAGAAACATGAAGAGGCCAGTTTTTAGAAGATTATGTATCCATTCAGAAAGATTGGACCACTCTATTCATAAGCAAAGAGCAAACAGAGACTCCAGATAAGCAACACATAGGCAAGCCAAAGTTGACAAGATCAGCTCAGACAAACACCTAGGATTTGCATTGTAGACCATTACATGACCCCATAGGAATCTGGCAACAACCATTAGAATATTAAAGGACATGTTCTTGTACAGGAACAGGCATCACACATATGAGGTCCCAAATAATGTATAAAAGCCCACCTATATCAAGTCCATTTTGTCAGCCACCCCAGAAACATGCTGCTGTCACTGAAGTTTCTGGCTATTAAATAAACAGAGACCTACTTTCCAAAATGCTGCCTGCCTCCATTTTATTTTCAGTGCCTTTCTCCCTGCTTGGAACTGGACCGGATTTTTCTTCCAACAGTTTATAATACAAGCTGCTTTGCATGCAGAAAGCCTGGGTTCAATTCACAGAATCATAGAAATGACTTTAGATGTCATCTACTCTAATTCTCTGTTAAATTCAGAATCCAGGCATTCAGTCTTTGTTTGAAGATCTTTAGTGAAGGAGAACTCCTTTTACTTCAGGAAGCAGCCTATTTCACTGATGGATTGCTTCTACTGCAAGGAAATTCTGATATCTATTTTGAAACTTCGTCCTTGTGTTTTTTAAATCCATCTTTGTTCTGTTTTTTCTCTCTAAGGCAATAGAAAGTAAGCCTTTTCTTGAAGTCATCTTTTCATCAAAGTGAACATACCTGGATCCTTTATCTACTCCTTAAATCCTTAGTTTCCAATTCTAGGATCCTCTGGGATTCTAGGATTTTAATAGATCTATATTAGTCTCCCAAATGGCAGCAAACTGCTTGCTTACTGTCTGATAAAGCCTAGAAGTAGTGGATGTGATTTCACTGAGCTATGGCTGCATTTTGAAAATCTTGGTTTATGTAGGAAAATACCCGGCTGAGGAGAAATACACACACACACACACACACACACACACTAATTAATTGATTGGTGAGCTGATTTTATAGTACAGCTGTTATGAAAATATGCATTTCAGATGTCTAAGAAATGACGTTGCTCCATATTAATCACAATATGTAAAAGGTGGTGAGAACAATTAATTCACTATATATACAGGCTAATTAACAAGTTGTTGCTTAATTGCAGTCAGATTCAGTTGATCAACCTTTTATCAATGTGTTGTGCTGTCCTTGTGTAGAAATAGTCTAATTGCCATATTCTACTTTTTTTTTTAAGCACACTAACTGATTGGAAGGTAGCTGTGATTTTACGGAGGCTTATATAATATCTTGCTGGCTAAAATATTGGCTAAAATTAACTCCTGGAATTGTTCTTTCACCCAGTTAATACTATCCAATGTATTTACCATATTTTTTGGAGTATAAGATGCACCGTACTATAAGACGCACCTACCTTTTTTGGTGAGGAAAACAAGAAAAAGAAATCTGCCTCTGCCTCTGCCTCCCAGCAATTTTGCCTCATTGCAGCAAACAGCAAACAGCCTGCTTTACTTTCATTTTCATTTTCAACATAGCTTGATTAGCACAAGAAAATAAAATCTGCTCCAAGAATTTATCTCCTTGCAGCAAGCAGCAGAAGCCTGCGCAAAACAGCTGAGAGCAAAACAGCTGAGAGTCAGGAGGCCGATCCAATCAACTTGTGCTAATTAGGCTGTGCTGAAACTGAAATGAGCTGTTTCTTCTTGCTGCTTGCTACAAGGAGGTAACTGCTGGAAGGCAGAGACCAAAATGTGTGGGCCAGTGGGTGGGCGGGCTACATTCGATGTATAAGACACATCTAAATTTCCCCCCTTTTAGGGGGGAAAAAGATGCCTCTTATACTCTGAAAAATACGGTACTTCCTTTTGAAAGACAAATGTAGCCTGGACCTCAATTATAATCGCTTTCAGCACATTTTATCTCCAGGCTACCCTTGAGATAAAACTATGAGTCATTGATCTGGATATTTGGAAATATGTTTTTAGCTAATGATTTAAAAAATATTATTTCTATTACATATACAAGAAAACCATTTTTATTAGCCATATTTAACAATTTGCCATCAGTGGTTTTACAGGATAGGTTTAATAATATATTCTTGTCCAAAGATGGCAATAAAGACAATTTTGTTATACTTTTGTGCAGACCATGGCACTGAATTATTAGTGTCGCTATTGAGCCCTCTCCTAAATGCTAAGCTGATAAGGAAAAATCTCTACTTTTCTTAGGAAGGAAACTTACAGAAATATCCATGAGGATTGCCAAAGTTTGTTCAATCACAATTACAATTAATATTGGCAATGCCTGCTGGTTGATTTATTTCTTCAGTGGAAAGAAATATTAGTAACTCAGATTTGAACTCTCTGTGTTTGTTTGTTTGTTTGATTGTTTGCTTGCAGACATTTCATTATCTGACTAGGTAATGTTAAAAGAAATATCCTTCTGGGTTCAGCTCCAAGTGGGGAAAAAGACACTGGAAACATGAAGACTGCTTGGAAAGATGGTTTAATGGTGGACAGGATCACATGGTTTGAGTTCCTGAACAGAAAAGGGCAGAGATGCTACAAGTCCCTCGGTTTTATCCCCACTCTGGGTCTGAACTTCCTGGGGCACAGGAAGAGTATCATGATTGGTTGTCAGACTCCCAGGGGGTGGGGGTCTTAGCTAGCCTTGCTGGCTGATGTAATCTTCCCAGGTGTCATGTGGTGAGTTCTGTTGCTAGATGGGTCCTATTGTGTTGCAGATGATGGTCCATTGACAAAGGGGGAATTGGGTTTCTGCTTCTCTGAGTTTCTACTTCTCTTTTAGGGAAAATATTCTGCCTTTTTAGTATAACCTAAAATATTTCATTTTTCTAGGAGAGGGGTGAGTGCTAACTTCCTACAGTAACATCATTAATTCACTGATTATGGTACCTAGTTGTGTAATGAAACATCTGCAAGAAAAAAATCAAGCTTGGTTATTTATTTCTGCCTGAATAGCCTGTAATTCTGTTAATCTCTTGATTATTTCTTCATACAGTTTTATCTGACTATATATTAATGCTTTAGATATTTTAATCTTTGACTGTAAATAAATTTCAACTAAAAATTATCAGAGATGTAGGGATTAAAGATTAATCATTTGTTGTTGAAGCTGGAATCATGAAATTAGGATTGTTCATATGTTCATCTAGAAACAGAAAGTTCCTTTTATGTATATGAAGCTTAGCTTTCTATAAACGTAAAACCAATCATTTTTATGGGTTACTTTGAAGGGACTTTGCTATTACAAATAAGTAAAATTTTAATACTGTATGAGAGTGGGTTTGCTGAGCATAACTTGGGAGTCTGGAGTCAGGCTAAAGTCAGCCATTAAATTTCTGATTTCAGGCTTATGGCAATCTCCCCCCCCCCCCCCATAAAGTTTCTGTACTAACTGCCTTATGATTTGAAACAGAGAAGTTATTTTCCAAATATTGTATAAACAAATACATGGAGTGTATTTCATTTCAGCTACCAACACAGTTTGTCATTATTGGCTTCTATCTTGGGCACAATTCCTTTACTATTCAACAACTTGGCAGATTTTGACAAGATGGCAGTGTTTTGGAAGAAAATTATGACAAATTTGAAAATTAATGATATTTAACACTGAATCATGAGGGAAGAAGATTCATTAAAATTCTCACTTAAAAATTGTCATGACTCTTTTCCCATTGTATTTGACATTGCCTGAGAGATGGTTATATATTATGTTTATTTTTAGGACTTATTGTTCTCTTTAAATTGAGTCTGCAGTGTGGGGAGAAAAGTAATAATATTTAGAGAGAGAACTTAATTTAAGAGAGTGAGATATTCCACTTTCTCTTCTTAAATTTAAATTTCCATCTCAAGTAGCACCATATAAAAAAGCAGAAGATAATTTGCCTTTCAAACATGAATCAAACCCTACCCAAGAATTGATAATTGCTTTGAGGGAATGCATTTTTAAAGGAAAAAATAAAAAGCAAATAAAAGTAAAAACCTTTTATTTACTAACATTTGGACCAAAACTAGATTGTCACTAGTTCTAGTTTTTAATCATAACTTTAAAGTTCTGAAACAATACTTTAATGTGATTTCAGAGCAGAGGGTTGTCTAAATAGATTGACCTATTCTTCTTCTTGCAGAATGTTCTAAAAAAAACCCTGACTATTTATGTTGGAATGAGTCTGAACACACCATCGTGAAATGGTTAGGGGTAGGGTTCAAAGCAAAATGGTTTAGGGGTTAATTTCATTAGCTGCCACCTTTGAAATTTATTGACCCAACTAACAGAATAATGCTGGGTGTTTTTTTCTGTTTCCTACAATTTAAGGGAAATTATACATTTTTTGATCATTGTATTTTATATTTGACAGAAAATGGTATTAGGTTTGTGCTGTTTCTGCAGCTGCTTTAAAGAGATAGTTGTGGAGTATTACCTGGGGAACCTCTAAACAGATGTTAGCTAATATGTTAAACTAAAGACTACTGCCATGCTTCAGTTAGATTCATAAAATGACATCTGCTTTTTCTGTTACACTGAATAGGCATCTTGGATTTGGAAGCTCTACTTTTGTTTTACTGTATGATGCCAGTACCTTTGTTTTATTCATGCATTGTTGGATTATTTTTGTGTGATTATACTGGGAAACAAAATGGAATATAAATGTTATTAGTTGATGAAACATACATAATTCTATATGTTTATATAGATTATTTGGATTCCATGTGATTTTTTTAATACTATAATTTGTAAGATGCCCAGAGTCATTTTGTAGGGGAGATACAGTATGTGGCATAGAAATGTAATCAATCAATCAGTTAATAAAGTGACTACTGTATCAGAAACATGGATAATGAACACAGAATTGCACTGAAACTCGTCCTCTTTTCCTCATGCTGGTGATATCATGACACAAATGCAAAAGAAATAGTGGGAGGAAATATAGGGTTTCTAGCTTTCAAGAAAGTCATGGTTGTTTTGATTACTTTGTAAGGCCCTTCGGGATAATATGTTGCTCCCTATACCAGGGGTGAAATGTAAAATTTGTTACTATCGGTTCTGTGGGCGTGACTTGGTGGTGGTGGGTAATGTGACTGGGTGGGCGTGGCCAACTTTTAAAAAAAACAAAACTTTTCAAAGCATTTTTTCTAATCCTTTGAAAAGCCTCTGCCAATCAGGCAACTCAACTGGGATTGTCAGAGAGGCTTTTTAAAAAATGCCTCTCTGCCGGATCAGGCAACTCAGCTGGGATCGTCAGATAGGCTTTTTAAAAAATGCCTCTCTGATGATCACGCGGCTCAGCTGGGATCGTCAGAGACTTTTCAAAGCATTTTTTTTACCACCTTTTCGGCCAAGAGGTTGCAGAAAAAAATACTTTGAAAAGCCTCTGATGATCCCAGCTGAGCCGCATGATCATCAGAGGCTTTTTTTTTTACTTTTAAAAGCATTTTTTCGTCGGAAGAGGTTGTAGAAAAAATGCTTTTAAAAGTAAAAAAAAAAGCCTCTGATGATCACGCGGCTCAGCTGGGCTTGGTGGGGGGCGCAGGGATTTTTGCTACTGGTTCTCCGAACCACCTGCCGCCATCGCTACCGGATCAGGTGATCCGGTTCGAACCGGGAGCATTTCACCCCTGCCCTATACTTCTTATAACCCATATAAAGTTACTGAGAGACAAGCTTCTGAAATATTCTGATCTTCTAGAATTCATTTCTATATAGCCACTTTTTAAACTGATATCAAGAAAGCCTTGGAAATCTGGAACAGTTCTCTGAGTATTATAATAAAAACAGGAAGCACAGTGTGGATAAAATGAGTTCAATCTATGTAGCAATCTACAGACAAAGCTATTTGAGATTCTAGGGATAACTTTTTCTTTGTATTATCTCTGAATAATCAAGTTTTGAGATTTAAGGCATTGCTTTTGGGAGGTCAGGTGGCAACTATAGTTAGAGTTGCTTTTCTATAGCAAAAGAAGCAGGTTCTTTCTAATGGAAATAGTTTCTCAATTTACTCAATTACCATTTTGTTTAGCCTATTTTAATATGGAACTTCCCTTGGAACATTTGAAAAGTGATATTCAGACTAGTATGCAGTTAGAAATCATGCCTACCAGTACCAAATTAATTAGAATAGCTTTTATCTGGTGTCTATGCCTAGTTCAAATGCTATCTAGATTTGTAAATTATGAAATAATTTGGGGCACCTAAAATATTGTCTCTTATATGAGGCATCTTAAGTTTACATGTTTCACTAGGAAATGTTTAGGTACTGGGATTTGTGACCTAGAAGGTTTTCTACAGATGTTCTCTATAAAAACATATTTGTATTCAAACTTCTTTCTGAGGTGAAATTATGATGGCACCAGGAACTGAAGATGCTACTGAAGTGCTTCAGGAGCATTCAAAAATATAATGCCATAAATATAGAACAACTTTCTTACTGGCAAGATTTAATGTCATAATACTAGAGGGACATTTTAATAATTTTACATTAGTTCAATAACTTTTGACAAAACCTAATGATGTTATATTCTTACAACATACACTGCTCTATTATAACTTTGATAAAAATTCTAAGAGAATCTTTTCTCTTGCTTTGTGAGACTCCGTTGATTGGCTTTTAGGCATTGGGATGCCAATTCTGACCTTATTGGGGGTGACTAAGTTTCCAAATATTGCAGTGAACATTACTACGGATTGCAGCTTAATGCTGATGCCATTGGGTATGTGTATGGGTAGAAGGATTTGATTGAAAAAGACAGTGTGAAACAATGTTCCATTTTCTCCCGGTTTATTCAACCCAGTTATAAAACATAAAAACTACTTTTATTTTCTCAGCAGCAAGCTTTGCAAATACAAGTGACTATTCTTAAATTCTCACCACAGGCACTTCAGACATATAGACTTAAAAGTCCAAGTGAGGACCTTTCTTTCTGATCTCAAATTCGTACACTCTATGCCTGTGCCTATAAAGATTATAATCTAAGCTTAACATAGTATCTGAAAGAAATATATTTCTAGCCCATCTATTCTGTCTACTTCTGGAATTAAAGAACTTACGGGTATTAAGGTCAAAATTTATCTCTGCTTTGCTTAAATAAGTTGACAGTTGAGTTTGATGATCTTTTGACAAGTAAAACCTTTGATCTTGTCATATCTGTTACTTGGAGCAGATATGAAATTTCTTAGGGTTGAGTCGATAAGGGTCCTTCCACCTTCAGCACAGATTGGGCCAGCCACCTTCCCTAGACTATGCCCTTGAATGCTTCATGGACTTGAGAGCACTTACAAACTAAAGCGTCTTCAGAAATGCAAACAGTATCTAATGTATTTGTGGATCCCTGTTCAGGTATTTTTTAGATTGAAACAGTTCATCTTCAACAGCCACTAGAGCTACCTAAGTCCACATTAACCTATTCAGCTGTCAGTCATTACCCCTATTTCCAAGCTGCTACTTTCTGGAATCTTTCTGGGTGTTCTTAAGAGTACCTTTTTTCAATACATTTTCTCTTTCTCCCATGAGTATCACGTTCTCCTTCTGTGACATTGAGAACTACGTTTATCAAAAAGATTTGGGAAGATTTGGGTGGCTGTTTTCAGGTGGCATTTCTGTTTTCAGAAGTGTATGTGTGTGAGAGAGAGATAGATAGATATCATGCTTATCACATTACAATTTGAATTGTTCATTGTTTTGAAAGCCATGATAGGTGGCGCACATACACATGGAGTTTTCATAATAAATATATTTCAGGTAAGTAAATATCTGAAAAAAAAAGTTCCGGTTCTTCCAATCCTTTTCCAGTTCCAAATTCTATTTGTCTGTGATATGCTCCATCAATCAGATGCTAATAATTTGTCAAAGACATTAACTAGTGCTTGTTTTTCATGACAAGTGCTGTGTCAATCTCCTTGTCTGGATTACTACTGAATTTTTCGGAGTATAAGACGCACCGGAGCGCACTGGTCTATCACCACACTGCCTTGTAACACTGATCAGCTGTAGGGTGGCCCTTTGAAGCCCCCCGGCAAGAGTTTAAACATTTTTTTTTCCTTTTAGCCATCAGCTGTGACTCGGGAGGCAGTGAATAGATTGGGAGAGGGCCAAATAAAAGGTAAGAATAACGCGGGCGGGGCAGGAGGGCCCAGCTCCCAAACAAAGAGAACCGGTTCGGTGACGTCATATCATCACCACTACTGGCTCTGCCGAACCCGGCCAAACTGGGAGGAACCCACCACTGGTGCATAGCATAGGAAGTTTTGAGGTTGCAATCGTTTCATGGGTTTGTATCAACTGTCAGGGTTTCTTTTTCCCCTGAAATGTATTTTGTTCAGTTTCTTTCATCTAACATTAAGAAAAGGAGAGGGAGGGAGGGAAGGAGAGCGAGATAGAGAATGAGAGAGAATGAGAGAATGAAATGCAGTAATTATAAAATTTCTTATAAAAAGTTCTGGTATTCTTCAGATATTTCACTCATATTCTGTCAGCTAAGAAGTGCATATCTTTAATAGCTCAAGCAGGCCTTATGGAAATGGTACAATTTCACTGGATCACTGGCATATTCTTGGAAGAATTATAAAATTATTATTGAGGATACTAGATCTGTGCAAATATTATCTTATCAATTAACAGATAGTAGGGATCTTGACATATTATAATCAACAGCGGTTGAACTCAAGGAAGTAATTGGTTACAAAGCATCTGAAAACTCACCAATAAAAATAAAGCCTAATTGCTTGGATAAGGATATCACAAGACATTTGAGTTGTGATGTATGCTAGTGTATTGAAAAGAATCCACAGTTAGCTACCACATGTAGTAGCTATGCACATACAAGAGATAAGTTCTGTCAAAGACCTCTACATCCTCCACAGTAGAAATAGAAATAGCATTTAGGTTTATATATTGCCCCATAACACTTTCCAGTGTTCTCTGGGAGATTTACTATGTAGAAGCATCATTTGCATATTGCCCCCAACAATCTGAGTCCTCATTTTACTGACCTTGGAAGGATGGAGGTCTGAGTCCACCTTGATCTCAGTCATGATCAAACTCCAGACTCCACAAACATTGGTATATACAAAGGTGCTCGTCACTGGTGGGTTGCTCCTGGTTCGGTCCGGTTCTTGCAAATGGTGGCGGGAGGGTCTGTCCACCCACCCGGACGTCATCATGGACACGCTGCACATGCACAGAAGCTTGTGTGCACACTCCTGTTGCGAACTGGTAGCGGAGGTAAGTAGAATCCACCCTGGTGCTTGTGTTACAGCAGGACAGGTTAATTTGCAATTCACATGAAAATTTAGCTCTCAGTCAAGCTTCCTTTTAATGTTAATTCAAAAATGTGGATTTTTTAAAAAATTGAAATATTGGGGAAGCCTAGGCCTAGGCTATAAAAACAAGCTAACTCTAAAGCCAACAAATAATGTGGCATTAACCTTTCAAAATTTTCTCAATGAAGGAATCCAAATATAGCCAGTTATATTTGTTGGCCTCTTTTTTTTTTCTGTGCCTAAATATATATCTTGAAACTGCTGTTCTGTATTCCTTCCACTGTCTAGTAGCTGTAACTTCTGGAGATAAGTTGAAGCATTATTAAAACAAACAGCTAGAGCCAGGACAGTGCTGGGAACTGCCTTGATGCCTTTTTCAAAACTTTCCTTAATGAAAAAGAGGAAGGTGAGGAAAATTTGCTCTGTGTTTTAATGCATTATTGTGTATTGTAAGAATCCCCCTCCAAGAAGGATGAAATATTTTGGGGAATATTAAAAGAAACAGAATATTATATTTCCCCAAAGGAGAAATGGAGAAACATACTCTTAAAGAAAGAAAGCAGCCTCAATTTTCTGTATTGTAAAACAGCCCCCAGCAGATGCCAGAAGTCTTTAGAAATGGATATTTTGTGCACATAAGAATATATTCATAAACAAAATATTTTCAGCTCCAGGGTGATGTGATTAAGGACAGGACATGATCTTAACCCCATTCATTGAGAAAAGTGGAAACAATACCTGTCCATTACGAAAGGCAGGCTAGAGGCAATAGATAACAGGATAAAATCAATTACACATGCCTGACAGGATTAGGACTAAGGAAGTGGTAATTAAGACCCATCATGAGCCTTTGTGAAACAAGTAAAACAATCAAATAATAAAAACACATAAAGCAAGCCTCCAGATTACAAAATGCTGTAAAAACTGTATAAAAGCCCATGTAAAACTAAACCAATTGGTCACTGTCCCAGAACAGGACTCTGTGTGTATGTGTGTTTGGATTCTGCTCATCAATAAACTGAGTCTTTCTTTCCAATCAGCCTCCATGTTATTTCCAGCATCTTTCTCCCAGTTTGGAACTGAACCAGATGGATTTTCCTTCAAACAGTATTTATGGATAAATGGTTGCACATTAACATTTATTTATTTATTTATTTATTTATTTATTTATTTATTTGTTTGTTTGTTTGTTTGTTTGTTTGTTTGTTTGTTTGTTCAACTTGTATGCCGCCTTTCTCCAAAGACTCAACATCAACATCATTTATGTGAATGAAAAGTACAATAGAAAACCACTTTAAATTTCAACAACATTAACAGACATTTAGTGGACATGTAAAAAAGTTTAAAATATTGGATACAAATACATTAATCCAGAAGATTTTAAATGTTAAAATACAAGTAAAACCATATACTTTTCTTTTGGGACTAATAGACAGGCAACTATAAAAAAAATCATGAAACTTGCTTTTTATATATGATAACTGCAGCAAGATTATTATATGCTCAAAAGTGGAATGGTTCAACACTACCCACAATGGAGGAATTGTTGGTGAAGATGGTCGAACTTGCAGAAATAGTTAAATTAACTTCTTTGATCAGGAAAAAATTGCCTATGTTTATGGCTGGCTGGAAACCTCTTATAGATTTTTTTGGATGAAATAAAAAAGTGTGTCAGGGTTCCAAGTAACACCCCCAACCAATGAAGACTCCAAGGCCAGCAGTTCCTCAAAGTTCCATTTTATTAGAGATGTCATATTGGCACATCTGGGGAAAACCTGAATCTGAAAGCTCCCGGGTTTTCCCCACCCAAAGGAAAGTCCAAGTCCCTTCTACACCCACACGTCCACCACATGGTTCAATCAGTCCATCATCCCAACTGGAGATGCCTCTCAGTCACACCACTCCAGGTGCAGGCTGAACATCCTTGACTCTCAGACAAAAGAATGTTGTTATGGCTAAATACTTCTACCAACTCCATGCAAACCTCCTCCCAGTTTCCCACAGACTAAGTGTGGCAGCCTTGAAGATCCAAAAGAAAAGATGGCCTCCAGGGCTGACAAAGTGAACATAATTTGTGGCTTTGAAGATTAGAAAAGAAATCCTGGATAATAATTAAAATTAGCTTTTCTTTTTTGTAATCATAAACTAAGACATATATTTGTAATTGTTTTTATATTTGTTACAAAGGAAATCGGAAGTGTCTTCTATTTCTTTTTATTCTTTCCTTCCACATGTTTTTTTCTTCCTTCTTGCTTTGCTTTTCTTACTATTAGTCTGTGTTAGTTTTTTACGTTCTTTGTAAATATTTTAATAAAAATGTATTTAAAGAAGTAAAAGCACAATGGAAATAGGTGGAACAAATAAAAACAATTTTCAGATGAACACTACTCTCTTAGTAGCTGTTGGGAAACTGCCAGCTAGGTTGAAAGGAAGGTTAAATGAGTGCACCCATAAGTAGCATAAGCTTGACCAAGATCTACAAAGTCTTATCTGGTCATTCCTATGCGCAGTCTGGTGACATTCCTGTAATGTGCAGTAAACAATAAAGTTACTGACTTTAGTTATTGACATTAGCTATCCACAAGAGGGTAGGGTTGCTTACACTTGATACTAGTTTTACATAACTTAGTACTTCTCATCTGTGCTATAAATCCACTTTCCAGAGTAGACAGTGAAAGAATTGCAAACAAAGCATATATGGAACACCCTAATTTAGGAGAGGATATATTAACCAGAAGAAGATTCTTCAAAAGAGACTTATTCGATCGTAATAGGACAAAGTACTTAAGAATTAGATAAAGCTACTTAGATAATACTAATTATGGTCAGAACTAACAGTTCTGATAGTACATACGGATAAGAAAATGAGATGATTGGCTGGAAGATTTTATTTTATTTATTTATTTATATAATTTATATGCCGCCCTTCTCCCGAAGTGAGTGACTCAGGGTGCCTTACAAAGAGACATTAAACAAATTCGAAAATTACATAAAAATTAAAATCCAATTAAAAATTAATTAAAATTATTTCAATGTAAAAATCCCCCAATGGGTCAAGATGGGTCAATTCTTTTCATTTGGGGGGGACTCAGTTATGTAGGGCTCTAAAGATAATTACCAATACTTTCCTTTGAGCTGATTGATATAGGGTGAGATAGTTGATTTGATTCATACAGGAAGATGAAATTTAAAAAAAATACCACATTCCTGGATCCTGAAGACTTAGTGTTTTGAAAGAATTTACTAATACTTTCCAATGTACTTGGGAGCAGCATGCCATGTTGGAATGCAAAATGAACCCATGTTGCAAAGACAGAATGTACACTTTCACTGTATTTTACCTGCCATAATTGGCAAAAATAATTATGTTTAGTGAAGAAAAGTCAATGCTGAAAAGCACATGTTACACCAGGCAAGGTCTCAGTTACTAATTTCATGTATGTGTCTTTTTTAAAAATGAGAAAGCACAAAATCTATTATGACACTGAAGCTGAGAAAGCAGTTGAAGTAAAGGTCTTTAAAACAAAAGAAATTAGCTACTGCTTTTAAGAGTTGATACTACTGATCTTGATGTAAACATTTTTACCATATAAAATGCAGCTTTCTGGTTTGTAAATTTACCTATTTCACTCATTATATTTGATACTATGCCTTTGTGAAATTGAATTTTCTCTTCCATAATCTTCACAAACACAGGCACAAGAAACAAGAAACACCTGATCTTTATTGCCTTTAAGGTAAAGTTACAGACTCTTGAAGGCCAAAGTAATTATCTTTAAAATGTATACCTATTGTAAGGTGGACTTATTCTGATTTTTTTTTCAGGCTTTCCCCATACTTTGGACTCAAGAATCTTTTCTATAACAAAATAACTCAAACTGTAAAATTAATAAGTTGTTATTAAGTATTTTTGAACAATATTAGAATAATAAAGCCATGAAGTTATTTACAAAATGTTTTCTGGTGTTTTTTTAAAATCATGCACAAGTGTATTTTATTATATCACTGCCATGCCAGAATATTAGCTGGACACTACTTTAAGTTATATGAAAGCTTTCAGCCAGAAAAAAAATTAGCATACATATTTTCAATATTTATGTGTATGTGTGCGCATGCATGCTCAATCTTATTAAAATATTTGTTGTTACAGAAGCAGTAAAAAAATGAGTTGAGGTGTTAAGCCATTTGTGGCTTTCCTTTTCCACATGCATTTTGACAATGAAAGAGGAAAATCCCATCTTTTTTAAAACCTAATCTCTAGCATATATTTTTATTGAAGGGAAACTACTATATAGGACATGATTTCTTTTATTGTCAGAGGAAATTCAATAGTGAAACTTTATGGTAATAATCCAGAGGCAGTAAATTTTCTTGAATAATTATTTTCTTCTCCATATTCCTTGTTCTCTGCTATTCTGTTCCAAGAATAGAATGGAATGGAATGGAATAAATTTATTGGCCAAGTGTGATTGGACACACAACAAATTTTTCTCTTGTTCATAAGCTCTCAGTGTAGATATAAACAACAAAGTAATATAATCATAACATATAAATAGGAGAAGGCAGTAGAAAAGATGAGATGGATAATAGTACAGCTGTACAACATGGGTTTAGACATAAAGATAGTATGTAGTAATTTGGCATTCAGCAGGGTGATGGCACAAAGGAAAAAAACTGTCTCTGTGTCTAGTTGTTTTGGCATGCAATGCCCTATAGTGGCATCCTGAGGGGAGGAGTTGAAACAGTTTATGTCCAGGATATGAGGGGTCTGTAGATATTTTCTCAGTCCTATTTCTGATTCGTGCAGTATATAGGTCCTCAATGGAAGGCAGGCTGGTTGCAAGTGTTTTTTCTGCAGTCCTAACTAACCATTGAAATCTGTAGTCATCCTGTTTGGTTGCTGTACCAAAGCAGACAGTTATAGAAGTATAAATGACAGACCCCACGATTCCTCTGTAGAACTATATCAACAGTTCCTGGGGCACTCTGGGAACTTTCTGAGTTGACACAGGAAAAATATTCTTTGTTATGCTATTGTAATGAGGGCTGTCACAAAAATGAGGTGGGCAAACTATTTTCTAAAGAAGGCAAGACAAGAACCAATCGATGGAAACTAATTAAGGACAGAAGCAACCTAGAGCAAAAGAGAAATTTCCTAACAGTGAGAACAATTAACCAGTGAAATGGCTTGTATTCAGAAATTGTGGGTGCCCCATCACTGGAAAGCCATTTGTCTGAAATGGTATAGGGTCACCTGCTTGTGCAGGGGTTGGACTGGATGACCTCCAACATGTCAGGCTGCCTTTCCCATTGCTTGTGGTGCAGCCTGCCACAATCCTGAGAGGGAGGGGGAGAGAATGGGTAAGAGTGTTTTTGTAAAAGGGGGAGACAGAAGTCATTGGTATAGAGTCATTGGAGATACAGTCATTGGTATAGAGCAGCGATGGCTAACCTTTTTGCCATCGCGTGCCAGGAGAGGGGGGCGGGGGAGGGTCTCACGCGCACGTGCCCACGCGCATGTGTGCTCAACCCCCTCCCCCCTCCCCCCCGCTCCTGGCACATGATGGCCTGGTAGGCCCGTTTTTCTTTCTTACCTGGCTCCAGATCCTCTTTGTGTATCTGGGAACGGCGAAAACAGCCTTTCCCACTCTCTTGGAGGCCCTACGGAGGCTGAAAGGGCCATTTTCCAAGTCCCGGTGGGACAGGAAGTGACATTTTTTGCTGTCCCCAGCCTCCAGAACCTCTCTAGGAGTCTCTAGGAGCCTCTCTAGGAGTCTGTAGGAGCCTCTCTAGGAGTCTCTGGAGGCTGGGGACAGGGAAAAAACATCTGTAATTTTTTTAAATTACTTCTCCTTCCAAGGGTATTTTCTCTGATTTCCAATTTTGTACAAAAACAATCCTTGCAGCTGTTATTACATGTATAATCAAATAGGTATTTTCTTACTAGTTTTCTCTGGAAGGATACCCAGTAGGAACAGCTCTGGTTTTAAATCTATACATTGCTGTATCATTTCTTCCAACCATGTCTTAATTTTATTCCAATAGTTTTTAGCTTCTGGACATGTCCACCACATATGAAAATAAGATCCTGGTAACTGGTGACATTTCCAACATTTAGCTGATTTATCTTTGAACATTTTTGCCAGTTTCTCAGGAGGCATATGCCATCTGTAAAACATTTTATATTGATTTTCTTTATATGCAGTGGACATTGTTATTTTGTAATTTCTTTCCCATAACTGTTGCCATTTGTCTAAATCAATTGAGTATCCAAAATTCTTTGCCCAAGCTATCATTGTTTCCTTTACTTGTTCTTCTTCTAACTCAATGCCAAGCAAGAAATTATAAATTTTTAAAATTAATTTGTCTTCTGTCCCTGTGAGTATCCTATCCAACTCTGTCTTTACTAAGTAAAAACTATGTAATTTAGCATCTTTTTCATATCTTGTTTGTATTTGCATGTACATATACCAATCCATCTCAATCCCCTGTTCTTCCAGTTCTCGTTTCCCCTTCAATTCCCTCTTATCTGTTAGTAACTCCTTATATCTAACAATATTTCTAAAATTAAAGATATTTGGTTGTATTAAAGCTTCCATTGTTGGCTTCCGGTTTGGTTTCCGTCGCCACCAGACGGTCCTTTGAGACCGCCAGCCCCGTCGCCCGTAAAGAGCCGCCTTTACAGCTGAAAGGCGGCTCGAAAAACTCCATTTCCTTAAGGAAATGTGAGACAGAGCCGGCGAGGGCAGGTAGAGCCTTCTGCGAAGTCCCCAGAGTTCTTTTTTACCTCTGGGGAGGAAGCAGGATGAGGCTCCCTATTTTCGCTCGCCGCTGCTCCAGGCTTCGGGAGAACTCTGCGTTTTGCAGAGCCAGGTGATGGGACCAGACCAGCTAATGAAACTAACAGATCATCTGGACAAGTAGGATGAAATCTGGATCTGGGATCTTAAATTGCAAGTATTTCTAACAACGCTAAGACTGATTTTAAAAGTAAAGAAGAGTGAAAGGGGGAAAAAAGAAAGTTTAAAATGGCGACTGGCTGAGGCTTGAGAAGAAAGCCGAAAGCGAAAGTCCTTCCGTTTGAATAGTTTAATAGGTTACAAAGTAACTGAAACAACAGCGCTGGCTAGAAGTGAAGAGAAAAATTCTTATTTCATGCTTTTTTCTTCTTAGAGACTTGATATTAATATTGTTTGGAGAGAAGTCTTTCTCTCTGTTTGTGGGGAAGGATGGCGTTAAAACTGACAAAGCCAGACAACCAAGCTGTGGGGGGGGGGGCTCCCCCATTTATAAACCACATGAACAAGTTGTGAGCTTGCAGATGCAGAAGAATGGCTTTACAGACCTAAAGGAATTTGTACTGGAGGAGATGGCAAGACATGATAAGATTATGAATCAGAACCTTGAAAATTTTAGACAGGAAATTAAAGAGTTGGTTCAACAAAATTATGATATCCTGAAGCAACATTTGAAAAGTTTCTTAGATGCAATTATAAGGATGGATAAAGAGATTAATCTAGAAATAGAGTCTAAAATGAAGGAAGTTGATGATAAGATTGATAATCTGGACAATAAAATACAAAGAATTGAAAATGATTTGATAAATATTCAAGATAATAGCTCAGAAGTAAAATCCAAAATAAAGGAAGCTGATTACAGGACCTATAATGCAGATAATATAAAACAAAGGATTGAAAAAGAAGTTACAATGATGCAATACAGGTCCATGGAATTTGCGGTCAGAATAAGGGGACTACAGGAAAATAACAGAGATGATTTGAGAAAGATGTCTGCTCAAGTTCTGGCTGGGATTTTAAAGGTTAGTTCTGAAGAGGTATCCTGCAAGATTGATAAGGCCTACAGAGCTAATTCTTGGGTGGCAAAGCAAAGGCAGCTGCCTAGAGATGTGGTGATCTACTTTATTGATAAAGAAATAAGAAATGATATTGTGTAAAAGTCTTTTAACTCCACTCTTGAAATGCATGGAAGGAAGATTTGGATATTTAAAGAGCTGCCGCCCAAGATGTTAAAAGATAGAAAGGATTTTGGATTTTTGGTGACTGAGCTAAAGAAACAAAACATCCCATTTAGTTGGGATGCTCCAGTTGGTATAATATTGAGATATCAAGGAGAAAGATATCAACTAAATACTGTTGAAAAAGCGGAAGAATTTTACTACAAGGTTCTTAAAATGGATTCAACATCTCCATGTATAATACACGAGGGGAATAAAGAAAAGCAAAATCAACAAGAGATTGAAATTCAGGCTAAGCAGATGAAGGTGGAGGTAATGGAAAAACAACAAGTTACAGAGGCCTTTTTGGACGAGCCGCTTTTGGATTCTCCTTCAGAGGTTATAGTTGGATTACCTCTAAATACAAGAGAGGCGGCTTTGGATTCTAATGTGATGATTTATCAAGTTACAGACCAGCATGGAAATCAATCAGCTGATATACAAGTCCTAGAAAGGCAACCAGGATGGAGATCTAAGCCACAAGTTAAGAAAAGAAGAAGCAGGTTCTACAAAACTAAAAAATTTTAGACTAAACAACAGTCTAATGCCAGTTACGTAAGAGACGATTAAATATATGAAAATATAGTTGAGGCAAAGTATTGGTTTATACTATTTTGAAGAGAGTGACAGATCTCTGCAGTGCTGTGCTTTTGGGATGTGGAAGATGGCCTTTAATTGAGTGGATTGGAACTTTCTATTTTGGACTCTTTGACAAATGGATTACGTTTATGTTGAGCTACAAGGCAAGAGAATTATGGGATTGGGGCATGCAGAAGATCTGGAGGTTACCCTGACACGGTGGTTGGAATTAATAATCTAGATGAAAGACATTACAGAAGACATTATATGGAATATAAATATAAAGTCACTCGGGTGGTTTTTTATATACGAAAATATTTATTATTGATGGGGGCAGATGGTAATTGAAGATACCGAACATACTGTTGGAACTAGAATGTGATGTTACCCTAACATGGGTGATCGAATTTTTAGTGGTGTGGGCAGAAGAACAAAAATATTAAAAATATTACGTATGGTAGACCTGTAGGAAAATGGGTGGAGCTGGGTTAGTTTACTGATTGTTTAGTTTAGGAAAAGGGATGTTATGTTATATTAATATACGTAAAAGACTTGAATTAAGAGATATATGTATGGGGGAAGAGGAAATGGGTAGATTATGAGTTGAAATTGCCAAATTAGGATTTATTATATAATTTTACAGCTGAATGTCGTTCTGAAATGTATAGTATAGGGGGGATATATTAATATTGTTAGAAAGAAAGGGTCAGTATATGGGGAGTGGAGTAAAAGGATGGTAAAGTATTATATAATCTGTTATTAATTTGGGTTTTATTTTGGAGAAGCCACAGGGGGAGGGGAGGGGGAGGGGGGGTTAGGGAGGAGGGGGGAAGAAAAGGGGGGAAAATTTGTATTTGAAAAACTTTTTCAATAAAGAAAAAAAAGCTTCCATTGTTGATAACCATATTGGTATTTTCACATAGTATTTGTCTCTAACCTTCTCCCATGCCAATAGCAATGTGTTCCTTATATAATGTCTATGAAAGTACACGTGTATCTTACTTACCCTACCATACCATAGAAAATCCATGCCATCCCAATTGTAAATCGTGACCTTCCAATGTTAATAGTCTTATATTTCTTAATTCAACCCATTCCTTCATGCAAGCCAATGCTACTGCCTGGTAATATAGTTCCCAATTCAGCAGTCCAAATCCTCCACGTAGTCTTGTATCCTGTAGCATTTTTATGCTTATTCTTACTTTTCTCCCTTCTCATATAAATTTCCTTGTTATCTTATTAATATGTTGAAAATAAGTCTTTTCAATTTTTATTGGTACTGTCTTGAATAGAAATAACAGTCTTGGTAATATGTTCATCTTTATTATTGCAACCCTTCCAATAAATGACAGTTGAAGATTTTTCCATTTCTCCAAGTCTTTCTCAATTTGTTCTTTTAGTTTATAATAATTATCCTCTTTTATTGTTGCACATCTTGAAGTTAAGTATACTCCCAAATATTTAATTTTTTTTACAACTTCTATATCTAATTTCACTTTTATCTCTCTTTTTTGTTTTTCTGTAATATTTTTCACCAAAATTTTTGTTTTTTCTTTGTTTATTTTTAGACCAGAGACCTTCCCATAACTCTCTATTTGTTCTAATAGTTTAGGGCCTGTTGTTTGAGATTCTTCTAAAATGAATACTAAATCATCAGCAAAAGCTTGCAGTTTGTACTCTTCTTTTTTTAATTTTCATCCCTTTCATTTCGCCTAATATTTCTATTTAAGACTTCTAAGGTCAAAATAAACAACGGAGATAAGGGACATCCTTGTCTTCTACCCTTCGTAATAATAATATATTCTGTAATTTGTCCATTTATCATTATCTTAGCGGATTGTCTATCATAAATTGTTTTTATAGTATTTACAAATCTCTCCCCAAAATCCATTTTCTGCAATTGTTCTATCATAAATTGCCAATTCACGTTATCAAAAGCTTTTTGAGCATCTAAAAACATCATCACCATTTGTTTTTCTGAGAGTGTCTCATAATATTGCAGCTTGTTTAAAATTATCCTCATATTGTCTCTGATTTGTCTCTTAGGTAAAAAACCATTTTGGTCCATATGGATAAATTCGTTTAATAGTCTTTCTAGCCTATTCACCATTATTGAAGCAAAAATCATATAGTCCACATTTAATAACGAGATCGGTCTATAGTTTTTTATCAGTTGTAGATCAGCATCTTCTTTAGGTATAGGTGTTACATAGGCCTCCTTCCATGAGTCTGGCATTCTTGCCTTCATTAGAAGTTCATTAAATAGTTCCAGCATTACATTACTCATCACTTCTTGTAATGTTTTGTATAGTTCCGCTGGTAAGCCATCCGGTTCTGGTGCTTTCCCATTTTTTTTGTCTTTTAATCGCTTCTGTCAATTCCATCATTGTTATTCTTTCTTCTAATATTCCCTTGTATTGTTCAGTTATTTTAGGTAAGTCTGAGTTTTTTAGATATTTTATTATCTAACCCTCCGAGATTTCCTCTTGATAATAAAGTTTTTCATAATATTTTTCAATTATTATTTTCTTTTCTTCATTTCTATAATGTAATTTCCCCTCTTCATCTTGTAAATGTTTTATTATTTTCTTCTCTTTCTCTTTTTTTATTTTATATGCTAATCATCTTCCCTGTTTATTTGCATTTTCAAAGAAATTCTGTTTGGATGCTCTTAATTTATTTGCTAAAAATTCTTGTTCATTTAGGTTTATTTCATGCTTTTTCAGTTCCAATCGCTTCTTAATTGTTTTATTTTGAATATCTTTTTGGAATTCTTTCTCTAAATTTTTATAGTCCTCTTCCAATTCTTTCTGTTGTCTTTTCCTTTTATTCTTTTTTCCCTAAATATGTTACTGCCAGACCTGATATAGGCTTTCATCATATCCCATACGTTCTGAAGTGATGTATCCCCATTTTTATTTGTTTTGAAGAAAAACTTTAATTCTTTTCCATAAACTGTTGGAAGTCCTTTTCATTTAGTATTGTTGCATTCAAAGTCCATCTTGTCTTTCTCTTTTGTCCTTTCCATATTATTGTCATTGGGTTATGATCTGCCCAAATGTTTGAACCAATATTTACTTCTTGTATATTATCTATAAGTTCTGTTGACATCCATATCATATCTATCCTTGACCATGATAAATGTCTATTTGAATAGAAAGTGTATTATTTTTCTTTAAAATGTTTTTGCTTCCAGATATCTTGAATACTTTATTCTTAATGCACAAGTCAAGAAGAGACAGACGTAATAAGGTTCCAAATGTCTTCTGGCTTATTAATATTTGGAGAAGGAGGATTTTCTGGACTTCATTATAGCCATTCTTTTCATTTTATAAAACATATTTCTCATTTTATTTTTGAGAAAGCTGCTGCACTGTTGGGCACTTCCCCTTCCTTCCTTCCTTCCTTCCTTCCTTCCTGCCTGCCTGCCTGCCTGCCTGCCTGCCTGCCTGCCTGCCTTCGTTTCTTTCATGCCTTTTGATAGGCGGCTGTACCTCAATGGCTTACTTAAACCTTCCCTAAAAGAAGTTTGGTAGGAAGGCATTCCAGAAGTGCAATGTCTTGTGACACTATAATAATTGTGTCACCCAGGATAACTGGTTTGTGGCAAAGCCCTCCTGCAGACATTTTTACAGGAACATCCACAATGTTCTCAAAATTCATAACACTTTAAGATACTTTCTTTTTTCTTATTCTTTGGCATGGAAGTAAAAACATGTTGATTAGAGCACAGTGGCAGATGGAGATTTGAAATTTCTGTAAGCAATAGCAGCAGTCTTGATGAGAACTTCATTTCCCAGCAGGTATGTTCCACAGCATTAAATGAATTGTCACCTTAAAACAGATGTATGGGGAAAAAAGACTAGCTGCTTTAATGAATGGCTGAGATACAGCATGCTCACAGAGAGCCAAAACGCCTTAGAATCATGTGAAGCATGCATATTCATAATATGAATCCCTTGTCTTAGGTACTGTTGGTTTTTTTTATTTAAAAGAGAAGGAGGAAGTGTTACATTTGAACACTTCTTAAGTATTGGTTGGAAGGCATGGAAAGAGGGTTTATTTTGGTTAAAATATATTATTATTATTATTTATTTTATTTATTCAATTTGTATCCCGCCTTTCTCCTAGTGGACTCAGGGCGGTGCACAGCCAGAACTAAAACACATACCAATACAAAATTTTAAATTTTAAAAGAATTATATAACTGTGGCCCAAAATTTAAAACATTGAAACTAAAACCCATTTGACAATTTAAAAGGCTAAAAAAGGCTAAAAAAAGGCCAGCCCTGCTTGATGGAAAAGAAAAGTTTTTAGGGCACAGCGAAAAACCCGGAGATCCGATATCCTTTGTATCTCTGGGAGCAAATAGTTCCAGAGGGCAGGAGCTGCCACAGGGAAGGCCCTCCCCCTGGGGGTCACCGCCGACATTGCCTGGTTGATGGCACCCTGAGGAGTCCCTCTCTGTGGGAGCGTACTAGTCGGTGGGAGGCTATCGGCGGCAGAAGGCGGTCCCGCAAATACCCAGGTCCTATGCCATGGAGCGCTTTAAAGGTGGTGACCAACACCTTAAAGCGCACCCGGAAGATCACTGGAAGCCAATGCAGCTCACGCAGGAGAGGTGTCACATGGGAGCGCCCCCTTGCTCCCATAATCCCCCGTGCGGCCGCATTCTGCACCAGTTGGAGCCTCCGGGTGCTCCTCAAGGGGAGCCCCATGTAGAGAGCATTGCCGTAGTCCAGGCGGGAAGTGACGAGCGCCTGAGTGACTGTGCGTAAGGAGTCCCGATCCAGAAAGGGACGCAACTGGAGAATCAGGCGAACCTGATAAAAAGCCCCCCTGGTCACGGCCTTCATATGCTCTTCCAAAGACAGCCGTGCATCCAGGAGGACACCCAAGTTGCGAGCCCTATCCGTGGGGGCCAATAACTCGCCCCCAATAGCCAGCAATGGTACCAGCTGGCTATATTGGGACGCCGGAAGCCACAGCCACTCGGTCTTGGAAGGGTTGAGTCGAAGCCTGTTACTCCCCATCCAGGTCCGCACGGTCTCCAGGCACTGGGACATCACTTCAAGGGCATCGTTGGGATGGCCTGGGGTGGAGATGTACAGCTGAGTATCATCAGCGTACTGATGGAACTCCACCCCAAAGCCACGGATGATCTCACCCAGCGGCTTCACATAAATGTTGAACAGAAGGGGCGAGAGGACTGACCCCTGTGGCACCCCAGAAACAAGGCGCCTCGGGGTCGACCTCTGTCCCCCTGCCAACACCGACTGCGACCAGTCGGAGAGATAGGAGAACCACTGCAAAACGGTGCCCCCCACTGCCAACCCCTCCAACCGGCGCAGCAGGATACCATGGTCTATGGTATCAAAAGCCGCTGAGAGATCTAACAGGACCAGGATAGAGGAGCAACCCCTATCCCGAGCCCTCCAGAGATCATCCACCAATGTGACTTTCTCAAAATGTCTTTACTACTGAGCAAGTTGTAAAAATTTGCTAGGTATTGAGGAACTTGCTTACCTTATTCAACCTTACTTATTAGGTGAAGTTTATAATGTTATTACAGTTAATATTATTTTATATACATAAATAAATTATATATATTACATAAAGAAGGACTGGGGTAACATGATAGTAGTGTTCCAATATTTGAGGGCTGCCACAAAGAAGAATGGTTTAACCTATTTCCCAAAGCACTAGAAGGCAAGACAAGAAACAATGGATGGAAATAGATCAAGGAGAGAAACAACCTAGTACTAATGAGAAATTTCCTAACAGTGAGAGCAATTAACCAGAGGAATGGCTTATCCTCAGAACCTGTGCTCCAGGAGTGGGTTCCAAAAATTTTTACTACCTGTTCTGTGGCGTGGCTTGTTTGGTTGGCGTGGCTTGGTGGTCATGTGACTGAGTGGGTGTGGCCAACTCAAAGTCACTCATGGCAAGATGGGGCAGCACCTTGCTGTGAGTGACATCGAGTTGGCCATGCCCACTCAGTCACATGACCGATGCTGCAGAGACAGGGCTATTTCCTACGTATCTTCCCTAGTCCATGGGCTGACAAAATAAAAGCCTGCCTGCTGAGCAGCCCGAACTGGAAAACGGGGGCAACCCTTCACGTCTAGAAAAACAGCCTTTCTTTTAATCGCCTCCTCCATTCAGGGCTTTGGTCTCTGAATCATGGCTGGAGGTTCCAGACTCTCTGCAACTGGAGGGCTGCTGTCTCTTGTATCTCTCGCAAGGTGGACAAAACCTCATCTGGCCCAGATGTTGCCATCTGTAGTTTGGGGGGTGAAGACAGCCTGAGCTTTCCTTATCACCCCCTGCAACTTCCCTACAAACAGACGATCGGGGTATTGGGGGAGGTCTGGGAGTTAAGAGGCCTCAGCGCAGCAATTGACAAAGGCAGAAAGGGGGCTTTTCAGTCCCGGGGGGAGCAGTGTCCCTTGGCTGCACTTCTACGGGCTTCTCATCAACCAGCTGCTAGGCAGGAGGACCAGTGCGGTAAGAGTGCCAGGTCGGACGAAGAGCGGGGAAGCAGCTAAGGGGGGAGAGAGGGACAAAGCCCCCTTTACGTGGATGCAGGTAAAAAGGGGGGGATTTTAACAAACTTTCTCCCCAGGACCAAGAAGAGATTAGCTTCCCTTCCACATTTGTGTGTGTGTCTGTGTCCCTCCGTGGTCCTCTCCTGGGTGACAGCCAGGGCTTCGCCGCTGCCTCTTTTCTTCAGACAGGCAGTGTCTGCCTCCATTCACATGCGGTGCACATGTGCAGCAGCCCTGGGACATCCGCCCGCCCTCCCGCAGCGCTGCCGCTGCTGCCGCCCCTCTCAGCTCCAGCACAGCACTCCGTCTCCCCGAAGGGCACACATACAAATGCCCCTGTTGCCTCCACTGTCGCTTCTTTTGCTGTTGGCTTCTCGGCGCTCTTAAAGTCGATTGTGAAGAGCTGGAAGACGTTTCCTTAGAACTCCGCCAAACTCATTGTTGGAGTGTCAGCGATCTAAGAAAATGTCTTCCAGCTCGTCACGATCGACTTTAAGAGCAGCGAGAAGCCGACAGCAAAAAATGTGGCAGCGGAGGTGATGTGTGTGTGTGTGTGTGTGTGTGTGTGTGTGTGTGTGTGTGTGTCGCCCTCTGCGGTCCTCTCCCGGATGACAGACAGGGCTTTCCCTCAGAGACTCAGTGTCTGCCTCCCTTCACATGCAGGGAGCCCTGCCTCCCACAGCACTGCCGCTGTCACTGCCCCTCTCAGCTCCAGTGCAGTGCAGCACTCTGTCTCCCCGAAGGGCTGCCCACCTACCTACTGGCCGGGCCGGAAGGCAGGCAAGCATGGCAGGGCCACGGGGAAGGGAGCTAGCTAGCCGGGCGGCCCCGACATGCTTATCTGCCTTCCCGGCAGTCCCCGCGCCAGGCCCGCTTGCCTGCCTTGCATGCTTGCCTCCCACACCACTGCCTCTTTGTTCGGCTGCTTACCTTCCGCGACAGCTGGTCCAGAGTCAGGAAGGCAAACTGACCTGAGTTTTCTGCAGCCCCCAGCCAGCTACCGCTGCTGGAAAGCAGCTGGCCAGGAAGCCTCCGAAAAGACTTGTTTCTCCACAGACTGCCAAAAAGTACCGGCGGGAAAAGCTGCTGCCGTTGCCATCATATTATTCGCACATGCGTATTCCATTGGACTTACAAGGCAATGGGATGCACGTGTGCAAAGAACATGGCGGCGATGAACATAGCAGCCAGGGCAAGCGAGCGGCGACTGGGGGACCGGTTTGGGGGCGTGGCCAGCCAGCCATTACTACCGGTTCTGTGATCGACAACAGATTTTTACTACCAGTTCTCCTGAACCGGTGCGAACCAGGAGCAACCCACCACTGCTGTGCTCCATTAGTTTTAAGAAGAGACTGGACAGCCATTTATCTGAAATGGTAGAGGGTCTCTTTCTTGAGCAGGTGATTGGACTAGAAGATCTCCAAGGTCCCTTCCAACTCTATAATTTTGTATTCTGAAGTATTCAGTTAAAAATTATCCTAGGATAATTGCATTTGTAAATTTAATGAAATTTCCACTTGTTGTCATTGGCCATTCAGTTATGTCCAACCCTTGGCCACTCTATGGATCAGTATTCTCCAGGACCTCTGTCTCGCTTACATCACCTCCTTCAGATCTGCCATGGTCATCCTGGTGTCATTCTTTATAGTCTCCAGCTAGGTACTTGGTTGGCCTCTTCTCCTTTTTCTACTGATCACTCTCAGCATAATTGACTTTTCAAGTGAGTCAGCACTTATAATATCACCAAAGTATGACAGACTCCGTTTGGTGATCTTGGCTTCAAGTGATATTTTTGGTGAGATTTGGCCTAGAACTTCTATGTTATTTTTGCAGTCAATGGGATGTGTAATAGTTGCCGCCAACACCCTTCCTATCAGAGTCCTTTACCAGAGGACCTTTATCAGAGTCCACGTTTTGTAGCCATAAGTAACAATTAGAAAAATTATTGAGTTACAGTAACTAATCTTTATTTGGTTGTGAGGCTAATATCTTTGCCCTTACAGATGTTATGCATGCCAGACTTTGCAGTTCTTCCAAATGCTATTCAAAATTTGCACTATATCAGTTCAAAAAACAAAAGTGTCATGTGCCCAATTTGTTGCTTTAATCATTCTAATATAAAAAATGGAGAAGATTTTTTATCATGTTAGCTATATGTTTACATACAAAGTAATTGTTAGAAATATTCAGATGCTGAGTTATATTTAAAAATGACATATTAATAACAACATATTTTCTTGAATGAATTCAGCAACCATCTGTGCTCCTTATAGCATTCATTCTGCTAACTGAATTAATAGCTTAATTAATTGTTTAGCTGGACATTTCATTTCTTTTTAAGATGTATTTTTCCAGGATTAAATATATACAGGTAGTCCTTGATTTACAACAGTTTACTTAGTTACCATTCAAAGTTACAACGGCACTGAAAAAAGTGATTTATGACCATTTTTCACACTTATGACCATTGCAGCATTTCAATGGTCAGGTGATTTACATTTGGATGCTTGGCAGCTGATTCACATTTATAATGTGAAACATTAAAACAAGGTTTTAATGTTTTAATTTTTAATGTTTTTATATATGGTTTTTAAATGCATTGTAAGCTGCCTTGAATCTTCGGAGAAAGGCGACATACAAGTTGAACAAAAAATTAAATAAATAAATAAATAAATAAGAATGAATGAATGAATGAATGAATGAATGAATGATCAATCAATCAATCAATCTACAGTTGCAATGTCCCAGGAAAATGTGATCACCTTTTGTGATGTTCTGACAAGCAAAGTCAATAGGGAAACCAGATTCACTTAACAACAGCATTACTAATTTAACAACTGCGGTGATTCACTTAACAATGGTGGCAAGAAAGGTTGTAAAATGGGACAAACTCACTTAACAAATGTTTCACCTAGCAACATAAATTTTGGGCTCAATTGTGGTTGCAACTCGAGGACTACCTGTAAACCATTGCACACAAAAGTTCACTGCATATGATGAAAAATCCATCTGCATGTGTGCAGAATTTTAGGCAAATTGTATTTTGGAGGATTAATTTTATTATTGAACAACTATAGTGCTCTCGGTCACTCTAATAAACCTCAAACCTGAATACTTAAGAAAGTAAAAATGAGGTTTTGCCTTTCTTGGGAGAACATCTATGTGTACACAATTATTGGCAACTATTAGTGTGCAGAATTATTATTATGCAACTAAATGAAAAACAAAAAAATATTTATTTATTAATTTATTAATTCAATTTGTATGCCGCCCCTCTCTGAAGACTCAGGGCAGCTCACAATGCATTTAAAATCATCATAAAATTTGCCCTTCTTGCTCATTTATTTGCATCTGATAAAGTGAAAATAATAAGCAAACAACTCAAAATAGAAGAAAGTGTCTTCTAAAAACTGGCAGTAGTTTTGGGAGTTGATTTTGAGTCCATTTTCAACTCAAAAAGATCCAACTAGGTCATCTTTACATGGGGCTCCCCTTGAGGAGCACCCGGAGGCTCCAACTGGTCCAGAATGCAGCAGCGCGGGTAGTGACGGGAGCAGCCTGGCGCTCCCATGTAACACCGCTCCTGCGCGAGCTGCACTGGCTCCCAGTGGTCTTCCGGGTGCGCTTCAAGGTGTTGGTTATCACCTTTAAAGCGCTCCATGGCATAGGGCCTAGCTATCTTCGAGACCGCCTGCTGCCACCGACGATCTCCCATCGACCCGTGCGCTCCCACAGAGAGGGCCTCCTCGGGGTGCCATCAGCCAAACAGTGCAGGCTGGTGACCCCCAGGGGGAGGGCCTTCTCTGTGGGGGCACCTACCCTCTGGAATCAATTGCCTCCAGAGATAAGGAGAATCCACGACCTCGGTGCCTTCCGCCGTGCCCTTAAAACCTTCCTTTTCCAGCAAGCCAGGCTGGCCTAATTTTTTAAGTGTTTTTAAGTGTTTTGTTTATTGTTTTTAATTAATGGGGCCAAATTTATATATGTATATTTTAACTGTATTTTAATATTTGTACTTGATGTTTTTACTTGGCTGTTCACCGCCCTGAGTCCTCAGGGAGAAGGGCGGTATACAAATTCAAAATAAAATAAAATAAAATAAATAAATCTTTAATAATATCAGCCGATACCAGTACCCCACTTCTACCTTGCTGGAAGTGGAGCTCTGTGCCTGTTACTGATCCAGCCATGGGCCAGTCCATCTGATCCGTCAAGAGTCACTCTCATCTCATCAGTTCATAAAACCTTTGAAAAATCTGTCTTCAGATATTTCTTGGCCCAGTCTTGCCATTTCAATTTATGTGTCTTGCTCAGTGATAATCAGGTTTCAGCCTCCCTTACCTTGGCCATGTCTCTGAGCACTGAATACCTTGTACTTCTGGGCACTCCAGGTAGGTTGCAGTTCTGGAATATGATAGCACAGGAGAATAATGGGTTCCTGGTAGCTTCACATTTGATTCTTCTCAAATCTTTGGCAGTTAATGTGTGTCTTTTTTTCTCAACACATTTCTTGCAACCCTGTTGACTATTTGCAACAAAACATTTGATGGTTCTGTGATTATGCCCCAATATCTTAGCAATTTCAAGAGTGCTGCATCCCTCTGAAAGACTTTATACAATTTTTGACTTTTCGGAGTTAGTTAAATCTCTTTTTTGGCCCATTTTGTCTGAGGAAAAGAAGCTGCCGAATAATTATGCACACCTTGATATAGGGTGTTGCTCTCCTTAGGCCACACCCTCCCTCATTACAAATACATATCACCTCCCTCATTACAAATACATATCACCTGATATGCTTATATCCACTGAGCATTCAAGTTTATACAGCTTGAGGTGGAAAATATGCAGAAAATGATGATATGGTCAAAATACTCACTTGCCTAATAATTGTGCACACAGTGTAGATATACTGTATATGGAAAAGCAAAATTTTCGCATGTAGTTGGTCTCTTAAAATCAAAACTTTCTCAGAGATAGTCATCAGATTCAAAGGAACTATGTTTTAGTCTGAGAATCGTTTCTTCATATTTGCTGATGTTCCTTATATTGGTTGGGGCTGCAGGGAATTCTAATTTAACAAAACTTGAAAGTAAACTTTCTTTTCTATACCGGTAGTAAGGTATAACGTCTGAAAATTTTGTTGCTGTTGATATGGGCCATTTCAAACTGGTTTGTACAAACTTAGTATTCTCGGTTTTTGGAATTCTTGCTTGTTGAAAGAGAAGGAATGGCCTTGAAGACAGGAAAAAGATTCTGCTTCCAAGACAAGGTGCAGAAAGAGGACTGAGTTTGGGGCAGAAATTTAGCCTGAGAAAACATCTGAGATAAGATCATCCCTAATTCACAGGAAGATAATGGGAGATAATGGGAAAGCACATTCAGACTTACAAGATTCTATTACTATATCTTTATAAATAAAAGTAATATTGGCCTATAAGATTTTAGTTTCCTAGTCTGTTCTATTTTGAAGAGCTCACACTCACAAGAAATAAGTTTTAGGTTTTGCTACTGTGAAGGGTAGATACCTATGTTTTAACTGAATCCTTAATTAATTCTGTGTGAAATTTAGTAATGGGTATATTTTAGAATAAGTGTCATTGTTCTTGCCATTTTAGCAGAGGTAGTATTATTGCCCTCAGAATCCCTTTGTATGTGTAAATAATGGAAAGGTTTACAGTATCCCTTGTGTCAATAGATTTAGATAATAAAACGAGTATCTTGAATTTTTGCCACTGAATGCAGTGGGGGAATTTATTATTGTTGTATATTTTAAGGTCATGTTGCCCAAGGCTGATCACATTTAGAACAACTAAATTATTTCATGTTTCATCTGCTTGAAACTGTCAAAAGCATCCATATTGGCATGAATACAAAAGCAAAATATTAATAAAACTGCTCTAGGACTTAGGGAAAATCAAGGAACACCCTATTAACTGCAACTATGCAATTCATAGAATTTCAGATAAAAGTAAAAAACCATTACAAAGATGAACTTTTTTTCAGGAACAAATTGTTTATTTGTCCTTCTTTGTTGTTGTCACTTTATCTTCTACATATTTTGAACTAAATATGTTAATATTGACAATAGCTATTAATATACTACTGTGTGTATATTAAGTAGGATACAATATGCTAGAGCTGGCACTCAATAAAATTGATCAAAGCTACACAATAACTATTAGTCTGTAGGCATTTTTATTTTTATCAGGATTATTTAAAAATACTTCCTGAGTAAACTGAATCCATCGTGTCATATTTGTTTTTGCCTTTTCTTTTAACTTTGGTCATTACACTGAGAATGCAGCTATCAGAGAGAAACGTATGTCTGAAGTAAGTTCTTTCCAACAAGCTTTATCAAGTTAGGTCTATGCTATAAATTGCAATTTTCCCTTTGTCTATTTTGAAAATTGTTTCTTTATTTTGAATGGTAACCTATTTTTATGAACTTTGCTTTTTGCTGATCTACTACAGTCCTTGTCTTACTAAGTCCCTCTGGATTGGTATGATTGTAGAATCCTATTTTAGCCTCTTTGATTCGTTGTTCCTCTGTGAGCATTATCACCTTTTCTTTGGAGCAAATATGAGTCAGCAAGATAGTTCTTTGTTTTACCTTTGTTTTTTAAAATGTTTTCAGTTTTAATGGGGACAAAAAACATTTGTCTTAATTCCTTTAGATCTATTTTGAGATTTTGCTAATTCATTTGTTCTGATGTTTTTTTATATAGCTGCAAAACATTCTTTGATCTGCCTTTATTAAGATTATGAAGAAGCATAAAAATGTCATTATAGATCTGGAAAAGGTAATGCACAAAACAAAGCCAATGTGTTGGCCTGTGAAAAAGACCTTGAGAAAAAGGACAAAGAGAAGCTGCCTAAGGAATGATCAGTTAAGAGAGGGTGTAGGCTGTAGCTTATAACAGATGGAGAAAAAGGCTCAGAAGGCACCCTTCTAACTGTTCAGGCTGTAAAGGAAACAGTTGGAGAATAGTACTTTCAAACTTGCGAGATTGATGTTAGTCTTCTCAGGTATACCAGTCAGGAAACAGAACAGATCAGCTACTTCTACTGTATTGTAAGGCTACATGAAGCAATTCTTGGAAATCTGAAAATACAAATCTCCCACGTACTATGGGCTCCACTCTCTCTTATCTGATCATTACCTAGAACAGCATCTCTTTGCTTCATTTTTCAAGGCCTTTCTCTCATACCATACCATTACATATTAATTGGTTATGACTGGGAAAAAACTGTTTAAACTTTCCTACTAAGATACTGCTTCATTTAGACAAAGTTACATGTTAACATTAGTTTGCAAGATTTCAACTTTCTACAATCTTTTTTATGCAACAATGGTTAAAAATCCAGAGAAAAAGAGTAGGAGAAGGAAGACAAAAAATAAATGACACTTATACTACTTAGGCAAATTATATCTGTCTCCAGTGTAAACCAAACTGAGATACCATTTTGAAGCGTCACACTAAAACACTTTTTAATCTAAAGAACTGAATGCTTTCTATCCAGATTTAAGGACATTGGAAAATCACTGAAGGCTAGACTTTATTTTCTGTGAGAAAAATCATGCTGGTCAAAAGACAGAACAAAGGAGTCTTCTGATTTAGCCAGTTTCAGACTTTATTTTACTTTGCAGTAAAGTCTATAGAAAATAGTTTCTATTCCTGTGCAGTGGAAATCATTTCTATCAAACAATTCTGGTTGGTGGGATAAGAACATCTTGAGCATTATAGGTATGAAATTATTGCCCATTTGCCAAAAGAAGCATGCAATTTTTAGTTCAAGTGTAGAGTAACAATGACTTTGATAGATTATTATGTTCTCTCACTGAAAAATGAGAGACTATGGAGGCCTAATATTAAAATGGAGATATCCTCTTTTAA
Source organism: Pituophis catenifer annectens (assembly GCF_029215685.1). Classification (NCBI taxonomy): domain Eukaryota; kingdom Metazoa; phylum Chordata; class Lepidosauria; order Squamata; family Colubridae; genus Pituophis; species Pituophis catenifer. Next base: position 32,146,097 of record NW_027256888.1, read on the forward strand.
AATAAAAAAGTACAGTAGCAAAATCTTTCTTTCTTTCTTTCTTTCTTTCTTTCTTTCTTTCTTTCTTTCTTTCTTTCTTTCTTTCTTTTTTCCTTCCTTCTTTCCTTCCTTCCTTCCTCTATTGACAAAGCTGGATGGAGACTAATGAAAATTAACTGGAGGCTTATCAAAACAGCCGTTTGTAACTGAATGGAAATTTAATAGAAAAACTGTTTGTGTTCAGATAAAAAAGTTGATGTCAGTTTCTAAACTGTTCTTAAATTAGCATACAGTGCTCAGAAAGCAGTAACCTCAAACTCATTTATCTCTACTTCTTTAAATTCAAAAATTCTATGGTAAAAACGTATTAATTAGATTATGAACATTATTTGTATTTGAAATACTGGTTTTGATATACAAAGTTCTAAGATGTGAGGATAGAAGTTAGTCAGAAAGTATTTCTGCCTACCATTAAGAGATCCTTTTCTGGATCATGAGTAATATGGTAATTAGCAGCAGACAGATGGTTGATTTGCAAAAGATGATCTAAAACATTGTTGGACATGATTTTAAAAATGATACTCTTAATTTGTTGTTGCTGCTACTGCTGTTGTTGTCTTTGTTTTGCTTTTATACATCTTCATTTGAAATTCTTCTGAATATCCCTTGTTCCCAGCCTGAAAGAATTCATTATTTATGAACATGTGGAAGTAAGTTTGTCTGACACTAATATTATAAATATATGCCAGTACTATTTCCTGTTAAGAAAATACAATCTGCTTTTCAAAAACTGATTATATGAAAATTGTCATTCAAAAGGTTTAATAGGATTGGCTCAATCCTGCTTAAATAGCATCTGAAAATCAAGAAAGACTTAGCGTCCCAGGGGCTAATTAAAGTCTCAAGAAAACACAAACAACATGGCCCATTAAATGGTTGTAATGTTCCAGTTTGCTTGATTTAGTTTGCTTAATTCAAACTTCAATAGAATTTCCATTTTTTAAAAAAAGAACACAGAGTTAGAACTAAAGTGAAACATACATCTTTCCCACATTCATCTTATATATTCAAATCTCATCTTGAAGTTGTGACTATAATTCAATTTTTCTACCCTCCACTCCCTGCCCTCCAGAACCAGAATATTTTTATGTAGTATTAGGGTTGCCATGAGGAATTGTTAATGCATAATTTATACATGCAATTAAAAAGCATTTTTAACCAAGTGTCATAACACAGTGACAAGTAAATTAGACTGTGATTTACAGTAACAACCATTGCAACTTAATTTAGTGTCATTCTGAAGAAAGTGACAAAAACAGCCTCCTCAGAACAAGACAGTGGCTTCAGTAAAGAATGAATTAATTTCCAAAGTGCTAACAGGCTTGAAAGATACTTTGTGTATGCCAGTGAAGTCATGATTAATAATTTTGTTTTATAGAACGTCAGCTGAAAGAATAGTGCTGCTTCTTTTAATCATCTAGGAATGTTCAGGCAAGTCACTGACATGAATGATAACACCTCCCTGCTAGAAAAAGTCTGCTTTAAGTTTGTAGAAAGTGCCTTTCACATAAAGGAAAGAAGCATATCATAAATTATTGCCTAGGATGTACAGAATGAACAGATGAAAAGGGCAAAACATGAAAATATAAAAGTATCAGAGGAAAGATTGCTAGAATAGATTTATCAAGAACATGGTAAACTAAACTAAATCTCTAAATCCTCTTTAAAATGTTCACAAGAAGTGCACTGAAGTATATTTGCAAGAGTCCCAAATTGGTATAAAACAATTAATTAAGATAAAGATTTGGGTAAACTAGCTAGTTTTAAGAAACTGCAAAATATGTCAATATTGTCACTGATCGTTATTCAATCAATAGCAGACTAAAGATGGCTCTACTTTTGTGGAGCCAACAACCACAGTGAAAAGAGGAGCCAGCGAATGGATCAACATCTAAGAACCCATGTCTGGATCAAGGAAAGAAAAACACAACTTTGCTGTATACAGAATCTCCCTGGGAAGAGGTTGTAAAATGGGGAAAAACATCCTGCCTAAGCTGTGGTTCAGAGTCTTCAGAAGGACATTGGGTTCACTTAACTTTTCAAAATTAACATTCTAGTCCAACTGTTTCCTGTGTAATATTAAAATTTTATAAAAATTATAAGGAAATTTTGAAATTAAGTTAAAGAAATCCTCCTACATGAAGTTTTTTGAATGGAAAATAAACAGTTGACAAGATGGGACTGAAGATTGACTATAGAGAATGGGAAAACTGAGGATTACAATTAAAGGAAAAGAGACCCTCCCTCCCCCAATACAATGGAGCAATATTATTTGACTAACTGAAGAAATTAAGGCTTTTGGGGAACAATGTGCTCAAAAATTACTTACAAGATTGCCTGATATGGTAACAGAGGGTGTAGAAGAGCAACAGATTTTATTGGATAAAACAGAGACTGTGGCTCTGTTTTAAAAAAAGATGATATGGAAAAAATGTCTTAAGGAGGTGTACAAATAATAAAATAGGAAGAGTGATTAGAAAGCCCTCTTATCTTCGATTTACAAAAAGTGTTAAACTAAGAAGTTATTTCCAAGGAGACAAAAAGAAAATGAGAAGAAATCAGCTTATGGAACATTATTTGATGGAATTAAAGATCAATAAAAGTAAACAGAAGGAATTCAAAATGGACTTATTTGATCAGAGTCAAAATAAATACGTTGTGGATTTTTGAAGTTATTAATTCAGTTGAAACACTGATTTTCTGCATTTTATCTAGAGAGGGAAATGCATCCTGTGTACATTTTATAGAGATATTGGTACATTTTGCATATTAACATTTTAATTGCAAAGACATCTATGTCTTGACTTACAAGTTAATTTGACAAATAGATAGCAAAAAATTCACTTAAAGTATGCATCAAAACAAATTCAATTTCCATATGGTTGATCATGACTGCATATTTAAAGCGCTCCATGGCATAGGACCTGGGTATTTGCGGGACCGCCTTCTGCCGCCGATAGCCTCCCACCGACCAGTACGCTCCCACAGAGAGGGACTCTTCAGGGTGCCGTCACCCTGAGGAGTCAGGCAATGTCGGCTGGCGACCCCCAGGGGGAGGGCCTTCTCTGTGGCAGCTCCTGCCTCTGGAAAGATTTGTCCCCGGAGATACGAAGGATATCGGATCTCCGGGCCTTTCACCGTGCCCTAAAAACTTTTCTTTTCCATCAAGCAGGGCTGGCGTGAACCCCCCCCTCCTTTTTAGCTTTTTAAATTGTCAAAGGGTTTTAGTTTGAATGTTTTAAATTTTGGGCCAAAGTCATGTAATTCTTTTAAAAATTTTAAATTTTGTATTGGCATGTGTTTTAGTTCTGGCTGTGCACTGCCCTGAGTCCACTAGGAGAAGGGCGGTATACAAATTGAATAAAATAAAATAAAATAAATAAATAAAATATACTGTATGCACAACATTTTCTTTTAGAATAATACATCCATTAAATAAAAGTATGCTAACATAGATGCACATTTACTTCACATTAAATTCTATTTCATTCAAAAGGATCTATCTTTCATAATAAATATGTTCTCTTGATTTCAGAATTCTTATTTGCTTATAAACTCTTTATTTCTTTTATTTGATACTTGAATGCAAATACTTATTTCTGACTATTCCTCTTCTCATTTTCCATCATATAACTGTGACGCAAAGAGTATAAAAATCTTTGCAATGCTCTTCTATAACTGATTTCAATAACTTCTTATAATCATTTGTAGATCTGGCTACTGCAATAGAAGAATAGTTCAGAAAAGCTGTCAGTGAAAATATCAGTTCAGGGCAGTGAATGGCCCAGTCAACTAAAGAATGACATAGATTCCTCATTCTTGTTTTACTGACAACCTATTGCTACCATCTGTTAAAACTGATGAAGGATTGACAGATAAGGTTGCTTTGCTTTCCACTATATTTCTGTATTTTGGCAAGAAGTTGCTGTGTGTTTTTAAAGCCTGGATGTTATTTTCATATTCACAAATAATTACTTCCAAAACTTAACACCCATTTTTTCTGTAAATTTGAACATAGTACACATTTTTATATCCACTGTTCATTGGAGAAATGTGTTAAAAAGTAAAAAAAAATGCCTTAGTTAAATGAGCTTTAATTATGTCAAATTGCATATTCAATCCTTTGTTTCTGTGTTAAATAGCTGTTATGGCTATCTTTTGGTCATTGCAACTGTTAGTCTTTTTACTATTAATTTAAATTATTTTACCAATTTGAATTAAATTGCTCTTATTATCATTGATTTAAATTAACAAAGGAAGAGATGGAAAGAAAAAAAATCTGTTTAATGATAACCTTCATAATTATGCTTTATTTTTTTCTTTTTGACATCAAGATTAATTATATTATAATTTTGATTTGTTGGCAGCAAAAATACATTGTATCAAAAAATGTCATACATTAACAATAATTGAACACCACCTGGTTTTGATTAAATTCCCCTGCATAATATAATCCTTACTTAAGAATATTAATCCATTGCTTTAATTCACACCCCTGTTCATAATTTAAATATTATTTAATATCAGACCAAGTGCTGCCTCATTAAAATATAGCTTGGTTTAAAAATATTTACTATATACCTTGTATTAGAGTATCTCATTTAGATGAAAAGAAAATTAAATTTATAGCTGAAAAGAGGGAAATAAATCAGTTGAGTTTGTTATTGTTATGACATAATTGTGTGATGGGAATTAATGGTCTGCAATTGTCAATTCTGTCAATTGCATACTTATTATTTCAATTTCTATGGCCAGCCATTTCAAATACATGCATCCAAGTGGCTAATAGCAATTTAAAAGTTATATAAAAGAACAAAAACAATATAAAAATCATACAATATATTAAGCAAAAACCAATAGCAATCAATATTACCTCTGCACAAACCTGTTGAGACATCTAATTTCCAAAGCCTAGTGGCAGAACTATGCCTTTAGGCCTTGTGAAATGCCATTAGGTTTATAGCCAATCTAATCTCCAGAAGATAATGTTTCAAAAGGCAGATACATGACAAGGTCATCCTGAATCTTAACCTGTTTCCTAATAGGGTTTACATATTACATATTTTAATAATGACTTAATTTAATTTAATGTAGCTCAGTGTTGAACAATGGAGTCCTTGTAATTTTTGAGTTTGGTTGCTTGTTTGCAGAATATTTCATTACCTGAATTGATAATAGGTAATATCATCAGTGTAGTGAATGTGGAGTTTTTCTGTGGGATTTATGGTAGATTGCCCTGCTCGGATGTGGTGTTGGTGGGATGTGTTTTTTCCTTGGTAGTTCCTTAATTATGGTATTGTTTCTACTTGATTTGTTTGTCTGGTTTTAATCCTTGCTTATGTTGTTATTGGCTGATGAAAGGGGTGTATCTTTTTGTTTACTTCTTAGCTTTTTTACTTTCTCTTTTGAATTATGTGTACATGTGGTTTATCTGAATGTGTCTATTGATGACTGATTTGTCTGAATACCAAGCCTCCAGTATTTTCCTAGCATTTTTAAACTTTGGTACAAAACCCACAGTTACTAGCACTGATAATATTACCTACTGAGGTAATGAAATGTCTGCAAGCAGACAACCAAATTCAAACAGCATCAAACATTCCACATTATCCAGTTAGTTATTTAACATACTGAAGCTGTCAGCCGATCTTAAAAATCGATAAGATGCATCCTATTTTTATTTTTAATTAGCTACTTTCTTGTGATTAATTTTTAATACCACAACTGAAGGAAGTTCACAGGTTTTTTTAATATCAAAATTCAATCACATGCTTACCCAAACCTTTTATCATTTCAGTAGTATAGTTTAGAATGCCAGTATTGGAAAAAATGTTTTATAATGGCTATTATTTGTGCCAGTCTTCTACTTTCTATTTTCTAATCTACTATTACTTTTTATTTAGCTCTTTTAAATTTGGAGATTAGGAAAACAAAAGGGATATGAAGCTTTCCTAAGTTTGAATAATTATAATTAAGAACAATTTTTCTGCAAATTCTCACAAATTCACATTACATTCCTGAAGGGTAGTATATTATTTTTATATCTATACCTCTTACCCCTTAAAAATATGAGTTTGAAATGATAATGGAGAAAGCCTCAATTTAGCTATTTAGAAAGAAGTGTTTTATATAGAGGTTTTTTGTTTTGCGTTAGAGATACCTTTAATATAGCCTCTGAAAACACACCATGAACATTCATCTGCCATAGATGTCCATTTCTTTTGTTAATCTTGTCTCTATAGTGTGACTTCCAAAATCCTTTTGCACTGTATACGGAAATGCAATTTTCTTTTTATCAATTTTTCATTTCCTCTTTTTTCTTCAGGAATGAAGTCGATTTTCCCTAGTTCTTTTCACAACACTCTTCTTTTTTTTTAATACAGTTTTGATCACATTTTAATCTCTATTCTAAAATAAACAACTCCAATCTTTTAATCTCTTAAGAAGCACATACAAATAGTTTCTGATTTGTGAAGTATTCAGTTCGGGAAGATGAAAGGGTTCTTTTAAGATATCATGTTTATAGAAAAAAACTTTGGGCTTTTGTTGCTGACTACCTATGTGTAGATTATTCTTACATCAAGAAAACAATTCTTTGCTAAATTGTTCAGAAAACAGAAGGGCACAAAAATGTGAAAATAAATGCTAGAAAAAACTTGTCAGAATTGGGTTATAATGTTGAACAGTTTACATTTAGTAGTTGATAGCAGAACTAACATTAAAAATGATCCTGAATGTGCTTTAAAATGGTTTTTTGGAGAAAGTCTGTATTAGCTATACATATGTATTCATGTTAGTAACATCTCATATGAGATTTTAGTCAATTTAAAATATAACTCATAAAAATAATAGCTTTGCAAAAGTGCATGTTAATATAAGGTGACCAGATTTTAACATTGGTAAAGAGGGACACCATTGACCGGGGGTGGGGTGGGGGGGGCGCTAGTCAAAAATAACTTTTTCAGCCCTCTGAGTAGTCCATGTGCGCAAAAGGACTACCCAGAGGGCTGAAAAAAGTGATTTCTGACAGGTCCTCGCACTTTTGACCGGTCTTCGCACTTATGACTGGTCATCATTTATGCCCATTGTAGCATTCTTAACAACCGTGTCACTCATTTCACAACTGCTTCTCTTCACCATGGTGACAAGATAGGGCAAAAATGTAAAATGTGAGGACAATCGTAAGTTCGAGGACTGGTCAAAAGTGCGAGGACCAGTCAAAAATAACTTTTTCAGCCCTCTGAGTAGTCCATATGCATAAAAGGATACAGCAATAGAGAGGGATGAAGGAAGGGAAGGGAAATTAGAGTAGGAGTGAGGGTAAGAGAGGGAGGAAGAGAGGAGGAGAAGGAGAAAGGAAGAGGAAGTAGGAAGGAGAAGAAGAGGGGAGGAAGAGAAAGTAAGAAGGAAAGAAAAGAGAGAGGTGGTAGGTTTGAGGAGAAAGATTGCTGTACAATAAAAAAGACGAAAGGGAAGAAAACCAATCCCAAACAAATATAAAGGTATTAAGATAAAGAATGAATTGTTAAACTTTAAAGAATAAAAGAAAACAAATATGAATAAATAGCAATAATTAGAAACACACATACAAACATACAATGTATTTTCTTTGAACAGAGTATTTGGCCGGTTCATAAATTTAAACAGTGTTTAGTCATTTCAATTAAATTTACAATTTCTATATTTCCTTTTTGCCATATTTATTCTTCATCTATTTTTTTAAAAAAACCAATATTACCCTTCATCCTCATCTCTAATCTTAATCAAATTCAAATTTTCCCTTCTATTCTATAGTATACCCCTTCCCATTGTCATCTATTTTTATATCCATCCTCACATTGGTTAATTATGTAATTATGTAATACAGTTGTTTAATACAAATTCAATATTTTAATATAAATAAATTAGTTATATAACTATCTTTTTTGTATATTAATCAATATGAACATGAATATTCCAATTATTTCCATGCAATCCAATTTCTTACAAATCAATTAATTATATTTACCAATAATAATAAACCAAATAATTTCCCCATATATTCTTCCAAACCACAACTTAACTATTTCTGCTTTCAACACAACATACAATTAATAGTATCTCAATTATTACAATTCCCTAGTTAAATAGAACTTTTTTCCTTTTGTGTTTTAAAATCTTGAACCTCCTCTTTTGCCCTAAATTTCCCATTGTTTGCAGTTTTGCACCTATCTTTTTTGGTGAGGAAAAAGAAAAAGAAATCTCTCTCTGCCTCATTTTGTCACGTTGCAGCAAAGACCCTGCTTTACTTTCAGTTTCGCTTTTTCAGCATAGCTAGGGGAAAAAAACATTTGCTCCAGCAATTTACCTCTTTGCAGCTAACTAGCAACAGAGCCCTCCACAAAACAGCTGAGAGCAAATCAGCTGAGAGTCGGGAGGCTGATCAAATCAACTTATGGTAATTAACCTATGCTGAAGCTGAAAGGGGCTGTTTTTTCTATTTTTGCAGGCACCAGTCTACTCATTTGTTTTCTTTTAACACTGATCAGCTGTAGGGCGGCCCTTTGAAGCCCCGCGGCAAGAATTTAAACAGTTTTTTTCCCCTCTAGCCATCAGCTGGGACCCAGCAATAGATTGGGAGTGGGCGGGGTAAGGGAACGGGGACCAGCGATCCAACAGAAGCAGAGGGTGAGGGTGACTGAAAACTGTATATTCCCTTCCCATTCTCCCGCCGTTCCCTAGCTTATCGTGCATTCGTTCCAAAAAATCGGAACTTTTTTAAAACGCCGTGGGATGCGGGACAAATTGTTATAAATCGGGACTGTCCTGCCAAAAGCGGGACGTCTGGTCACCTTATGTTAATATCAATAAAATATCCAGAATACTAATTAGGTTTTTAATTTTGGGACTAATTCTTCTCAGAAGTTGTGTTTATTTCTGAATAGTCCTGAATATTTTACATCTTATTTTCTATTAGAACTCATTGAATACAGTTATTATGCAGTTATTATGAAGGTATATCTTACCTTCCACAGACTTGATCTAAAATAAAAACAAAAAAGTATGTTTCCTTGCAAAAGCCATTAAGTAGCTATACAGTTTCTATATTAGCATTTAGCATTTATTAGATTTCTATACCGCCCTTCTCCCGAAGGACTCAGGGCGGTGTACAGCCATATTGAACACATATAAATATACAAAATTTAAAACAATTTAAAATTGAATATATAAAAATTTGGCCCATAGATTAAAACACACATACACCCATTCTAAAATTCGTATTAGGCCAGGCCGGCTTGTTGGAACAAAAGGGTCTTCAAGGCGCGGCGAAAGGTACGCAGGTCGGGGATGAGACGAATCTCAAGGGGCATATTAGTGTAAAGGGGGTTGGGGGAATCCTTACCAAATTCTATTAACACATCAGTATTTTGTAATGTAATACTCAGAAGTGGTCTTGTCGTTTCTTGAAATCAAAACAAATTATTGTTGAATTTTTCCTCAGATTCCAGAAAATAATCATATTTTATAACAATATTTTATTTATAATACTAACCAAATCCAAAGATTCCAAGGTCATTATTTAATAATCAAACTTATGGGAGTTTATGGAGATCTTCCAGCTATAAGGCATTGATCTCAATAGTCTCTGTCTTCCATTAACGGATTTAGGACTGCATATAAATCAGATCTGGAAATTGCCCTGATTAAGGAAGAAATAGTGCAGCTGGACTTACACCTTGTTTGAGCTCTAACTGTAGCCAGGGTATTCCTTAGATGCTACTAAACTTTCCTGGAGCACTTCTTTGTTGCAATCAGGTCCCAAAGGAACACTTCTCTTTTTTCTACTTAAAAAGGAACTTCTTTTTCTGCAAGGTAAAAGGGAAAATTAAAAAAAACATGTCATTTCCTCCATAGGGTAAGAAGAAGTATTAAGTCTTGCCTTCTAGCTAGAAGAAACTCTTTCTTATCATATCCATTTGCCCTAACTACTTCAAATATAATTAAACAGTGATTTAGGCATACTCTATCTGCCAACCTAGCAGTTCGAAAGCATGTAAAAAAAATGCAAGTAGAAAAATACGAGACCACCTTTGGTGGGAAGGGAACAGTGTTCCCTGCGCCTTTGGCATTGAGTCATGCCAGCTACATGACCATGGAGACGTCTTCGGACAGTGCTGGCTCTTCGGCTTTGAAACAGAAATGAGCACTGCCCCCTAGAGTCAGGAACGACTAGCACATATGTGCGAGGGGAACCTTTACCTTTCTCCTATGCAAGGTACAAACATTGATATCTAAATACCTGGTAGATAATACTACAGCTATCATATTTAATGATGAAAAAAGTGATTGGAATAAAGTAAATATCCAAATGTTTGATTTTTGTTTTAGAGATTCTAAATGGTAATGACAAAAGAGGAGGAACAACCAAAGCGAAACACTCTTTTCTCTAAATGCCTTCCCAAAAAATGCCCAATTATATGTTCAAATCAGACTTGATTCCTGGAAAGTGTCTGGATAAGGCCATGCAATTTTCTTACCAACATTTTCAGAAGAATTTTGCCATTTCCTTTTTCCTAAGGCTGAGAGAGTAACTGGCTCAAAATCATCCTGCCGATTTAAATGCTTAAGGCAGAACTAGAACTCGCTGTTTCCTTGTTTCTAGTCTGGTGCCTTAAACCATTACACAAACTGACTCTCTTGTCTTAGTACTTGTCTAACAGTACTAATATTCTGACATTCATCATCATCATAATCATACTTTATTGCGGTCATAGACCAAAAAACCAAAACATCCAAGGCACGTAGCTGGCACACGACCAGACTGAAGTGCAGTACAGCAACAAGATCAGTGGTGGAAACCACTCCGTCAAACTCACAGTTCATGTATTTTAAATTTTTAGCTCCAATCTATATATAGTCTATATATATATATATTGACTATAGTCGATTAAAATTGTACATAGGTAGAAAATACTATGTTGCAATTCTGACATTAAGAATATATGGATCTCCCAAGCTTCTAAAAATTTTTAAAAGTAAAAAATTGATCTAAAATCAATAAAGAAAGAAACATATACTTTAAAAGATGCCTGGTCATCATACTTTTAATAGATTTCTGAAAACAGAACATTGTCATGTCCTTCTACTGAATCGTATGTTTTAGTATTAGAACTATGGCTTTAATTTATTCATTTTGCTATATACAGTAAGCATGCACTCCATATGAAGATGCCAATATGAAAGATGCTTCTTTCAACTATATTTCTTTGATAGGAAATGTTTTCATGCCATCATCTAGCAAAATAACTGAGAGATATTGTTTGAAATGCATATACAAAATACATGCAAAATACATGATCTATATTATATATTGATTTAATCTTATTTTGTAAGCAGAAGTAAGTATGGTATAGATTTCAAAAATTTAAAAGATTACAATAATGCTGGAATCAAATTCCAAAATCAAGCAAATGATTAGTGACAGAAACATGGGTATTGCTCAGAAAGACTAGATAACAAACTATCCTTCCATTCATTTAAACAGCCATGTAGCTGACTTTGATTGCATCTTAACTCCAAATTACCTTATGGTGAGATGAACAGCATAGAAATTTAATAAATAAATAAAGCCTTGTCCTTTTCTAATATATCATAGAAAGATAACAAAAATTAAATATATAATGGAATTGAAACAGACGAAAAGAGAAAAAATGTAGGCTATTTTTAAAACAAAGAATCCACTAATTTAGTCATTTTATCAAAGAAGGAAATAAGATTTGTCTGAGTGAAATCTTTTAACACATTTCTATAGAACATATAATGATAATTGTACATAAATATTACTATATAACCATACATTTTCGTGATCTTAAATTGTCTCATTCCTAGTATTATCTGGGTAAGATATATATGATTGACAACGAAATTCTAACATCTACACAACCCTTTACCCACTGCTATTTACAAGACTGTAAATACTCATGTGCAAAATCAGTTTCATGCTCCTTACAAAGAATCCTGATTGCACTTTTATTCAAAAAGGAATCTTCACATCTTTTCCATAATGACATGAATTAGTCTCTAATTTTAAGTCTTATAGTGCATTCCCTATCAGTTCTTATTCATTACCAATTGAATTGAAATGTCCATTAGAGGTTAAGCAATGAAAAATTGGTTCTGATTATAAGATATACAATGTGATGCACCATTAGTCTTTCAATAAAGAAAATGATACCTTTTTGATATAACATACAATATTTAGTTAGCAATATTAGATAAGAGAAATACGGAATGAATTTCATTACTGTGAGAGAATTTTCATGTTTTACTTTCAGCAAATAGTTAATACACATGCTATCTGTAAAAAAATAAAATTTCATACATTTTCTTCCTTCCCTCCAAGACTGTAAGTTGTATCTCAACTGTTATTAAAATCATTATTATTTCAGCTCATTCTCTCCAAATGTATATATAATTGTCAATAGAGTTTTTTTTTAACTTTTGGTACTTTATTCAAACAAATAATCAGTTTACCAGTACTCTTAAGGTTGTAGAAAAAATGCTTTTAAAAGAAAAAAAAAAAAGAACAGTTGGCCATACCCACCCAGTCACATTACCCCCCCCACAAACCACGCCCACAAAACAAGCCAGGCCCACAGAACCAGTAGTAAAAGTTTTTAGAACCCACCCCTGACTCCAAAGATATGTAACTCAAATTACAGCACTAAGGAAAGGTCAAGGCTATTTTGGAAACGTTTTTCTTTCCTTTTCTATAATTATTCACACTATTTGATAGTACAAAAATGTGTCCTGTTTCATTTATTTATCTGTCATAGCCTTAGACATTTTTCAGGACTATTTTGCAGGTCTTTTGTCACATGGGATATTAATTGCAAATGATACACTAGTAGCAACAAACACAGTAAAATATAAAAAAATTGTTTTAGATGTCATGAGGGCATTTTGGTAGCATAATATAGAATTTTCCTGGAAATTATCCAATTGCATGTGCTTATATGAAATAGTTACTACAATTTGAACATGTTTCCAAATACAGTTTACCATTTTGAATAGTAGTGATGACTGATTATCTAATCTTATTCTGTTTTTTTGGGGAAGAATAATATGTGCTATTATGAGACAAAGATCCCTTGTAGATAGTAATACTTCAATGTCTAGAAGAGGCCAGGCTAAAAAAAATGCCTTTGTGATTATATATGTCTGTGTCAAAGTTGACAACTGACTCATATCTATGATGCAATGTTCTGGAGTCCTGTGATCACCTTTTGTGAATTTCTGGCAAACAAAGTCAGTGAGGAAGCCAGATTCACTTAACCACGTTAATAACTGGTTAAATTTAATAACTGCAGTGATTCATTTAACAAACATGTCAGGAAAGGTCATAAAAGAGGACAAAACTCACTTTTTTGTTTGGAAATTTTTGTTAAAAGACTCTCTCCCCTCCCCCTTACTCTCCCTCTCCCCTTCTCTATCTCTCGATACAGATACTTGACTTTAGACTATGATTGAGCCCTAAATTTTGGTTGTAAGTCATTGTGATCATTCTTGCCATGTACATATATATATCTGAACTAGACTGTTGTTTCTCTGTATCATATAATATATATGGATATTTGCATAGTTTTGTATTTATTTATTTATTTAGTCATGTTTATGTAGTGTATATTGGAGGTGGTGAACCTTTGAGAGCTGTATGCAATGAAATTTCATTTTAATGTATGCCAATTAGTGTACATCAAAAGTGACAATAAAGTTATTCTAAATCTTAACAGGTCCCCACATGACGACTTGATTTTACAACTGTGTTTACTATAGTTGTAAAGAGAGTCACTATGGTTATTAAAAAAAAAAACACGTGGATGTTAAGTGAATTTCTGCTGGAAAACTGAAAAAACAATACATATCATAGCCTCATAACTGCAGAATTCTGCGACCAGTCATAAATGCAAGCTAGTTACCAAGTAAAATGACATCATGTGACTGTGAGGGTGTAGTAGTCAGAACATCAAGGACATCATGAATAGTCTGTTTGTTGTAGCTTTTTTTAAAAAAAACATATTTGCAGTTTTCTTTTCACACCATACATATTTTGTGGATAGTATATTGACTGGGTCAAATCTTTTTTAAACAACGCTAAGAATAATAATACAAATAAGTATGTGTAATCCTAATCTTCTAACTTCAACAATACTTTCTCTTGTTATAATTCTTTATCATTTTTCCCATTAATTCATTTAAATGTAAATAACATTTCTTTGCACCATGTATTTAGTAATACTAAAGTACTAAATTTTTAAATATTTTAAAAATTGCTCATTATTCCACCATAACTTCAATATTCCAAATGTGTAGGATTACTAATAAAGCCAAATATTAACATATTTAATCAATTCCAGGAGTGTATCTCAAAATCCCCATAATTTCTAATCCTTAATATTTTTAATTCACAATATACTTTAACACACTATTAATGTTGATAATACAATTAGATTACCTAATCCTAAATTTCTATCTACTAAACTTAACTTATTTTTAGTTATAATAAAGTTGTATTATCTGTTAATATATATACTACTATTTTCCCTATTTGTATTTTCTGATTTTATTAATATATTTTCTCATTATCCATCATCTTTTAGCCTTTTTGAAATTCCATCATTTATTTACTTTTTAGTCAGCCTTTTATCTCTCTCTCTCTTAGAATCTTGTAGCTCTTTTTGATACATTTGCGCCTACTGAACATTCCCTCCTGGGTGCCTTTTGTCTCTTTCTTCTGCATTATTTGAACACCCATCCACAAGATTTCCTTTTTTAAGAAAAGAGATTTGTCTTTTTTTCCCTCTAACTCTTTCTTTTTTTAAAAGAGAGTTTCCTTTTTTCTCTCTGTTCTATTATGAACTATTATGAAGGAGACATCTAATTGATTCCTTATTAATCCTTTCTCTTCTTTATTTTTAGCTTGATTTTCCCCTTCTACTGCTTCTTCTTTCTCATCTATTTCCTGAATATCGTGTTGCACTTTTTACCCCAATTGTTGAATGACTTCTGTATTCATTTCTGTGTCTTTAAACAATACCCTTGTCTCCTTATTGTTCTTTATAGTTTCACCCACACTTTTTAACATCAAGAATATTTCTTCATATGCCTCCATCATCCTCTGTAAATCCATTTTATAACAATTTAATAAAAATTACTCAGTATACTTCTATAGTTCCAACATCTCAATATTTAAAAACTCCTGCTTAATAAGATTTCAATTAGAATAGAGCTGGAAGGGACCTTGGAGGTCTTCTAGTTCAGCCACCTGCTCAAGCAGGAAACCCTGGCATATACCATTTCAGACAGGTGGCTGACCAGTCTCTTCTTAAAAACCTCCAGCGATGAACCACCTACAATTATACCTCCAAAACCCCTAAATTTATGATCTTTTATTTACCTTTAAATTAATTCTTTACCCCCTTATAATTTTCCAATTATATATCTTCCTAATTGTCCAAATTTTAAAGTCTTATTTAACTTTTCTTTTCTCTTTTCTTCTATCACCTTTCTTCTTTTGTCTCGTAGAATGTTCTGTTAAATAACATTAATAGTCCAAATCCAAATTAATCCACTAGATTCCTCCAATCTTTCAGATCCATAATCCAATAGCCAATTTTAATAAAACTTAGTTATTTGCAAGTTAGTTCCTTTTAGAAATCTTCAGAAGGGGAAAAAAAACTTCATTAAGTATTCTCAGAATATCCAAGTCGTATTCTAACATAAAGTGAAGATCAGGCCGTCTTCCAGATGTTGTTACTTCTGTGTATTAGACTTTGTGTGTAATTCAAACTGTTCACTTTCACCGAGTATACTGCGGCTATAGTGCTGTAGTACTTTTCTTCTTCCAGTAGATGGTTCTCTTGTTCCCAAATCCAATGTTAAACAATCTATCAAAAACAGCTGATTATCCGATAAATCCAGGGGGTTTAGAAATACAAATAAACAAAATAGTTTCTCCCCCAAAAATCACCTTTAAAATTGTTTAAGCTTTTTTCAGGCTTTCTGTGTTTTAAAGCTTCCCTTGGGCTTCTTTTGCCTCTTGATTTTCAGGGTTTTTTCCCCCCCATGTATTTAATTGCTGCTTTCTTAAGCTTGGAAATTCTCTTTTAAAATTCTTAAAAATCAGGTTTTAGAGTAAAAGTTGGTAATTATCTCACCCAGTTTCAATGCTCTGTCCATGATCTGCTCCAGCACAAATCTTACAGTCCCGGTTGTCCCAGCTTTGTGACTGTCAAAAATGGTTTTTGTCCCTGCTGCCATTTGGGAGAGCTTGCTTCGGACCTAACAAGGAAATTGTGATTTCCTCATGGTCAGCAAAGCATCTCTACTTCCTTCACAGCCCCTACAAGGCGGCTATAACCCCAAAAGGTCTCCCGACAGCAGTTACCGCCTGGATTTTGCAAGGCTTGGCGGAGCCCACTATTTTCCAGCCATTCTCACCTCGATGTCAACCAGAAGTATGTCTGTTTGTTGTAGCTTTGAACAGTCATTAAGTGACCATCATAAGACAAGGACTGCCTTAGTAGAAATAGATGTTTGGCATGGTTATAGAAGTGAGATAAGAAATCTGTGTGCTTTTCTATAATGAATTAAATAAGGCAAGGCTGATAATTCTCTACTAATTACATGCCAGATTAAGTGTATTAATTTGTATGTTTTTGGAGAGTGGGGAATGGAGAAATGAAACTCCAGAAATCTTGTATCAGACTAATAAGGGATGGCAAGGAAAATAAGGTAGTGTTGCTTAGCATTACCTGACATTAATATGGGGAGCAATAGTAGAAGGGTTTTGTCAACATTCCCAGCTGAGCTCAATTATTTATGTGACTTCAGTCAAGTCTGTGTTCTTCAGTTTGTCCTTTTCTTTAATGAATACTGTAAGACATGTGAAGGAATTCAAATAATTATAACTCAAATGTTCAGGGAATCTCAAAAGAAAGGCATTTTAGATGAGAATGATACTATTGCTGCACTTTATATTTTAGCAATAAGAGAGAAGTTTTTAGAATGTGTAAATCCCTAGTCTCTCATTAAACCCAAGATTGGGTTTTTGCTGTTAACTTGGAGAGTTAACATTTCTGACATGACATTAAACCCAAAGTAGCTCAAAGTAGTCCAACTAAAATTGCCTTTAGCAGCTTACCAATTGAATATAACTGCTAAAAATAAATTTAGGAAAAAGTCTTCTGAAAACCGTTACTATGACTAGAATATTTCTTCATTACAACATATTATGAATAATTCAAAACTAGGGAAGCTTCATGAAAACCAAAAATGATATACATATAGAAAGTTGGGGGGGTTTGGCTATGGTCAAAACTCAGGGAAAAGTCCTTTAAATTATGAAAAACACATCTGAGTTAGAGAAAACTGGCTCACAGTCATTGAAATAGAAGAACTGACAATTGAGAACAGTAGAGAAAAAGCATAGTTGGACTAGCAAAAAGAAAGTATGTAAATAATAAACTAGACATATCAAGAAAATATAATCAAATCCTTTCTTATTTATGTTTTTTTGTATCAATTATTTCATTTTTCTAGTTTCACTTGTCATTTTTCTTTATCTATATCACAATGTTTTGCACGTGTTCCTGCTAAGGCTGTTTGGAAACTCATACTAGTTGAGTTCTCATCTAATTTTTAATTCAAATACCTAAAAATTTACCTCACTTTTTTTTCCTTTTTTTATTTTATTCAAAAAAAGTTAAAATACAAAACATAGTTTTTTTAAAAAAACCAAAGAAAAATAAAGAAAAACAACAAACATTAAAAAGAAAAAAAGTGTATTAAAAATGTCTAACACATATGCACATATTTTCTTCCATAGTTCAATTCAGATTATTATATTACATACTGGATCGATCCACAACCATCCCAAAGTCATCATGGGTTATTCCTAAATGCCCCCATTCAAATCCAAGGAGCAAGACTGCCAAAGAGTCAGCTCTGACAACAAACACAGCAGTTCATGGACAAGAGAAAAATTCTTCCCACCAAGCAGCAGCCATTTTAGGGAGGAGTCTCTCGATTTATCTCATTTTCAATTCTGTCTTAATTGTTAAAAGGAAAACAAAATTCTTACTCTCATTATTGTGTGCTGTTTGATTAAATTCAAATAGGTATCTGAAGCTTTTCAGCAGACCCAGTATAGCCCTATGTGTGTTTGCTTAGAAAAGATCAGATTATGTTCAATGATGTTACTTTTAGTATTTTAGTATACATTACTATATACCTAATTATATGAACATAAATTAATATTCTGTGAGTACTCTTTTTTAAAAAATAATTTTTATTAAAAAAAATAACTAGGTAAAACCTAATACAAACTAATAAGTGATAAGCAGGGAAAAAGAGAAAAAAGCAAAAATTATAAAAATGAAAAATGTTAATAATAATAATAATAATAATAATAATAATAATTTTATTTCTATACCGCCCTTCTCCCGAAGGACTCAGGGCGGTGTACAGCCTATTTAAAAACACAAAAAACACGACAACAATTAAAATTTAAAATCATTAAATAATTAGGCTCCAATTAAAATCCCAGAAATTTAAAATACCCCAATTTAAAACATTATGTTAATAGCCCTGCCTGGCGGAACAACAGGGTCTTCAGAGCGCAGCGAAACACCCGGAGGTCGGAAATCTTTCGTATTTCGGGGGGCAATTCATTCCACAGGGCTGGAGCTCCCACAGAGAAGGCCCTCCCCCTGGGTGTCGCCAGCTGACATAACTTGGCTGATGGCACCCGGAGGAGACCCTCTCTGTGGGAGCGAACTGGTCGGTGGGAGGCTATTGGTGGCAGAAGTCGGTCTCGAAGGTACCCGGGTCCTATGCCATGGAGCGCTTTAAAGGTGGTAACCAACACCTTGAATCGCACCCGGAAGACCACTGGGAGCCAGTGCAGCTCGCGCAGGAGGGGTGTCACATGGGCACAACGGGTTGCACCCATAACCACCCGCGCGGCCGCATTCTGGACCAGTTGGAGCCTCCGAGTGCTCTTCAAGGGGAGCCCCATGTAGAGAGCATTACAATAGTCCAACCGGGAGGTGACAAGGGCGTGAGTGACCGTGCGCAAGGCGTCCCGATCCAGAAAGGGCTGCAACTGGCGAATCAGGCGAACCTGATAAAAGGCCCCCCTGGCCACGGCCGTCATATGCTCTTCTAAAGACAGCCGTGCGTCCAGGAGGACACCCAGATTGCGAGCCCTCTCTGTGGGGGGCAAAGATTCACCCCCAATAGTCAGCGATGGCACCTGCTGACCATATCGGGGCGCCGGAAGCCACAGCCACTCGGTCTTGGAGGGGTTGAGTCTGAGCCTGTTCCTCCCCATCCAGGCCCGCACGGCCTCCAGGCAGCGGGACATCACATCAAGGGCATCGTTGGGGTGGTCTGGGGTGGAGATGTACAGCTGAGTATTGTCAGCGTACAGATGACACTTCACCCCGAAACCACGGATGATCTCACCCAGCGGCTTCACATAAATGTTGAACAGGAGAGGCGAGAGGACCGACCCTTGTGGCACTCCCCATGCGAGATGCCTCGAGGTCGACCTCTGTCCCCCTGCCAACACAAACTGCGAGCGGTCGGAGAGGAAGGAGGAGAACCACCGCAAAACGGTGCCCCCTATTCCTAACCCCCTCAACCGCTGCAGCATGATACCATGGTCGATGGTATCAAAAGCCGCCGAGAGGTCTAATAGGACTAGGACAGAGGAGCAGCCCCTGTCCCGAGCCCTCCAGAGATCATCCACCAACTCGACCAATGCCGTTTCAGTGCTGTACCCCTGCCTGAAGCCCGACTGGTACGGGTCCAGATAGATAGCTTCATCCAGGTGCCGGGGAAGTTGTCGTGCCACCACGCTCTCAACAACCTTCGCCACAAAACGAAGGTTGGAGACTGGACGATAGTTGGCTAATTCAGCCGGGTCCAGGGAAGGCTTCTTGAGGAGGGGCCTCACTACCGCCTCTTTCAAGGCGGCAGGAAAGGCACCCTCACTCAGAGAAGCACTTATAATCCCCTGGAGCCAGCCTCGTGTAACCTCCCGGGAGGCCAGCACCAACCAGGAGGGACACGGGTCCAATAAACACGTGGCGGCACTAATCTTACCCAGAACACTGTCCACATCCTCGGGAGTCACAGGATCAAACTCCTCCCAGGTAACATTCTCAAGACCTGCCCTCGTCTCCTCCCGTGGACTCATCCAGTCGGAGTCCAAGCCATCCCGAATCCGAGCGACTTTATCGTGCAGGAATTGCACAAAATCCTCAGCGCGACCCTGCAAGGGATCTTCCCGCACTCCCCCCCGGAGGAGGGGGAAAAATAGACAAAAAAGAATAGGGTATAAAGAATGTGACTTCCAAAATTTTTCACAACTGATAAAGTACAAATATAGTTTAACCTCTTTCTCTAAAGTTATATCAAATTGCTCTTCTTCCTGTAATCTATTCTATATACAGTAAATGTCAAACCATAAGTCACAAGTCCATAAGAGGCTTCCAGTCAACAATAAATATAACTCATGTCTTTTTTCTAATCAAAGAATTTAATTTATCCATTTCTACAAAATTTGTCAATTTCATCAATCATACCTCCATAATGGGTTGCATAGAATCTTTCCATCTCTACACGTACAATAAGTTGCCATGATCATATACTGTAAAACAAATTCCTTGTGTGTCCAATCACACTTGGCCAATAAAATTCTCTTCTCTTCTCTTCTCTTCTCTTCTCTTCTATTCTATTCTATTCTATTCTATTCTATTCTATTCTATTCTATTCTATTCTATTCTATTCTATTCTATTCTATTCTAATCTTCCATTGCTTTTTTCTAAGAGCTGATCCATTAATCCTAAAAGGAAAAGTTCTGCCTTCAATTTAATATTAATCTTTAGAATCCGGTATATCAGATCAAATGCCCAGGTATAGTACAGGTGACACCTGGCTCAATAGTAGTTACTGTGAGAGGGATCTTGGAGTCCTAGTGGACAACCACTTAAATATGAGCCAGCAGTGTGCCACAGCTGCCAAAACAACCAACACAGTTCTAGGTTGCATTAAGACAGGAATAAAATCAAGATCACGTGAAGTGTTAATACCACTTTATAATGCTTTGGTAAGACCACACTTAGAATACTGCATCCAGTTTTCATCGCCACAATGTAAAAAAGATGTTGAGACTCTATCAAGAGTGCAGAGAAAAGAAACAAATATGATTAGGGGACTGGAGGCTAAAACATATGAAGAACTGTTGCTGGAATTGGGTATGTCTAGTTTAATGAAGAGAAGGACTGGCAGTGTTCCAATATCTCAGGGGTAGCCACAAAGAAATGGTTGTCAAGCTATTCACCAAAGCCCCTGAAGGCAGGACAAGAAGCAATGGATGGAAACTAATCAAGGAGAGAAGCAACATAGAACTAAGAAGAAATTTCCTGATAGTTAGAACAATTAATTAATGGGACAACTTGCCTCCAGAAGTTGTCAATGCTCTAACACTAGAAGTTTTTAAGAAGATTGAACAACCATTTGTCTGAAATGGTATAGGGTTTCCTGTCTGAGCAGGGAGTTTGTTTGTTTGTTTGTTTGTTTTATAAGATTTATATACCGCTCTACTCCTGAAGGACTCAGGGCAGTGAACAGGCACAAAAATAAAATACATAAATACAAAATTTAAAAGCGGAAATAAAATCAGATTAAACAATTTAGCCCGAGACAAATTTAAAACATCCCAATAATTTAAAAACAGATTTAAAATTTTCAATTTAAAAGAAAAGGGGAAAAAGGTTAGGCCAGGCCAGCTTGCTGGATTAGGAAGATCTTAAGAGCGCGGCGGAAACTGCGCAGATCCGGGATCCTCCGTATCTCCAGAGGAAGCTCGTTCCAGATAGTGGGTGCCCCCACAGAGAAGGCCCTCCCTCTGGGGGCTGCTAGTCGTCACTGTTTGGCCGACGGCACCCAGAGAAGCCCCTCTCTATGAGAGTGTACTGGCTGGTGGGAGGCTATTTGTGGTAGTAGGAGGTCCCATAAGTAGCCAGGTTCTAAGCCATGGAGCACTCTAAAGGTGGTAACCAAAACCTTGAAGCGCACCTGGAAGACCACCGGGAGCCAGTGCAGCTCACGCAGGAGAGGTGTTACATGGGAACGCCATGTTGCTCCCATAACCACCCACGCGGCCTCATTCTGTGCCAGTTGGAGCCTCCGGGTGCTCTTCAAGGGGAGCCCCATGTAGAGAGCATTGCAATAGTCCAGGCGGGAAATGACGAGGGCATGAGTGATTGTGTGTAAGGAGTCTCGATCCAGAAAGGGACGCAACTGGTGAATCAGGCGAACCTGGTTGGACTAGAAGACCTCCAAGGTCCCTTCCAACTCTGTTATTCTGTTCTATAGTATATATTTGGATCTATTGTTACAGCTTTTTTACATGTGAACCAAACAGAATACAATGTTACTACATGTTGTTTACATTTCAAACATATTTGAAGTGCTCTTATATATTCGGGGTGGTTTCGGGGTGAAGTACCATCAGTACGCTGACGACACCCAGCTGTACATCTCCACCCCGGACCACCCCAACGATGCCCTTGAAGTGATGTCCCGGTGCCTGGAGGCCGTACGGATCTGGATGGGGAGAAACAGGCTCAGGCTCAACCCATCCAAGACTGAGTGGCTGTGGTTTCCGACGTCCCGATATAGTCAGCTGGTGCCATCGCTGACTATTGGGGGCGAATCATTGGCCCCCATGGAAAGGGCTCACAACTTGGGCGTCCTCCTGGATTCATGGCTGTCCTTAGAAGAGCACTTGACGGCTGTGACCGGGAGGATTTTTCATCAGGTTCGCCTGATCTGCCAGTTGCGTCCCTTTCTAGATCGGGACTCCCTACGCACAGTCACTCATGCCCTCGTTACCTCTCGGCTGGACTATTGCAACGCTCTCTACATGGGGCTCCCCTTGAGGTGCACTCGGAGGCTCCAACTGGCGCAGAGTGCGGCCGCGCGGGTGGTTATGGGAGCGACGTGGAGTTCCCATGTAACACCTCTCCTGCACGAGCTGCACTGGCTCCCAGTGGTCTTCTGGGTGCGCTTCAAGGTTCTGGTTATCACCTTTAAAGCGCTCCATGGCTTAGGACCTGGTTATCTACGGGACCGCCTGCTACCACCAATAGCTTCCCACCGGCCAGTACGCTCCCATAGAGAGGGGCTCCTCCGGGTGCCGTCGGCCAAACAATGTCGACTGGCGGCCCCTAGGGGGAGAGCCTTCTCTGTGGGGGCACCTACGATCTGGAACAAGCTCCCCTCGGAGATACAGAGGATCCCGGATCTACGCACCTTCTGTCGCGCGCTTAAGACTTTCTTATTCCATCAAGCTGGCCTGGCCTAAATCTTCTCCTCTTTTTAAATGTAAATTTTAATTTGTTTTAAATTATGGGGTATTTTAAATTCAGCCAAATTATTTAATTCGTTTTTAATTCATTTTAAATTTTTGTATTTATGTGTTTTATCTTGTGGCTGTTCACCGCCCTGAGTCCTTCGGGGGAAGGGCGGTATAGAAATTTAATAAAATAAATAAATAAATAAATATTCAAGATCAGGGGTCCCCAACCCCCAGTCCATGGACTGGCACTGGTCCGCGGCATGCCAGAAATTGAGCCGTGCAAACAAGCAAAGCCGCGTCTGCTGGTCCCTGGTGCCCAAAAGATTGGAGGCCGCTGCTCTAGATAATTTCTCTGACATCATGTATCAGCAATATATCATTTTATAAAAAAATTATTTGCCACAATGTAAATTACAACCATTTTAATTACATATTTTTCCACTGATCCATGTGTATATTATGACCAAAATTCTTAGACCATTTTATCATACCTTGTTTAGCCTGTTCTTGATTTAAAATGTCAACAAAAGTTTGTAGATTTTAGCAATTGTATATTCAGCAGTACATGACTGTATTTCAAATTCTCAATTTGCTGCGAAGTATATGACTTTTGAGCTCCTGTTACTTGTCCCAGCTTCTGCAACCTAGCAGTTTGAAAGCACATAAAAAATGCAAGTAGAAAAATAGGGACCACCTTTGGTGGGAAGGTAACAGTGTTCCATGCACCTTTGGCATTTAGTCATGCTGGCCACATGACCACGGAGACGTCTTCAGACAGCGCTGGCTCTTCGGCTTTGAAACGGAGATGTGCACTGCCCCCTAGAGTCGGAAATGATTAGCACATATGTGCAAGGGGAACCTTTACCTTTACCTTATATGATTTTTTATCCATTTTAAATATTTCAGATAAATATAAATGAGAGAACAATTGACAACTGTTTCCTTCTGCTATTGTTCTCTTAATTTTATTTTAAATTTAAGTTTAAATTTGAGTACTTATATATGATTATTGAATGGACAAAGTAGCATAGAATTTTTTTCCCTTTTGCAGATGTCTGGTTATACACATATATACAGAAGCCCTTATGTTAAGCCCTGTTCAGTGCTAAACATAAAACATAAAACAAATTCAGAGAGATGTTATTGGTAAGTTTTATAGCACAGTTCTCCATTAAATTCTCATCATATTCATATACAGCAATTTTTAAATTGATTTTTCTAAATTAAAAAACTAGTTTGACAAACTGGTTTGTCATTGAGTAGCAAAGGTTTTCTTAAGCACTGCCTAATCTTGCCTAAGCACTGAAAAATACCGTGCGGTATGTGGTGTAAGATGAAGAGATATGTTAATAGTAGAAAATTGCAGATCTTGCTGTGAAATGTTTTTATTTCTAACTGTATACCTAATTCTGTGTAGATCAGGGGTATCAAACTTGCATTGTCACAGAGGCATCACATGATTTATTGGGACTTTTTTCCCCCTTCGCTAAACTGGGTGTGGGCGTGGCCAGCACATGACAAATCTGGCCTGCAGGCCAGGAGTTTGACAGCTCTAGTGTTGATAATACACTCTTAATAACTGGTTTTTATCACTTATCACTTCAAAACTCAATGAAAGACCAATATATACAAAATATTCTAATTAATTAAAACTATATTATTGAATAGAGTTGTTCAAACCTTTGAAAGATTTTCTCAAATGATGATGGAGGCAACCACCCACTCAACTGAAACTGTTTCACCTGTTAACATACTCTTAACCTTGACTTGCAACAGTGAATTGACAATGATATATCATTTTCAGTTCTCATTTTACAATCAGTTATTGCTAGCTTACATCGAAATCCTCTCTTGTAACTTTACAGTTAACAAATAAAGCTATTATATGGAGCTCTAAGATCTGCCACACTGCCTAGAGTTAACTCAGTAAAGCCAGAACCAATAGATTTTACATTGTTGAACAACATTAGATAAATTTTTTAGATGATGCATTAACCTGAAAGTTTAAAATAATCAGAACTTTGAAAAAACATTAAATATAATATATTTTGATGGTTTTACTCTAAGAACTCACAAGAGAATCCTAAACTTTAATCTAATTTCATAATGTTACTTGTTAGGCCATCTTGTTTTTAAAATAATGTTAAAATCATATTGGCATCATCAGGAGTCTTATAGGTATACTAGTACCATCTTGCATCCAATACAAAATATATAGCATTGAAAAGTTTAGATTTTTGCCTCTTTCATCAAACAGGAACATTATTAGCCAGATGATTTGGGGGGATATATATATAAATATATTGTTTAAAGCAGAGCATACCAATTTCATATAGAAACAATATCCTAAATGGATGGTAGCAGCTTAATAAAGGAGCTTGGGATAGTTGATTTGCATATACATATATTAGTTATTAAATTTAGACATCACCGATCTCACTATCCAAGCAACTCTTTAAACATTTAATACATTTTTTGCAGTTTGTCTGCAAGAGCCCATTCAGAAAATACATTTATTTTTAGCTGACTTCATATTCAGTTATAATGTTTGAATTTTCTTTTAATTCTAGGAACATTTTGAAAAGCATTTTCTATGTATCATTAGAAAACTGTTTAGGTCATAAGGTGACCAGATGTCCCGCTTTTGGCGGGACAGTCCCACTTTTGAACAAGTCCCGCGTCCCGCGGCGTTTTAAAAAACTCCCGATTTTTAGAAAGAATGCACGGCGCAGTGGTGGGTTGCTCCCGGCTGCCTCCTGAGTCCCAGCTTATGGCTAGAGAGAAAGAAACCTGTCCGTCCTACATCTGATCAGTGTTAAAAGAAAACAAATGAGTAGACCTATGCCTGCAAAAATAGAAAAAACAGCCCCTTAAAGCTTCAGCATAGGTTAATTAGCACAAGTTGATTAGATCAGCTTTCCCGACTCTCAGCTGATTTGCTCTCAGCTGTTTTGCTCAGGGCTCTGTAGTTGCTAGCTGCAGAGTGCTGGAGATTTTTTTTCCCTAACTATGCTTTAAAAGCGAAACTGAAAGTAAAGCAGAGTGCAATGTGGCAAAATGAGGCAGAGAGAGATTTCTTTTTCTTTTTCTTTTTCCTCACCAAAAAAGGTAGGTGCAAAACTGCAAACAATGGGAAATTTAGGGCAAAAGAGGAGAGTTCAAGATTTTAAAACACAAAAGAAATAAAAGCTCTATTTAACTAGGGAATTGTAATAATTGAGATACTATTAATTGTATATTGTGTTGAAAGCAGAAATGGTTAAATTGTGGTTTGGAGGAATATATGGCGGAAATTATTTGGTTTATTATTGGTAAATATAATTAATTGATTTGTAAGAAATTGGATTGCATGGAAATAATTGGAATATTCATGTTCATATTGATTAATATACAAAAAAGATATATAACTAATTGATTTATATTAAAATGTTGAATTTGTATTAAACAACTGTATTACATAATTACATAATTAACCAATGTGAGGATGGATATAAAAATAGATGACAATGGGAAGGGGTATAATATAGAATAGAAGGGAAAAATTGAATTTGATTAAGATTAGAGATGAGGATGAAGGTTAATATTGGTTTTTTAAAAAATAGATGAGGAATAAATATGGTAAAAAGGAAATATAGAAATTGTAAATTTAATGAAATGATTAAACACTGTTTAAATTTGTGAACCAGCCAAATATCCTGTTCAAAGAAAATACATTGTATGTTTGTATGTGTGTATGTGTGTTTCTAATTATTGCTATTTATTCATATATGTTCTCTTTTATTCTTTAAAGTTTAACAATTCATTCTTTATCTTAATATCTTTATATTTGTTTGGGGTTGGCTTTCTTCCCTTTCATCTTTTTTTTTGTACAGCAATCTTTCTCCTCAAACCTACCACCTCTCTCTTTTCTTTCCTTCTTACTTTCTCTTCCCCCCTCTTCTTCTCCTCCCTACTTCCTCTTCCTTTCTCCTTTTCCTCCTCTCTTCCTCCCTCTCTTACCCTCACTCCTACTCTAATTTCCCTTCCCTTCCTTCATCCCTCTCTATTGCTGTATCCTTTTATGCATATGGACTACTCAGAGGGCTGAAAAAGTTATTTTTGACTGGTCTGGTCCTCACACTTCTGACCAGTCCTCGAATTTACGACTGTCCTCACATTTTACATTTTTGCCCTATTTTGTCATCATGGTGAAGAGAAGCAGTTGTGAAATGAGTGACATGGTTGTTAAGAATGCTGCATGGGCATAAATGTGAGGATGGTCATAAGTATGAGGACCAGTCAAAAGTGTGAGGACTTGTCAGAAATGACTTTTTTCAGCCCTCTGGTTAGTCCTTTTGTGCATATGGACTACTCAGAGGGCTGAAAAAGTTATTTTTGATTGGTCCTCGCACTTTTGTCCAGTCCTCAAACTTACGACTGTCCTCACATTTTACGTTTTTTGCCCTATCTTATCACCGTTGTGAAGAGAAGCAGTTGTGAAATGAGTGACATGGTTGTTAAGAATGCTGCACGGGCATAAATGTGAGGATGGTCATAAGTGTGAGGACCAGTCAAAAGTGCAAGGATCTGTCAGAAATGACTTTTTTCTATACACATAGCCATGGCCACCCGGTCACATGACCAGCTAGCCACGCTCACCCAGTCACATGACCTCCAAGCCACGCCCACAAAATGGTAGGTGTCCCGCTTTACCAATGTTAAAATCTGGTCACCTTAGTTTAGGAAATAAAGTCCTTGGAAACTTGTTCAAACATAATATATATTTGTTGTAATGCATATTGTTGTAGAGTTATCTGTTAAAATGTTACATTAATAAATTATGTTAACAAATCAGTATTGATCTAGTGAAAAGAAATCATTGGCCACAAGTGTTGCTTCATATCCTAAATTGAGACATTAGAAATTATTCTTTCACTACTAGAGAACAAATGGTGAAGACAGCTAAAAACAGAGTCAATGACTGCAGCAGAATGGTGACCCAGAGAGAAAATCTTTATAATTTCTTTCTGAACGAGGAGAGAACTTAAAATTACCCACAAGTGCTCCATACAGTTGTTCCTCATGAAAAGACCACAAGACCATAGGTAGTAGTAGGCTTAGTGGTCTGGGAGACAAGTAAATAGCCATCTTTTTGCTCCAATCAGTTGGTGCCTTCAAAAGGCACTTGGATTCGCATACTTCCTTTTCTTTCGTTCTTTTTTTTTAAAAAGGTTTTATTTTAAAAAAAAATTCTTTCATCATACATATTTTATGAACAGAATGTTTACCAGGTCACATCTTATACATAAGAAAAATCATCATTATAATATATCTTAATCTTCCTGTTTTTTCCAATATTCATCTCCTTTGTGTATCCTTTATCACAAATTTATCATTTTTCTCCATATTTTATTATTTCAACTTCTGCCATATTATTTTATTTCCATTATTTTTTTATCATTTTCAGTTTTATATTTAAATAATATCACTTTACGCCTTATGTTTCTTCTCAATTACAATTACTCCAATTGTTTACATTCTTCATTTTCGGAAGTGTCACTCTAATTCCTTCTACCTAATCATTAACAGTAAAATATTCATCTTAATTTACATTGTTATCAAAATAAATGATATTCTTAGATTACTTATTTTCACCTTTCCATCTGCTGTGGTTTATCACAAACATATTCTATTCCTTCTTGCTTGCAGAAATAGTCACTTTCATGATTTCAACATTGTTATTCTCTTTACAATTAATATTTTAAATGTTCATTTTAATTTACATTGATATCAAAATTAATAATATTGTCAAATTGCTTATTTTCACATTTCTATCTATTGAGATTTAATGTAGACAAACTCTATTCATCTTTATCATATATTCACTTATAATCATTTTCCGCCATACCTTATTTTTTTCAACTTCTACCATATTACTCTCACATATTTCTTTATCATTT
This sequence comes from Pituophis catenifer annectens, assembly GCF_029215685.1. Classification (NCBI taxonomy): domain Eukaryota; kingdom Metazoa; phylum Chordata; class Lepidosauria; order Squamata; family Colubridae; genus Pituophis; species Pituophis catenifer. The sequence goes on from NW_027256888.1 coordinate 32,175,486, forward strand.
CATTTTCAATGCTTTCATCTAGCTAACATCACAGTATATCCTATAATTCTTGTCTCTTACCACTACTATAACAGTTAAAATTCCATTCTAATTTTAAAAAAACTATCAAAGATACTATTATTATTATATTGTCTACTTTCCCATTCCCATTTATTAATCTATTTTATATATATTTGCCATTTTTTACCTCACCTTTAACCATCATCTCTAAATAATAATAATAATAATTTTATTTCTATACCGCCCTTCTCCCGAAGGACTCAGGGCGGTGTACAGCCTATTAAAAACACAAAACAACATCAGTTAAAATAGTTTAAAATTATTAAATAAATTCGGCTAAATTTTAAAACCCCAGAAATTTAAAACCCAATTTAAAATTGTTATGTTGATAGCCCGGCCTGGCGGAACAACAGGGTCTTGAGTGCACAACGAAATACCCGAAGGTCGGAGATCTTACGTATTTCTGGGGGCAGTTCATTCCACAGGGCTGGGGCACCCACAGAGAAGGACCTCCCCCTGGGTGTCGCCAGCCGACATAACTTGGCCGATGGCACCCTGAGGAGGCCCTCTCTGTGGGAGCGAACTGGCCAGTGGGAGACTATTGGTGGCAGAAGTCGGTTTCGAAGGTACCCGGGTCCTATGCCATGGAGCGCTTTAAAGGTGGTGACCAGTACCTTGAATCGCACCCGGAAGACCACTGGGAGCCAGTGCAGCTCACGCAGGAGGGGTGTCACGTGGACGCAACGAGTTGCGCCCATAACCACCCGCGCGGCCGCATTCTGGATCAGCTGGAGCCTCCGAGTGTTCTTCAAGGGGAGCCCCATGTAGAGAGCATTACAATAGTCCAGCCGGGAGGTGACAAGGGCGTGAGTGACCATGCGCAAGGCATCCCAGTCCAGAAAGGGCTGCAACTGGCGAATCAGGCAAACTTGGTAAAAGGCCCCCCTGGCCACGGCCGTCATATGCTCTTCTAAAGACAGCCATGCGTCCAGGAGGACACCCAGATTGCGAGCCCTCTCTAAATCTTTTTAGCATCCCCTTTTCTAATAATTTTTTTGCATGACCCTTTATCTCGCTCTAACTTCTCAATTCTCTTTTTTTATTTTTTTATATATGTTACATTTCATCTTCTGGCTTCCTTTTATCTTTTTTTGTTGTGTTGTTTGAATATCCCTCACCAAAGCTTTCTCTTGTCTCTTCCAGGTTTTCCCCTTCTTCCCTTTTGCCTGTTTCTTTTTTAGGGGGAATTTTCCCCCTTTCCTTTCTGCTCTTTTTATATTCCCAAACATTTCTATAATGCTCTCTATCTGATTTCTATTTTTTAATATTTCCTCTTCAACATTGTTAATTTCTTGTTCCTCATTTAAATTTCTCTCTTCCAACTTCTCTTCATTTTCTTTTTCTGTATATTTAAATGAATTATCCGTTTCTTTTTTGCCTATTAAAGATTCACGCATGCTTTTAAATATCAAAAGTAACTCTTCATACATCTGCAACTCCATTTTATGACAATTTAAAAGGTTACTAATACCTCCACAATTATATCTCTATGCACTTAGCCAGAATTTTAAGTCTATATAATTTTCTTATATCTCCTCTTCTTTTCTTCTTTTCTTCTTCAATTATTCCTTTGTTCTTTAAAGTTAAAATGTTCTTCTCAATTATTAATTATTGTTCAAATTCAGCAACAGGCAAATCCAATTATAAAGCTATCTTCCAGAAGAGAAGGTAAATAGAACAACCATCCAGATATAAAACTCAGTCACTCCTTAAATATTATCACAGTATCCAAATTATCTTCTTCTAAATGGCCAAGGTCGAAATTTCCAGCTGCTATTTCTTCTGTTTTGTCTATTTAAATAGAATGTTACAGTACTTTTTCTTTCCTCCAACAGATGGCACTCTCCATTTCTACTCTGTTACAAAGTAGGCTATTTAATCCAATTGTTTATCAAAATGACCAATATTTTTTTTAAGTTCTCTTATATTGTTTTCTTCCGAAAATCATTTTTTTTCCTTTTTAAAATCTTTTGCTTTTCCCATTTTTCCAAATCCAAGACTTTCTATTAGATTCTTTATATTACAGTCCACACCTTTTTGTTCTGCATATATGTTCCCCCCCCATGCCAGATAGCCGCTAGTCCAAGTTCAGAAATTCTTTTAAAACTTCAGTTTTGATTTTTCTTAGCATAAATTGGCATTTATCTCACCCAGTTCTAGCATTCTGTCTAATCGCCACTCCTGCACAATTCTTTGGTTCGGTTGTCCCAGATTCAAGGTGGCCATCATAAGATGGCTGCCGCCCCTGCTGCCACTTCGGGAGAGCTCTTTCTGTTCCACTGTGGAAATTTCCAATTCCTTGCAGTCTACGAAACGCCTCTCCTTTTTTTTTTTTACCATCCCTACAAGATGGCTATGGCTTGAAAGCCTCCCAGCAGCAATTCATCTGGCTGGATTTCGTGTGGCTCATCAGAGCCCGCTATTTTCCAGTCCATTCCCGCTGTGACATCAACTGGAAGTCCACATACTTCCTTTTCTAATTGTTTACAGAAGTTACCAGAATACTGTAGCTATTTAGCTATTGGGAACCTTTGGATTGACAGGTTTTACAGCACTGAGTGAGTTTTCTCCAATCCTTAGCAAAATAAGTCTTAAATACAAATTTAAGAATTTAAAACAATTATTTTGGAATAAACAGCAAAAGGGTGATTACAACTTTGATTTTGGAAAGTTACAGATTAAGAGTCCAGATGTATTTGAAATTTGATTTTGGAAATAATTTTAGGAATCCTCTTTATGGTAAAATGCTTTTATTTTTAAAAAATAATTGAACATTGGACATATTGGGGTCTATCTTTGAACAATGTCCTCAAAAGTTAAGTTTAAACGTGTCTGCTTTAAAAGTGTTTCAAGGATGTTAATGTAGATAAAAGAAATAATGTGAATAAAAGAAAGGAATCATACAGAGTCAGATATATGGGCTCTGGGGGACCCTCTCTATTCACATTATTATAAGGGGAAGACGTGCTTAGATACATGAACTCTGAGAGAACCTCTCTATTCACATTATTATAAGAGAGGAAAGTGCTTGTTGGAAATTATATTAACAAACAGTTAAACCCCATTAAGTGGTAATATATCTTCTGAGACCTAGATGTCACGAAAGAACCGCCATATGGAAAACATCTGAGTGACCTCACTATGAATGACACAAAGACATATATGTTACAAAGAGTTATTTAATCCAATAAATTTACCCAAGGACAGTAGTAACTCTCCCATTAGCAACTCCGAGCACTTAAGAAAAGTTGTGAGGCTAAGATAATTTTATAAAGTAAAATTAATGGTTTAAGTAATTAGATGAACACATTATCCAATGTATGTAACCATATAGGGAAAATCGGATGTATGATCTCATGTTAACCATATATGGAAAATGTATGATCTCACTGAATCCTTTGTCTTAGAAATGTATAAAACCAGTTGTATCTGGGTTCTTCCCTTATTCAAAGCTTCAAGTACAAAACTGGCTCTGAACCTTGCGCAATAAAACTGTCTCTGGCTGACCTAGGAACGTGACTTGGTCCTTTCATTCCACAACAATGTTATGAAAGAGGTACAAGTTTTATCTAACAAGATTGTTGGGAAATAGACTTGTTGGTTGGGGATTGATCAGAAGTGGAATTAACAATAGCTATAAATGTGACGAAAAAAGATGCTACATTGTAGATACAAAAGAAACTGACTGATATCTTAATAATTAAGAGGGATATAAAATTATAGAGTAATCTGGATAATTTTCCTATATTGTAGTTACAAAAGAGACTTGTTAAGCTTTGAAGAGTTTTATTAGATGGGACAAAGAAAAAAATGAAAAGAAATCAAGTTCTCTGACATTATTTCAAGGGACTATAGATAACATTTGTTAAAAGTAAAAGGAAGGAATATAAAGTTGGCTTATTTGATGTTAAAATAACCACATAGTTATCTCTGATAACCCTTAAAGAACTTTTGCTAATCAGGACTGAACAGTGAGATTTTAAGGATTTGCTTATTGAAAAGAGATTTGAATAAGAGATCATTTGTTGCATTTAAGAGAATGTGATAAGTTACTAAAATAAAAATGAAATTGTGTACATTTACTGTGATGAAAGAGAAATAATTTGTTTATACATTTTTTTAATTTTTTCTTTTCTATATTCTTATTTTCTTCTTTTATATTTTTCTACTTTTTCATTTTTGTACTTTTATGTTTCATTTGTAACTTTAAAAATTAAAGTCAATTTAATAAAATTAAGGTATAAAACAGTGAGAATTAATGTATTCTCACTCCAAGGTGGTCCAAATCAAAAGCTGCTTTGACTTAAAGACTGTTCCAAAATACACTTTTTCCATTTATTATTATTATTATTATTATTATTATTATTATTATTATTATTATTATTATTATTATTATTTATTTATTTATTTATTTATTTATTTATTTATTTTTCATATTTGTATACCGCCCTACTCCCGAAGGACTCAGGGTGGTGAACAGCCATAATAAATACAAATACATATAGAAGTTAAAAACTATTAAGAAACAGATTAAGTAATTTAGGCTCAAAGATTAAAAACATCCAAATTTATCTAAAGAGGTTTAAAACCCAATTTAAAAGCCAGTTTAAAAGCCAATTAAAAAGGGAGAGTTAGGCCAGACCAGCTTGTTGGAATAGAAATGTTTTCAGGGCAGGGCGGAATATGCGTAAGTCTTGGATGTTTTGTAACTCCGGGGGAAGCCCGTTCCAGATGGTAGGTGCCCCCACAGAAAAGGCTCTCCCCCTGGGGGCACCCTGAGGAGTCCCTCTCTATGGGAGCGAACTGGTCGGTGAGAGGCTATTGGTGGCAGGAGGCGGTCTCGTAAGTACCCTGGTCCTGAGCCATGGAGCGCTCTAAAGATAGTAACCAAAACCTTGAAGCGCACCCGGAAGACCACTGGGAGCCAGTGCAGCTCGCGCAGGAGGGGGGTTACATGAGAGCGCCACATTGCTCCCATTACCACCCACGCGGCCGCATTCTGGACCAGTTGGAGCCTTCGGGTGCTTCTCAAGGGGAGCCCCATGTAGAGAGCATTACAATAATCCAGGTGTGAGGTGACAAGGGCATGCGTGACCGTGCATAACGAGTCCCGATCCAGAAAGAGATGCAACTGGCGAATCAGGCGAACCTGATAAAAAGTCCTCCTGGCTATGGCCGTCATATGCTCTTCAAAAGACAGCCGTGAGTCCAGGAGGATGCCCAAGTTGCGAACCCCATCTGTGGGAGCCAACGACTCGCCCTCAATAGTCAGAGATGGCGCCAACTGACTATATCGGGACGACGGAAACCACAGCCACTCTGTCTTGGATGGGTTGAGTCTGAGTTTGTTCCTCCCCATCCAGATCCGTACGGCCTCCAGGCACCGGGACATCACCTCGAGGGCATCATTGGGGTGGTCTGGGGTGGAGATGTACAGCTGGGTGTCATCAGCATACTGATGGTACTTCACCCCAAAACCACGGATGATCTCACCCAGCGGCTTCATATAAATGTTGAATAGAAGGGGCGAGAGGACCGATCCTTGTGGCACCCCACATATAAGGGGCCTCGGGGTCGACCTCTGCCCCCCTGTCAACACAGACTGCGACCGGTCAGAGAGAAAGGAGGAGAACCACTGTAGAACAGTGCCCCCCACCCCCAACCCTTCCAACCGGTGCAGCATGATATCATGATCGGTGGTATCAAAAGCCGCTGAGAGGTCTAGTAGGACCAGGACAGAGGAGCAACCCCTGTCCCGAGGGGTTAACTCATAGAGTCAGAAAACAGAAGTAACTCTAGCTTTTTAAAAAATCAATAAAATGGGGTGAAATATGTGAGATTGAAATATGTTTCTAGGGAATTAATGGATAGAACAGATTTTTTTCAGACAGAATCCTTAATCTCCTCCTCCTCCTCTTCCACCACCACCACCACCACCACCACCACCACAACCTTTTTGATTTATAAAAATGTATTGTAACATTACAGAGATATGGTGTGAAGGAAGAAAATATATTTAGCAACTTAGGTATACCTTCCTGCATTTACCAAATTTCAGACAATTAAGTTGACGGCTTTGCAAATTTGACAGGGGGAATTAATGAATTATTTAATTGACAATGTCAGTGCTTACTGCAGACATAGAAATAGCCTTTGGCAAGTAACCTTGTTTCAAAGCCAACCTGATTTTACAGTACCCAAACTGTCAACGACATGTCAGGAAGACTACAGAATTCCCCAACAAACATCAGTGAGGAATAGATACTTATCTTAATATTTAGCAAGAGAAAATATGCCCTTACAATCTACTTGTTCTGCATGTCTAAACCACAGACAAAAGAAAGGAAACAAGCAACAATTTGGATACCAGAATTATAAAAGATTGCTGATGAGCCTCTGATAAAAGATTTATAAGAAACAAGAAAATAAGTCCAAAAGGGAGGAGGAAAATAAAGCATTAAATCTGGTAAATAAATCTAGGAGAAAATTGTGGGAAATACTTAATTGATTCTGATTAATGTATATGTTTAATACATAGTCTCTGCAGCTTTCAGCTAGTCAGTAATTGTGTTTTTAATGTCACTTGGGATTTCCTAGATTCTTCTAGGTAAGATCAGAGCAGCAGCATCCTGTGTCTACCCAGAGATTTATATTTTCCTTTATATTTTCATTTTGGAAGTTTAGTTAAGATGTTTTTTTTTCTGTAATTTAAATAATATTTTAATGTCCTTTGCTATTAAATACCTTTACATGATTGTATATAAACAACAACGTTAAAACATTATTTTTTTAAAAAATGAAGTTTGATTTTAGTTATCTCTTGTGACATTGCTCTGTCACCAATAGGAGTTAGAGAAGAAATCCTGCTTTCTTTAGCCATGTACATGAGTATTACACGATGAGGAGCTGACTATATGATTTATTTGATTTTTTTTTCTTTCTCTTCTCTTTCCTTTTAATTGTTCAAAAAAGTAACATAGACTATAGTTTCTGTCTCATGTGCTGGGATTGGGAAGATGCATGTGAGATACTTCCCTAGAAAATAATAGTAGCAGCAGTAATTATCAAGTCTCTTCAGACAGGAAGTAAAGTGAGAAGAAGTTTGCGACTGCCAGTCTTTCATCCTATAGCTTCAACTATGCTGCTACAAGTCTCTGAAGTACATGAAGTAGAATAGAATAGAACAGAACAGAACAGAACAGAACAGAACAGAACAGAACAGAACAGAATAACAGAGTTGGAAGGGACCTTGGAGGTCTTCTAGTGAAACTCCCTGGTCAGACAGGAAACCATATACCACTTCAGACAAATGGTTATCCAATATCTTCTTAAAAACTTCCAGTGTTGGAGCATTCACAACTTCTGGAAGCAGGTTGTTCCACTGATTAATTGTTCTAACTGTCAGGAAACTTCTCCTTAGTTCTAAGTTGCTTTTCTTGATTAGTTTCCACCCATCAGGTTCGCCTGATTCGCCAGTTGCGTCCCTTTCTAGATCGGGACTCGTTACGCACAGTCACTCATGCCCTCGTCACCTCTCGTCTGGACTATTGTAATGCTCTCTACATGGGGCTCCCCTTGAGGTGCACCCGGAGGCTCCAACTGGCGCAGAGTGCGGCCGCGCGGGTGGTTATGGGAGCAACATGGAGCTCCCATGTAACACCTCTCCTGCGCGAGCTGCACTGGCTCCCGGTGGTCTTCCGGGTGCGCTTCAAGGTTCTGGTTACCACCTTTAAAGCGCTCCATGGCTTGGGACCTGGTTACTTACGGGACCGCCTACTACCATCATCAGCCTCCCACCGACCAGTACGCTCCCACAGAGAGGGGCTCCTCCAGGTGCCGTCGGCCAAACAATGTCGGCTGTCGGCCCCTAGGGGGAGAGCCTTCTCTGTGGGGGCACCGACGATCTGGAATGAGCTCCCCCCAGAGATACGGAGGATTCCGGATCTGCGCACCTTCCGCCGCAAGTTGAAGACGCTTTTATTTCATCAAGCTGGCCTCGCCTAAATCTTCTCCCTTTTAAATGTAAATTCTAAATTTTAATGGATTTTAAAATGGGTATTTTTAAATGGGTATTAATTCAGCCAAATTTATTTAATCCGTTTTATTCGATTTTAAATTTTGTATATTTATGTGTTTTACTTCATGGCTGTGCACCGCCCTGAGTCCTTCGGGAGTAGGGCGGTATAGAAATTCAATAATAAATAAAAATAAAATAAATAAAAATTGTTTCTTGTCCTACCCTCAGGTGCTTTGGAGAATAGCTTGACTCCCTCTTCTTTGTGGCAGCCCCTGAGATATTGGAACACTGCTATGTTCCGGGGACGGTGGGGGGGCAGCTAACTAGGCTGCAGCGCCACGTGGGATGGAGCTAGGGTGGCAAAGAAAACCAGGAAAGCTGGAGGCTAGGGACGGGGGTGTGGGGGCAGCTAGCTAGGCCATGACTCACAGGCTTACAGCCTAGCTAGCTGTAAACCTGTAAACCAGGCAGATTAGGGCTGCTCAGTTGGGCCACAGCACTGCGTGGGAAGGCAGGCAAGCCACAGAGACTGTGTGGTCAGTGCAAGCAAGGAGCCACACAGTGTGCTATGCCGGGGAGGCAAGATAAGGGACTGAGTGGGTGGGGTGAGTGGGTGGGGCAGGGCAGGGTGAACGGGTGGGCAGAGCGAGTGGTGAGTGGGCAGGCAGGGGCGAGTGGGCAGGCAGGGACAGAGCCAGCCAGGGGTGGTATTTGCCGGTTCTCCGAATTACTCAAAATTTCCGCTACCGGTTCGTCCGAAATGGTCCAAACCAGCTGAATACCACCTCTAGGTTTATGTTGTCTTTGAAATATTTCTTTATTTATAGAAGAATATGCTATAACAATTAATTCCAGATAATTTTTTTAATATCACTGCTATGCACTACTGTTGCAGCCATTATTTCACATTTAATATTTTTTTTTCATTTTAACTTTTCAACTCACAGCTCCATCACAATTAATATGTGGTAGTAGGTCCATTGTCATTTGTACGCATTGGAAAAATAATTATTAATTATTAAACATATTTATTTTTAAAACAGCATGTAATTTTTAAACTACAGTATAAGAGGAGTTTCTTAAATCAGTTCTATGTTATTTTATTATGTGTATTTGTTTCTAAGCAGACCATTTTACAATGGAATAATTTAGAATGCCAATAAATCAGCAAACTACAATAATTATTTAAGAAATTAATTGTATAGTGGAATTGTTCCTCTGAATATAATTTGCTTAATAACATTTGTTAAATATTGGGTATTCTAAGTGCACAAAAATAGTTATTTGACATTTTTAAAAAATTAGTCTACACATTAATATGTTTTTTTGTCATCACTTCGTATTGTCTTGCCTTCTTGCATACAGTCTAGCTGTGACTCATTGTAGTAAAAGAGTGGTTTCCAGCAAATCTAAATGGGGTGGAAATTATAGTTGTTGTAATCCAGGAAAACTGTCACACAGGGTGTTAGGTTTAAAAAATTAAGTACATTTAGATCTATTTAAATTAAGTATTCTTCCTGTCAAGTGCTTAGGCATTGACAAAACATAATAATGTCAAAAATATCAAGAGATGATAATGAACCCAATAAACCTGTTTTGTTAAGCAGCTAATAGAATATTTATTTGTTTTTTCTCTTGTGTTCTTTCTTTTTTTTCTCTTTCTTTTAAATTCTGAATTAATGGTAATTTATAATAATTTTCAGATGCACAAACTGTTAAAACGATTGGAACCTATATAAATTGCATTTAATGTTTACATTTAATAATTCTTTATTTTCTGAAATGAAACTTTTATAAATTTTTTTACAAAATTTTAAATAACAGCACCTTTCCTTTTATTTTAATACGTTGATTTTAATTCTGATTTTAATATTGTTTTTTAAACTCAATTTTGTATTATGTATTCTGCTTTGTTGTCTTGAATATTATATAAACAAAATAAATTTAATTAAATAAATGGTATAGCCATTTTCCACCAATTTTAGTTAAGTTAATTTTGAAATTAGTTAATATTCCAGCCCCTGAAGAAGAAACGTAGCAAATTTAAAAAAAAAAAAATCAGGAAGGTCCATGCAAAACAGTGTTTTCCCCAAAGTACTATACGCCTCTTTGAAAGATCTGCAATTTATTTTAGAAAATATGTCATTTCAACAAGTAGTTGCCAATAGTAGAAAAAGTGCTACAAGTTTTATTCCCTTCTTTCCTTATCTTCACTCAAATGGCCCCCATAGTATCACAACATTCATTTCCTTAGATTTACAATATATTAATATAGCGTATGATTTGTTTTCTCTTTCTCTGTCTTCTGTTACATTTAACATTTGGGTGCTTTAACTTCTGGATTGTAATCATGAGAATAATCCCACTGCATTTCATTTATACATATTAAATCCTAGTTGCCTTGCTGTAATAAGATCAAGCTTATCTTACTTGTTATCTATTCTCTGAAAATTAATATAGACAATGAAACTATGAACTTTATGAGTCAGGGTTGATTTTTCATTCTGTGATTTAATAGGTCCCAGTTTAATTACTTTATCATGTAGTCCTGCATATAGAATCATGAACTGAGTTTCTCTCTCCAATCCTCTCAGGATTAAAAGCTTCCTTGATGAAGTTTGACATGCTTTAAGTAAACACAATATCTTTGTTGCTGTGAGATGCCATATATTTCATGTTTGCAATTCAGTATCCAATATCCAAATATTTTATGCAGGCATAATAGCTGGACATTCCCCTGCTGTATTATTCCTTCCCCTTTCCAGTCTTGCTCCATGACCTAGAAGGATGGATGAGAATACCACATGAGCCCCCTGGGAAACTGTGCTGAGCATGAGAGGGAAGAAAGCAAACAATCAGCAGAAGGGAGAAATTGTTATTGGCTTATCAAACAAATGGCTGTTTACTCAATCGTGCAAGCAGACTCTGAAGAAGAAATTCAAAGGCTAAATAAACTTATTGAAAAACTCAATTGGAGAGTTTCTATCTTAATTCTGTACTCTAACCTCTAATTCAAAAGAAAGTCCATATGAATCTTTCATTCTTGATCATGTTCTGCAGTTAAGAGGCGTGACAGGCCCTTCAACTTCCTTCCTAGAATTTCAAGGCCCAAGTTGATGTGTTGTAGTTGCTCTTGGCAATATCATCAGTCTCCATATGGTTGATTAGGAAAAGGTATTTGTCAGTGGGATTGATGAGTCTTGGCAGCTACTTCATTATATCCCTGATCCATGTTCCCAGAGGACCTATTACTCTATAAATCAGTCCATCTGGTGATTGTTACTTTCTGTTCCTTGTAGCTACTACAATTCAACAATAGTTACTACAATTTCTGTTTGTCCTCCTGCAGGGTATAATTTTATTGCCCATTGTTTGTCACCCTAAGCTCTTGTTTTGTGTTTAGCACAGGTATTTGTTCATTCCCAAGAAATGCTTGTTTCTTCTGTGAAACCTGAAAATGATTTCTAAATTTCTATGCTACAAAAATGTTTATGGTTCTTTGAGAGTAATCTAATTCTGTCAGCTATAATGTTAAAAATGGATTAGCAGGTCTGCTACTATGAAGTAGTAAATAAACCAAGTGTTTGCATCAATTTAAGATGACTACCAGCCATGATTGACTTTAGGTTCATGCCTGAATGTTGTCCTTTTAATCCTCATTTACGTGCATAAAATATCTTTTCCTTTCAGGGATTAACAAATGAGTGTCTGCAGTGTGTGTGTGTGTGTGTGTCAAAATTTACAAATCTGTAAAAAGACAGGTGCAGGATTGTGTTCCAAGCCCCACTTCCTGTCTATTGATATACAATACACACATAAAAGGAACAGGGATTGGACTGAGGTACTGCAAACTCACTCTAACAGATTTTGACATTTCTATATATGGATGGCATTATTTTGACAACATCATAATCATGAAGAGAAGGAGAAAAAAATTTAGAAGGATTTTCCTTCTGTGAAAAGACCTCTAATACTTCACCTAACATATTTCTCCAATTTGCCACTCAGTGGCTATGTAGAACCACAAACTAACAAATAACATTTTAGCTTAGAGTAATAGATGAACCAAAATATAGGCTATGTTCTGCATGTTTTGTAAATATATAAAATTGAGTTCATGGTTTTGTTATTTATGATTTAGCATGTTGTGGGGAGTTGGCATTTTTCCAACAAGTAGCTACCAGTATTGATCTCTCTCTCTCTCTTCTAAATAAATAGATAAATTGAATATCTGGTTTTGGAGGGCTATAATCCACTTTTTCTTTCAATTCAGTCTACTTTCTATTTTAAATGACTTGTTTTTTTAAAAAAAAAAAATCCAAGAGTTACTAGTTTTCTATTTTTGATTCCTGCTGCAACCCAGGACATTTCCTAAATTTATTTCAAGATTGAGAAGTCCTTGGTGCTCTCTGAGTTGATTGTTTTCCGACAGATATTTCTTTACCTGGCTAGGTAATAACTTCAATGCAAGAAGAGACTACTGCTTATATACAGTAGCTTGTCCTGTCAGTATTGGTGGGTTGTTGTTTTGTCCTTGTTTTCCTTAATTAGATATTTACTGCTTGATTGTTTGGTGTTAATCCTGGTATTAATTCTTGTTTAACTGGTTACTGATTGCTACTGATAAAGATTCTAGTCTTTTTGTTTCCTTTTTAGCTTTTTTATTGTATCTTTTGAATGGTGTATAAATGTTTGTCTCTATATTGCTGTTAATGGCTGATTTGTCTAAGTGCCAAGCTTCCAGGAATTCCAGGGTTTTTTGATTTAATTTCTCAGTTGAAACTATGGTTAAGTCTGTCCATGTGTTCTGAAATTAAGGAGTTAGATCATGTTTTCTAAGTGCTAGTTGGTATTCATGGATACATTCTGATAGACTTCTGCTTATAGTCCTTAGCAATAGCACTTGGGCTTGTAGACTGCTTCATAGGGCTTTACAGCCCTCTCTAAGCAGTTTACAGAGTCAGCATATTGTCCCCAACAATATGGGTCCTCATTTTACGCATCTCAGAAGGATGGAAGGCCAAGTCAACCTTGAGCCAATCAGGATCAAACTCCTGGCAATGAGCAGAGTCAGCCTGCAATATTGCATTCTAACCACTGTGCCACTATGGCTCTGTACTACATAGTGGCTGTTACAGTTCTTACACAATATGTTGTAGATAATTTCTGTTTTTTCTGCTTGGGCTACTGGGTCCAAGCAAAACAACAACAACAATAACCCTCCAAAACCCCAGTTTTGGATCTTTTGATTCACTTGAGATGTTTTAGAGCAGTGGTCCCCAACCTTTTTATCGCCACGGCCCGCTGAGTGCGCGCAGGGGTGGGGGCACGGCCCAGGAGCTTTTGCGCACAGCCCATTGCGCACGGCCCAGGAGCCTTTGCGCTGCAGCGTTTATGTCCCCCGGCCGCTGCGCGGCCCGGTGCCAGGTACTCCACGGCCCGGCACCGGTCCGCGGACCGGGGGTTGGGGACCACTGTTTTAGAGGACTTTAGTTGATTTGTGTCACATGGTGATACAGTGTTGCAGTAATACTCTGTTGGCTATTTCTGTTTGTGGTGTATGGCAGTGTTATCTTTTCTATTTCTATATCTATTTTAAAACTGAAATTTGAATGTTATCTGGTTTGACCAGTTTCACCATTATTCTGTTTTATAATATTATTATTCACTATATGTCACCTTATAAGAGACATGGGTAGCATAAAAAAAGAAAATAAATAAATTGTTCACAGTAATAGTCATTCACTGCCATGCATTTTCCTAGGCAGCAATGATATAATTTTAACAGATTTCTTAAATATTGTGAAAGCATTTCACTTTTAGAGATTAATTTCTTGTATAGATTTTTTTGACAACACTACTAATTAGGTTTCATATCTTCTCATTCTTCGTTTCCTGAGCTTTTTTTTTCCTGTCTCACGGTAGCACCTTCTCCAATTATCTACAACTGTAAATTTTAGCAATTGGTTGTCAGTGGACAATTAAAAAGAGAAAACTGTGTTTGGTGAACAGAGTGGTGCCATAAATGAATTTCATAGATTTTCAGAAGTGGTATTATTATTTATTACTTATTACTCAAAAAAGCACATTTAATTACATCAAAGCTTTTGAGAAAATAAATTTTGAACTCTAAAATCAGCTTATTGAGGCATTTAAAAATTCTCATATAGTGACAAAAAGTGAGGCCATATCTGAATTTGTCTCAATGTCTGCACCAGCACTGGAAAATTATGGAATAATTATTTTGAAAAGATAAAAAAATTGTGTGTGTGTAAGCGTCTACACATTTGCACAAACAACACACACATAAGTGTGCATGCAGTGGTGGTCTTAACATTTCCTCTTGCAAAGGAAAAGAGAGATGGCTAATTCTCATCACATTATAACATATTTAGCATTCCATACTAAGATTCACATATCATACAGTTTATAAAATAAGTTAGAATAATGCTTACCAAAATCATGCTATTGAAATCACAGTGTCTGTGTTCACACAGCTGACTAAACATTAAGGAAAACCTCATCAGCTTACCACAATGTGTGAGTCCAATTATAGCATACAATGTAGCTTTTAAATTAGATAAACATGAATAGCTAAAATGCATTTGAGAAAGTATTTGTCAACATTTTTACTATTCACCATGTGAAAAAAAAAATTAAGAGCTCTTTAATTAGGGCTAAGTTCATTCCTCATTCTCAGCCATGGTTAGTTATTTGTCATTGTTTGATATATCATAACCATTCATTCATATAACAGGGTAAGACAAACATGAAGCAAGTCACAATATAACTTGGGACAATATATATGTAAGTCATTGCGGTACCACTCCTTAAATCTTGCTTGAGTGCAAATACAGCTGTTATTTAAAACTAGTTTGAAGAAATAAATGAGCACATATTTATTTTCCTCCTCTGAATCATTTTAATATTGCTCATTCTTCAGCAAACCTTATTTTAAAGCATTATATTGCACAGCAGGAAGTAAGTCCTTTCAGAAAATAATATTTTAATGATTTATTGATTAAGTGCTCAATATGATACTTTTTTTTCTGGTGTCCTGCACATTGATTTCACTGAATTTTCATGGAGAGATACATGAATCATCTTCTCAAAAGCTTGTTTAACGCTACATTCCCAGAATTCTAGAAAGTATACTTTAAAGCACTTTGTTCAAAAATGTTTCTGTAGAAAAATAAGTAATGAACTTCTAAAATGGATAATATAGTTATAAAACTATCTAAATCACTTTGTTTAAGGAGAGCTTCCTAGATTTAGGAAATCTAAACTTTACATTTTCAAACAGCAATCCCCATGACACTACATTTGAAAGAGTCAAAGCTAGACAGACCCCAAATATCACTGTAACCATAGTAAACAGTATGAAATCCTAGGCTGTATGCCATCCTCCAAAGACCTCTATCTAGTCACCAGACCTACTTGCAAAACTTGTGCTGAAATATAATTTCTAATGTGACAAAAGAGGAGATTTATGAAATAAATATGGTAACTTATTGTGACTATTTTTTTTGTCTTCTACCTTTAGAGCAGTGGTGGGTTCCTCCCGGTTTGGCCCGGTTCCCCCAAACCGGTAGCAGTGACGATATGATGTCATTGAACAGGTTCTGCCCTCCCGCCCCCTGCCCCCCACGTTATTCTTACCTTTTATTTGGCCCCACCCCCAATCTATTGCTGCCTCCTGAGTCCCAGCTGATGGGCTATAAGGAAAAAATATGTTTAAACTCTTGCCGCGGGGCTTCAAAGGGCCGCCCTACAGCTGATCAGTGGTAAAAGGCAGTTTGGTGGTAGACCGATGCCTCCAAAAACAAATGACTAGACAGGTGCCTGCAAAAATAAATGGTAGACCAGTGCCTGCAAAAATACATGAGTAGACCGGTGCCTGCAAAAATAAATGGGTAGACAAGTGCCTGCAAAAATAAATGGGTACACCAGTGCCTGCAAAAATAAATGGGTAGACCGGTACAGCTCTGCAAGCAGTTAAAAGCCTGGTAGACCAGTACCTCTGCTAAATCCTAAAGAATTGTCACATGACCATCAAGCCACACCCACAAAATAAGCCATGCCCACAGAACCAGTAGTAAAAAATTTTAGAACCCACCCCTGCTTTAGAGTGTTATTATTAAGTCATGCAAGTATCCAATGCAATTTTTATTAGAAACCCTTGTTCTCCATTGTAGTGGAGGGAGCATCCAGGAATGGGTTGTCCTCGTCTATCATCCAATAAGTCTGAGTCTGTCAAAGCTGCAAAGACATGCCTTCTACCAACGATCCTCAACTTTTGACTCAGTCTTGGTCAAAGAAAGACGTGGTTTTGTTAGGTGACCCATTCTTGGATAGCTGTTTCACCTTTCTTCTATATTACCATCTAGCTCTACAAATCTCCTAAATCAATTACCATCTTTACAAAACTGAACTGTCAGCGTGCTCCCAGATTTATTTATTTATTTATTTATTTATTTATTTATTTATTTATTTATTTATTTATTTATTTATTTATTTATTTATCGTATTTATATGCCGCCCTTCTCCTGTAGGACTCGGGGTGGCTTACAAGATAAAACAACATGACAATAAAATGATATTAAAATAATCCAATTTAAAATCCCCAAGCAATTAAAACTCCCAGCAGATCAGGGAATTTGCTAAAAAAGCCATGTCTTCAGGTCGCCGCGGAAAATGCGGAGGTCGGGGGCCGTTCGGAGCCCAGTGGGTAACTCATTCCAGAGGGTCGGTGTGACCACAGAGAATGCCCTCTTCCTGGGCACCACCAGCCGACATTGTCTGGCCGATGGGACCCAGAGGAGGGCAATCCTATGTGAGCACACTGGGCGGTGGGAGGCTGGTAGGAGGTGGTCCTACAAGTACCCCGGGCCCATGCCATGAAGGGCTTTATAGGTAAGCACCAGCTTTGGCTGGTGGAGCCAGCTTTTCCAGCATGAAAGGCTTTTAGCCTGATACCGCTGAAGGCTGTGCCTCAGTCACAGGCAAGCCAGACGATGGATAGTTCCTGGCAGAGCAGCGAGGAACCAACTTATTGCCGCTGACCCTTGGAGCTGCGCTGAACTTGACAATTGGCCCTGCATTGAATTCCAGCTATTGTGAGTGGCTCATTGATGGCCGAAGGTACGCCGGCCAGCGGGAGCGGTTGGGATTGTTGGAGCGTGAGTCCAGTGCTGGGTAGCTGCCCAGATAGCCCAGTCTTAGCCTTTGGGCTCAAAAGGTATCAGAGTCCTGCCCGGTTTCCGGGCAAACTCTGCAGGAAGCGTGAAGCCTTTTGCCACACTAGATCACAGCAGAGATGTTTCAGCCGAACTGCTTGATTTAAAATGGTAGAATAAGCTGCAGCTGCTGCCATTAGAGAGAGGAACGGCACGGCATCATGGATCCGGCTCTCTTGATCCCTGGAGAGGCAGATTCGGCGAGTCCCTCTGGAGAGAGGCCTGCGGGCAAGAGAACCATGGCTAAGCCTCCCAAACATCACAGAGCCTCCAAAAAGGCCTCTAAGGCCTCGGAGTTAGAAGTGGCGAGGAGGCAGAAGGCTATTGATTGGGATAATCGAAAAAGCCTTAAAAAGAGCAGAGTGCCAGAAGAACTTACTTTAGAGGGCCCTTGATAGGGAAGCCAGTTTCCGCTTTTTTACCTCACAGCCTTTAGAGCTGCAGGAGGAATTTGACAGCTGGCATGACTTGCAATGGTCGCCAGACGGTGCCAGCGAGCAGATAGGAGCTAGTCTGTCTAGCAACAAGGAGCCTTTGCTAATTTTAGCTTCTTATGCTTCTCAAGGAAGTTCTGCCTGGCAACAGCCTGTTAGACACACACCAGCAAGCATAGAGGCTTCCTTTACACTGATGGCTGCTGGAATCAGATCAGGGTTGATGCCTGCAAGCATGGGGGACATAATTTTGGAGGGCATAACAAAAGGCATTGCTGTTGGCCTACAGCAGGGGCAGAGAGTGGCTTCCCTGCATTCAGATTGCCCCTTGCCACCTACCTTTCTCCCAGGGGTCATTGAGGCAGGAGGTTTTTCTGCAGAGCAGGGGTTCTATTCACTTTGTCCTCCCATTGTTCCTCTGTGTCTGGAGAGGAGGCAGGCAGAGATCTGGACTTATCTGAGAATGAGGGGCTACTACCAGAGCAGCCAGCATTCTCTGGTCTCTTCAGGCCTGCAGTTTTTAAATCCTTGCTTCTCCATAGTGTAGAAATGGGAGGTGCCAGGCTGGGATATTCTATGCTCTAGCTCTATGTCCTGAGTTGAAACCTCTGAAGATCCGCCTCCCTGGTGACGTCTCTTCAGTTTTTTTCAACTCAGCCTAGCTCATGGTTGCAATTCTTTCAGCTCCTGAGCTGTGAGTTGAGCTTAGTAATATTTCCCTGGTATTTTTTATTTTTTCCTCTTTTTTCTTGTTAGTGTACTGTTTCTTTAAGGCTCTGTGTTGGAAGGCAGCTTGTTTGCAAGGTACTGGCTGGGGAGGGGTCTCTGCCTGCCATCTTGAGCGTGGGGGGGGTGGCTGAATTCCCCCCCACAGCCTCCCCTGCTTGGATAGTGGCTTTGAGGCTTAGCCGGCTGGCTTTCACCCCGGTTTGCCTCTTAACACCCCTAGAAGGGACAGAAGCCTCTGCTGAAGCTGCGGGAGCTGCACAGCCATTTTAACGCTGCCGCGGCATCCCTTTGATCACCGCCTCTCAGCTGTGAGGCGGAGCGGTGTTTTTTTGCTTTTTCTAAGCCTTTTGAAGCCGCTGCAGCCGCGCCAGCCTTGCTTAGCCTGGGCGCGGCCTGATTTGCCTCAATTACTTCGAGAGCAGCCGGGGCATGAGGAAAGGAAGTGCTAGCTGCTTGGCCACACTTGGACTTTACATCTGCAGTAGCGGGCCATTTGTAAGTTGCAGCGGCCATTGTTCCCGCACAATTGGAGGCCATTAAGTCCGGGCGGCTTTGCTCCCCCGGCATTTTTTTGAGGCAGGCCATTATCTGAGGCGCAGACTGGTGGGCTCTCTGCGGCTGCGAATGGGAGCCTGGACTACTGACCAGTCTCATTGAGGTCTGCGGGCTTGCATTGCAGCCTGAACTGACTTGGTGAAGGCCTCAGATTCTGGAGCTGTTTGAATTCTGGCAGTTGCAAGCGGCCATTTTGAAGAGCACAGTGGCCATTTTGTCTTCATTCAGGCCAGTATATCTACCTTATTCCATTCAAGCCTTTCATTAATTCTCTAAATTTGGACTGGAAAGCTTGTTTTCAAGATGGGGGATGTGGATGGATGGGCCTCCTTTTCAGCTGAGGGCTCTTGGTCTCCTCCTCAGGACAGAGGTAGAGCTACTTCTAGGCCACGTACTGCAAGTATTGCGGCGGCCAACAAGGTTAAGTCCAGGGCCAGGGCTCGTACCGGGCTTTCCAAGGCCGATGAAAAAACAACTCAAGTCAGGCAAAGGGCCTTGGACAGAGAATTTGCAAAGGCCTCTGCCACTAATCCACCTCCAGAATCCTCTCAGGTGCCTGTGGCTGTACATCACCTACTTGCTCAGAGTGCAGAATCAGCAGCTTCACTCCCCTTGCCTGTGCCTGCCATCGCTGGCCATGATAGTCAGTGGTCTCCAGAGATACGGGCAGAACCTCAGCCCCCCCCAAGGGCCTCCTGTGGCTCCCAGTAAGATACCTGAGGCCACTTTTACACCCACTGTGGCTGGCCTCCGTCAGGGCAAAATGGGGGAGCAGGATGTCCCCAACTTTATGAAGTCCTGGGTGGAACAGGCAATTAGACGGGGCATTGCAGAGGGTATGCAGTTTCAGTCGCAGGCCTTTACCCAAATGTATGCCTTTAGACCGGAGGTTGAGGCTCAGGGATATGTTGCAGCTCCTGAGGACTATCAATATTCTCCTTCTCATTCTGAATTGGGAGATTATGATGCAGACTATCAGGGGGAGGGGGAGTTTTCTGATGTTGATCAGGTCCACCCCCCCAAGCCTTTAAGGGTTTATTTAATCTGGCCCTGTTGAAGCCTTTATTGTCAAAAGCCAGGGCTACCGCTCGCTTGGGGCCTGATCCATCGCTCTCGGGTGCTAGCCCGGGTAGTGCAGAGCAGGATGATTATTTGTTCACAGAACAAGCAGTGGAGGCAGACACCGTTCCCATTCTGGGGATGTTTTGGGACATGATACGTAGGCAGTGGGTGGCCCCTGCCGCAGCCCCCCGGCCCTCGGGTTTGGATAATCAATTGTTCACAGTGGACTCTGCTATGATTAACCTGTTGGAGGTTCCCAAGGTAGATGCCCCAGTAGCAGCACTCACCTCTTCTTCCGTGTTGCCACCTGACACTGAGGATGCCTTGAAGGCTGAGGATCACCGGGAGGAGACGGCACTTCGTCGTGCGCATCAGGCGGATGCGTGGGCCGTGAGAGCATCTTCTGCTGCTTCCTTCCTCACCAGGGCGTCGGTTCGATGGCTTCGTCAGCTGCAGGGCCACTTGGCACCAGATGATGTTCGGGCCACCAAGACCTTTCTAAAATCCTAACAGCTGCTGAGTATATGGCAGATGCAACCTTGGCGGCTGCCAGGTTCTCTGCCAGGGCCATGGCCTCATCTGTCACTGCTAGGCGCATGCTTTGGCTGCGTCATTGGCGCATGGATGGGAAGAACAAGTGGAAGCTGGCTTCAGCCCCATTTGAGGGAGGTTTCCTGTTTGGGCAAGCATTAGATCCCTTGCTTATAGAGACGAGGGATAAGAGAAAGGTATTCCCCTCTCAGAGTAGGCGAACAGATTTCCGTTCCTCCCCTTACTTCAGGCGGCCCTCCTTTCGCCAGGGGGTAGCTGGGCCAAGCTTCCCCCGTCAACAGCTGTCCTTGGAGGAACATCTGACGGCTGTAACCAGGGGGACCTTTTATTAGGTTCGCCTGATTTGCCAGTTGCGGCCCTTTCTTGATCGGGATTCCCTGTGCACAGTCACTCACGCCCTCGTCACCTCTCGCCTTGACTACTGCAATGCTCTCTACATGGGGCTCCCCTTGAGGGGCACCCGGAGGCTCCAGCTGGTCCAGAACGCAGCAGCGCGGGTAGTGATGGGAGCAGCATGGTGCTCCCATGTAACACCGCTCCTGCGCGAGCTGCACTGGCTCCCGGTGGTCTTCCGGGTGCACTTCAAGGTGTTGGTTATCACCTTTAAAGCGCTCCATGGCATAGGGCCTAGCTATCTTCGAGACCGCCTGCTGCTACCGACGACCTCCCAGCGACCCGTGCACTCCCACAGAGAGGGCCTTCTCAGGGTGCCATCAGCCAAACAATGTAGGCTGGTGACCCCCAGGGGGAGAGCCTTCTCTGTGGGGGCACCTACCCTCTGGAATCAGCTGCCCCCAGAGATAAGGAGAATCCAAGACCTCAGTGCCTTCCGCCGTGCCCTTAAAACCCACTTTTTCCAGCAAGCCGGGCTGGCTTAGGAAGAAATTTTTTAAATTTTTAAATGTTTAATTGGTTTGTGGTTTTTTAAATTTTGGGCCAAATTTATATAGATTTTAATTGTTTTTAATATTTGTATTTCATGTTTTTAATTCTGGCTGTGCACCGCCCTGAGTCCTCAGGGAGAAGGGCGGTATATAAATTGAAAATAAATAAATAAATAAAAAAAATAAAACAGCGGCCTTTCCACTACTCTAGGCCTAGTTTCCAGGCCCATAGACCTACCTACTCCCGGGGTAGACAGCAGCAGCCCACCAAGCCCTTCAGGGGCTCAGGTGGCAGAGGGGCTAGAAATGACTGCCTGCCTCAGGCCCCTATTGGAGGCAGGCTCGCCCTGTTTGTGGACCGCTGGGACGACCTGACAACAGACAATTGGGTGAGGGAGACTGTAAGAGCAGGGCTCTCCCTCGAATTCCTTTCACCCCCTCCAAGGAGTTTCCTCCGTTGCCCTGTTTCTGGAGACCTGTTCAGGCGGGGGCTCATGGAATCGGACATTCGGCATTTGCTGGATATCCGGGCCATTCAGCCGGTTCCATTGGGGCAAAGGGGGCATGGATTCTACTCCACCCTGTTTGTAATCCCAAAGGCCTTGGGAGGGGGTGGAGGGCAATTCTAAATTTGAAGGGACTCAACGAGTATTTAGTCTACAGGAGGTTCAAGATGCACTCCCTGCATTCCATCTTAGCGGGGATCAGGGAGGGAGACTTTTTAGCCTCCATAGATTTGACCGAAGCTTTCCTCCATGTCCCTATTCGACCGGAGCATCGTCAGTACCTGAGATTTTGTTATTCAGGCCGCCACTTCCAATATCTTGCCCTGCCGTTCGGGCTGACCTCTGCCCCCCGGACGTTTACCGAGATCCTCGCTTTCTTGGCGGCGTATCTCAGTTCTCTTCCCATCAGAATACAATGCTACCTTGACGATCTGCTCCTACAGGCATCCTCACAGTGGCGAGCGGAACAGGACTTGGCCATGACAATAGGTGCGCTGAGGGACCATGGGTTCTCTGTGAATTTGGCAAAGTGCCAACTTGTTCCTTCAACAAGGTTAGTTCACTTAGGGGCCCTGATAGACACACAGGCGGGGCAGGTTTTCTTGTCTCAGGACAGGCAGGACAGCATATGGGCACTAATCCAGCAGGTTCAGGGATGCCAGACTTTGCAGATAGACCTCCTGTCCCAACTATTGGGGAAATTGATTTCTTGCCTGAAGATCGTTCCCTGGGCCAGGTTCCATGCGAGACCACTAGAGTGGTTCTTGCTCCCATTCCAGAAGGCGGGCACGAGCTCGTCCAAGATCCGGGTGCAGGTGCCTCCACGGGTCCGGCGCTCTTTGGCATAGTGGACTTCAGTGGCCATCCAGAGGGGCTGTTACTTCAGGGACCCCCACAGGGTGGTTGTGACATCAGATGCCAGTCTGTGGGGCTGGGGAGGCCATTGCGGGTCTCAGGTGGCTCAGGGCCGTTGGTCCCACCTAGAACTCTCCCAGCAGATCAATTGGTTAGAGCTCCGAGCAGCCCGTCTCTCTCTGCAGGCCTTTCTTCCTCAGGTGAGGGGGCAGCATGTGCTACTTCTCACAGATAATACAACAACAAAAGCCCATATAAACAGGCAGGGGGGGACTCATTCCCGGCCTCTGATGCGGGAGGCAGAGACTCTTTGCGCCTGGGCAGAGACTCACCTTTTGTCCCTGACAGCGGACCACATCGCCGGAACGGACAACGTCGAAGCCGACTGGCTGAGTTGGGCCACTGTGGACCCCTCGGAGTGGAGGTTACATCCCAGCCTGTTTGCGGAAATAGTTGACCGGTTCAGTTGCCCGGTGATGGACCTCTTTGCCTCGCCAACGAACACCCAGCTCCCCCGCTTCCTCTCCCGGTTTCCTGCCCCAGGAGCAAAGGGAGTGGATGCTCTACGGACCCCGTGGCCCAGGGGCCTTTTATATGCTTTCCCTCCCCTACCCCTGATCCCAGCTGTAATTCAGAAGGTGTTGTTGGAGGGGGCGGAGATAGTGTTAGTGGCCCCTCACTGGTCCAGATGGCCGTGGTTCGCCGACCTGGTCGACCTGTCGGTCGCCAGGCCCTGGTGGATTCCCCCGGACAGAATTTCCCTCAGTCAGGGCCCAGTGCAACACCCGGACCCTCAGAGACTGCAGTAGCCACTTGGAGGTTGAGTGGGGGCTCTTGAGGAGGGAGAAATTTCCAGCCAGGGTCATCCGGACTATGCAGGCGGCCAGGCGGCCCTCCACCACGCGCATTTATGAGGCCACATGGAACAAGTTTGCAGTGTGATTCCAACTTCAGCATCAGTGGTGGAGGTGCTGGAATTTTTACAGGAGGGATTGGACATGGGACTTTCCACTAACACCTTGAGGTGACAGATTGCTGCGCTGGGGTCTGTCTTGACAATTGGGGAGTGGGGTTCTCTTGCTAACCATCCGAGGATGAGGACCTTCCTAGGAGGAGCAGCTAATTTAAAATCCCCTCCTCTTCACCGTTATCCCACATGGGACCTTTCTAAGGTCCTACAAGCATTGACTAAGGCACCATTTGAACCATTGAGGGAGGCTAGTCTGCGTCTCCTCTCGTGTAAAGTAGCTTTCCTTGTGGCCGTCACATCTGCCCGACGGATCTCGGAGTTGGCGGCATTATCAGTGTGGAAAGACCTGTGTATTTTTCACTTGAACAGGGTGGTCCTACAGCTGGACCCTGCCTTTCTTCCTAAGGTCAACTCCTTGTTCCACTGAGCGCAGGAGTTGGTCCTGCCAGACTTCTGTCCTCAGCCTAGGCATGCCTTGGAGCAGACCTGGCACACCTTGGATGTGAGGAGGGCCCTCCGTATTTACATTTTTCGGACATCTTCTTTCCGGAAGATGGAGGCTCTCTTTGTCTCCTTTCAGCCGTTGACTCTTGGCCACAGGGTGACCTCTTCCATGGTGGGGAGGTGGCTTTGTACGTGCATTTCTTCCGCATATGAGCTTCAGGCTCTCCCGGTGCCTCAAGGGATAACAGCTCACTCCACCCGCAGTGCTGCCACAACTGCGGCCTGGGCTACTCAAGCGTCTGTCGAGGACATAGGTAGGGCAGCTACGTGGACTTCTCCCACTCCCTTCATCTGCCACTATAGACTGGATTCCTTCGCATCGGCGGAGGTGGCGTTTGGGAGACGAGTGCTACAGAGGGTTCATGAAGATCTGGGGTCGTCGGCCCAGGACAGCTCACACCCTTAGGGCTGGCCAGTCTTTGGTATATGCCAGCCTGGCACCTCCCATTTCTACGCTATGGAGAAGGGACATTGGTCTTACCGTGATACGTTCCTTCTCATAGTGTAAAATGGGAGGTGCCAGCCCCACTCTGGCTGCCTGGACCGGCTCCCTTCGTGAAGCATGTTGTTTCTGTCTTTCAGACTGCGTACCATTCACCTTGACTGTGTACCATTCGCCTTGGCTTCGTTGGCAAAACTGAAGTGACATCACCAGGGAGGCATCACCAGGGATCTTCAGAAGTTTCAACTCAGGACATAGAGCTAGAGCATAGAATATCCCAGCCTGGCACCTCCCATTTTACACTATGAGAAGGAACGTATCACGGTAAGACCAACGTCCCTTTTCAAAGCAAGAAAATCCACCAACATGGCTCTCACACCATCCTCTATGGATCCTGTTCCAGGACCCTCTGATTCAACAGCCTTTTTATTTTCAGAGCCAATCAATGAGGCAGAGGTGGTGTCCTCTCCTCATCTATTTCTGGACGTTGTAAAATGCCAGTGGACTGCACCAGCAACTGGGCCTAACCCTGGTTCGCTGGACAAGCAACTGTATAACGTTGGGCCTGAATTATCGCAGGCACTGTTGTTGCCTTCAGTAGATGCACCTGTAGTTGCACTGGCTGCGCAGGCCATGCTTTCTGACGCCCCAGGGGAAGCTCTCAGACCCAAAAATAGGAGGTAAAAGCAGGCCTTGAGAAATGCAACAGGTGGCCGCCTGGGCCGTTAAGGCTGCCACGTGGGCCTTTTTCTTTAACCGGGCATCTCTTATATAGGCTTAAGCAGCTAAAGGATAGGATCCCAATGGAAGATACCAGAGCCCACCAGGACTTGAACATGTTTCAGGAGACTTTGGAGTTCTCTGCTGATACGACACTGAACACCGCAAGGTTTGCGTCAAAGGCCATCACCTCCAATGTGAGTTTGATCCTGTGACTCCTGACGACATGGACAGGATTCTGGGTAGACTGAACGCGACCAAATGTTTGTTGGACCCGTGTCCCTCCTGGTTAGTGCTGGCTTCTCGGGAGGTGATGCGAGGCTGGCTCCATGGGATTATAAATGCTTCATTGAGTGAGGGTGACTTCCCTTCCTTGAAAGAGGCGGTAGTGAGACCTCTCCTCAAGAAGCCTTCCCTGGACCCAGCAGTGTTGTCTAATTATCGTCCGGTCTCCAACCTTCGCTTTGTGGCGAAGGTTGTTGAGAGTGTGGTTGCGCGACAGCTTCCCCAGCACCTGGATGAAACGGTGTATCTGGATCCGTTCCAATCGGGCTTCAGGCCTGGGTACAGCACGGAAACGGCATTGGTCGCGTTGGTTGATGATCTCTGGAGGGCTTGGGACCATGATATCATGCTGCACCGGTTGGAAGAGTTAGGGGTGGGGGGCACTGTGTTGCAGTGGTTCTCCTTCTTTCTCTCCAACCGGTTGCAATCTGTGTTGGCAGGGGGGGCAGAGATCGACCCCGAGGCACCTCATATGTGGGGTGCCACAAGGGTCAGTCCTCTCGCCCCTTCTGTTCAACATTTATGTAAAGCCACTGGGCAAGATCATCTGTGGTTTTGGGGTGAAGTATCATCAGTATGCTGATGATACTCAGCTGTACATCTCCACCCCGGACCACCCCAATGATGCCCCTGAAGTGATGTCCCGGTGCCTGGAGGCCGTACAGATCTGAATGGGAAGAAACAGGCTCAGGCTCAGGCTCAACCCATCCAAGACTGAGTGGCTGTGGTTTCCGACGTCCCAATATAGTCAGTTGGTGCCATCACTGACTATTGGGGGTGAATTGCTGGCCCCCACGGAGAGGGCTCGCAATTTGGGTGTCCTCCTGGATTCATGGCTGTCTTTAGAAGAGCATTTGACGGCCATGACCGGGAGGATTTTTCACCAGGTTCGCCTGATTTGCCAGTTGCGTCCCTTTCTGGATTGGGACTCCTTACACATGGTCACTCATGCCCTTGTCACTTCCCACCTGGACTACTGCAACGCTTTCTAAATGGGGCTCCCCTTGAGCCCCGGAGGCCGCGCTGGTGGTTATGGGAGCGACATGGCATTCCCATGTAACACCTCTCCTGCGCGAGCTGCACTGGCTCCTGGTGGTCTTCCGTGTGCGCTTCAAGGTATTGGTTACCACCTTTAGAGCACTCCATGGCTTAGGACCTGGTTATCTATGGGACTGCCTGCTGCCACCAGCAGCCTCCCACCGGCCGGTACGCTGTCATAGAGAGGGTCTCCTCCGGGTGCCGTTGGCCAAACAATGCTGACTGGCGGTCCCCAGGGGGAGAGCCTTCTCTGTAGGGACACCTACTATCTGGAATGAGCTCCCCCCGGAGATAGGGAGGATCCCGGATCTACGCACCTTCCGCCGTGCTATCAAAACCTTTTTATTCCATGAGGCTGGCCTGACCTAATTTTTCCCTTTTTCCCTTTTAATATGCAAATTTTAATTCGTTCTTAATTTATTGGGATGTTTTAAATCTGGTTTCAGCCAAATTGTTTAATTCGGTTTTATTCTGTTTTTTAAATTTTGTATTTATGTGTTTTTATCTTGTGGCTGTTCACCGCCCTGAGTCCTTCGGGAGTAGGGCGGTATATAAATCAAATCAACTAACTAACTAACTAACCTCAAGGCGACTTCTGTGGCTCCACCAGTGGCAGGCGGTTGCCAAGCCTAAGTGGAGATTGGCCTCGACTCCATTCTCTGGGAACAGCTTTTTGGAGACTCCCTGAATCCGCTGCTGGTGGAGACACATGACAGTTCTCGCATTAAGTTGATTCTCGCCTTCTTCCCTTGCCATACAAATTTCAGTATTATTTTGTTCAAATTTTCAAAATATTTTTCTCAAATTTTATCGGAATTGTTTGTAATAAAAATGTTCATCTTGATTGTTGCTATTATTCCTATTAATGATAGTTGCAAATTTTTCCAACTCTCCAAATATGTCTCAATTTGTTTTATCAGTTTATAATAATTATCTTTCTTAATCATAACACATCTTGCTGTTAATTGAATCTCTAAATATTTTGCTTTCTTTGTGATCTGAATATCTAACTTCTTTGTTAACTCCCTTTTTTGTTTCTCTGTAACATTTTTCACTAATATCTTAGTTTTTTCTTTATTAATTTTCAGTCCTGCCACTTCACTATATTCTTCTATTCTTTCTAATAATTTAAGCCCTGTTTCTTATGGATCTTCTAAAATAAACACCAAGTCCTCTGCAAATGCCTGCAATTTATATTCTTCCTTTTTAATTTCCATACTTTTTATTTCTTTATCCTGTCTTATATTTCTATTTAATACTTCAGGTGTCAATACAAATAATAGTGGAGATAGAGGACATCCCTGCCTTGTGCCTTTCGTAATATTAACCTTTTCCATCATTTCTTATTAACATAATATTAATATTATTATTAACATAATATTAACCTCTCGGGAGGTTACACGAGGCTGGCTCCAGGGGATTATAAATGCTTCTCTGAGTGAGGGTTCTTTCCCGCCACTTTAAAAGAGGCGGTTGTGAAGCCCCTCCTCAAGAAGCCTTCCCTGGACCCGGCTATATTATCAAATTATCGTCCAATCTCCAATATTCGCTTTGTTGCAAAGGTTGTTGAGAGTGTGGTGTCGCGACAACTACCATGATACCTGGATGAAGTTGTCTATCTGGATCCGTTCCAGTCGGGCTTCAGGTCACAATACAGCACGGAAACAGCATTGGTCGTGTTGGTGGATGATCTCTGGAGGGCTATACATCTCCACCCCAAACCACCGCAACGATGCTCTTGCTATGATGTCCCGTTGCCTGGAGGCCGTGCGGATCTGGATGGGGAGAAACAAGCTCAGACTCAACCCCTCCAAGACCGAGTGGCTGTGGCTTCTGGCGTCCCGATATAGTCAGCTGGTACCATCACTGACAATTGGGGATGAGATCTTGCTCCCCACAGAGAGGGCCCACAACTTTGGTGTCCTCCTGGATTCACGGCTATCTTTATTTTATTTATTTATTTATTTATTTATTTTATATAATTTTTATTAATATATTCTATACACTAATACACAAATAAAATATACAATCCTGCCACCATGGTATAATATGATTACATTGTCCATAAGTATAAAATCATTCCTTTATACATACATATTTGCCACCATATATATATACAGCATCATATATCTATTCTATCCCACCTTTTCTGGACCCAATCGTACCATACTTTCCAACTGTTATAAAATTCTGAATCTTTTTTACCATTGATCAATCTAGTTAATCTATCTGATTCCGCACACTCATTAATTTTATATATTATTTTCAAATCTATCGGTAAGTGCTCTAGACACTTTGATGATCACTATTTACGTAGGACGCTTGGGTACACTTGGGAAAAGGTTAGAAGAAGAGTATATTTAAAAGTTCCATGTTGGATTTCGGCGCAGGAAGCTCAGGTTTACCCGACATTGTATAAAGGGGAGAAAACCTTGACGTATGAAGGTTTCTTGGATGTTCAGGGTAATCCGAAGTCACGAGAATTATTAACTCTTCAAGGATATAAGATAGACTGGTGGTCTTATTCTCAAGTGCACTCCAGGTATAAAAAAGATTTACATAGTGAAGGAATCTACCGTAAAAGACAAGAATTGGATAAGATCTTATTAGAAGGAGGGAAAGGGATATTATCTAAATGTTATGCATATTTATTGTCTCTGCAGATAGGACAGGATGTAGTGAAGGATTGTATGATAGCATGGGGGCGAAATTTTGGATATCCCCTTGACTTCCAGCAATGGGAACAGATTTGGTTGAAAAATATGAAATTAACCATGGCCTCCTCATATAAAGAAAGCATATATAAAATGGTCTACCGGTGGCATCTCCCCCCGGCGAGATTAGCTAAAATGTTTCCCGGGACATCTGCCTGCTGTTGGAAGTGCGGTTACAGCAATGGAACCTGTTTTCACCAATGGTGGACCTGCCTGCAGGCGGTTAAATATTGGAAAAAAATACGGCAATGGATTTTGGAAATTACACAGATTAATTTGGAATTAAGACTTGAGATTTTCCTATTGGGGGCAAAACCTTCGAATGTTAAATCAGATATATGGTTCTTGTTGATTCACATTATCACTGCAGCAAGATTAGCGTATGCGCAGGAGTGGAAAAATCAATACTTACCGATTCACGGCTATCTTTAGAAGATCATTTGACGGCTGTGGCCAGGGATGCCTTTTATCAGGTTCGCCTGATCCGCCAGTTGTGCCCCTTTCTGGATCAGGACGCCTTGCGCACGGTCACTCATGCCCTAGTTACCTCCCGTACCTCTCGTTGCGCCCATGTAACACCTCTCCTACGCGAGGTGCACTGGCTCCCGGTGGTCTTCCGGGTGCGATTCAAGGTGTTAGTTATCACCTTTAAAGCGCTCCATGGCTTAGGACCTGAGTACCTACGAGACCGTCTTTTGCCACCAATAGCCTCCCACCGACCAGTTCGTTCTCACAGGGAAAGACTACTGAGGGTACCGTCAGTCAAATTATGCTGACTGGCGACTCCTAGGGGGAGGGCCTTCTCTGTGAGGGCTCCAACCCTTTGGAATGAACTGCCCCCTGAGATACGAAATATCCCTGATCTCCGTGCTTTCTGCCGTGCCCTCAAAACCCTGGTGTTCCAACAAGCGGGGCTAAACATACGAACATGTGAATGTTTTTAAAATGTTATCTAATTTTAGGTTCTATTTAATTGGGCCAAACTATGTTATAATAATAATTTTAATTAGCAATTTTATGATGTTTGTGTATCTATATTTTTCTTGACTGTACACCGCCTTGAGTCCTACGGGAGAAAGGCGGTATAGAAATATAATAAATAAATAAATAATAAATAAATAAATAAATAAATAAATAATATCTCCATTTACCATTACCTTTGCCGATTGTTTATGATATATCCTCTTGATCATGTTAGTAAATCTCTCCCCAAAGTCCATAACTTTTAATTGCATCAATATAAATTGCCAGTTCACATTATCAAATGCCTTCTGTGTATCAAGGAATATCAGCGCCGTTTGTTTCTCTGGATGTGCTGCTTCATAGTATTCCAATGTATTAAAAATTATTCTCATGTTATCTTTAATCTGTCTCTTAGGTAAGAAACCATTTTGATCTGTATGTATACATTCATTTAAAAATCTTTTTAATCTTTCTGCCATTATTGAGGTAAATATCTTATAATCCACATTTAATAGGGGAATCGATCTGTAATTTCTATCCGTTGCAGGACTGAGTCTTCTTTCAAAATGAGAGTAATATATGCCTCCGTCCACAAAGCTGGCATTTTCGCCTTTAACAATACTTCCAGCATTGTATTACTTATAACTTCTTATAATTTTATATATAACTCTGCTGGTAATCCATGTGGGCCCGGTGTTTTGCCGTTCTTTTGTCTTTTAATTGCTTCTGTCAATTCCATCATTGTTATCCTTTCTTCTAGTGCCTTTTTAAACGTTTCTAGTATAATAGGTAACTCAGCTTTTTCTAAGTGCTGTTTTATTTTTCTGACATTGTCTCTTGTTTATATAATTTTTCATAGTAATCATGAATTGTTAAGGATATTGTTGTGTTACCAACCAGCAGAGTAAGTGCACAGAGAAATGGTACTGAGAGCAATGAATATAATACATATAAACTGGTTTAACAAAGCTTTTACTTTGTAGTGAAAAACAATTGCAT
This sequence comes from Pituophis catenifer annectens, assembly GCF_029215685.1. NCBI lineage: Eukaryota > Metazoa > Chordata > Lepidosauria > Squamata > Colubridae > Pituophis > Pituophis catenifer. The sequence goes on from NW_027256888.1 coordinate 32,207,011, forward strand.
AGTCTTTTAGTCAATCCAAGTCTTTAGCCATTCAAATGGCTAAAGTTACAGATATCTTCTTACCATACAAACAGCAGTAGATAATAAACAGCAATTCAACACTGGTAACAAATCACGATGGTAGCAGATCCATCCACTTCTTTACACACGACAGTAACAGTTCTAACCAACAAGTCAAGCAATAAGTCAAGCAATGATGAGAGCAGGTCCAACAATGACTATAGCTCGGCTTCCTTCTTATATACAGTTTACACTAGTAATTATCCACTTAAGATAAGTGAAGTCAGCAGTGCAATGACTCAACAGGATAATTGCAGTCAGCAATCAGTCAGCAGTCAGTTACAATGACTCAACAGTACAATTAGTCAGCATTGCATCTTAAAGTTACAGAATACATTTAAAGTTATAGCACACATATATTGCCTGGACAACTTGTTAGACTTACACCATATCCTAACATTCTCCCCTTTGGACAGGCTAATATATACCTGTTCAAATTCTCAAGCCATAGCTTTTGCAACACATTGTATGTTTAATTGCACCCGGCGCTTTGGTGAAATTATCAGCAATATTGTTTTCAGACATACAATATTCCAACTGAACCATATCACTTTGAATACTCTGACAAACGTTTAGATAACGAATATCAGTATATTTTGATCTTGTCTTAACTGCTAAATTTGTTCCCATTTTTATAGCAGCTTGGTTATCCTCATAAATTACAATAGGATAATCTACCTTTAATCCTACATCAATCATTAATTGTTTATAGTAAATTAAATCAGTACATACTAGTGACAAACAGGAAAATTCTGCTTCCATAGTGGATAAACTAATATGTTTCTGCTTTATTGACTTCCATCCTATTAAACAATTACCTAACATTATCGCAATACCTGATGTAGACTTTCTGGTGGTCAAATCAGTAGCAAAACTAGCATCAGCATATGCACTCAGTGTAAGATCACGGTTAGGTTCTAAATATAATGCATAATGCATTGTCATCTTTAAATATCTCAATATCCGCTTTGCGGCCTGCCAATGCCTATCTGTTGGCTCTGCATTATACCTTGCTAATTGGTTTACGCTATACGAAATATCAGGTCTCAACCAATTGCTAATATAGGATAGACTCCCTATCAGCGATTGATAGATCTCCTTACTAAATCCAGGACTTTGGATTTCTTCATGTTGAAAATCCTGTGCCATTGGCGTTTTAGCTGGCTTACATAGCTCCATGCTGTAGCGTTTCAACATCTGACTTATTTTGCTAGCCTGTGACAGTTTATACCCTCTAGCTGTTTGAACAATATCAAGACCTAAATAATGTCTAATATGTCCTAAATTTCTAATTTTGAATTTATCTTGTAACTGTCTAACAATATCCATTGCTTCCTTGTCAGTTTTGGTTACAATTGCTATATCGTCCGTGAACAATAGCAAAAATGATACTAAACCATTATTCTCTCTTTTAAAGAGACATTTGTCTGCTACACCTTCTGAAATCCAATATTATTAAGCTCTTTAACTATACATTGGTAACATTCAAACCCTGATTGTTTTAAACCGTAAAGGCTTTTATTTAATTTCCAACGATCAGTTTGATCATTTGTTTTCACTCCTAACAGCTTTTTCATATAAATAGTATGTCTTAATGGAGCATGCAAGTATGCCGTTTCCACATCTATATGATTAATAATGTACTTATTCTTTGCCGCCCACACTAGCATAGTTCTTAATGTGCTAGCTCTTAAACTTGGAGCAAACACCTCATCGAAATCTTTCTCCATTTGAGCAAAACCTTGAGCTACAAGGCGAGCTTTATGGGTTACTGTCCCATCTATACTTTTATTTACTTTATACACTCATCGACAACCAATCAATTTCTCTCCAGGTGGTAATTTAACATCCTTATAAACTTCCAATTTAGTTAATGAGTTGATTTCTCTACTCATTGCCTCCTTCCATGCATTTTGCTCTTTTTCAGGATACATCCTAATATCCTCATAACTTGAAGGTTCTATGTTAACCTGACAAACTACCGTTGCTTTATACCTATCAGGTGGATGTCTTTCCCTACTGGATCTCCTAGTCAATATACAGGACTGATTGCAGATGATTCAATTTCATCCTCCCCTAAAACTACCTCCTCTTCTTCAACCTTAATAGAAGAATCTATATTATCTATATCCTCATCAAAGGTATCATTACTCATTTGATGCTCAATGCTAACAGTATTGTCATCCTGTCTATAATCTGCACGTTCAAGTTTCTCCCATCCTTCGTGCTCTAGAAATTTTGCATTAGCACTACAGTAAACGCTAGTAGTTCCCTGTGCCCAAAATCTAAAAGACCTATGAATCATAGCCTACGAAAAACATTTTTCTGGCTCTTTGTTGTTCCTTCCTTCTCACAGTAGATGGAATATGCACCCAAGCTGGGGCTCCAAATGTGTGTAAGTAACTAAGATTTGGTTTCCTCTCATGCCATAATGTAAATGGTATTTCACCAGTAGATGAATGTACCACGTTGTTTAATACACGGTTAGCATACATAACAGCCTCACCCATAAAGTTTCAGGCAAATTAGAATCTGCCAACATTTTTCTAGTCATGGCTTGTAATGTTTGACCCCTTCTCAACATAAGCATTGTGTTGTGGTCTATATGGTGCAGACCGTTTATGCTGTATACCTGCCTCTCGCAAAAACTTCTCTAACCTTTGGTTACTGAATTCTGTACCTTTATCTGTTACTAAGCACATTACTTTATACTTCTGTTTCCTTTCAACAAATCTCAGCCAGTTATTTATATGCTGGAATGTTTCACATTTCGTTTTCATAAGATAACAGAATCCGTACCTCTACTATGCTTAGAATATAGCAGGCACCACCAATACTGGGTTTCTTGGGTTCAATTAAATCTACAAACACAACTTCTAATGGCTTTTTGGTTTTAAAACCATTAAAACAATTTGCTGGTGTTACTTTACTCTTTTGCTGATTACAGGCGTTACAATTCAAATACTTACTACATGATTATAGTTTTATCCCTTCAGATAGCTGAACTGTTTTCTTTAACATCCTAAAATTTATATGTCCTAGTCTCCAATGTAATAGATGAATACATTCATCATGTGGTTTATCATTCCTGTACACCGATTTAGAATTTGTCACTAATGCTGGGTTCTCTCTTAAAATAAATAAATCATTTTCTAATATTGCAGTAACAACCTTTCCATCTTTTTTAATAATACATTTATCATTCTTAAACGTTACTGTAAACCCAACTTGCAATAATGATTTAACAGAGAGCAAATTATATTTTAACCCAGGAATATATAACATAGGCAATGGTTCATTACTAAATGACCAACGTGCAACACCCTCACCAGCTACCTTAACTTTCCAACCATTTGCTAATCTAACATGTTGGTTACTCTTATCCATTTTTACAAAGTTGTTTCTATTCTTAATAATAGATTGAGAAGCACCACTATCAACAACCCACCAATCCTGGTTAACATTAGTTGTTGAACTGGATATAGCTAAATTACAACCCTTCTTGGGTCTATTATTGTCCCTAACAGACATTTTCTTATTCTTACAATACTTAGCTATATGCCCTTTAGCCCCACAAGCAAAACATCGTTTTACAACATAGACAGTTGAATACATTTTTTCTTCTTTTGGTTGGTTTACTCTCAACTGATCCCTTTCTTGTCTTCTTCTGGATTCTTCCAATAACCTACCGGTTACGCCAGCCAATGTGAGGTCATCTCTGGTCAAAACCTCCAGTGAAGAAACATAGTCGTCATAACTATTGTCCAAAGAAGAAAGAATTATATAACTTGCTGTAGTTCCGAGAAAACAAGTTCCTTTTTGTGCAGCTCCTGGAAAATTCTGATCATAGATTCCAAATGAGCCATCATATCTCCTCCTTTAAGAAGATGTTGTTTAAACAATTTCCGTGTGAGATTTATATGAGCACCCACAGTGTCACGAACATATAGTCTCTTTAACTTGGTCCAACACCTAGCAGCAGACTCTTCACCACGAATATGGACAAGTTGCTGGTCGCTCAGTGTCAATCCAATTATGCAAAGAGCTCATTCATTGTCTCTGGCAAATTTGGCTAATTTCTTCGCATCTTCTTTGTCATCAGGATTCCATGTTGTTACATCTGGTGGGTTATTTACTATGTCCCAAAGTCCTTCTCTACGCAGAAGTAGATTACATTTTGTAGACCAGGATATATAGTTTGTTCCATCCAGCCGGGTTATCATGGAGATATTCAATAACTGTTCTTGTGCCATCTTCACTTGGATTATATATCACAAACATAGTTTTCTGTAGTATTCACATTAACTCTCAGTTTAGCTCTGAACAATCCTAATTAGTTCTGGTTGGCTCTAGGCCCATAACCAATGTTAAGGATATTGTTGTGTTACCAACCAGCAGAGTAAGTGCACAGAGAAACGGTACTGAGAGCAATGAATACAATACATATAAACTGGTTTAACAAAGCTTTTACTTTGTAGTGAAAAACAATTGCATAGTCTTTTAGTCAATCCAAGTCTTTAGCCATTCAAATCAGATCAAGATATCTTCTTACCATACAAACAGCAGTAGATAATAAACAGCAATTCAACACTGGTAACAAATCACGATGGTAGCAGATCCATCCACTTCTTTACACACGACAGTAACAGTTCTAACCAACAAGTCAAGCAATAAGTCAAGCAATGATGAGAGCAGGTCCAACAATGACTATAGCTCGGCTTCCTTCTTATATACAGTTTACACTAGTAATTATCCACTTAAGATAAGTGAAGTCAGCAGTACAATGACTCAACAGTAGAATTAGGATAATTGCAGTCAGCAATCAGTCAGCAGGCAGTTACAATGACTCAACAGTACAATTAGTCAGCATTACATCTTAAAGTTACAGAATACATTTAAAGTTATAGCACACATATATTGCCTGGACAACTTGTTAGACTTATACCATATCCTAACATGAATCATTTTCTTTTTCTCAATATTTCGGTAACAGACTGTCCCTTTATCGTCTATTAATTGATAGATTAATTTTTTTCCTTCTCTTTTTTCAATCTATATGTCAACCACCTTCCTGGTTTATTTGCATTTTCAAAAAAGTTTTATTTAGATCTCTTAATTTTTTGGGCTAAGTCCTCTTTTTCTATTAAGTTCACTTCATGTTTTTTCAAATCCATTTGATTTCTTATATTCTTTTTTTGTGGATCTTTTTCCAATTCCATTTCTAATTTCTTATATTCCTCCTCTAGTTTTTTTTTAAACTTTTCTTTTTATTTCTCTCTCCCACATATGTTATTGTCAGTCCTCTGATATATGCTTTGGCTGTATCCCATACATTTTGAAGTTTCTTCTTTTTTATTCTCTTTAAAAAAGAAACCCAACTCCTTTTCCATATACTGTAAAAATTCTTTTTCATTTAGAATTGTTTGATTCAATGTCCATCTTCTTTTTTTGTCCCTTCCATGTAATTTCCATTGGATTGTGATCAGCCCATGTGCTTGTTTCAATACCTATTTCTTGTATATTGGATAGTAAATCATCTGACATCCACATCATATCAATTCTTCACCAAGACATATGTCTATTTGAGTAAAATGTATATTAACTTTTCTCCAGAAATCTTCCTCACCATGCAAGTTGAATGCCTAATTCTTTCACTATTTTCAAAAAAGGTTTTTGGAAGTGTTTTCCTAACTTTTTTATTTACCTTTTTAGTTTTATAGTCCAAGTCTACATTGTCTTGATTATTCATGGTCTTCTCAGGAGACTTCTTCAACACCCAAATTTACAATTGTCAATACTCTTTATATCCTACTTTTACAAGTTTAATTTTCACTTCCACAGGGAAAACTATTACCTGCATGATTCTGATCTTTGTAGATATATATACATCCTGGCATCTAAATAGTTCCTCAAAGGCCTTCATTCTTATTCTATTAAATGCTAGTCTGTGACATGTGTCTTGCCTGTTGTTGATAATTGAACCTAAAAGCAGAAGCTGTCTACCACTGTAGTATTTTTATTGTCAATTTTAAGGCTGGTTAGTCCACTTGTTATTACTTTGGTCTTTTGTCATTTTTCTCAGTCTGTTGCTTGACTTTCATGACTATATTTGAAAATTATTTTCAATTTCAGCTATTATAGTAATGGCAACAGAATAGTGCAGCTTCTTCTTCCTCCTCCTCTTCTCCTTCTCCTTCTCCTCCTCCTCCTCCCTTCCCTTCCTTTCTTTTCTCTTTATCCAGCATGCTTTAGTAATAATGTCTTATGTTCCTTGGCTAAATAAGCTGATTGTTCCAATCTTCTGTCCATTCTGTCATTCTCCATATTTGCTAATATTTGCATATTTTGGTTAGAACCTTTACAGATTCTTTTTATGTTGGTTATTTTCCTGTTAATTTCTGTAGATATGCCATCAATTTCTGTAGCCTTCTAAGTTAGTAGTGATCAGACTGTTGATCTAACTTCATCTTCTACTAGTAGTTTTCTGTAAGTACAGAATATTTTCTAATCTAATCTATTGACAGTTCTACTCTATATAATTTCAATATACATCTTCAATCTTTGTTGGATCTTTGAACCAGCTCTGATTGAAGTTCTTTGCCATAGTAATTTGAGCTTGGAATGTCCTTCTGACTCCAGAGTTTTTTGAGAGATTTTCTTCTTTTTCCCCCATATCTGTTTTTATAAATGTTTTTATAGATTTTGTTGTAATACTGATTCTTTTTTTCTAACAGAAAAGAAGTTCTTTGGTAAGATCTTTTTGGCTTTGATTTGTCTTATCTTCTTGGCCATTTTCATGGTTTATTGTAACATCAAATTGGCTTTCTTCTGTTTCTGGATCTTTTGCAGTCCCTTTTTACATTCTTCTTTAACTTGAAATTCATTCCAGAGTTCATCAGTTTTCTGATCAATGAAGTTGTTTAGGTCATTATATGCTTAAAATAAAACTCTGGAAAATCACCTGGCTTTCTTTTACTTCTTTGGCTTAGCATATATTGGAATTTGCACAAGCAATTTAATATTTTGTTCTACAGTCAGACCTAGGGCCAACTAGGAGGTAAAAAAGCTAAGTTACAATAATCATGTAATCAATTTGGTATCTCTGTCCATGGTGATATCTGTGTATGTAGATGTTGCTGAAATGATTGGAGCAGGGATGTCAAACTTGATTTCATTGAGGGCCATATCAGGGCTGTATTTGACCTCGGGGGACTGGGGTGGGCGTGACCAGCTCGACATCACTCGTGTTGGGGGTGCCTGTGGGGGGCCCAAGTGCTCTGCCATTGAAAATGGAGCTCCATTTTCACTGGCAGAGGCATCATGGGCCGGTCCTTCGCTATTTCCAGGGCAGCCTGCAGGCCAGATCTAAGCACCCTGTGGGCCAGATCCAGCCCCCAGGCCTTGAGTTTGACAGCCTGGATTGGAAAATAAGCTTTGATAATAGTCATATTACAGGCTTGTCCATTAAATCTGTTATTATTCTATAATTGGTTGCATAGTAGTCAAACACTGTTTGTTCTATATCCTTCCTGTGTATGAAAGAAAAATCATTTTTTTATTTTAATGTCTTGTAAATATTGAAACAATTATGTTCTTCATCAGTATCTTTTTGTATTTTCTTTTTATTTCAGCAGAAGGAAGGATACCTCAAAAAGCCAATATAAATGTCATCTAATATTTAGATATTGACAAGGATCAGTAATAAACTTCTGGTTTGATAGAAAATGCACATAACTGGGTTTCAAATTCATTGTAAGGCCTTCACATCTGTTGACATTCTACATTGTCTGCATTGTTTTTAGCAGAATCATAGCCCAAGGCATCAGCAAGTAAAAAAAAGAGGTCATATTATGCCAGTTTTTCTCCTATAGCCCACTTAGACTGTATTTGGTAGATAATGGAATTAATATTTTATTTGTTCACAATGGGATATTTTTATTTAGATCTAGAGATGTGAAACATTTTTATTTTCTTTTTGCTTTTTTCTGGTTGATAGTTCAGTGCCTGATAGTTAAAGTAAAGAGCCTGTAGTACAGTGGACTAAAGACTGTTATTAACAACTGCTGCTTGCAATTACTGCAAATTCAAATCTCACCAGGCTCAAGGTTGACTCAGCCTTCCATCCTTTCAAAGGTAGGTGAAATGAGGACCCAGATTGCGGCAAGAGATTAGAAAGCATTACACTAAAATTCCACGATGGCTATCGACTATGGAAGCACTAATCTACCCCAGTGCCATGGACCTAGAGAAAATGAGAAGTTATAAAGAATTATTGGACAATGAAGGAGATTACAAACAAGACAAGAATTAAAAAATCAGAGTATAGACATTGATTGGTGGCCATATTTGCAAATAGAATCAAGATATAAAACAGATCGGACACAATTCAGATTTCAAAACGAACCAAATGAATTAGATAAAATATTACAAGGTACAGATGAGAAAATGATAACCAAAATTTATAAGTATCTAATAAAATACAAATTAGAAGAGGAGGTGGTTAAAGAAAACATGATAATTTGGGCCAAAAACATAGGATATAACATTCAATTGGATAACTGGGAAAAATTGTGGAAGATAAATTATAAGCTGACAATGTCTATACCCTATAAGGAAAACCTTTACAAAATGTTCTACCGATGGCACCTCCCACTGGCGCGTTTTGCCAAGATATTCCCAAATATGTCTCCAATGTGTTGGAAATGTAAATCACAGAAAGGGACATACTATCATCTCTGGTGGTCATGTCGAAAGGCAAAACAATATTGGCAAGAAATTAAGACAATGATTGAAGAAATTATAAAACAAAAGCTAGAAATGAGGCCAGAAACTTTTCTGTTGGGAATAATCACAGCACAATACACCAAAGAAATAAAATATCTGATTATCCATATGCTCACAGCAGCACGCATACTATTTGCCCAAAATTGGAAATCTGAGCAGTTACCGACAGAAGATAAAATAATCGCTAAAATTACAGAGTGTGCAGAAATGGACAGGCTTACAAAAGAACTACAAGAGAAAGAAGATACTGATTACTATTTAGTGTGGCAAAGATGGTACAGCTGGCTGGAGGGAAAAATAGGAATATTAAAATGATTATTGATTACTTAATAGGAATGTATAAAATTAAACAAAGAGTGAACTATAATGTTTTATATAGAAATATGTAAATATGTAAATATAGATATAGATACGAATAGAGAATGATAAAAGAAATAGGAAAATAATCCACCGATATAGCAACTTTAAGAGTCAGTCATGGGACTGAATTGATGTTTGTTTGTTTTGTATGTTGTCTTAATGTATTTATGTTTGTTCATATATCTTTTATCAATAAAAATTTAAAAAAGGAGAATATTTGTACTGATGATATTACCTAGTTTGGGTAATAAAATGTCTGCAAGCAAACAAGCTCAGAGAATACCAAGGATCCCTTCAAGCCAGGAAAGTGATTGAAGCCTGGGAAACAGGCACCTCATCAGTCAACTGGAGTGATGATTTACCACCAGTCCTATCAAGTACTTAAAAGGTGAGGGCTGGGCAGCACAAGCAAATGACAGCCAACAACTTAAAAGCCAGCCATCAACACACCCCAATCAACTTCTAAAAAGCCATATACAAGAGGTACTATAAATACCACAAACAGAACAGCATACATTCTGCTAGAGAAAAGACAAAACCTCTGGTCCCAGTGACCAACCCAGATTGGATCCTGCAATATAGACAAGTATTTAAAGTTTTGCAAAAAGGTTTTGGGCTATTTTAATCTTCAAGGGGAGAATATTTCATAAGGCAAGACTACAGCAGAAAAATCCTGTCTTCTAGTTCCTGCCAGTTGACAACATTAAAACAATGAAAGCATCCACAAAATAAATAAGTATGAACAGCAGCTGTGATGATTAATCAATTAATAGTAAAGTCAAGTAACACATTTGATGTGTTGCTGCCCCAATGAGATTCTACAGACTCCCCAAGGTGCACAAAATAGGAGTTCTACATGGAGGGAGTAAGCAGTGGGGTTCCCCAAGGTTCTGTTTTATGACTAATACTGTTTAATATCTTCATAAACAATTTAGATGAAGGAATAGAAGGGGAACTCATCAAATTTTCAAGCAACACTAAACTGACAGGAATAGCCGGAAGATAAGTTCAAGATCCAGATGGACTTCGACAGACTTGAACACTGGGCCCTATCTAGCAAAATGAAATTCAATGTAGGTAAAAGTAAGGTTTTACACTTAGATAAGAAAAAACAAATGTTCAGACATAAAAAAATGCAAGAGGGATTTTGGAGTCCTATTAGATAATCACTTAAATATGAGCCAGCAGTGTGCTGCAGCCACCAAAAAAGTCAATGCAACCCTAGACTGCATTAACACTGGGATAGAATCAAGATCACATGAATATCATTACCGGGAGTGGGAGGGGTAGGTATGGCGGGAGCAGGGGGCCATATCGAGTCAAGGGAGCACATACCCGCTATTTACAAGCGGTGACATGCTCTGGCCCCCAAGGCTCCACCCGTTCCCCAGGTTGCACAGACCCTCAGGACCTGACCCTTCAGCTGATGCTGTGCAATGCCAGGTCCGTAGTAAAAAAAGCCCCCTCATTTGTGATCTTATTTGTGAGGGGGGAGCGGACCTGGCGGGTATTACGGAGACCTGGTTGGGCCAGGAGGGGGGGTCCCCCTCGTCGAGATGTGCCCATCAGGTTTCCTTGCATTCCATTGGCCGAGGTTACAGGGCAGGGGTGGGGGAGTAGCGGTTATTATTAAAGAAGGTCTGAGACCGAGGGAGGCCACTGTTCCTCAGACAGCCGGCTGTGAGTCCCTCCTCGTGAAGTGGGGTCGTGGGGTTCAGATGGGTTTGCTGATCACGTACTTGGCTCCCTGCCATGTGGCAACAGCCCTACCCGAGCTACTCAACGTCATCGCCACGGTGGCGGTTGATACCCCCAGGCTTATAGTCATGGGGGATTTCAACCTGCCGTCCGTGGGTGAGGCTTCTGAGATGGCTTGGGAGTTCATGGCTTCCATGACAGCCATGGACCTGACCCAGTTAATTCATGGCCCTACCCACACGGGGGGAAACACGCTGGATCTGGTTTTTGTCTCTGGACAGTGGCTGAGTGATCTTGAGATAGGGGATATAGTTACCGAGCCCTTGTCATGGTCAGATCACTCTCTCCTTCATCTCGACCTTCGAACCACTGCACCCCGCTGCAGGGAGGCGGAGCCGGTAAGATGGTTCCGCCCCAGGTGCCTGATGGAACCTGATAGGTTCCAGATGGAGCTTGGGCCATTTCCCGAGGCTCTGGCACACGCCTCGACTGGAGACCTAGTGGCCGCCTGGGATAGGGCGGCCGCTGGAGCTCTGGATCGGGTCCTGCCTTTGCGGCCTCTGACCCGGAGCCGATCTCATTTGGCTCCTTGGTTCACTGAGGAGCTGAGGGAGTTGAAGCGCTGGAAAAGATGCCTAGAGAGTAGTTGGAGGGCCAGTCTTTCTGAATCGGACCGGACACTGGTAAGATCCCATATTAGGAATTACCTAGTGGCGATAAAAGCAGCAAAATGTAGTTATTTTGCTGCTCTTATTGCGTCATCAGATAACCGCCCGGCCACCCTGTTTAGGGTGACCCGCTCCCTGCTCCACCAGGAAAATCGGGAGGACCCCTTGGAGGATAGAGCCGAGGATTTTGTTCAGTATCTGTATGACAAAATCACTCAGATTCGGGAAGATCTGGGCTCTGACTGGGTAGTCTCAGGGGGAGGGACTAGGGCAGGTCTTGAGAATGTTATCAGGATGAGTTTGATCCTGTGACCCCTGAGGACGTGGACAGGATTCTGGGCAGACTGAACGCGACCACTTGTTTATTGGACCCGTGTCCTTCCTGGTTAGTGCTGGCTTCCCGGGAGGTGATGCGAGGCTGGCTCCAGGGGATTATAAATGCTTCACTGGGTGAGGGTGACCTCCCCACATCCTTGAAAGAGGCGGTGGTGAGGCCTCTCCTCAAGAAGCCTTCCCTGGACCCGGCAATGTTGGTTAATTTTCGTCCGGTCTCCAACCTTCATTTTGTGGCGAAGGTTGTCGAGAGTGTGGTTGCGTAACAGCTTCCCCAGCACTTGGATGAGATGACGTATCTGGATCCATTCCAGTCGGGTTTCAGACCTGGGTACAGCACGGAAACGGCATTGGTCGCGTTGGTTGATGATCTCTGGAGGGCTCGGGACACGGGGTGCTCCTCTGTCCTGGTCCTGTTAGACCTCTCAGTGGCTTTTGATACCATCGACCATGGTATCATGCTGCACCGGTTGGAAGAGTTAGGGGTGGGAGGCACTGTACTACGGTGGTTCTCCTCCTTTCTCTCCGACCGGTTGCAGTCTGTGTTGGCAGGGGGGCAGAGGTCGACCCCGAGGCCCCTCATATGTGGGATTCCCCCTTTGCTAAAATGGGGTGGGCGTGGCCAGTGTGTGATGCATCTGGCCTGTGGGCTGCGAATTTGACACCCCTGTTACAGAATCTTCTGCTTGAGCAGGGAGTTGGACTAGAAGACCTCCAAGATTTCTTCTAGCTCTGCTATTCTGTTATAGTGTTATTTGTATGTATAAAGGATAAATTGAAATAAGGGAGAAAAAATGGATATGTAAGAAATGTTTACTGATGTGAAATTGTTGAAAAGAAGAAAATTGTAAAAGATTCTTTTTTGTTTTCAAAAAACCAAAACTGTTTAATAAAAATTATTTTTTAGAAAAGTTACTTGTAATGGTTACTTGCGTGTTTCTTATTTACCTATATTTACAATAAGTGAACATATATAGCACTATTTTCTACACTGGGTTTTCTAGTCAAGACTATACTGGTCTTGATAATTAGTAGGAAACAAATATATAAATTAATTCCAAATGATAATCTAGGTTAACTCTCTTGAATTGATGATTTTAGCCTTGAATTAGTGTCCCTTAGATACATTGGGGAAAAGATTTTTAGAATTCTGCAATCAACATGGTAATTCTAGAAATTTGAGTCCCAACATATGTCCAAGGTGGCTGCTGGTTGATTTTTTTTAATGATGTATTGGACACTGTACTGTTTTCCAAGCTTAGTTTCTGGAATTAAAGAAATAAATGCTACTTGTACTTCTGACCTCAGTAGTAGTCCTGTAAGCAATAGTTAATCTGGAATATTTAACTTGAAGGATACACACCCACACTACTGTTTGATTTCCATAAAATCATCTATTATACAAACTGAAGAAAATTGGTTGGCTAACATTATCTTTAAAAAAATAAGTAGGATTTTTTTAAATGTTTTTTTTAAATTTTAAAATACATATCAATATATGAACAATGTGGCCATGGGTATAATTCATTTTGATACAAACATAAATAATGATTATCTAAATAATTGTTATATTAATCAAATTTATATAATCCTAGAATTGATATACATGACTTTTTAAAGGTAATTATTCAATATTTCAATATTCCATTTTAATGCCAATGATGTTATAAATGTACATGGTAATACCATCTTTTACTCTCTAGTCTTTCCCATCCAATTGTTACTTATATTCTATTATATAAAAAGAAGGGGGGGAAATTATATCTGCTAATATTCCCCCTAAATCAGGTCACTATTACTAATCCTAATATATAAAGGTGTGTATTCTTATTTTTTCCACTATAAATTTCTAATCAGACAATCATTATATTAGAAAAAAAAGAAAAAAATCTATAATAATTTTTTTCTATCCATCGTCTCTCGCCCATTTTAATACTTCAATTCTTATTCGTTTTTTGTTTTTTTTTTGGTTGCTTCCCATATTCCTGTCTTGGATCTTTATCTCTATCAACATCTGTATCTTCACCATTCAGGCTGAATATTTCTCCCATCTCTATTCTCCTAAGCTGCCAGTCTCCAGAGTATCCACCCATGCCCCTATCTCCCTTTCAAAAGTATCTTCCCAGTTATCTGGTTCCATTTTTAAATCTCTTAAAGTGCTTTTCCCTTGGTTTATTTCATCAGTCATTATTATCTTTATCATCTTCTTCTTCCCATCTTTTGGTTCTGTTTGCTAGTTTCTCCGTTCTGTCTTTTCTTCCATTCTTTCTGATATCTCCTCTCTTTCCTGGACTCTTTGATCTTCATTCCTCATCAGTTGTAGCATATTTTCTATTTTCTCATGTATGCCTTGCATTAGGTACTTTCTGTGATTCTTTTCCATAATACCCCTAATGCTTTGAAACATGCAAGCCATTTCTCTTGAAATCTCACTCCTTTCCCCCTGATGAAGCATGAGGTTCCCCTCACACATATGTGCTAGTCATTCCTGACTCTAGGGGGCGGTGCTCATCTCCATTTCAAAGCCGAAGAGCCAGCGCTGTCCGAAGATGTTTCCGTGGTCATGTGGCTAGCATGATTAAACACCAAAGACGCATGGAACACTGTTACCTTCCCACCAAAGGTGGTCCTTATTTTTCTATTTACATTTTTACATGCTTTAAAACTGCTAGGTTGGCAGAAGCTGGGACAAGTAACAGGAGCTCACCCCATTATGCGGCAGTAGGGATTTGAACTGCTGAACTGCCAACCTTTTGATTGACAAGCTCAGCATCTTAGCCACTGAGCGACTGTGTCTCATATATGACCCGATCTTACTCAAGTCCAAAAGCAATATATTCAAGTCCAATGTTACTCCTCATTAAGTTCAGTAATCATAGTCCTTTACATCTCAGAGTTATTAATTAATTCCATTTAAGTAGTCCAGGAAGCTACCGCAAGCCAAAATCACTTTGCTTTAGTTAAAAGTCTTAAAAAGTCTTCCTTATTCTCATAATATGATCTCCAGTAATCATAAAGGACCTAGTTATAAAACAGTAAGTGTCACCACAATCCTCCAGATGGATGTTATTTCTCTCATCTAAAATTGTAAGGGATCTGGTATATTCTATTCACCAGTAGATGGTGCCCTCAGTTTAGGTTTCAGCATTGTTTCAAGTCTTACAGATATAATTAATCCAAATTTAGTTCAATTTATGGGAACAAAGTCCACTATTCAAATAATTTTGAGTACTGTAGATAGTCCAGCATTTTTATGCCTTTCCAAAACAACGCCTACCTAATTTAAAAGGCCAGATTTTCTATGTTTTAAAAGGTTTTTTGCTTTTCTCCCCTTAGTTCCTTTCAGGTCTAGGATTTTGTTCTCTATGGTAGTTCGCTGCTTTAAAAGAGACTAAGAGTCTCTTTTCCTGGATTTTCAACTTTCTTTTTTTCTTTAAGGTTAGGGTCTAAATAAAAGGAATCTTCTCACCCAGCTCCAATCACTGTTCATCTTCATCGCTCTTACACATTTCTTTGTTGCCTCGGCTGTCCCAGCTTCGTGGCAGCCATGATGGCTGCCTCTTCTCTTCATCGAGTGAGAGGGAAGAAGCCCTGAGTCCAGCAGGAGAGTTGCTGCTCTCCCCAATCTACAGGGCATCCCTCTTTTCTTCACCACCGCTATAGGGTGGCTTTAGCTCTTTTCGGAGCCCTCCAACAAGGAGAAGTCAGTGTGGGAGCGTGGAGACCCGCTCCTCACGTCCAATACCGCCGTGACGACAACTGGACATCCTAGTAGGTAGAATTTTGAACACTGTGAATCTCTATACGGATTCACTAAATAAGAAGGGGGGAAAGAGAAATAGTTTATTTAAATAAAAATTAGGCTGGACTAAATGAACTTTCCTTTGAACAGTTGATTTATTTTAACATGTATTTAGCATGTCCATTGTATCTCCATTCAGTTCAAGAACTATAATCCTAAAGGAATTCTATTTTTTGTTTTAAGAAACAATATGAATTGTTTGGAAGTGCACATTCAGTTCTTTGATTCACATTTATTCTCCATTTTCTTTAATCTGTGAACCAATTCTTTCAAGCAATAGTTAGTTTAGTTTAAGTTTAGTTAGGATTAGTTTAAACTCTGGTTTGTTAAGCAAGTTGCAGTAAGCTAATTACCGTATCTATTGTCAAGCCAATAACCATAGTTTTTAATTTACAAGTTAAGACATTTGGAATGTTTGGACCAGTTTTCTATGCAGGCTAAACCAAGAAATGCATTTCAATTTTGGATCTAATTTACTGATTGTATGGTGATAGTACATAAACCAAGAGACTACAACACTAATATAGAGTAGTTATTTGGCTGACTTAAGACTGCTAACCTAGTTTTTCACACTTGTGTGCACACGAGGTGCAAGCTATCTCTGCATCAAAAAAATAAAAAATAAAAAATGAATTACATTCTGCAGCATCATCCAGGGCTTTCTTCTTCCACCAAAGTCATCTTGCAAATGGGTATTGCATCCAGGAAGGTCCAGCGCCAGCAGAGATCTGATGATCTGTATGAAGCATCTGTGTGTGAAACTCCATAGTTGCCTGCACCTGCTTTCACTCACAGTTTGCCAAGCAGTGATGGGAGGAGGGTGGTGAATTCCTAAGAGGATATGGAATGCACAAGAGCCTTCTGTTGCCAGTAAGACATTATCCACCAAGGTCAAGTTATGACAAATGTTTGGGCAGTGCAGACAGTTTTTCCCAAATCAGAAGAACTAAATTCTCCAGAGGGGAAAAAGGGGTTTTACCTATGTGCGTTTTTGTAGGAAAATCCCAGAATTGACTTTGCTTCTGCTGTACCTAGAGGATCTTTCAATAAACCTACAATCTTGGTCATCCTAAAGAGCTAGGAATTTCTTTTGTTGAATGTGCCAAATGGATGGTTGACATTCTGGTTGTCTTCCCACCAAAGTTGTACCTATTTATCTACTCGCATATAACATGCTTTAGAACTGCTAAGTGGGCAGAAACTGAGTCAAGTGATGGGAGCTCACCTCACCATACAATGCTAGGACTTGAACCGCCAGAACAAAGACTGTCTCCAGCCTCAGTAAGCTACTGAGCCATTGCGCCTGACATTTAGATCTAAATGTAGAGAAAACAATATTTGCTATTCAATCTTTCTCTGTAACCAAATTATGTAGCAGTTAAGGTGATTGGCTTTACTCATTTACATGTATACTTTAAAACACTTTCACTATTAGGAAACATCTGACCAGTTTACCACAACTCTCAATATATAGCAAGTTTGGTTTCATAAATTTTTTAAAGGATGTACATTCACTTTTTCATCTGACACTTTGAGCATGTAGAATGTGTCAGTGCTCAAAGGAATTTAAAACTCTTATTCATCTGTACTTGACAATACCATGTACATCATTAACCCCAGTTCAAGACCTTGAAACCAAAGGGACATTTTTCATTAAAAACTTCTTTGTTTTCTTTCCAAGGACTCTTCCACTTGTTGCAGAATATAAGGACTTGCCTGTTATTTAAAAAAAAGCTTTTGCTTAGATTTTTAAAAACAATTTTGGAAATAAAATAACATTTTACCTAAACAGGATTTCCTCATAAGCACTTCCATAGTTTTTGAAAATAAATCAAGATTGAGGATGGTGGAGAAAAAGCTTCATTTTAGAGCTGAAGTAAGTCAGTCTTAGCCTTGTTACACCGCCCTGCATTTTTTTCATGTCTTGTGGCAGAAATTTTGATAAATCTCCAGATAATTCCCATTCCCTTTTCTCAGTGTTATTAAATGATGACGATTTATTACTTATTAATAGGTAAAAGTTGAGATACGGTATGAATAGATATTGCTTGAAATATTAGAGAAAGTGTTAAATTACTGAATTACTGATGTCTTAATGAAGGGGAAAATCAAACATTTTCTACTTTTGTATGTATGTGTGTGTGTTTATGTGTGTATGTTTGGATGTGTGTATACACAGACACACACATGCCCCTTTTTCTTCCCTCTTTTTTTCTCCGCACTTTTTACCTTTCGTTTTATATATTTTTCTTAGTTTATTTTATATTGTATTTTTAAAATTCAATAAAAATATTATATAAAAGAGAAAGGATAGGAATTATCACATTTCATCTACTGTGCATACAGACACACACTTTTTCCCATATTCAAGAAGTGGAAAGGCATGCACATCAATCTGTGGCCAAAAGACTGTTATCAAATATTCTATATTATCAAGATGGTTCTTTTCAAGCATGAGTTTGAAATATATCTTCGCTTTGGAAGGGTACCCAAGGATGCTCAGTTTAAAATAAAATGCAATTCCTTTTTATAAATGATGGTTACTACAGTAGATATTTCACTTTTCTATTTGAAGTAGCAAGAGCAATATGTAAAATAAAAAGCACTACTGCATTGCTTTAGTTTGTGATTTTTCATCAGTACAACAAGGAATTTCAATACTTGTTAAAAAGGCTTTGGGAGAGTTTTGATAAATGTTGATGCCAAGGGAATCTTTAGTTTTAACATGTAGTGAATATTTGTGATAATTAGCATTGGTGGCTTCATGATTGAAAATATATCTGCAATATGAATTCATAACTATTTTGAGATGAAGCTTAAGCTCCAAGATTAGTTTACGTTAGTAGTTTATGCCTTTTTAATCCCATAGATAAGGTTAAATAAAATTAGTTATAATGACCTGTGCACTGAAGGTTACCTTTGCTAATCCAGTTTGTGGATATTTAAAACTTAATTCATGACTTTAAAAAAAATACTGCTTTAACTCCAAAGTGTCCATGTATGCTAGCGCCATACTTTGCACTAAGCTGTGGCTTGATTTAAATATGGATTTATTTATTTAAAAGATTTATATTCCCCCCCCCCTCCAATTTTAAAGAACTCTGGGCAATTCACAACAAAACCAATAACCAAAACCAATAATTAAAAAGTAAAACAATAAAACCAAAACCTGCCCCTTAATAATCTCCTTGGAGTGTACTATAGTTGATCTCTTTTCATACTTTTTATCTATACAATTCTGTTTCAGCCCCTCAGTAAAATGCCAGATCTTAATGGCCTTCAGAAAGGCTAAAATGTAATTCTCAGCAAGGATTATTACAAGATGACAAGCAGATATTATGAACAGTTCCTATGTGCAGTGACAGTCCATTCATTACTAACAATGTAAGTGTTCTGAATTGTATTTCTACCTTCTTGATAAAGGCAAGTAATTTTAGCTTTCTGTGACCTTGGGCTGAAGAAATTATAGTCATGCTGAAGTAGACGAGTAAAATTGTTTAAAGAAAAGTGATAAATACAATTTAACACTATTTCAAAATGATAAACTATACAGAGAGAACGGGAGAGAAGAGGATGAGTGTGCAATAGGTTTTTCTTGCATTTTTAATATAAATAAAACTAAATAGAAACCTTTCTGGCTACTGAACTGAACTATGGTGAAAGAGCCAAAGGTTTACTAAAGCCAATATTACTATTGCCAACTGTTAAATTTTTGCCGATATGTAATGGAGGCCTGGGAAGGAAGAATTATCCTGAAAAAAAATCCTCTAAGATACTTGAAATATTTAGAGCAATAACTAGGTAGCATAAAAGAAGAATGAAGGAACAGATGCTGCATCCATAATCTGCTTCAGGGATGCTAAAAAGCTTTAAAGTACAAGCTGTAATCTATTGATAGTTTTGTTAAAGTGCTCAATGTGTTATCTCCCAATAACTATACATTTCCTGATGCATTATCAAGTTTGCTAGAATTTAGCTGGGCGACTTCTTTTGTAATTGTAGGATGAATTACAGTTTGATAAATGACAGTAGAATCTATCTAAACCTCTTCTTGCACTGAATTCCAATGGGTAACCTCATTTTCAAATAGTTTTCTGTAATTTATATAGTTGCCTGCAGATGAGACTAATGTTATTTAATCAAAAATAAATTGTATTCCTGACAATCATCCTTACATCTTGCATGTGATTTAATTTAAAAGTGTACTAAGATGGCAGATAAAATGATTCAATGTAACTTTTGCACTGATATCTGAAGCATATATTAGAAAACATCCAATTTACTTTCTTTGACATCATTTAGGGAGCAAATGAGATACGTAAGTATGGGGGGGGAGGAAATACTATGAAATGACTAGGAATGAATGAGGGATCCTTCGTGCTCTCTCAGCTTGCTTGTTTTCTTGCAGATGTTTCATTACCCTAAATAGGTAACATCATCAGTGCTTATCAGGACTGATATAGAACACTGGTGATGTTACCTAGTTAGGGTAATGAAACATCTGCAAGAAAAAAAAGCAAATTCAAAGAGCATCAAGGACTCCTCAAAACATATTGGAACACAATTTTGAGTCTTATGTGTGACACTGTGAAGCTTGCATTATTATGTCACAATGTATGCTTTAACAATGATTTCATTATAGTTAGGAAGGTAGATTACCTAGGTATCCATCACCAAGTTCATATGATATTTGGTGTTTCTATGCTTTTCCAGTATCCCTTTTTTCCTATCTTTTTCCCTTTCATTCTGCTTAATCCTAAATTTCCCTTGGGAAATTTTTACTAAAAGTTCTGGGGGTAATGATTTTGACATAATTTAATATTAATAGGTTGAGGGAAGCTTCTATAATAGCCACTCATGTAAGAAAGAGCCCTGAGCCAACTTTGATCACTTTTTCCTGGCCAATAAAAATCCTAGCTTTGTGTCATAAATGGGAAGAGAGGGATAGAAAAGATGGGTGCAGAAAACCTCTGCAACTTTATTTTGCATGTGCAAAGAAAGAGTGTTTATTATAAGAGTGTTGTTTGGTTTTAGCAATGCTTAGCTTGAATCCAACCAAAATACTTTAGAAATGATAAGCTATGGCTTAGTGTGAATTCAGTCCATTTACAAATTAGTTAAAAACTTTGTGGCTAACCATACCTTGGTTGGTGTGTGAACTCCCTGGAAGATTAATGAATAAATGATTGGTGTGAGAATGAAACTACGGGGAACCAATAGGGATAAAATGGAGGTGGGGGGGGGGGCTTCTTCCTTTTTTGGTTTGGCTTTGTAGTCCCTGATCAATCTATTCAATGGAACATTACCTTAATTTTAAATAATTTTGTTATTGTTAATTTAAAATGTTACCATTTATTTTCTATTCATTAATCTGAATTATTTATCTGTAAATTGTAGGTGGAAGCTATTTTACTGCTAAATGTAACATATCCTGTTTCCACCTAAGGAGCTGGAGAAGCTATTAACACTATTGCTATAGGTTAGTGTATCATGTAATTTGTCAGGATACAGCTGCAAACTTTATGTTAAAAGTTCATCTGCTTTCAATAGAAACTTGAAACAGAAGAGTTTATATCATCTTTCGTTGTTCTATTTTTTTTTTTATAATTGTGGTGGGATTTTTTTTTTTTTGACTAAGTAAACATTATTTAAGGTATTTTGGATCTAAATTTTTAACTCTTGCTTTTATTAGTTGTAGTAAACAGTGTTGTGAACAACCCTTTAATCAACAGGACCATATACAGTATTTCAATCTCTAGTCTTCCTAGCAGATGCTATTTTTAGCATATCTTTGGAATCGAATTTACCTTTCTTGTTATGAAATAAAGTGATGATAGCCTATCTTTATCAAAATGGAATATAAACAGTTCAGAGTAAGATGTCTTATAAACTCAGTTATTATGAGTTGTTTTTAACAATTTCAGGGTTTAGTTTGGGGTTTGTTTCTTGTAGAGTTTTACAAACAAAAGTAACAGAAATGGAGCTACATTCCTAGGTAAATCATTGCACTATGCATTTCTATGAAGGTTTAAATGAAATAGAAATTAGTTGAATTCTAGAATGAAAGGCCGTATTAAGGCCATTGCTTTGTAAGGGAAAATTTCATAGAACTGTTCAGCTGGCTGTGGCTTTTGTTTGATACTACAGTTCACTTATACATTAGACACTAATATTTGGCCCAAGAAACTTCAGCAGGGAAGATACTAGTGTTAAGGTTCATCCAATAATCTCTCTTGATCCTAGACAGTTGAGTGTTGCTTTCAAAATTACACAAAATCTCATTTCCTTAGAGATTTGAAAGCCCAGTTCCAGCTTCAGAATAACTGATGTGGATGCCAAAAAGTCATATTGCCATTCTCCGCAAGATGAAGACCACAGCTCATTAAGAAGTGGCAGCTTAGATATGCTTAGTGAAAGGCATATTAATTTTTACTGTGATTCGCTATAGGTAAACATACATAAAATCTGCAGATTTTAAATGAATTTAGTTTGGATTGAGCTTCATCCCAGTAAAAAGTTTAGGGACAAATGTATAATTTTCCTCTGATATTTGGCTGTGAGGTAAAAGAGATATCTTATTCCTTTCAGTATTTGAACCAAGATCTGAATTGCTTCTCCATCGTATTGTAAGCAGCATCCAGGAATGGGTTGTGCTTGTCTGTCAGCCAATAAGACTGAGTCTGTCAAAGCTGTCAGATGGCTTCGGCTGGTAGAGCCGGCTTTTCCGGTGTGAAGGGCTTTGCCTGATACTGCCAAGAGCCGTGACTTAGTCACCGGCAAGCCAGAAGTCAAATTCCTGGCTGGGCAGTGCGTGTGGGTTCCCCTATCGCTGCTGACCCCATCGGGCTGCGCTGGACCTTTTGACAGCCGAAGAAGTGCACAATCCTTCTGTTCGTGAGTCCAGCACTGGGCGGCTGCCCTTATAGCCCGCATTCTCCTTCAGGAGTAAAAGGGAGGCTTCTGAGTCCCTGCTTGGTCCCGAGCATAATTGACAACATAGGGTTTTTTTTGCTGCGCTTCTTGCAGCGGTGCTAAATTGCAGGGTGGCTGCTTTAAGATGGCTAACAAGCCGTGCCTGTTGCCAAGCGTGCAGAGGGTGTCGCGGCTGTCATGGCGCCAGCTCCCCTTCCACCTGAGGAGCCTGGACTGGCAGAGCCATTGGGACAGGAGCCCCCTAGCAGAAAAGCCCTGGCGAAGTCAGACAAATGCCAGGGCAGCTCCAAAAGGACATCTAAGGCTTCTGAGTTGGATGGAGCCAGGCGGCAAAAGGCTATAGATTGCGAGATCGTGAAAGCCTTGAGGAAACTTGATTCCCCTCAGCCTGTCCCTCACCAGTCCCTTGTCAGGGATGCAAATTCCCGCCTCTTTGATCCCCGGCCATCGGAGCTGCAGGAGGAGTTTTATAGCCAGCCTGTTTTGCAATGGTTGCCAGATGGCACTAGTGAGCAAATGGAGACAGATCTGCCTAGCATCAGGGAGATTTCACTTCTTTCAACTCCCCAGCCAGCTCTGGCAACAGCCTGTCAGGCAACAGCCTGTCAGGCTTAGAGCTATTGGTACAGAGGCTCCCAATAGACAGCTGATGCCTGAAAATCATGCAGCACAGTTTTCTCCCAACATGGGAGAGATTATTTCTGAGACAATTACTAAAGCCTTACTTGCCAGTAGGTAGGAGGTGTCAATGGCTGCCCCCTTACATTACGCTGGCAATGTTCAGCCTGCTTGTCATTCTGGCTCTCTTGAGGCAGGGGGGTTTGCCCTACTGCAGGAATATTGCTCCCCTTACTGGTCCCATCATCCCTCCATTTCTGGAGAGGAGACAGGCAGAGACATGGATTTGTCTGAGGATGAGGAGACACTGCCTGAGCAGCCAGCGTTTTCAGGGCTTTTTAAGCCTGTTCTGTTTAAATCCTTATTGTACAAGGTGCGGAAGGCCACTAACATGCCTTTTATCCCATCTTCTAGGGAGCCTGTTGCAGGACCATCTGAAGCCTCCGGTCCTTTGTTTTGGAGCCAGTTAATGTGACGGAGGTGGTGCCTTCCCCTCGTCTATTTATGGATGTGGTTAAATGCCAGTGGTCCACACCTGCAACTGGGCCTAACCCTGGTTCGCTGGACAAGAGATTGTATAATGTTGAGTCTGACTTTTCACAGATTCTGTTGGTACCATCCATAGATATTGCTGTAGCAGCTTTGACTGTGCAAACGACCCTTCCTGAGACCCCGGAGGAGGCCCTCAGACCTGAAGATAAGCGTCGGAGTAGTCATTAAAGAGGACGCACCAGTCGGCAGCCTGGGCCGCTCGCGTCCACCTCTGCCTCTTATTTCAACAGGGCTTCGCTTATCTGGATCAAGCAACTGCAGGAGAGACTTCCTTTGGCAGATACCAGGTCCCACCAGGACTTGAATAAGCTACAGGCGGCCCTGGAATATTCCGCAGATGTGACGCTGAATGCCACGAGGTTTGCTTCTAAAGCCATTGCATCCAATGTCATAGAGACACGGGACAAACGTAAGGTGCTTCCGTCCCTTTTGCAACAAGCAGATTCCCACCCATCGCCTTATTTCCGCAGGCAGGGTTTCCCTGGGTCTGAGGGGGCTTTGGGCTATCCCGGCCACAGCGCCCTTTCCAACAGAGGCAGGTCCGTCAACCTGACAGGGCAGGGAGGTTTAGACCCTTCTCGTCCAAATGGCCCTTTCGAGGGGGAGGGAGCCATCCTTTCAGATGCCAACGATAATTCCCTGTCTGGATCTCCCATTGGGGGACGCCTGGCGTTGTTTGCTAGGCAATGGGAGAGCATAACCACGGATGCATGGGTCCTGGAGATGGTCTTCTCCGGCCTCTCCTTAGAGTTCCTCTTCACACCCTGAGGTTTTTCATTAGCTGCGAACAGTGTTAAGCGCGGACTCATGGAGATGGCTATACAACACCTACTGGATATCCAGGCCATTCAGCCAGTTCCTGAGGCCCAACGTGGGTTGGGGTTTTATTCAATACTTTTTGTAATCCCCAAACCATCGGTGGGGTATAGGGCAATTTTGGACCTTAAGAGACTTAACCACTGTATTGTGTACAAGCTATTTAAAATGCATTTGCTTCAGTCCATCTTGGACGGCATCAGAGAGGGCGACTTCCTCACTTCGATTGACTTCATTGAGGCTTATCTACACATTCCCATTTCTTCTAATCATAGGCAATATTTGCATTTCTGATATCAATCCCGTCATTATCAATATAGGGCCTTGCCCATATCTGATACAAACCCCCCCTTAGTATAAAACTTGTATAAAACTTGAACCCCTCCCTCCCCCTTATAATTTCTCTTTTTATCTTCATTACATTAAAAAATTTCTAATACATTATTTTCAAGTAAAAGCTATTTGATACTTCCTAGTTTGATATTTGTTCTGAACATATTCTATCCACTTTTTCCATTCCCATTCATAAGTCTCTTGTGAACAATCTTTTAAGTATGCTGAAATCTTCGCCATCTCTGCAAAACTGGCCATCTTCAAAGTCCATTCCTCAATAGTGGGCAAGGCTTCATTCTTCCAATATTTACCTATCAACAATCTTGCTGCTGTTATCATATACAATATCAATTTTGTTTCACCCAATGTAAAACCCTTAACTATACCCAATAAAAACAATTGTGGAGAGAATTGAATTTTTTTCTTCAAAACATTCTGCATGACCCACCAAATTTTTATCCAAAAAGCCTTAACTTTCCTACAGGTCCACCAAACATGATAATATGTAGCATCCAAACATTCACATCTCCAACATTTTGGCTGAACATTAGGGTACATACATGATAACTTTTTGGGGTCTAAGTGCCATCTATAAAACATTTTGTAGAAATTTTCCCTCAAATTCTGCGACTGTGTAAATTTAACGTTCTGAACCCAAATTTTTTCCCAAGTTTCCAACATCACTGGTTCTTCAAAATTTTGAGCCCACTTAATCATACAATCTTTAACTAGTTCGGTTTCTGAATCCCTTTCTAACAAAACATTATAAAGCCTTTTAATATGCATTGGACCTTTCTCTTTTATGTGTCTAACCAATTCTTCCTCGTGCAACATAATACCAGTTTTTTGGTCCTCTTTCCATCTCAATTGCAATTGGTTATATTGTAGCCAAGTTAAATTAATCCCTTCAGCCAACAGTGTCTGTAGTGTCTTCAGCTGCCATCTGCCCGCATCTGTAGAAAGAACCTCTTTATATAAAAACCCCCCGAGTGACATTATATTTGTATTCCACAATGTATGACCAAGATCCAGCCATAGCGGTATTTTATAATCCCATTTGAATCGGTGCTTCTTCCAAACTCTCATCAAAGAGTCTCTAAGTATATGGTTTTTAAATACTTTGTTGACTTTGTTATCATAAAATAAGTAGGCATGCCATCCAAATTCAAGATCAAAACTTTCTACATTCAATATTCCAGTCTTTTTCCTTCCAAACCAATCACTCGTTATTGCAATTGAGATGGAAAGAGGACCAAAAAACTGGTATTATGTTGCACGAGGAAGAATTGGTTAGACACATAAAAGAGAAAGGTCCAATGCATATTAAAAGGCTTTATAATGTTTTGTTAGAAAGGGATTCAGAAACCGAACTAGTTAAAGATTGTATGATTAAGTGGGCTCAAAATTTTGAAGAACCAGTGATGTTGGAAACTTGGGAAAAAATTTGGGTTCAGAACGTTAAATTTACACAGTCGCAGAATTTGAGGGAAAATTTCTACAAAATGTTTTATAGATGGCACTTAGACCCCAAAAAGTTATCATGTATGTACCCTAATGTTCAGCCAAAATGTTGGAGATGTGAATGTTTGGATGCTACATATTATCATGTTTGGTGGACCTGTAGGAAAGTTAAGGCTTTTTGGATAAAAATTTGGTGGGTCATGCAGAATGTTTTGAAGAAAAAAATTCAATTCTCTCCACAATTGTTTTTATTGGGTATAGTTAAGGGTTTTACATTGGGTGAAACAAAATTGATATTGTATATGATAACAGCAGCAAGATTGTTGATAGGTAAATACTGGAAGAATGAAGCCTTGCCCACTATTGAGGAATGGACTTTGAAGATGGCCAGTTTTGCAGAGATGGCGAAGATTTCAGCATATTTAAAAGATTGTTCACAAGAGACTTATGAATGGGAATGGAAAAAGTGGATAGAATATGTTCAGAACAAATATCAAACTAGGAAGTATCAAATAGCTTTTACTTGAAAATAATGTATTAGAAATTTTTTAATGTAATGAAGATAAAAAGAGAAATTATAAGGGGGAGGGAGGGGTTCAAGTTTTATACAAGTTTTATACTAAGGGGGGTTTTGTATCGGATATGAGTATATTGTGTGGAAGTCTGGGGGGAGGGGAGGGTTAGGGAGGGTTAGGGAGGTTTGGAAGTTTGGGGTGGGTGGGGGGGGGAAAAAAGGGGAGAAAATGTAATTGTAAAACTTTTGCAATAAAAAAAATATATATATATAGGGCCTTGCCCTTTGGCCTGTCATCAATGCCTCGGGCCTTTACTAAATTGCTCGCCGCCCTGGCGGCGCACATCAGGGCCGTGCCCGTGCGCGTCCAATATTATCTGGACAATATTCTGATTCTATCTACCTCAGAGCCCCAGGCCCGCAGGGATCTCGAAATAACTAGGCAAGTGCTTCAAGGTCATGGTTTCTCCATTAATGTCAGAAAAAGTCACTTGACATCGACTAATCAGTTACTACATTTGGGAGCAGAGATAGACACCTTAGAGCGCAGGATATATCTCTCTCAGGAGAGGCAGGCAAGCATATGGGACCTGATAACTAGGGTCCGGAGTAATCAGCTTGTGACACTTTCCACTCTCTTGCAACTTCTGGAGAAGATGGTTTCCTGTATCTCCATTGTGCCGTCTCCATGCCAGGGCTCTCCAATGGTTTCTCCCCCTATATCAGAGGTCGGGTAAGAGCACCTTGCCTTACAAGGTCAGACTTTCCCGGGATGTAGTCCACTCCCTACAGTAGTGGGAGTCTGACACACTAGCCAGGGATTCCCTCTTCAAGGAACCTGAGTCAGTGACAGTGACAACAGATGCCAGCCTTTTTGGCTGGGGAGCACACCTCTTAGACAGGTTCACTCAGGGTCAATGGTCCCAAGCAGATTTGTCCCATAATATAAACTGGCTGGAGCTTAGAGCGATACATCTGGCTCTTCAGCACTTTCAGGGCATGGTAACTGGCAGACACATCCTCATTTGAACTGATAATGTAGCCACGAAGGCAACAGACGGGGGGTACCCAATCAAAATCTCTAATGAAGGAAGCGGAAAGCCTATGTCTTTGGGCAGAGCGGCTTCAAATATCCCTGAGGGCGGAACATATTGCAGGGGCTGACAATGTGGAGGCGGATTGGCTCAGCAGGGCCACCATTGACTATGCCGAGTGGCGCCTGCATCCGACTTTGTTTCAGGAGCTGACGGAACGCTTCGGGCGACCGACCGTGGATCTGTTCGCGACTCCAGACAATGCTCAACTGCCAAGATATTTCACCAGGTTTGCGGTTCCGGAGGCGGAAGGGGTCGATCCGCTCTGGTGCACCACAGGAGTTTCTGTATGCCTTTCCTCCCTTGCCCCTCATCCCCAAGGTTATCAGGAAAATTCTTGCAGAACGGGTAGAGATTCTACTCTTGGCCCCGCACTGGCCACGCCACCCTTGGTTTGCCGACCTGTTGGTCCTCTCGGTGGATACCCCTTGGAGGATTCCGTCGAGCAGAGTCTCCCTCAGCCAGGGGGCACTGGTCCACCTGGACCCTCCGTGGTTCGAGTTGACCACCTGGCGCTTGAGCGGAGCACTCTGATCCAGGACAATTACCCCTCCGAGGTAATTGCCACCATGCAGGCTTCCAGGCGACCTTCCACAAACAGAATTTACGATGCCACTTGTTCCTGGTGTTCTCAGTCCGGATTGAATCCAACTGAGGTGACGGTGCCCCAGATGCTCAGTTCCCTACCTGTCGGACTTAACATGGGTCTTTCGCCCAATACCATCCGTCGGCAAGTGGCCGCCTTGTCGTCAGTGTTAACTTGTGGGAGGTTGGAGTCCCTAGCGCAACACCCATTGATCCACACATTCCTCAGGGGAGTGACGAACCTGCGACCTCCAGTGGTTCATCGTTTCTCAACTTGGGACCTCAACACGGTGCTGCAAGCGCTGACCGGGGGCCCGTTTGAGCCACTGAGAGAGGCGACTCTGCGCTTCTTGACCTGCAAGGTGGTGTTCCTGGTCGCCATCACCTCGGCCAGGAGGATCTCTGAGATGGCATCGCTTTCCATCAGGCCGGACCTTTGTATGTTTCACCCTAACCGGGTGGTGTTGCATTTGGATCCAGCCTTTATCCCAAAAGTGAACACATGGTTTCACAGGGCCCAAGAGCTGGTTCTACCTGATTTCTGCCCCAAACCAAGACATTCACTGGAGAGAAAGTGGCACACGCTAGATGTGCGAAGGGCACTCCGTATTTATATTAAGCGTACTTCCTCATTCAGGAGGACGGAGTCGCTCTTCATCTCCCTTCAGCCAGCCACCCTAGGAGCTAAGGTCACTCCCTCGACCCTGGGCCGCCGGATTCGGGCGTGTATCGCCAAGGCATATCAGATACAGGTCCTTCCATTGCCCAAGAATATCATGGCACACTCCACCAGGAGTGCGGCCACAACTGCGGCATGGGCCATTCATGCCTCTCTGGAGGAGGTTTGCAGGGCTGCTACTTGGTCCTCTCCGTCCCCCTTTATTAGAAATTATAGGTTGGAGTCCTATGCCTCTGCGGAGGCAGCATTTGGTAGGAGAGTACTGCAGAGGGTGCATACAGATGAGGGGACCTTGGGCTAGACTGGGGCCCGCCCTTAAGGACATGACCGCTTTGGTATGTCCCATTCCTGGATGCTGCCTACAATACGATAGAGAAGGAGCGTTGGTCCTACCTGATATGATCCTTCTCGTTGATTGTAGGCAGCATCCAGTCCCACCCTAGTGTAGGGCTGGCCCTAGGTCTGCATGTGTTTGTGTTTTATGACCACGTCAAGTCTGTTCCTTAACCTTCGCTAAAAGCTGGAGACCGTTGGCAGAGGGCATGTCTGACAGCTTTGACAGACTCAGTCTTATTGGCTGAAAGATGAGCACAACCCATTCCTGGATGCTGCCTACAATCAACGAGAAGGATCGTATCAGGTAGGACCAACACTCCTTCTCTGCCTCAGGCTTTCACATGTTCACCCTGTTTGACCTTTGGTAGCTTTGGTGTGCATTCACCTACATGTGTATAGAAACATCTCCACTGAATGCACAATTTTTACAACATATGACAATCTAAATACCTCGTTAGTCTAGTTGGACAGAAAGATGAATTTATGAGGTGGCTTCCTTATTATTTACACACTGTGTATTCTTTCCTCCTGTTTTAGCTTTTTATTATTTTAATGCTTTTTAAATAACTATATAACGTTTGTAGTGTCTTATTTATTTTCTCTTTTTATTGAATTTTGCTATGCCACCCAGAGTCACTTTCATCAGGTGGGCAACCATATCAATTTCATAAATAAATTTAACAAACAAACCAACCAACAAACAAATAGTTTACTAAAGCCATGTTTAAATCATTTTATTGCAACTCACATGACCTGGCTGAAAGTGAAAAGTATCTTTGCATGTTTGGGATGGATATATGTGTTAAATTAATGACATGATAATACATTTCATTGTTTGGAGAACTTGATCTCATCTCTCCTACTCCAAACAGATGGGACTCTGAAAATGAAGACAAGAGGTTGGGGGGGGAGGAGAGTGAAATCAAACAGAAATTACCATAAGTGTTATTCATAATCCTCCCGGCTGGACTATTGTAATGCTCTCTACATGGGGCTCCCCTTGAAGAGCACTCGGAGGCTCCAACTGGTCCAGAATGCGGCCGCGTGGGTAGTTATGGGCGCGACCCGTTACACCCATGTAACACCTCCTGCTCGAGCTGCACTGGCTCCCAGTGGTCTTTTGGGTGCGATTCAAGGTGTTGGTTACCACGTTTAAAGCGCTCCATGGCTTAAGGCCGGGTACCTCCGAGACCGACTTCTGCCACCAGTAGCCTCCCACCGGTCAGTTCGCTCCCACAGAGAGGGGCTCCTCAGGGTGCCATCGGCCAAGTTATGTCGGCTGGTGACACCCAGAGCCTTCTCTGTGGGTGCTCCTGCCCTTTGGAACGAACTGCCCCGGAAATACGTAAGATTTCTGATCTCCGTGTATTTCGCTGCACTCTTAAAACCCTACTGTTCCGCCAGGCTGGACTATCTCTGTGAATGATTTTAAATTGGGTGTTTTAATTAGGTTTTAATTCTGAGCCAAAATTATTTATTACTTTTAATTGGTTTTTAAATTGATGTATATATATTATGTTTTAATTGGCTGTACACCGCCCCGAGTCCTTCGGGAGGAGGGCGGTATAGAAATTAAATTAAAATAAAAAAATAAAAAAATAAAATAGAAAAAAGTCTTCCTGATGTATGCAGTAAATATGCAATGATGCATATTCTGTTGCAGATAACTTTAATATGCTGGTTATACTTTAAAGCAGCATAAGATATATGGTATTTACTCTCTCAAATGCCTCATTTTCCACTCCCTAAGAGTCAATTCTGGTCAGAACATAAAAGGTTTAGAACTCTATTTCTGTCTTAATAGAGATTATTGCTAATAGTGACAGAACCAAAGCTAAAATGATAGAACTCTTTTAAGTAGCATATAGTAATGTTTAAATCTCTACCAAATAACAGAAATTAGGCAAAAGAAATTTTTGTATAATGACATCTTAATGAGGTGTTAGTCTAATTCCCTAAATATGAAGACATCAATGTGTTTGTGCCACTGTTTTGTTAATACTAGAATTTAAGTACTTGCCAGAATTTAATCTCTATTTATCTTCTTAATTTTATTTCCTTCTACTTGGTTATTTCATATTCCATAACTGTATCCATGAGCTTGATTTGCATACTTTGTGCCAAACACTTTCTCAACCAAACAGTTTTTGAGCCATTGCCATCCTTGGCTATTAGTGAAGGACAGCCTGCCAAAATAGTTAAAGTTAATACATTCATCTGCCCTACCTCATTTGTATCTCTCATTAATGCTGACATCTGATCATATTTCATTTTCCACCTTACCAAAATGAGTCCTTGTCAAATTGAACCAAATATAAAATAATCCAAAAACAGAGGGGTTAAAAGTTATAAGAAGATACCCATTGATCACTGATTCTTAGATTAAATGTGTTAGGAAGGGGAGACAAGGTACAGATTTCAAAACAGATGTGGATAATGCCACAAGACAGTACAAGACAGTGATATTTCATAATTATGCATTATGTAAGATTTTCTGGAAGTAGCAGCACACTTATTCTGCAGACTAAACAATTAATCAGAAATCAAGAAGTATACCTGTACCCCAGTACTATTAGTCTTTACTTTAAAATAACTTTTTTTCAATCTTGCATCTTTAGGCCTGTACAACATGCTATCATTTCTCAGGACTGTATTATATTAATGTGGACATCTATAAGATGTCACTAATCAAGAAAGTAAAGAGAAGTTAGTGCATGAACCACATTACTAATTAGCTGCCATTTTTATATTTTTAGGGAATTTAATTAAATATGCTAGGAAAATAAGTGACTTCATTTTGGATTTTCTGATTCCCTGTAATCTTGACTCTGACAAAATATTAGTAGAATATATGACCAATCTAAAAATAATTAGTTTAGATACAATGATTAATAAGCATAACCATCATATTCTTTGTTTAATATATTGGGCAAGTTGTAAGATTGATTTAGTAGTTTTTTAATATATGCCTGAATGTACTGAAAAAAATGACAAGACTATTGGTAATTACTGAGTTATGATGTCTTTCTGGAGAGGGGATTTTAATATTGCAGCTAATAAACAAATATAGTACTTTATCCATATTTGCCATAAACCAAGGTGGACAATTAATTTTCCAATAGGCCATATGAGAAACTGAGACTATTGTAGAAGGACTACTGTTCCATCCCCCATAAACACCACTTCTCCCCTGATGACATTGCCCCCTGCTGCCTCACTTGCCTTTGCCTTCCTGGCCACCATGATGCCCCCTCGAGAACCACCATCCCTCCGATGTGCCTCCATGCCGATGCTCTCTGGCCTTCACCAATGCTACTATGGGCCAGACAGGGACAGGTCGTGAGCTGGATATGGCCATAGGCTGTAAAATGCCCAGATCTGCCATTAACAGTTTGGACAAAGAAAGCATCAGCTACTTATATCATTTGGAATCCATCCTTTCTTTCTTTCTTTCTTTCTTTCTTTCTTTCTTTCTTTCTTTCTTTCTTTCTTTCTTTCTTTCTTTCTTTCTTTCTTTCTTTCTTTCTTGTAAGATAGTCTTCTTTCCACAGAAATGGTGCTTAATGGACCACAGAAGTGTGGTCATTCTTAATTGTTACATGTAAGAGATGTGAAATATAAAATTGCAGCATATTAAATACACAGAAGCATTTTTGCAATATTAAAAAAGTCTTCAAGTAAAACCATGGGCATAATGTTTTTAAAATGATATAAAATATGTCACTATTTCCTTTGGGTCTTTAAAAAATATATCTCAGCTTCGAGACTGATAAAAGTAAAAATAGATAAATTTATGATATTTAATTTTAGTAAAAGCAATACTCAGCAAAGTTGAATGAGCAGTTATTGTCAACATTGTAATGAATAATTTTACTGATCTAGTAAATTATATAACTAGCTCATTATATAATAAAGTTATATGCTTTTAAAAACTACAACTACAATAAGTTACTTAATTTATATTTTTAAATTACGATTTGATATTTGTGCAGTGAATTAAAAGTAGAGTATACAGAATCATGGCTCTCAGGTGGGGAAAATAGTTGTGACATGAAATCCTGCTGGTTCTCTTCAATGTGTGGACCTATAAATGGCCAGTAAAGATAGAGATAAAGTGTTAGGACCTTAATTAGATAATAAGAGCTGCCCATAGTTCTCCATACTTCTTTACTTTCTCAAAACAAATTAGTTGACAACTTACCATTTATGCATCCACATTGCAAGTCCTTTAACCTGAAAGGATTCCAAATGTCAGACTATATCTAAAATATTGTGTGCAAATACCTTTTAAAAATATAAAATTCCCATCATCCCCATTGTTTTCAATAATCATCTTTGTAGCAGGACCATGAGTTGCAGAAATCTTTTGAGTAGCAAGATCATGTTGGGAACATTTGGCTACAATGGACCATTCGTGTCATTAAATGCAATTCTCTTTTCAGTTCAGAATTTGAATTGGAACATTTACAACAAATGTCTCTCCAACATATATTGAATATGTGGGTTAAAGGGAAATTGTTTATCTCTATAAGCCAATGCTTTACTTTTCAAATGTTTTTACTGGTAGAGATATTGCCTGATAACTAGACTGAAATCCTACCCCTTCTAAAGTAAGGCAATTATTATATTTCTT
This sequence comes from Pituophis catenifer annectens, assembly GCF_029215685.1. NCBI lineage: Eukaryota > Metazoa > Chordata > Lepidosauria > Squamata > Colubridae > Pituophis > Pituophis catenifer. Next base: position 32,241,270 of record NW_027256888.1, read on the forward strand.
TGTATATAATAGCTGAGAATTGAAATGGTAATAGAGAGATCCAGGTTCACATCACTCTCAGTTCACTGCGTAACTTGGTCAGCCATTCTCAGCTGAATTCTCAGGATTGTTTGGAGAAAAAATGGAAAAGAGTTCATATATGTTTCCCCAAGCTCCTAAATAAAAATGAAATATGGATCTAATAAATAAATGCAAAGATGATCTGCATCCTGCACTGAAAGAAAATCATAGATTGGGTCAGTGGGGGGATTCAAGTAATTTAACAACCGGTGCTCTTCCCTAATAATTTCTTCCAACAACCAATTTGCCAAACTGGTCAGAAAGTTAACAACCGGTTCTCCCGAAGTGGTGCAAACTGGCTGAATCCCATCACTGGATTGGGTTCTTTTAAAATCCCTTCAGCTACTTGAAGGTATTTCCAATGTCCCTCCCACCCTTCACCATATGGAGCTAAGGGTCTCTCATTTCATTTTGGATAAAGCTAATACCTCTTTAAATAATCTCCTCTGATTTGGAATGTAAACTTTGTAGGAAATAGCCAGATTGTCCATGCATTTGATGTAGTTAAATGTATCTCACAAAAGCTTTTACCTTTTAATAAAACAAATTATTCTGTAAATTGATAGCAGATTCCTAATTTTGGGGCTTGGATGCATCTTTAATATAAAATTCTAAATATATGGTAATCTTTGCTTATTTGCATCTGGGTATATTAACAAGCCAGGTGAAAAGGACAAGTCTTTGTGTGGTATCCAAGGAGGAGACAGGCACATTCTGATGCCATCGTCCAAAAGAATTTGTATACACTCTATAAAACCAGGCATTTTGAAATCCCAGGTAATGATAGAGTGGTAGAACAAAGAAACTGTTTACCAATATTGCATGATTATTTCAGCAGAAAAGCTACTTCTTTACCTCCACAGAAAATTATAACATGTCTGCTGCTAAAATGAGCCATGTTTCTCCCCTGTTTCTTATGAAATTCTAATAGAAGTTGGCAGTCCTACAGATGGCTGAAGGATGGCTTGACACAGAAGCAGTTCCTAGCTATGATTTATGATGACTTACTGCCAAGTGCCCTGGCCAGTGTGTAACCAGTTTTCAATTTGTAGTTTCACTTTTTTGTGTTTCAGTATTTTGTCAAAACCTGGAGGATTTAACTTAGTTGTTCTTTACAATATGTGGATGTGGCTCAGTAATGTCAGATACCTCAAAGAGATATAAGAAAAAGTAGCACTTGTTTTCTTTCTTAATGCCAGTGACAGAATGTACTTTGGTGTTTGGAATATTTTTAAATGTTTCAGATTATCTTTGTTTTCTATGTATTAAGCAATTTCACATTTGGTTAAAGAAAAGGATTCATTTACTAAGAGCATTGGTTGCAGTAAAGTTAAGCCAGCTCTGAAATCCATACAGAAAATTCAAATCTAATATCTTTCAGCATCTACAAATATAGTTGCAGCTATTGTCAGTTTTTGGAAAAATGCCCTTATTTTCCCTTAAAATGCTTTGCATGGACAATCGAAGTGTAATGAGGCATAAAATGAAGGGTGTTTTATATGATTTTGAAAAAAATGAATATGCACTGGTACATAGATTGCAATGTGAAAAGAAAAGACAATACAAGTATGTTAGTCAGAAAGGACGAGAGATAGACAATAGGAATTTTGAATGGAGGTACTATAATACATACAAGAGCAAATCTTAGAATTGAAAAAAATGGCAGACATGATGTATTCTGAATATTACAGGAAAAGAGGTAAGATCAATAGAGTAGAATAAAAGAATAATCAAAATGTTTTCTTTTGGTGCAGAACATATTTTTAGAATAATCTCAGCTAGAAAAAAGTATCAATTTTATTACAATTTAACTGAATGCGAAAGCATTACATTTTTTTCAGCATTTAAGAACTCAAGATGATGCTTTAGCTCAAGAATGTAGCTGTTTGTACACTAGGGATTCATTGCTAGTCAATATGTAATACTAGAAAAGACAGACGTATCGATAGAAATTAATCCAGATTTGCCTATCGAGAAGACATATTTAAATCTCTGGGTTTTATTTATTTGTATGAATAAATCTGGATCCAGCTAGAAAATAATGGCTTCATTAGTAGTAGGAATAGAAGACTTCTAGAAAATCTTTGCATAAGCATCATATTTCCCAAAATGGAATTATCAATGGAAAAGGGTGACCTCTTCAATCAACCAGAATATACCTGGAAGGAACCTTGAAGGTTTTCTAGTCCAACCTCCTGCTCAAGCAGGAGACCCTATATCATTTCAGACAGGTGGTTGTCCAAGTTTTTCTTAAAAACCTCCCACAACTTCTGAAGGCAAGCTTTTCCATTGGTTAATTGTTCTCACTGTTAGGAAGTTTATTTTTTCCTTAATTCCATGTTGCTTCTCTCTTTAATTAGTTTCCATCCATTGTTTCTTGTCTTGCCTTCAGGTCCTTTGGAAAATAAGTTGACCCCTCTTCTTTGTGGCAGCCTATCAAATATTGGAATACTGCCATCATGTCACCCCCTTTTTTTCTGTAGACTTGCTATACCCAATTCCTGCAACCATTCTTCATGTTTTTGTCTCCATGCCTTTAATCATCTTAGCTGGTCTTCTTCACACTTTTTTCAAAGTCTCAACTTCTTTTTGTAATATGATGACCAAAACTGGATTCAGTCTTACTAAGAATTTATAAAGTGGAACTAATATTTCATGTGATTTTGATTCAATGCCTCTGTTTATTTTTTTTTTTTTAAAAACAGTTTTTATTAAGTATTTTTCACCTTTAAAAACAGAAAAAACAATAAAAAACAAGACAAACATAATAATATATCGTATTTTACAGCCTTCTGCATCGGTATGTATATTCTGCTTTTGTAATTAGCTCTTCAACTTTACCTTTCTATCCTTTATAACAACTATAACAGCCGTTATAACCATACTAGCTATGTATATTTACATTATACTTACATAATCAGTAATTTAACTTTAACAGTAATTAATAACTTTAATTATTATTTAATCAATATTTATTTAAAACTCCTATTTCTTATTTAGGTTTCTATTTTCTAGCCATTGTACATTCTATTCCATACTTTGTAGTAGTCCGAATCTTCTCTTTCCTTTATTTCCATAGTCATTTTGTCCATTTCTGCACATTCAAGTATCTTCCTGATCATTTTTTCCCCTGATGGCATATTAATCTGTTTCCATTGTGTGAGGGCAATCCTAGCTGCCATTAATATGTGTAGTATTGTAAACTGCAAGTTTTTTTTCCATTCTCGGGTCTAATATTCCTAATAAGAACAGCTCCGGTTTAAGTTCTATCTTTCGTTGTGTAATTTCTTCCAACCATCTCTTAATTTTACACCAGTATTTTTTTGTATTGGGGCACGTCCACCACATATGGTAGTACATTCCTAATTTATGGCTGCATTTCCAACATTCGGGAGATAAATTTGGAAACATTTTGGCCAATCTCGCTGGGGGAAAATGCCATCAATAAAACATTTTATAGAGATTTTCTTTATAGGCTACTGCCATCGTAAATTTGTAATTTCTTTTCCATAATTTATCCCATTGTTCTAATTCTATATTTTGTCTGAAATTTCTGGCCCAACTAATCATTGTCTCCTTTACTGTCTCTTCTTCCATTTTGTATCTTAAAAGAAAGTTGTAAATTTTAGTAATCAAGGAAACCCTTTTTCTTGTAGTAATTTATCCATTTCCAATTGTTTCTCATGGATACCATATTGTTCCCGGTCTTTTTAAATCTGTTTTGATTTGTAAATAGGGCCACCATTCCATATTTATTCCTTGCGGTTTCAACTCGATTTTAGTTCTCCTTTTTCATCTAATAATTCTGCATAACTCACCATTTTACTCAAATCTTTAGTATTTGGGTGTATCATTGCCTCCATCGTTGATAGCCGGATTGGGATTTTTCTATAATGATTCTTTTTAATTTTTTCCCAGACTTTTAACAGAGCATCTCTTAATATGTGTCTCTGGAAGTATGAGTGGAATTTATTCTTTCCCTCCAAGAGGAAGCCATGGCCTTCTATTGTTAATATTCATTTATTTTTTAGTTGAATCCAATCCTTGAGCCATGTCAAAACTGCCATCTGATAATAAAGCTTCCAATCTGGGAGACCGAAACTACCCATTTCTACTATCTTGTAGTAGTTTAAGTTTAATATGTGGTTTTTTCCCCGATCCAATAAATTTTGACATCATTTTATTTAATTGTTAAAAAAATTTTTTCCTAATTTTATCAGCACTGTTTGAAAAAGATAGAGTAATTTGGGTAATATATTCATTTTAATTGTTGAAATTCTGCCAATTAATGATATTTGTAATTTAGTCCAATTGTCTAAATCTTTTTGTATTTGTTGTAGTAGTTAATTGTAATTGTCTTTTTTATCATAATACACTTTGCTGATATTCCCAAGTATTTAACTTTTTTGGCTCTCGAGATCTCCAATTTCTCCTCTAGTTCTTCCTTCTCTCTATTGGTTAGATTTTTAGTCAATATTTTAGTTTTCAGTTTATTTATTTTCAGTCCTGCCACTTTGCTGAATTGGTTTATATCTTGTAGTAATATTTGTATTAGTTTATATCTTGTAGAAATATTTGTATTAGTTTATATCTTGTAGAAATATTTGTCCAGATTCTAAAGGTTCTTCTATAATAAATGCCAAATTGTCCGCAAAGGCCTGGACTTTGTATTCCTGTGTTTTAATCCCTTTATTTCCCAATTATATCTAATTTGTAACATTAGCATCTCCACTGAGAGAATGAATAATAGAGGAGATAAGGAGCATCCTTGTCTTACTCCTTTAGCTATATTGAAACCTTCTGTTTGTTCGCCATTTAATATTATTTTTGCTCTCTGATTGGAATATATTGCTCTGATCATCTAAGTAAATTTATCTCCAAAGTTCATTGCTATTAATTGATTTATCAGAAAATCCCAATTTAGGTTATCAAAAGCTTTTTGTGCATCTAGGAATATCAATACTGCTTGTTTTTCTGGGTGCCTCATAGTATTCTAATACATTCATTATATAGTTAGTATATTGTTTTTTATGTGCCTATTGGGCAAAAATCCATTTTGATCCGGGTGTATGATTTCATTTAGTATATTTTTAATTCTTTCTGCCATTATAGCCATGAATATTTTATAATCAGCATTTAACAGCAAGATTGGCCTATAGTTTTGAATCTTTTGTTTTTCCGTATTATCTTTGGGAATGAGTGTTATTAGTGTCTCTATCCAGGATTTTGGTACCTTAACTTGTTCTAATGCTTTATTGTATATTTCTAATAATAAATTTTCTAATGGTTTTTGAATTTCTTAATAGAATTCTTCTGGAATTTGATCGGGACCTGGAGTTTTGTTGTTTTTTTGCTTTTGGATTGCCTTCTTCAGCTCTGACATCGTTATCCTCTCGTTTTAATAATTCCTTTGTTAAGTCCAGTAAAGTTGGGAGGTTCCTCTCTTGTAGGTATCATTTGATAACCTTCTCTTCTATTTTCTCTTGGCTATACAAGGTTTGAAAATAGCTTACTGCTATACTTTTTTTCCTTCTGGAAATGTATTGTCCCTTCTTCATCCTCTGGTTACTGTATTGATTTCTTTTCTTTTTCTTTTTTTAATTTGTAGGCCAGCCATCTTCCTGGTTTATTAGCATTTTTGAAATAATTTTGTCTAATTGATCTAATTTTTTGGGCCACTTCTTCCTGCGTAATTAGGTGTAATCTATGTTTGATTATATCTTTTTTTTCTTTGATTTCCTGATTTTCTGCAGTTTTGATTCTAATTTCTCCAGTTTCCCCTGGAGCTCTACATATTGTTTCTTTTTGTTTCTATTTCTTTGTGTTGTATACACTATTGTTATGCACCACACATAGGCTTTAGTTATATCCCATAAATATGAGTGGTCATATGTTCATTCCACTTCTCCTTTAGGAAGAGCACTAATTCTTTTTCTACATATTGGACATAATTCCTTTCTTTCACCACTCTCTGGTTCTTGGCCATCTCCCTTTCCTTCTTACTTCTCCTTTCCACTTAATTATTAATGGGTTGTGGTCCGCCCAGGCATTTGGTGCAATTTCTATTTCTGCTATATCTTTCTCCATTTCCAGGTCCATCCACACCATGTCGATCCTTGACCATGAATTGTGGGGGTTGGTTGGTATACCAAAGAAGATATATTGGTTCTTTTGCAGGTTAACTTCTCTCCACACATCTTTTAAATTTAATTCTTGAACCATTTCAAAAAAGGCAGTTGGTAATGTTCTCCTTTCATGGTTTTTTTAAAAAGTTTTTTATTATTTTTAAAACAAAAACATAAAACACATCTTTTCAAAACGAAGCTTTTGATCCAGTAACAAATTAATACAAATCTCTAACAAATCTTAATTTTCAATTAACACAACTTAATATTTTTACACATGTGTTTCCCACAAATCTATCTATTAAATTATGCCATTATCCCCCAAAACCCGTTACTTAAATCTTAAATCCTATCCAATTTTCATTCCATTTTTTCTTTCATTTGCTTAGATGGGTATCTTTTAACAATATGAATCATACAATTATTATAAACATTCATAAAATATTTAATTCCAACATATTCATTTTTTTTAATACTAAACTCAAAATTTTTAATCTTTATTTCTATTATTAAGCCGAACTTATTCATTTTATTTTAACTATCTCTCTAGCATACTACTCCTCATTTTAACTATCCCACCTCATTTTAATTTTGCTATAAAACCCAACATTGTTATCTTTTTGTTGTTGTTGTTAAAACCAATCATTTCTGTTTCTTGGCTGTTAAACATAGCATATTTATTTTTATTTTTTGGCCGTTACACGGCATATTCAGTTTTGTTTTGGCTGTTACACAGCATCACCATTTTGTTTGGCTGTTCAACACAGCATCTTGATTTTTGTTTTCTGGCTGTTACACAGCATATCTATTTTAACTTTTTGGCTGTTAAACACAGCATATTCATAGTTGGTTTAACTATTAATTCCTACTTAGTCCTTTCTTTGTTGTTTCCATCCATCTATACATTACTTATTTTCACTTAGTCATATTTATCTTTATCCTTTTTCATGACATTCATGACATTTTAACATTGAGACATGGTTCTTGCTTAAAACATATCTTTAGATGTATTTATAAATTCCTTTTAACATTTTCAATTGATCATATTTATCCTTACTCTTTTTCCTAACATTTTAATATTAAAACATAATTCTTGCTTCAAACATACCTTAATATATATTTAACATTCTTAATTTCTATAAAAACCTCCCTTTAATTATTACAATTCACCTTTACATTATTTTATTTTTAATCACATTATCTTCATTTCCTCGCCTGCAGACATATATTTCCTTCCATTTTCCAAATTTTTAATTTTGTTCTCCTTAATTCAGGTTAATTCTCTTTCTTGTTTTTATTCCGGATATAATGTATCAAGTCTCTTTCTTTTGAGCCTCCGCTTGATCCTTCTTCTATTCCAGCGCCAGTATTTAAATTATTATTGTTTCATCTATCGGAGTTCCATTGTGAATTTCTTTTCTTTTCACCAAAGTCAAGCTGCCTGCAAACAGGAAAAAAAAAAGCCTCCTCCACAAAGTCCAGTAACTTTTATCTGTAAGGGTCAGAGTTTCCCATAATAAAGAGAAGTTACAAAGTTCCTCTTCAAGCCAGATGGTGTCTCTCTATAATCCACATTTTCCATTAGTCATGCAAGACTCCATTTTCAAATTATATAACCATCCCTTTTATTTCTTCTTTTTTTAATTTATAAAGTATCAAATCTTCTCCCCCCCCTTTTTAAAATCCAAGTCAAATTTTAAATATTTAGTCTTTTTACCACATCTCCATGATTAGTTCCCTTAGTTCTGTTCCAAAATTAGTTGCTTCTCGGGTCTTTGTCTCTTTAAGGTTACAGTTTTAAAAATTTTCCAAAGTCCCTATGTTGCACAGCCGCTGTTTTAGGCTAGGGGTCTTCTAAATATTAATATTGCTCCAAACTTTGTTGCAAGCCTGGGTTGTTGTCACTCACCCAGCTTCAGAGAGTTCCGTTTTACTCTGCTTTCCTCCAGCACTTTTCTTAGTCCGGTTGTCCCAGTTTCATGGCAGCCACCATGGCTGCTGCCCCCCACCGCCGACTTACAGAGGGTTCCCTCTGACCTCCAAGGAACTTGCCTGTTCCTCTTGGTCGTCCGAGGTGCCCCTCCTTTTCCCCCGTCCCTGCAGGACAGTTCCAGTCCAAAGACCCATCGGTGGCGGTTCGGCAGCCAGGGTTTTCGCGGGGCTCATCAGAGCCCGCTATTTCCCTGACTTCCCCGTCTTGCCATGACGCCAAACCGGAGGTCCTTTCATGGTTTTTTTGCCTCCTGCTTTATAATCTTCCTTTGGATCTACCACTGCGTTAAAATCTCCTAGGATGCATACATTGTCCATTTCTAATTCTGCTATCTGTTTGTGTAATTTACTGTAATACTCTTTCTGGTTTGTATTTGGTGTGTATATGACTACAATTAATACTCTTTTTTGTTTTATTAACACTTTTATTAATAGTGTTTTTCCCTCTTTATCTGTATATACCTGTTTGGGCTTTAGCCATTCCTTTATATATACTGCAATCCCCCTTTTCTTACTTTCAGCCAAGGCTAGATATTGCTTCCCTAACTTGGTAGATTCCAAAATACCACCTTTTTCTTTTTTGATATGCACCTCTTGTAGGCATGTGATGTCCATATTTAGTTTGTGGAGTTTGGAAATTGTTTGTCTTCTTTTTATAGATGAATTTAATCCATTTTTATTGACCGATATTAATTTCACTTCCTCCTCCATTCTATTACTTATTTGTCACTCTTGTTCCTTTCCTTAGTTTTATTTCCTTTTGGTGTCTTGTCCTCGGTCCTTCTCTTTCCTGGTTTTCCATGTCTATCCTCTCTCTCACTTCTTGATCGAGTTCTTTTTCCTCCGTCTGTTGCTTCTCTTGGCTCTTAGTTTATACATACATACATACATACATACATACATACATACATACATATATAATTTTAAAAGTTAAAGGTTCTATATAGCTCTCACAATAATGAATATCTCTAAATTATATAAAAGTGTTTAAACTATCAAAAGTATTTAGGTAATCAATATACACAGCTGGTTTAGTGAGTCCAATCCAAAGTCCTTAGTCCATATTACCAAAGTTCTTTATTTCTGGATTTCTCTACTTTCTACTTTCTCTGCAACATCTCATTCTCCACATTTAAAGATGGCAACTTCCTTCAATTAATTAATTAATTAATTAATTAATTAATTAATTAATTTATAATTTAATTTATATACCGCCCTTCTCCCGAAGGACTCTGGGCGGTGTACAGCCAATTAAAAACACAGAATACAAACAACAGTTTTAAAATAGTTAAAAGTATTAAACAATTTCGGCCCAAATTTAAAACCCAAAATTTAAAACACCCAATTTAAAATCATTTACATAGATAGCCCTGCCTGGTGGAACAGCAGGGTCTTAAGGGCACAGCGAAACACACGGAGGTCGGAGATCTTGCGTATTTCCAGAGGCAGTTCGTTCCACAGGGCAGGAGCTCCCACAGAGAAGGCCCTTCCCCTGGGTGTTGCCAGCCGACATAACTTGGCCGATGGCACCCTGAGGAGTCCCTCTCTGTGGGAGCGAATTGGCTAGTGGGAGGCTACTGGTGGCAGAAGTCGGTCTCGAAGGTACCCGGATCCTAAGCCATGGAGCGCTTTAAAGGTGGTAAAAAACACCTTGAATCACACCCAGAAGACCACTTGGAGCCAGTGCAGCTCGCACAGGAGAGGTGTCACATGGGCGCAATGAGTCACGCACATAACCAGCTGCGCGGCCGCATTCTGGACCAGTTGGAGCTTCCGAGTGCTCTTCAAGGGGAGCCCCATGTAGAGAGCATTGCAGTAGTCCAGCCGGGACTACTGCAATGGTCATGTAAATGCAATTTATTCAGTCACTGTCCCTTCTCTTCACTTTCTCCGTCTCTGTTACTAAAAATACCCTTTCTTTTCTTCTTTTTCCAGTCCACCACCTACACAAACCCTCAACATGTCTCCCACAACTTCAGTCTCAGTGATCTATATGATTCCCCAGCACAACAGTCGTTCGGATTACCACTCACAAACGCTTTCACTGTCTATTGATTCTATACTGTTTCCTTCTTCTTTCTTTTCTGCTCCCACTGCTAAGGTGCCACTCTTCCCACTTTGGAGACTCACTTGATTCCTCGTTTGTAGATCCCACCAGCTCAGAAAAGTGATTCAGTGTTTCACTTTGTTTTAACATTCTACACTGATACTTCTTGCTGTTTCTCACTTTTTTGCTTCCTCGCCATCAATCAGGCCATCATGCCTCTGGGCTAGCCATGACAGCTGGTCTCTTCCATACTGAATTTTAGGGATTCTACCCTCCGCAATGGGGATCGCTCTTCTCCCTGTCACCTCTGGATTATCCCCTCTCTATCGCTGTCATCTCCAAGGTCCAACTTTGCCATTACCAGCCTCCAGGCATGAAAAATTGGGCAGAAAGAGCAGAGTCCCATTCTTTTGCATCGCACCACCATGACATCACCCTGGAAGTTCCTATGCCTCTGTTTATACAACAAAGGATTGTATTATCTTTTTTTGCTGCTGTTGCACACTGGTGTATCATGTTTAAGGGATCATCAGCAAGGACTCCAAGGTCCCTCTCATTGTTACTGTTGAGCCAGGTTTTGCCTAATTGTACCTCTGGTTTTTCCTGCCTTGCTTTTGTCCACATTAAATTTCATGTTGTTGTATAGGGCCCGTTGTTCAAGTCTGTCAAGACCTTTTTGGATCCTGAGCTTGTCTTCTGGGTTATTGGCTATTCCTGCCATTTATTTATTATTTACTTATTTATTTATCAAATTTCTATACCGCCCTACTCCCGGAGGACTCAGGGCGGTGAACAGCCAAGATAAAATACAGATAATACAAACATTAAAAGTCCATTAAAATTATTAAATACTTTGGCTGAAAACAAATTTGAAACACCCAATTTGTAAAACAGATTAAACGATTTAAAAATTTAAAAGGGAGAGTTAGGCCAGGCCAGCCTGCTGAAATAAAAATGTTTTGAGAGCACGACGAAACATGCACAGATCCGGGATCCTCCATATCTCCGGGGGGAGCTCGTTCCAGATGGTAGGTGCCCCCACAGAGAAGGCTCTCCCTCTGGGGGCTGCCGGTCGACACTGTTTGGCTGACGGCACCCTGAGAAGCCCCTCTCTATGGGATCATATTGGTCAGTGAGAGGCTATTGGTAGCAGAAGGCGGTCTCGTAAATACCCCGGTCCGATGACATGGAGTGCTCTAAAGGTGGTAACCAAAACCTTGAAGCGCACCCGGAAGACCACCGGGAGCCAGTGCAGCTCGCGCAGGAGGGGGGTCACATGAGAGTACCACGCCGCTCCCATAACCACCCGCACGGCTGCATTCTGGACCAGCTGGAGCCTCTGGGTGCTCCTCAAGGGGAGCCCCATGTAGAGAGCATTGCAGTAGTCCAGGCGGGAAGTAACGAGAGCATGAGTAACCGTATTTAACGAGTTCCGATCCAGAAAGGGACGCAACTTGTGAATCAGGCGGACCTGATAAAAAGTCCCCTTGGCCACAGCCGTCAAGTGCTCTTCTAAAGACAGTCGTGAGTCCAGGAGGACACCCAGGTTGCGAGCCCTCTCCGTGGGGGCCAATGACTCGCCCCCAATAGTCAGTGATGGCACCAACTGATTATATCAGGATGTTGGAAACCACAGGCACTCGGTCTTGGATAGGTTGAGCCTGAGTCTGTTTCTCCCCATCCAGATCCGCACAGTCTCCAGGCACCGGGACATCACTTCAAGGGCATCATTGGGGTGGTCCGGGGTCGAGATGTACAGCTGAGTGTCGTCAGCGTACTGGTGGTACTTCACCCCGAAACCACGGATGATCTCATCCAGCAGCTTCACATAAATGTTGAACAGAAGGGGCGAGAGGACCGACCCTTGTGGCACCCCACATACAAGGGGTTGGCCTCTGCCCCCCTGTCAACACGAACTGCGACCGGAGAACCATCGTAGGATGGTGCCCCCCATCCCTAACTCCTCTAGCTGGTGCAGCATGATACCATGGTCGATGATATCAAAAGCCGCTGAGAGGTCTAATAGGACCAGGACAGAGGAACAACCCCTGTCCCGAGCCCTCCAGAGGTCATCAACCAACGCAACCAATGCTGTTTCCGTGCTGTACCCAGGCCTGAAGCCTGACTGGAATGGATCCAGATACAACGATTCATCCAGGTACTGAGGGAGCTGTTGCGCTACCACACTCTAAACAACTTTTGCAACGAAGCGAAGGTTGGAGACTGGACGGTAATTTGCCAACACTGCTGGGTCCAGGGAAGGCTTCTTGAGGAGAGGCCTGACCACCGCCTCTTTCAGGGCGGCGGGGAAGACACCCTCACTCAGAGAAGCATTTATAATCCCGTGGAGCCAGCCTCGTGTAACCTCCCTGCCATCTTAGTGTCATCTTCAAATTTAATGAGTTCCCCTTCTATTCCCTCAGCTAAGTCATTTATAAAGATATTGAAGAGTACTAGGCCTAAGATGGAACTTTATGGTAACCCACTGCTTACTTCCCTCCATGTAGTACCATTGAGAATAGTTTGTCATCCAGTTACAAATCCATCTGGGGGTGATGCTGTCTATTCCACATTTTTCTAGATTATAAAGAAGTAGATTGTTGTCTACTTTGTTGAATGCCTTGCTGAAGTCTAAGTACACTATGTCTACAGCATTTCTACTAATTTTGTCACTTTGTACAAGAATGAAATAAGATTGGTTTGGCATTCTCTGTTTTTAACAAACCCGTGCTGGCTTCTAATTATAACTTTATTTGTTTCTTTTTTTTATTATTGAAAAGTTTTACAGAAAAAAAGATTTTTCCCCCCCGATATTCCCCCTACCCTTTTCCTCCCCTCATCCCACCCTCCCCCCCAGATTTCCCAGAGCAAAATACAAGGTATTTCAGTTAACAATCATAAGCTAAATTAACCTACCTATCCTCAGACTACTAACGCCCCCCCAAAACCTTAACTCCACTATAGATAACATAATACTTCTAATACTTAACGTTCATTCATAAGCTATTTGATATTTTCTTGTCTGATACTTATTTTGACTATAATCAATCCATCTTCTCCATTCCGATACGTATCTTTCTTGTGTATAGTCCTTCAAATACGCTGAAATTTTTGCCATTTCTGCTAAGTTCGTTACTTTCAATATCCACTCTTCAAAAGTAGGCAAAGAGTCCTTCTTCCAGTATTGCGCTACCAACAGCCTCGCTGCTGATATTAAGTTCAAAATCAATTTAGTCTCTAATACTGTACAATCCGTCGTTATACCCAGTAGAAACAATTGAGGAGTAAATTTCAACCTTCTTTTCAAAATGTTCTGCATCACCCACCAAATTTTTATCCAAAATGCCTTGATTTTCTTACAGGTCCACCATATATGATAATAGGTTGCATCATCACATTCACATCTCCAACATTTAGCTTGCAAATTCAAGTACATACATGATTATTTTTTAGGATCTAAGTGCCATCTATAAAACATTTTATAAAAATTCTCTCTCAAATTTTGTGCTTGCGTAAATTTAACATTTCTGACCCAAATCTTTTCCCACATTTCCATCATCACTGGTTCCTGAAAGTTTTGTGCCCATTTTATCATACAATCCTTAACCAATTCCGTTTCTGAATCTATTTCCAATAAAACATTATACAACCTTTTAATATAACCTTCCTGGCGAAGGTTGTTGAGAGTGTGGTCGCGCGACAGTTCCCGCAATTCCTGGAGGAAACATCCTATCTGGATCCGTTCCAGTCTGGTTTCAGGCCTGGGTACAGCACGGAAACGGCATTGGTTGCGTTGGTTGATGATCTCTGGAGGGCTCGGGACAGGGGTTGCTCCTCTGTTCTGGTCCTGTTAGACCTCTCAGCGGCTTTTGATACCATCGACCATGGTATCATGCTGCACCGGTTGGAAGAGTTGGGGATGGGGGGCACCGTGTTACGGTGGTTCTCCTCCTTTCTCTCCGACCGGTCGCAGTTCGTGTTGGCAGGGGGGCAGAGGTCGACCTCGAGGCCTCTTATATGTGGAGTGCCTCAGGGGTCGGTCCTCTCGCCCCTCCTGTTCAACATTTATGTGAAGCCGCTGGGCGAGATCATCCGTGGCTTTGGGGTGAGATACCATCAGTACGCTGATGATACTCAGCTGTACATCTCCACCCCAGGCCACCCCAACGATGCCCTTGAAGTGATGTCCCAGTGCCTGGAGGCTGTACGGATCTGGATGGGGAGGAACAGGCTCAGGCTCAACCCTTCCAAGACTGAGTGGCTGTGGTTCCCGGCATCCCGATATGGTCAGTTGACTCCATCACTGACCATTGGGGGCGAGTCTTTGGCCCCCACAGAGAGGGCTCGCAATCTGGGAGTCCTCCTGGATACGCAGCTGTCCTTGGAGGAACATCTGACGGCTGTAACCAGGGGGACCTTTTATCAGGTTCGCCTGATTCGCCAGTTGCGGCCCTTTCTTGATCGGGATTCCTTGTGCACAGTCACTCATGCCCTCGTAACCTCTCGCCTTGATTACTGCAATGCTCTCTACATGGGGCTCCCCTTGAGGAGCACCCGGAGGCTCCAACTGGTCCAGAACGCAGCAGCGCGGGTAGTGACGGGAGCAGCGTGGCGCTCCCATGTAACACCGCTCCTGCGTGAACTGCACTGGCTCCCGGTGGTCTTCCGGGTGCGCTTCAAGGTGTTGGTTATCACCTTTAAAGCGCTCCATGGCATAGGGCCTAGCTATCTTCGAGACCGTCTACTGCCACCGACGACCTCCCACCGACCCGTGCGCTCCCACAGAGAGGGCCTCCTCGGGGTGCCATCAGCCAAACAATGCAGGCTGGTGACCCCCAGGGGGAGGGCCTTCTCTGTGGGGGCACCTACCCTCTGGAATCAGTTGCCCCCTGAGATAAGGAGAATCCATGACCTCAGTGCCTTCCGCCGTGCCCTTAAAACTTTCTTTTTTCAACAAGCCGGGCTGGCTTAATTTCTTTTTAAGGGTTTTTTTTTAATTGTTTTGTTTTTGCTTATCGTTTTAATTAATGGGGCCAAATTTATATATATTTTTAAATGTGTTTTAATATTTGTATCTGATGTTTTTATTTGGCTGTTCACCGCCCTGAGTCCTCAGGGAGAAGGGCGGTATACAAATTCAAAAATAAAATAAAATAAAAAATAAATATGCATCTGACTTTGATCTCTAATCTGTTTCACCAGATTTTCCTCATTTTGCATAACACCAATTTTTTGATCTTCCCTCCATCTAGCTTGAACCAAGTATAAATTATCCCTTCTTCTTTTAATACATCTAAAGATTTCAGTTGCAGCTTACCCCTTTCCAAAAGAAGAAGCTCTTTATAAGTAATCACCTCTGTTTTTTGCTCTATACTTATATTTTCTATTGCATGTCTGTGATTTGCCCATATGGGTATCTTATAATTTAGCTTATATTGATACTTTTTCCAAACCCTCAACAACGCATTTCTAAGTATATGACCCTTAAACACTTTATCCACTTTTTTTTCATATAACAGATAAGCATGGCATCCATATAACAAATCATAAACTTCTATGTTTAACATTCTTTCTTCAGTTAAGTTAAACCAGTTCCATCTTTCTTAAGCACTGGTATCATTTGAAACCAAAATAAAAACCTAGGTAATACATTCATTTTTATTGCTGCTATCCTTCCCAGTAATGATAGTTGTAGCTTTTTCCAATTTTCCATTTCTTTCTGTACTTTTTGCCAAAGAACTTCATAATTGTTTTTAAACAATTTCGTGTTTGAGGCTGCAATATATACTCCTAGATACTTAACCCTTTTAACTATTTCAAACCCTGTTATTCTCCCTAAGTCTTCTCTTTGAGATATGGACATATTTTTAATTATCATCTTTGTCTTATGTAGATTTACTTTAAATCCAGATACTTTACCATATTGAGCTATTATGTCCAACATATAGGGAGCCACTTCTATAGGTTGAGATAAAGTAACAACCAGGTCATCTGCAAACGCTCTTAATCTATAATCCTGCTGTCTAATTACAATTCCTTTTATTTTATCAGAGTCATGTAACTTATTCAACAAAACTTCTAAAGTTAAAATAAACAACAATGGCAACAAAGGACAACCCTGCCTTGTACCTTTCTCAATTTTAAAAACATCTGTTAGACCTCCATTAACTATTATTTGTGCTGTTTGTTCCTGATATATTGCTCTAATTGAGTGTATAAAATACTCCCCAAAATGCATTTTTTCTATTATCTTAAACAGAAATTGCCAATTCAATCGATCAAATGCTTTCTCTGCATCCAAAAATATGAACGCTGTAGGGACCTGGTTGTTTTTTTCCAAATATTCCAATAAATTTATAATTTGTCTAACATTATATTTCATTTGCCTCCCTTTTATAAAACCTGATTGATCATTATGAATTGTTTGTTGCATAACTGGCATTAATCTATTCTCTAATATCTTAGCAAAAACTTTATAATCAGTGTTCAAAAGTGAAATTGGCCTAAAATTTTCAGGTTTAGTACAATTTTGATCTTCCTTCAGGATCAGTGAAACAAAAGCTGTTCTCCAAGACGGTGGAACTCCTCCCCCTAATTGAATTTTACAAAATAAAGCTCTAAGCGGTTCTACCATTTCAAGCTGTAAATTCTTATAATAAACAGCT